>NC_092377.1:55376951-56001951 GCF_030028105.1 Mobula birostris
TGACGTCCCCGGGGCCAGTGCTGCTTCGGAAACATGCGAGGAGCAATAAATACTCCCCGATAGTCGAGAGGGTTCACTTACTTCATGCGAACCCCCAGTATGCCTACGTGGTTTTACCTGATGGGCGGGAGGACACGGTCTCCATCCACGACCTGGTACCCACAGGAGCTCCGGGCCCCTACCTGAACACTCCGTGGTGACTATTGACCCCGTACCCACCAATGTATGTATCTACGAGACACCGTGCACACCAAACCCTATACAGACACCACACGACACTCCCATACCGGGCGCGACGCACACGCAAGAGGGATTACCGACGCCTAACGTGCTGGCACCTGAAGTCAGGCCAGAGCCAGCACAACTGCCATCGCCGGTGCAATCACCGCCGGTGCTACGTAGATCACAGCGACGGACTCGACCGCCTGATAGACTTAACCTGTAAATATACTTCTTGTAAATATTGTCAGTCACTTCACCCCGCGGGACTCTTTTTAAAAAAAGGAGGGGTGAATGTGGTAAACCATGTATATATGTTGTAACTCGGTTACCTCTCTGGACACTCACCTCTGCTGACTGCCCCTGTGGCTCCTCCCACAGAGCCCTGTATAAAGGTGTTCACCTTGCCCCTCCCCCTCAGTCCAGGGGCAGACACTCACTGTGGAGGTCGTATTGTACAGCGAATAAAAGCCTTTCAGTATTTTACCAAACCTCTGTCTTTTGGAGTAATTGAAGGTGCTTCAGGGTGGTGTATCACTTTGCTGAAATTCTGTCACATAAAAACTGTTGCCATTATTTCTTTCCATCTGTTAAGTCCCTGTGAGATTTATGCTGATGCAGGCAGGCTGTGACTTAATGATCCTTGGGATTTCCCAGAACTTTTGCCCGATTTTAGCTGCTCTAGTAAACTATCATTATAAAGGTGATGACATTGGATATAGCACTTAGTCAGGAGGCTTATGGTGAGTGGTGCAAAGAACACTATTGTGGCTCAAATAATTTCCAATATTAACAAATCTTTATTCAGAACTGTTGTATCTTTTTAATTTTGCTAGCAATTTAGGAAGAGATTTTCTTTCTAATTTTTCATTGTTCCTGTACGTTTGCAAGGAAGAACGATGGATAAAGAGGTGGAAAGATTTGGTAATGAGCGCAGATTCAGCAAAATCGGATCCAACCTGCTGCAGATTCTTCAGATCCAAACAATAGGAGCACTTAGACAGGCTTGTCCTGGAAATACATAATTAAAGGAATTTGCAAATGCAATTAGTTAATGCTGCAAGCTTTAATATATAAGTTTGGTTCAGAAAGGTGTGTTGTATTGACTTTTAATCTATTGCATTTTATGCAAAATTATTATGGCCAGTTAGTTGAATTGTTCACAGATAAACCAGACAAACATAGATCTCTAAATTTTTCCTCTATTCTTCTTCTTTCTAATCATCTAATACCTTTTCCAAATGTACCACCTTCTCCTGCTGCCCAGCTAATAACGATTTTTCTGGTGACAAGACCTTAGCACACAGGAAATCTCTACATATTTTGGGACTTACGTTGCCAACTATTACAAGGCTTTTCCAGACTGGTGTCATTAGTGGAATCAAAGCCTGAGCATACCAATGGTCTACTCCATCACATCTCATGAGGTACATGGCCATCAGTGTGCGCAAGTCATGCACGCATATGTAAGCTGCACACTAGGATGAAGAGCCAAGCTGTCAGCTTTGTTGTGATAGTTGAAATGCATCTGCTGAAGCAGACTTTAAGCAATCAAGTACAGTCATACGCCAGATGGACCCTGAGGCTGTGAAATCCCCTTCCTCAACACTGAGATGATGTGCCAAACCCACAAATCATGTTCATGCAGTGGGGGAGCATCGTAGCATTAAGAAGCCTAGCATCCATGCATACACATGCGTTTATTTTGCTGACTGCTCGCTTTTTAAACAGAAAGATCCAGTGAACTCTATTTTACAAAAGAAAACAGATATTGTAAATATTTCCATCTCCAGCCTGGTTTAATCCTAATACAATAGTCATGGCCTCTGTGAACTTGATATGCAAATTGTGACTGGATTAGACAAAATATTTCACAAAATTTATTCATTGCATTTAAGCTATCTTATACCCTGTTGCAGACATCCCACCTCTCCCAGAACTTCCAGGAGTCGCCCGCATATTAATAGTGGCTCCCTGATGCCCGCAAATTATATACAATAGCACGGAAATGAATTTTTTTGAGAGCGAGTGAGAGAAAAGCAAGAGAGAGTGCGAGAGCGACCACGACAGAGAGCGCACACGCGAGAGAGAGTGAAAGCAAGCGAGAGCGCTTGAGAGCGTGCGAGCGACCACGAGAGAGAGAGAGAGAGAGCACGAGCGAGAGCGCGCCATGGCAGAGTGTTCCAAAAAATATATATAAAATGTACGTCACCCCAGACTACACTAAAGTGTACCCCTGCCTAATAGGGGTCAAAATAATGACAGTGTTGCTCGCTGCACTGTTTGCAACAGTGACTTTTCTATTGCCCATGGTGGGTTAAGACTGTAAAAGACATGTTTAACAGGTGTCATTCGTTCATTAGCATAGCTAACGTTATTTAAACTAGCTGGCTGACTGCTAAGGAGCTACTCTATTGCAGACATCCCAACTCTCTCAGAAGTCTCCCGCAAATTGATGATGCTACCTCCCTGAAATGAATTTTTTGCAGGGTGGGATGCCTGCTGTTGCACAATGAACCCCCTGCATGACTTCTGTCTCTTGCTAGAACTTTTCTTCCCCCTCTTTTGTTTTGCTGTTCCAGCAACCTGCCTTCTGCTCAGTCACCCTGTCATACAGGAAGTGTTGAATGCCTGCTAAAACACTCATATCTGGAAGCACCTGGGCTTTGAGGAAACAGTGAAGTCAAGAAAAAGCCTTTCAGCATCTTCCTGTCCAATCTCTTAAAGACCCCTCCAAGATGCATTAAATATTTGTAGAATTTTTACAGTTGGAAGAAATGCTCAAGTAAGTAAATTGCAAATAGTTGGTCATTTGTTTCAATAGAGCTGTTGGAGCTGCAGCTGCCAAATGTGTTCCGTTGAATAAGGCAGAGAAAGGATTATATTGAAATCTTTCAATTCCTATATGGCAATATTGATACCAAATTAGCATAGAACATAGAACGGTACAGAAGAAGCACATATACATCTGCCTATGATGTCTGTGCTACTGATGATGGCAACTGGCATCGTGACCAGCCTGCTCTGCATATTAAAGAACAACCAATCTGCTTCGTATTATAAATCTGCTCCTGTACTCATTAGTCATCATACTTGAGACAGTTCAGAAACTGTACAACCCAAACAACATTGTGATCAACAAGTGATGTATCAATGCACATTGTTTGCGCCGTAAACAGCAATAATCAATCTACTCTGGGCAATCCAGGATACCTGAGCAAGTGGGCAGAGTAATATGTTAGGACAGCCAATGTCTTATTTCGGTCATTTGTTGACAGAGCTCAGCAACAAGACAGCAAGCACTAAAAGCACATCACGACTGATAGGTTTGGGGTGAGATGTTGGAGATGCTACCATAAAAGTTAGGTAGTGAGAGATATTGTAACTTGGCTCAGGATCTCTATGTTGGCCATTGGT
Organism: Mobula birostris; assembly: GCF_030028105.1. Taxonomy (NCBI): domain Eukaryota; kingdom Metazoa; phylum Chordata; class Chondrichthyes; order Myliobatiformes; family Myliobatidae; genus Mobula; species Mobula birostris. The sequence continues at coordinate 55,380,588 of NC_092377.1, forward strand.
GGGAGCAGCAAAGTAGCTGAGAATTAAAACTATCCATTAATCAATTCCTTATACCACTAACAAATAAGAAAAAAATCATTCTTATCTTGCTGGATTAACTTTCAGGCTAGGATGAATTAGTGGAATATAGCAGCTGGTGAATCAAATGTTCATAGCTCTCAGTGAAATTAACCTGCAATATTGTTTTAGAAATCTATTTACAAACTTTGAAGTGATACATGGTTCAATTTTCAGAGCCTTCACATTGACAAAACATAAAATACAACCTTCCTGGTATTTGCCACTAACACCAACAAAAATCTTTTCAATGTAATTTTTACAATGAAAATCATAGCTTTAATATTGAAATCAGCAAGAAGAAAACATCTTAAAGGTTATTTTAAAGCTTTAATGAAGCTGAAATTTCATTTTAAATTGAAATCTGTCTGCTCCAAAACAATCCAGTTTAAAGATGTATAGAGAGAAAGTAAAAACCACATAGCATGAAAAACTGTTTTGGAAAAATCAATTCCATTCTGCTTGAAGCTTTTTCTGGTGAGTTCATCTCATATGTCGATTTGACATTTCAAATAAGTTTAATCTATCATTTCTTATTAATTTTGATGTGTGTGATATATGTACAACGGATATGCAAAGTCTGATAAAGATAGTAGTTGTGACTAAGCTCAAAAGGGTCAGCAGTTATGGAACTGTCTGCAATTATGAGAGTGCTTATTTTCCATTTTAGACTGAAATAACTGCAGGAAGAACAAAAGGGCTTTCTGGTAACTGTATGTCAACAAAGTGGTAAGATTTTTGAGCATACAAACAAAGGAACGGCTGGAAAGAGCTGGGGGTGATACTCATTGGAAGCAAAATTTAAAAAGGTAAATTGTTTCTGATGGCCCATTTTGGCCTTGTTGCAATTTTAAACTAAGAGCAAGCAAGAATCCATATATCAAAAATGTATGTGCATGCATCATGTGCCCCGCTTTCTCTCTCACATGTACATACACACACACACACACACACACACACACACACACACACACACACACACACTTGCTTCTGACCTCCAAACCCCCATATTCCCCATCAATTTCTGGTAACAAGACCTTGCCAGCAAAATCTTTATTCATTTAGCCAGCTCTGGGTACAAGAAAAACAAAGCCAGCATTCAAATATTCCAGCACCCATACCAGGAAGCCTTTCTGATATAGCCCCTGTCCACAAATACTCTGCTGGAAATTCTGATGGCAATGTTTTGCTGAATAAGATGAGAGTAGTGCATTCTATGTACTATGCTAGTAACTGCAGGATTGTATGGGAAAGTCACAAGTTTTTCTCATGAATCTCATTACCTGTGTGAGAGAAATTTCAAGTGAATTTACTTATTTATTTAATTAGAGGTACAGTGCAGAACAGACTCTTCTAGCCCAACAAGCCAAACCACCCTCAAAGCCACCTATTTAACACAGGACAATTTACAATGACCAATTAACCTACGAAGCTGAACGTCTTTTGACTGTGAGAGGAAACCAGAGCACCCAGAGGAAACCCATGGGGTTCACAGGGAGAACGCACAAACTCCTTACAGACAGCGTTGGAATTGAACTCCAAGGTCTGGAACACCCCAAGCTGTAATAGCTACCATGGCATGCATTTACTGCACAAGCTTAATTTAATCATAACGAGCAGGCTTCTTGAAAAGGAGCTCTCTCAAAGTGGGAGCTCAGTGAGACATCAAGCCATACTGCAGATTTAAGGAATTCCTAAAGACAATACTGTAGAAGAAGAGCTGCTGTTAATAACATGAGCAGAGCATTTGCATCCTTAAAAATAAACTATCATTCAATAAGCTTGTGGCTGTTCATTACCCTAAACACTTTAACACCCTTAAACAACCTGCCTTAGTTCCATATAATGGAGACAGAGTCATTCTTCCATCCATTATAACTCCACGGTAACATGATACAATCAAAGGGCTCAATGTCTAAAGCATAGCTTAGCTGTACTGCTGGTAAAGGTTTAATAGCCTGCTCTGCATGATTAGGTTGGCACATTTTTATGGTTTAATTTTAGAAATACTGCATTAATATGTAAAGTTGATGTTTATGTTCAGGTACAGTATTCAGTCTGATTTTGATCTAATTTGGCTTTCAAAATTACACAAGATTTAGAGAGTTCAGGCAGAAAGCATATCAATGATAGGATACTTTTAAAAGTTACATTTAAAGTCACCCATCAAGATATAAGAAGTAAATATGTATAATTCAATGATATAATATAACCTGTTTCTAAATCTCGGTATTCATTTGGCAAATACATCATACATATAAGAAAAATGATTAAAAAGAAAAAACACAATCATGTCACCAAATCATCTTCAATTTAAGAGATTTCTCATTTTCCATTATCTATAATGAAATAAATATATGCGTTTGTCATTCTGTATTGTGAATTGAAATCAAGTTACATCAAAGTTCACTCTGAAATAATAGTTATCAATTTGGTGACCGAGAGAGGGAGGAACTGAAATATTCTCTGTCACTAGAAAAGCAAAACATGAGTCAAACTAAAGGGATGAAGGAAAACAAATCCCTCATTCAGATGTTTTAAAAGAAGTTGCTACAGTGATATTGGATGCAATGGTTGTAATCTACTAAAATTCTCTAGATTCTGGCGAGGTCTGAAAAAGACCACAATCCCCCTTATATCTAAGAAAAATAAAGTAACATGCCTTAATAACTACTGACAGCCTTAGTGGCTCTGACATCCTGCATCATGAAGTGCTTCAAGAGGTTGACCATGGCACACATCAACTCCAACCTCCTAAACAACCTCCACCTACTGAAATTCATCTACCATCAAAACAGGTCCATGATGGGCACCATTGCCTTAGCCCTGCCCTCATCTCTGGAGCATCAGGAGAGTAAAGACACCTTTTCTCGACTTCTGTTTATAGATTACAGCTTCAATACCATAATTCCAAACAGACTCATCTCCAAACTCTTAGGCTGGGACATAACACCTCCCTCTGCAACTGGAACTTTGACTTTCTGACCAGCAAACCAATGTAAGAATAAGCAGCAACACCTCCACCCTGATTATTCTGAACATTAGTGCCTGACAACATTGTATCCTCCGTTCCCTACTCTATTCCCTATACAGTCACAAATATGTGGCCAAATTCTGTTCTAACTCCACCTGCAAAGACTCCACCGCTGTGGGCCGTATCTCAAATAACAGTGAATCAAAGTACGGGGAAGTGACAGGGAACCTTTCATCATGAATGGTGTCATGACAACCACCTTTCCCTCAAGGTTAGCAAAACAAAAGAGCCAGACATTGACTTCAAGACAAGTGGCAGTGCACATACTCTTGCTTATATCAACGGTGCTGAAGTCAAGAGAATTGACAGCTCCTTGTCATGGTCCTAGGGGTGAACATCACCAATAGCATTTGCTGGTCCGACCAGCATGATGGCATATCCAGCCAAGACATTTCAACATCGCTCCTTTCTCAGGACGGTGACGTACTCTGGCATGTTCCCTTTGATCCTTGAGAATGTTTATTAAAGCGCCATAGAAAGCATCCTATCCTAATTCATCAAGGTTTGGTTAGGCGACTGCTCTGCCTGTGACCACAAGAAAAACAAGTCGTTTGTCAACACAGCACAGCAGATTATTGAAAACAGTCTCCCCTCCATGGATTCTGTTGGCATTTCTCCCTGCCTTCGTAAGGATGCCAACAAAATCAAAGACTCCATCCATTCAGGCATTCTCTCTTGCCTCCCTTGTGATTCAGGAAGAAGAGTCAAGAGACTGAAAGTGCATATCACCAGACTCAAGGACAGTTTGCACCCACAATTATAAGACTATTTATCCATCCCCTAATACGATATGATGCACTTTTGATCTCATAATTCATCTCTTTATGGTTCTGCACTTTATTGTCTGCCTGCATTGCACATTCTCTGTAATTGAAACACAATTGAACTCTATGACTGGCTTCCCTTGTGCAACCTCAATGCGCTGTTGCAATGATCTGTATGCAAGACAAGCATTCTACTGCACCTTGGTACATGGGAAAATAATAAACCAATTTACCAAAGCACAAATGTTCAGGAAGAGAGATAGAGAACAGTGTAAGTGTAGATCAGGTAGCCCAACAGCTGTTATTAGGAAAACACTGGAACCCATTAGGTGTTTAATGTTGGGACATTAGTAGAACTACAAGATAATCAAGCAGAATCAGCAGGGATCTATGACAGTGAAATCATTTATAACAAGTTTGTGGGAGCTCTTTGAGGATAACAGAGACAGGACGGATAAAAGCCAACCAGTATTTGAACTTCCAGAACACATTTGATACGGTGCCATATAAATGTTACTGCACAAAATAAGAATGGATAATGGTGTTGCTAGCAAATAGAAAGCAGGGAGTGGGATAACTGTGGCATTGTCAGAATGGCATTCAGTAACTAGTGCAATACCACAGCAATCTATATTGGAACCACAATCTATATTGATGGCAAATAAACTAGCCAAGTGCACCCTGTTTCTTGAAGATGGTTAGAGACTATCTGCGTCCTTTAAAAAGGAAGCTTTAGAGCACCTAGATAATTGCATTACCTACGTCAGGCTGCTGGATATTGATTACAGTTCAGCATTTAACACCATCATCCCTTCACTACTAATCAATCAGCTTCAGAATCTGGGCCTCTAAACCTCCCCCTGCAACTGGATCATCGACTTCCTTATCAGCAGACCACAGTCAATGCAGATCAGTAATAATATCTCCCTTCACTGACAATCAGCACAGGCGTACTTCAAGATGAGTGCTTAGTCCGTATTTCTACTCTCTCTACACTGGCTAGGCACAGCTCAAATTACATCTACAGTCAGTGGCCGCTTCTTCAGGTACCTAATAAAGTTGCCACTGAATTTATGTCTATGGTCTTCTGCTGTTGTAGTCTGTCCACTTCAAGGTTGAACTTACTATGCATTCAGAGATGTTCTTTTGTACACCATTGCCATAACACATAGTTTTTAGAGTTACTTTCTCCTTCCCATCAGCTTGAAACTGTCTGGCTGTTCTCCTCTGACTACCCACATTAACAATGCATTTTCTCCTCTAGAACTGCCACACATTGGTTGTTTTGTTCTGGGGTTTTTTTTGCCCCATTCTCTGTAAACTCTAGAAACTGGTGTGTGTGAAAATCCCAGGGGACCATCAGTTCCCGAAATACCCATACCACCCCCTCTGGCACCAACAATCTTTCCATGGCTAAAATCAGTTAGATCATATTTTTCCCCATTCTGGTGTCTGAACAACAACTGAAACTTCTTGACTGTGTCTGCATGCGTTAATGCATCAAGTTGCTGCCATATGATTGGCTGATTAAATTTTTGCATTAATGAGCAAGTGTACAGGAGCTGCCAAGGGATAGGTAGAACCAGGTGAAGAAGGGGATGATGGAGCAAGTTAGGGGTAGGTGTAGGTGTAGGTAGAAGTGGAGGTGGAGGTACAGGCTGGAAGATGATAACTGAAGACTGTGGATTACCTGAAATTGAAAAATTTTATGTTCATACCACAAGGCTCACTATGTTGTTCTTTGAGGTGGGCTTGACACATTAAAATAAGTTGAATTGCTTGGGTCTATATTGAGTGGAGCTTAGGAAAATGAGGGTTGATCTTATTGAAATCTATAAAATTCTGAGAGGAATTGGCAGGATGGTATGAAGAGTATTTACCTATTTTGGCAAAGATAAAATGGAATTTCTTCAAGGTTCAGGAGATTTTGGTGTTCTCTGGTTGAGAGAGCTTTGAGGCTGAGATATTAAATATTTTCAAGGCAGACTTTGACAGATACTTAAACTATGAGCAAGTAATGGGGCCTGCGGAGAATGTAGAAGTGGTGTTGAAGACCAGATCGCATCAATCATGATTATTATTGAATGGTGTAGCAGGCTCGGGGGTGGATTTGCCTGTGCCTGCTCCTATTTTTGACGTTGTTATGTTCTGAACATTGCTTCCAACAAAGCCCAGGATAATCAAGATCAGTGAACAGAGAAGCAAATCTTGTCACCAACAAGTGCATCACTGCACTAACAGACAGCTCTCTGTTGCACACTTCATCATACTTGTAATAATCTCCATCAATCACCACGCTGACCTAACAGGTTTTAAAATTATTTGCTGACCTATTTTTTGGGAGTAATCAAACTGTATTGGTGTAGCTTCTTAAATAAAAATAAACATGATTGAAACATTTCCAAATGTTGCAAAATGACATTTACCCTCATTTTAAAGCCCTTTTGAAGCCCTACAAATGGTCGCAATTAATAGTGGCATTAAGCTTATTCTGGGAGTACAGATTGTTTTGTGGGTGAGACTAAAATCCAGTGCAATGATCTCAAATCCAATGCTGAAAGCCTGAATATTGGTGAAGGGAATTTGTCATCTTACTTCCTATTTCCTTTGCACAGTTTTAGCCTAGATATGGAAAACTGCAGAACAAAGGGCTAACGTCATACAGAAGCATCTCATCAGTTGCTTGTGCTAAAAGCTTCTGTTGGCTGCATTGAAGTGGATGTTGATGATGCAAGACAGCAGGTGCTGGCTCCCTGTTGGTACGGCTCAGAAAAGACTGTTCTTCAATTTTAGTCCTAATTATTTAGAGTCAGCAAATTATTTGATTAAATTGGTCATGGGGCAAGCAAATTGATCCTGCCATCACCCTTTTACACAAAAATGTGTAATGCAACAGTGTCTGGATAATTATTTGTTTCTGCTTCTGTCCCTCATTAAGGGATCCATTGTCACACTTGAAAAAATAAATTAACTCAACAAATTCTGGTGGCAGAAATTCTAGTATGTAGCCTGAATTCTCTGCCCCTGATTTGCACGGACTCCTGACATTCAAGACATTGGAGATTGGTGGTTAACAGCCAGAGGATTAGGAGGGAAGCTGACAGAAATGTTTCCCTATTTGTTGTCCACAGATGAGGTACCAAAAGACTAGAATATAGCTAATATTATTCATTTATTTAAGAGACCAGCAGGGATAAACCAAGTAATTAAAATTGAGGCTTACATCAGTGGTAGGGTAATTGGTGGAGAAAATTCTAAGCGACAGGATTTCTGTAAATTTGGAAAGGCAGGAGCTGATTAGAGATAGTTATCATGCCTTTCAAAGGGAGAGATAATATCTTGTTAAGTTTTTTGAGTAGTCAACATGGGTAACTAGTAAAAACAGAAAAACTGATCATACATTGTCTATGTGGACATTAGGATAAAGCATTTGATAAAGTTGCACATGGTAGGCTTGTCATGGTCCCATCTGGCAATTCCCCATCTTGCTGTTACCTCCTTAATTGGGCCTTAATCCCCTCATTTGATTTCCAGTCATTCCCAGTTCCACTAATTACAGCACACCTGGTTCCCATTAGCAAACATAGGATAAAACTCGAGCGGCACAGACATGCTTTGCCAGTTTGTTGGTTGACTCTAGTGTGAGTAAACCTTGTTTCCCGATTCCTTGGGACTGTTAGTTCTAAGCTCTGCATCATTTCCTGGATACTCTATGAAAACTTTGTCTCTGTGTAAAGGCTCTCCCGGATACCGGTTCCCAGTTCGTGGCGGTGCTAACGCCTCACGACTCAGCCTCCGTGCTTGTGTCCTGCATTTGGGTTCATCCTCAGCCTTGTCCTTGCAACAGAATGAACTGGCCAAGAATGAACCCAGTGGACACTGACACCATGCAACAGGTCCTCGCCAGCCAGGGCTACCTACTGGGTGCCGATGACCAACTGCTCAGAGAGGTCATGGAAAATCTTTGTGTGCTGTCCACGAATGTGAGGAAGGTCAGTGAGCAGGTTGAACGGGTATCCGCTTCCCTTACTCCATCCCTTCCAAGAGCCCCGACTGATAAAACCGCACAGCCTGGGATCGGCAACACAATCCCCTCGAGAGCCGTACGTACCTGAACTGGAACCCTACGCTGGGGACCTAGGGAAGTGCTGGGCCTTCTTATTACAGTGCTCTTTGGTCTTTGAGCAACAGCCACATACACCTCGGACAGATCAAAGATTGCATATGTCATGGGGCTGTTACGAGGGGATGCCTTGGAATAGGCCACTGCAGTCTGGGACAATCGATCAGAGGTTTGTTCCTCCTTCCCCTCCTTCTTCTCCGAATGAGGAAGGTCTTTGAACAGCCCATTTGTGGTAAGGACGCCACTAAGTGCTTGCTAACTCTCTGTCAGGGTTTGCAAAGCGTAGCAAAATACTCCATCAAGTTCCGAACATTAGCGGCTGACTCTGGGTGGAATGACAAGGCACTACGGGAAGTGTTCCAACAGGGCCTCTCAGTTAAAATAAAAGATGAACTGGCAGCGGGGGGTGACGTGTACAGCCTGGACTCTTTGATCTCTCTAGCCACCAGGCTAAATAATTGACTTCAAGAGCATCTGAGAGAAAAGACCAGTCTCCCCGCTGCTTGGGTCAGCCCACGTCCACCTTACCATCTTCAGCCAGCCTCCCTTCCCCAGCCACTTCAAGTATAGCTCCTGCTCCGACCGTCCCCACTACCCTGGGGGAGGAACCGATGCAGCTGGGATGGAGCAGTCTCTCCCCTGCCGAATGACTTCGGAGGCGGAGAGCTGGGGATTGTTACTATTGCAGCCAGCCGGGACATTTCTAGGATACCTGTCCTCTGCGGCCAAAAGGGAGGGCTCAGCAGTAGAAAGGGGTGACACGCCCTTCAGTCCCCCAAATCCAGATGAAGATTCCGGCTACCCGTGGACTATCAACAACAGTCCCTGTCCCTATCCACCTTGGTGGATTCCGGCGCCGAGGGAAATCTGCTGGACGAGGACATAGCCTCCCGGGCCGAAGTACCTTGGGAGCTGTTAAGTACCTCTCTGGCATCCCGGGTGCTGGACGGAAAACTGCTGGCTCGGGTTACCCACTGTACACCACCCCTGACCTTGATTCTGTCTGGAAACCATCGAGAGGAGGTACAACTTAATCTCATCCATTCTCCTCAAGCCCCTGTAGTTCTAGGATATCCCTGGCTGAACCACCACAACCCCTACATCAACTGGTCTATGGGGAAGATAGCCAGCTGGAGCCCATTTTGCCACGTCACCTGTCTGCAGTTGGCTCTATCCCCTAGGGAGGTTACCGCGACCCCGCCTGTCTTGGAGCCCCTCGACTTGTCTGGAGTCCCTGCAGAATACCATGACCTGGGACAGGTATTCAGCAAACAACGGGCTCTTTCCCTGCCTCTGCACTATCGACCTTCTCCCCGGGGCCTTGTTACCCACCAGTTGTCTTTATAACTTATCCCGACTGGAGAGAGAAACCATGGAGAAATACATTAGTGATTTCCTCACGGCGGGCATTATTCGACCTTCATCCTCCCCAGTGGATGCTGGTTTCTTCTTTGTAGAGAAGAAGGATGGGTTGCTTTGCCCCTGTATTGATTACTGAGGCCTAAACAATATAACAGTTAAAAATAAGTACCCACTACCCCTCATTAACTCGGCATTTGAACCACTTCACGTAGCCACCATCTTCTCAAAGTTGGACCTTCGTAGCGCCTGCCATCGAGTCAGAATGAGAGAGAGAGACGAGTGGAAGATGGCCTTTAACACACCTTTGGGCCACTTTGAATACTTGGTCATGCCGTTTGGCCTCACTGATGCCCCCACCGTTTTTCAAGCCCTAATCAATGATGTGCTGAGGGACTTTATTAATCGGTTCATGTTCGTCTACCCAGATGATATCTTAATATTTTCTAGCAGCCCCTAGAAGCACATTCACCATTTCCGTCTAGTCCTCCAGAGACTGTGGGAGAACTAGTTAATTGTGAAGGCGGAGAAATGTGAGTTCCACGTCCCTTTGGTCAACTTCCTGGGCTACATCATCGAGAGTGGGCAGGTGAGGGCAGATCCCGAGAAGATACGGGCGGTGAAAGAATGGCCTAGATCCATGACCTGCAAGCAACTTCAGCAGTTTTGGGGGTTTGCAAACTTTTATCGCCGATTTATCAGGGATTACAGTTGGGTGGGGGTGCCCCTTACCCAACTTACCTCACCTACCATGCCTTTTTGTTGGGACTCTGAGGCTGATTTGGCATTTACTCACCTGAAGAAGCGGTTCACAACTGCTCCCATCCTGGTCCAGCTGGACCCCTCCCGTCAATTCATTGTTGAGACTGATGCCTCCAACTCCGGGGTAGGAGCATTCCTGTCCCAATGATCAAGTCCGGATGAAAAGCTTCATCCCTGTGCCTTCTTTTCTTGCTGACTGCCCCCGCCGGGTGGAATTACGACGTGGGGAATCGGGAACTACTGGCGGTCAAGCTAGCATTGGAGGAGTGGAGGCACTGGCTGGAGGGGCAGAACACCTGTTTATTGTTTGGACTGATCACAAGACCCTGGGATATATTCAGACCGCCAAACATTTGAACTCCCGCCAGGTCCATTGGGCATTATTTTTTTTGGACAGTTCAATTTTCCCTCACTTACCGACCAGGGTCCAAGAATGGGAAGCCGGACACGCTCTCCCACCAATACAACTCCAAGGAGGACACTTCCAGCCCAGAGACTATCGTCCCACTATCCTGTGTGGTGGCAACCCTCAATTGGGAGACTGAGTCTATAGTAAAGGAAGCCCAACAGGATGACCCTGACCCCGGCAATGGAGCCGCCGATCGCCTTTTTGTGCCTGATTCCGTCAGATCTCAGGTTCTCCGGTGGGGGCACACATCTCAGTTTGCCTGCCACCCCGGGAGTGATTGGACCCTAGCACTCCTGAAAAGACACCCACAGATGAACGGGCAAATGGAACGGGTCAACCAGGACTTGGAGGCAAAGCTATGTTGTGTTACAACCAACAACCCGTCTACCTGGAGTGACCACCTCGCGTGAGTTGAATACACCCACAACTCTCTGGTTAGTACTGCCATCGGAAGGTCTCCCTTCGAGTGCTCCCTTGTGTACTAACCCCCTCTGCTCCCCATGCAAGAAGAGGAGATTGCGGTGCCACCTGTTCAGGACCATATCCATCGGTGCCACAGGGTTTGGGAGGACACACACACACAGCCCTGCTCAGATCAGCTAGATTGCAATAGGAGGATTGCCGATCGACACTGGACTCCTGCGCCTGAGTATCAACTTGGGCAGATGCTGTGGCTTTCATCCAGAGACATCCCTCTCAAAAATGAGCCTTAGAAACTCGTCCCTCGCTTCCTGGAGCCTTTCAAGGTCAAAGGTATCATCAACCCCACAACAGTCAGACTTAAACTGCCAAGATCTATGCATGTCCACCCTACTTTTCATGTTTCCCAACTAAAACCACTTTCCGTCAGCCCCTTGTGTCCTCTGACCGATACCCCTCCATCCACCCAGATCATCGACAACCATCTGGCATACACTGTCCTGTGGCTACTGGATGTGCCCCGTCGGGGCAGGGGCCTCCAATACCTGGTCAACTGGGAAGGGTACGGCCCAGAGGAGTGTTCCTGGGTTCCTCGTTCCTTCATCCTAGACCCCTCCCTCATCCAAGACTTCCATCGGGACCATCTGGACAGGCCTGGAGGTTCTCCTGGAGGCTCCCGTTGAAGTTGGGGGGGGGGGGTGGGTTACTGTCATGGTCCTGACTGGCAATTCCCCATCTTGCTATTACCTCCTTAATTGGGCCTTAATCCCCTCGTTTGATTTCCAATCATTCCCAGTTCCACTAATTACAGCACACCTGGTTCTCATTAGTGAACATAGGATAAAACTCGGACGGCACAGTCATGCTTTGCCAGTTTGTTGGTTGACTCTAGTGTGAGTAAACTGCCTTTCCTGATTCCTTGGGATTGTCCATTCCAAGCTCCGCATCATTTCCTGCATACTCTATGAAAACCTTGTCTCCATGTAAAGACTCTCCTGGACACCGGTTCCCAGTTTGTGGCGGTGCTAATGCCTCATGACTCTGCCTCCGCGCCTGTGTCCTGCACTTGGGTTCATCCTCAGCCTTGTCCTTGCTAGTCCAGAAGATTAGCACAAACTGGCTCAGTGGATCCAAAATTGGTTTAGTGAAAGGAGGAGGAGAAAGTGATGGATGAATGTTTTGTTGATTGGAAATCTGTGACCATAAAGATCAGTTCTGGCAATCTTTTTGTTTGTGACCTGAATCCAAATATATAAGGTGTGCTCCACAATATTGCAGATGACATGATGACTAGTGGTGCTGTGGATATAGAAACAAATTTCACCAAGTATGCCAGTGATATTAATTCTGATCCTGAAGGTTGTCTAAGTCTACAGCAGAATGTAGCCCAGACGGTGGAGTGTTCACAGATGAAATTTAATCTCTACAAGTTGGAAGTAATGTATTTTATGAAGGCAGATAAGAGTTGAGGGTATACAATAAATTGACAAGGTAGTATTGAATGTTGATGAACAAGGAGACTGAGAAGTCCAAGTTCATACTTCCCTGAAAATCACAACCTATGTTAACAGGGGAAACAAGGAAGCATATCACATGTTTCCATTCACAGGTGAAGGGATAGCATATAAGAAATTAGAGCATTGTATTGCAACGATTCAAAACACTGGTTGGACCACACTTGGAGCATATTGAGCAATACTTGTCATCACACTTAGAAAGAATGTTATTGTTTGGGAGTATGTTCAGCATGTTGTTTCCTGGACTCAAAACTCAGTTATGAGAAGAAATTGGAAAGTTTCAGCTTGTTTTCCCTGGAGCAAAGGAGGCTGAGGAGGAACTTGGTAGAAGTGTTTAATAATATAGGAGGCATGGATAAGGTCGAGGGTCAAAATAGTTTTCCCATGATAGAAGGCATATGGCAAGGGTGAGGAAAAGAAGTTTAAAAGGGGTTAAAAGCTGCAAATGCTATGAATACTCAGCTGGTCAGTCTCCATTTGTGGGAGGAAAAACAGAGTGAATGTATCAGATTGAAGACCCTTTATCAGAACTGCGAAGAAATCAAAAGCCGTTTGCTACACTGCAGAGAAGGTAAGCAAGAAGGATAGGCTATAATCGATGTGACCATGAGAAAACCTGTAAACAGTTTAACAATGAGTGAATTAAAGCAGTTAGGGAACATAGGCAAAAGATCATAGACCAGAGATCATAACAACACAAAATTCAGGGCAGGAAGACTTGTCTGGCAGGTCAGGCTGAGTATTTCCTTCACTCTCAGAGGGAAAAAAAATGAGAAGAAAGAAAGGGGGGGGGGGGAGGCACGCTGAGCTGTTATCACAGATAGATGACTAATACAGACCTCGTTACCTGAAGCGAACAGAAATAAGTAACTGTGAAACAGTGTGAAACAGACTGGCATCAAGAGGAACAACTTGCTTAAGATGGGAAATCATGGCACTAAGCCATTCTTTGAGACACCTTTAACCAGCTGAAAAAAAAACACACTGGAAAGATTCCTAATCTAGGCCATTTGGTATCTTCCGTCCAATTTGCAGACACGCATTTCCAAAAAACTAGGTCTCATCAGTCATCAAAGAACTTGTTGCATGAAGCTGATATCCTGCCTGTCATCTTTGATATTAAAGGATGAGCAACAGCCGTTCTACTTAAACCACATCACTCCTTCCACTGAAAGTGACATGTGAGCTTTGATCAGAGAAAATCATTCGCGCTTTGCCTGTTTACCACCTGTTTCAAAAAATATAAGTCACGCTGTATTACGTTTAGCTGCACCATCTCACTCCTAAGTAACACCTGAAGGCACTTGTGACCAGAAGATGAGAATTAAAAGGACAAATTTTGTAGGAATAATTAGGGCCAACTACAGGTTTTAATTTAACTCGTAATTTAGATCCTTTAAATCCAGAAGTTGGGGCTCCTGCACTATCCATTTTCTTTTGCTGCATTTTTCAGTGGAATGAATGGAAACAACTTGAATTGAAAAGTACTTGCATGCAAATTAGTCCTGCTGTAAAATATGCTGGAAGTCTTATGCTTTGTTACCAGATTTAATGAAGTTTTATATAGTACACTGAACCTTAATTATTCCTTAGCAAATTCTCTAACCCTAAAATAATTTTGGCCTTGAATTTTAATTCTGTCATACAAATATTTCAAGTATAATAATGGTTTTAAATTTTATTCATGTTAATTTGGCCTTCACTTTAACTGTGCATGTATGCTTCAATCTTTAGTTTTTAACTCCATAATATGATTAAGATAGCTAATTAAAAAGTGTGTAATTTTCATCTTGGTTTGCTGCCTCTGGGAATACTTTATTGCAATTGGCTGCTCAGCCAGCTTGATGAAAGTTGGCTCAATGCCATATGTTCCATAGTGTTGATGTCAGGCAGTAACACACACAAAGCACTGGAGGAATTCAGCAGATCTGGCAGCACCTATGGAAGAAAATGAACAGTAGACCTTTCGGTCCGAAACTCTTCGTTGCAACTCTGAAGGGTCCCAGCCCATAATGTAAATTGTTAATTTCTCTCCATAGATGCTGCCTGACCTGCTGAGTTCCTCCAGCTTTCTGCGTGTGTTGCTGAAGATTTCCAGCATCAGCAGAATCTTTTGTGGTTCTACTGTCAGGCACAACTGCAAATGGAAAAGGAAAGTTCTGACCACAGACACTGCTAGATGCCAGCTTTATTGTAGATTGGTGAAGCACAGCACGGCTTGCATTCAGAGCATATATCACTTAATTCTCTTTCATACAATATCCTAGAGACAGCCAAAGGATAATGATTCAATACAATTTAAATAGTCAAGAGTACAGCATTTGTAGGATGATTGCAAAATAGATAGCATCCATTGGCTCACACATGTTAGGATTGTTATTTTTAAAAACAAAGATTTTAATAGTCACTGATGGAAGAATTCAATAATGCAATGCAGGAAATGTTGGGTTTAATGGAGAATGGATTTGCAGCATTGCAGTCTAATTTAGAGAAGCCACCAAATCCAGTGACTTCTGCAGGAACATTCCATAACAGAAGCTGCTATTATAGGTTGCCAGAGAAGCCTAAGGTGCAAGATTTGGAAGATCTGTTCTTTTGTTTGCCAACTAATTTGGGATTGGGAATCAGACGGGCCAAGTAATTTGCAAAGAATTGCATCTTCGAGGTCACTACCAAGAAAATGCCTGCTGACCCAAGCGGTGGGTGTTACTTCAGGCTGGGTTCTGGGTTAATATAGGGATAGTCTTCATAGCAATCATTGCCTATAAAGGGGTACCCATGGAAGCTAAAAGGTTTAGCAAAGGAATGTTAAGCTGGCAGCTTGTCAAGATATCACTGCCTTTGTCAGCCTTTTTGCTAAAGTGGCTCAGTGCATGTGATTATTTTTTAAATTTTGGCATTACTTTGAGGCGGTAGACTGTGACTGTGAACCAAATCCGATGTGTTTTCCATCTGTGCAGCACGTCATCTCATTAAACCTACCAGCACCGAAGCAACAGTAAATTAGGGCCTGCAACTTAGGGCCTTTTAATATGGGGATAGTCTGGACAATATCTGCACAAAGCTTATAGGATGTGAAGTCTCTCAAGCCCAGATGGCTCATCTTTAATCCCAGGAACACAAACAGTGAAACCCAGGTGCAGGCCCTTTGGCCCTGATGTATGCATAGACCATGATTCACATTGAAAATAATACTATCTCTTTACAAACCAGACAAAATCTGCAGATGCTGGAAATCCAAGCAACACACACACATTGATGGGGGAACTCAGCAAGCCAGGCAGCATCTATGGGGAAAAAAAAGTACAGTCGACAAGTTGGGCCGAGATGTTTTGGCAGGACTGTCTCCCCACACTAGGTCCATTTCCCTGTTTAGTCAAGGATTTGGCTAAATGTTTCTTAAACATTGTTATTGCATATGCTTCTATTACATCCTTTACCAGTGCTTTCCAGTTTCCTGTCATGTTGTGTTTTAAAAAAAAAAACTGGCTTTGGCAAATCTACTTCAAATTGTCCACTCACCAAAACCTGTGCCCTCCAGTAATTGACATTACCACCCTGGAGAAAAGAGCCTACCTACCTTATAATTTCCATAGATGCTGCCTGACCTGCTGAGCTCCCCCAGCAGTTTCTGTGCATGTTGCTTTGGGTTTCCAGCATCTACAGACGTTCTCATGTTTATCTGCCTTATCGATGCCTCTCGTGATTTTGTTTCAGCGCCTAAGCTCGACATCAAACAATCCAGGTTTGTCCAACCTCCTCTCATAGCTAATAGACTCCAATCCAGGCAACGTGATACAGAGTCACGAATTAAAATGTCAACAATTCCTTTCCTCTCACCTACTGAGCTCCTCCAGCAGTTTGTATTTTACTCCGGATTCCAGCATCTGCAGTCTCGTGTGTCTCAACTTCCTTGTGAACCTCTTCTACATCCTCTCCAAAGACTCCCAAAATTCTACATCCTTCCTCCAGTGTGACAGTACCCCAGATGTGGTCTAACTGAAATTTTATGCAGCACAATATGATTCACCACCTTTATACTCAATGCCTCAATGGATGAAGGCAAACAAACCATACACCTTCTTTACCACACAATCCACTCGTGTAGCCATTTTCAATGAGCTATAGACTTATGCCCCAAGATCGGTCTGATTATCAATCGTCTGACCTGCAGTTATTTTTAAATTAACTTTCTTTTCCACAAAGGATATTACAGTATTTTTCTAAGTTTTCAGACAAAAGTAGTTAAATGTTCTTGGAGCCATTTCTAATGGAACACATTGGGCATAGTTTTAAAGAAAGATTGCTATTACCGCTAGAATTATGAATCAATCTAACCAAACAAAGCTAGTTGACCTGATCGGTAGAGGAATATTGCTACTCTGCCATGCTCACTGGGTAGAACAGGTGGAATTCAACTGGAGTGTCTGAGCCTCCTGTTGCATGTCTCTGTTTCAAAGGCAGCAGTCGATGTAATGGGGTTCAGTGTTGACTCTCACTGCAGTTGAACCAAAGGGAGCGGTGACTTCACATGAACTACGTAAAACCTTCCAATGCACTTGCGATTGTTTTCAGAAAATATTGTAATCTTAATATGTTTAACTGAGGAATGAAATCTATAATTCTTCAGATTGATCCTTTTTGTAATTTTCATTTCAATAAATTATTTATGTACCAAATCCTTTACCCTGTGTTATGCACTAAGTACTGCTGTGCTGCACAAAATTCCAACCTGTAACATTGCACTGAGGCAATACCACCCCTCCCCCTGCACCTCTTTAACTAACACCACTATATAGATACAATTGCTTATCATTGCCAGTTTTTGCAAAAATTGAAGCATAATGAAAATACCTTCCCTTTCTTTGTAACAGAAGGATATGAAATTACATGTATGAATGAATAACTCATGGATAACAATATCATGGGATTTTGCCCCTAAAAATTGAATGATATTTTCAAAGGAAAGATGAATTGCATGATAAGGTTCAGCCAGCCTTAAAGAAGAAAGATATATTAATGTCAAAATTGGGCCATTTTCTTCCCATTGAATTTCTTTATTTCTTCCAATCATCTCCCAAGCAATGTACAGTAGTTTCTGTTCCATTTGATCTGCTTTCCTTTCCTGGCTTAAAACATAATCCATTTCTTGGCTGTCCTATGCAGATATTAATTTTACTGCAGTAAACAAGTATTCCCCTGGAAATGGAATGCACCATGAATATAAGTGAGGTTCTGAGCTTGTCTAATCTAAGGAAACTACAAACTGGCAATAAAGCAGCTTCATCCACACTAAAGTAGTTGCTGTAATTCTTATAAACTCTTCTGCTGTTAACTTTTGTGACCATTCCATCAGGAGATCCATGTGGAGTGAATGTGATAGTCCATGAAAATGAGTGGAATGACCGTGAGAAATATTTAACTATCTGGTTCTCTTTAGTAAACAATGCAGCTAGCATTGGCTGGATGTAGGTATCAGAAGGGCCCCAGTATTGCTAGTTAAAATTAAAGCATCTTATGAAAGGGCGGCATATTATTGCAGGTACCTCGGTGGAGGACATGAGAAGGAGAAGGAAGGCTAGAGATCCCCAGAATCATCCTGAGATGGAGATCAATGCCACAAGGAAGGAGTTCAATGAACTTGCATAGGTTTTTTAAGGTCAGCAAATGCACCTTTAGATGCTAAACCGCATCAAATGTTCCCTCAAGCTCAGACACCCTTTGTTTTCTCTCTCTCTTACCTCATTACTCACAAGCCATCAATCAATTGGGAATGACTGTAGCTTTCTTCATTGGAATGTTCAAAATCTGTAAGCTGGCTCAATGAACAGCAAAAAGGCGGTGGAAATGAAGTTGCATGCAGCCACTTGACATGAGAACTCATTTAGTATGGAAGCTAGTGCTGGGTGGATTTCATACATGGCTGAGAATGAAATGTATATAGAGAACCTTAGTAATCTCCATTTTATAACAGTGGATAGCAAAGTGTGAAATGTTATAAATATGGAAAGCACACTGCAACAACCTCCAAATAGTCAACATCATCCCTGAAGGAACCAGATCTGAGAATAACCATTGTTGCATTTATCTTGATATTCACTTACAATCAATTCTTCATCTTTCTCTGAGGTTGCATTTGTGGCTGCACAAAGCAGAAAGCAGGTTTCAAGGACTCTACGGACAATTGATTCATGGAGAAGACTTTAATTCAGCAGGGAGTTCTTGCCACACCACCCCATAAATATTCTGAAATTTGCAGCAATAAAGCAAAAGAAGAACATTTCTAAAATCACAAGAACTCAATCAGTAATTGTCCTAAATATAGTTGATAATCCCTGTTAATACCACTAGTGGGATGTGGCTATAAATGTGAATATGTGACTGCACGTATGATCCACATCTGTTGAGAGAGAATACAGAGTTTATCATTGTACTCCAATGTTGCACTACTAACATCAAATCAGCAATGCTACATTCAGTCACTTTCGCAAGCTTGCTGCAGCAATTCACTGTACTAAACTAATGGACTTATCAATACTGTATAGAAACTGACAATATTCATATCCAAAAATACACGTCTTTTTGGAGCTCTTCTGACTCTTATAGTGTATCAAGGACAGACACAAATTTCTCACCAATAATATTCAACAACAAACCAGTCTTTTAAGAAAGTTGCAGCACTCTTGCCCCCCCCCCACCCCCGTCACATAAACCTACCTAACTAGATTACTCACTTAATGCTCTGAATTTAACCAGTAGTCTTTTGGTTCTGAGTGAAGACTGGCATAGACAGTAACAAAATTAACTGCATGATAACTTTGAAATATTAAGGATACTGTTCTGAATTGAGCAAATAGACTGGGAGCAGGTTGAGAAATCATACACAATCCTGGGCTTTACTAATAGAGTACAAAATCAAGAATTTTATTATACTGAATCCTGATAAAACATTAGTCCAGTCGCAGTTGGAGTTCTCTTTTCAGTTCCAATTGGCAGATTATAGGAAGGACGTGAACGCATTAGAGATGATCTCAACAAGACTTACAAGAATTGGTCCTAGCTAAGGACCTACAAGGTAAATTGGGGACCTTCCAACTGATCTGAGTAGACACGATAAAAATATATAAAATAGTAGAGATCCAGATAGTGGAGAGTGGGGGAAGTTCCTGTTTCTTAGGGATCAAGGATTAGAGGGCATATAAAAGAATTAAGAGTGATAGGAGGAAAAATCTTCATAAGCTGCAGGTGGATGCAACCCAGAATGTTCTGCCTACATGCAGGAGGTAGGTTCTATTATGGACTTCAAGAAGGATTGGATAAGTATTTGATGGGTAGGCATTTAGAACCAGAGGGCTGGTCTATAGAGAGACAGTACAGACAAGTTAGCCTGACTTCAGTGGTTGGGAAGATGTTAGAGTCAATTGTTAAGGATGAGGTGATGGACTACCTGGTAACATAGGACAAGATGGTACAAAGTCAGCATGGTTTCCTTCAAGGAAAATCCTACCTGACGAACCTGTTGGAATTCTTTGAGGAGATTATAAATAGTATAGATAAAAGGGATGTAGTGGATGTTGTATATTTGGACTTTCAGAAGGCCTTTGACAAGGTGCCACACATGAGGCTCCTTACCAAGTTAAGAGCCCATGGTCTTACAGGAAAGTTACTAACATTGTTAGAACATTGGATGATTGGTATGAGGCAGGGAGTGAGAATAAAAGGATCCTTTTCTGCTTGGCTGCCAGTGACTAGTGATGTTACATAGAAACATAGAAAATAGGTGCAGGAGTAGGCCATTCGGCCTTTCGAGCCTGCACCGCCACTTATTATGATCATGGCTGATCATCCAACTCAGAACCCCGCCCCAGCCTTCCCTCCATACCCCCTGATCCCCGTAGCCACAAGGGCCATATCTAACTCCCTCTTAAATATAGCCAATGAACTGGCCTCAACTGTTTCCTGTGGCAGAGAATTCCACAGATTCACCACTCTCTGTGTGAAGAAGTTTTTCCTCATCTTGGTCCTAAAAGGCTTCCCCTTTATCCTCAAACTGTGACCCCTTGTTCTGGACTTCCCCAACATCGGGAACAATCTTTCTGCATCTAGCCTGTCCAATCCCTTTAGGATTTTATACGTTTCAATCAGATCCCCCTTCAATCTTCTAAATTCCAACAAGTACAAGCCCAGTTCATCCAGTCTTTCTTCATATGAAAGTCCTGCCATCCCAGGAATCAATCTGGTGAACCTTCTTTGTACTCCCTCTATGACAAGGATGTCTTTCCTCAGATTAGGGGACCAAAACTGCACACAATACTCCAGGTGTGGTCTCACCAATGCCTTGTACAACTGCAGTAGTACCTCCCTGCTCCTGTACTCGAATGCTCTCACTATAAATGCCAGCATACCATTCGCCTTTTTCACCGCCTGCTGTACCTACATGCCCACTTTCAATGACTGGTGTATAATGACACCCAGGTCTCTTTGCACCTCCCCTTTTCCTAATCGGCCACCATTCAGATAATAATCTGTTTTCCTATTTTTGCCACCAAAGTGGCTAACTTCACATTTATCCACATTAAATTGCATCTGCCATGAATTTGCCCACTCACCCAACCTATCCAAGTCACCCTGCATCCTCTTAGCATCCTCCTCACAGCTAACACTGCCACCCAGCTTCGTGTCATCCGCAAACTTGGAGATGCTACATTTAATTCCCTCATCCAAGTCATTAATATATACTGTAAACAACTGGGGTCCCAGCACTGAGCCTTGCGGTACCCCACTAGTCACCGCTTGCCATTCTGAAAAGGTCTCGTTTATTCCCACTCTTTGCTTCCTGTCTGCTAACCAATTCTCCAACCACATCAATACCTTACCCCTAATACCGTGTGCTTTAAGTTTGCACACTAATCTCCTGTGTGGGACCTTGTCAAAAGCCTTTTGAAAATCCAAATATACCACATCCACTGGTTCTCCCCTATCCACTCTACTAGTTACATCCTCAAAAAATTCTATGAGATTCGTTAGACATGATTTTCCTTTCACAAATCCATGCTGACTTTGTCCGATGATTTCACCGCTTTCCAAATGTGCTGTTATCACATCTTTGATAACTGACTCCAGCAGTTTCCCCACCACCGACGTTAGGCTAACCAGTCTATAATTCCCCGGTTTCGCTCTCCCTCCTTTTTTAAAAAGTGGGGTTATGTTAGCCACCCTCCAATCCTCAGGAACTAGTCCAGAATCTAACGAGTTTTGAAAAATTATCACTAATGCATCCACTATTTCTTGGGCTACTTCCTTAAGCAGTCTGGGATGCAGACCATCTGGCCCTGGGGATTTATCTGCCTTCAATCCCTTCAATTTGCCTAACACCACTTCCCTATTAACATGTATTTCGCTCAGTTCCTCCATCTCACTGGACCCTCTGTCCCCTACTATTTCTGAAAGATTATTTATGTCCTCCTTAGTGAAGACAGAACCAAAGTAATTATTCAATTGTTCTGCCATGTCCTTGCTCCCCATAATCAATTCACCTGTTTCTGTCTGTAGGGGACCTACATTTGTCTTTACCAGTCTTTTCCTTTTTACATATCTATAAAAGCTTTTACAGTCAGTTTTTATGTTCCCTGCCAGTTTTCTCTCATAATCTTTTTTCCCCTTCCTTATTAAGCCCTTTGTCCTCCTCTGCTGAACTCTGAATTTCTCCCAGTCCTCAGGTGAGCCACTTTCTCTGGCTAATTTGTATGCTTCTTCTTTGGAATTGATACTATCCCTAATTTCTCTTGTCAGCCACGGGTGCACTACCTTCCTTGATTTATTCTTTTGCCAAACTGGGATGAACAATTGTTGTAGTTCATCCATGCAACCTTTAAATGCTTGCCATTGCATATCCACCGTCAATCCTTTAAGTGTCATTTGCCAGTCTATCTTAGCTAATTCACGTCTCATACCTTCAAAGTTACCCCTCTTTAAGTTCAGAACCTTTGTTTCTGAATTAACTATGTCACTCTCCATCTTAATGAAGAATTCCACCATATTATGGTCACTCTTACCCAAGGGGCCTCTCACAACAAGATTGCGAATTAACCCTTCCTCATTGCTCAAAACCCAGTCCAGAATAGCCTGCTCTCTAGTTGGTTCCTCGACATGTTGCTTCAAAAAACCATCCCGCATACATTCCAAGAAATCCTCTTCCTCAGCACCTTTACCAATTTGGTTCACCCAATCTACATGTAGATTGAAGTCACCCATTATAACTGCTGTTCCTTTATTGCACACATTTCTAATTTCCTGTTTAATACCATCTCCGACCTCACTACTACTGTTAGGTGGCCTGTACACAACTCCCACCAGCGTCTTCTGCCCTTTAGTGTTACGCAGCTCTACCCATATCGGTTCCACATCTTCCCGGCTTATGTCCTTCCTTTCTATTGCGTTAATTTCTTCTTTAACCAGCAACGCCACCCCACCTCCCCTTCCTTCATGTCTATCCCTCCTGAATATTGAATATCCCTGAACGTTGAGCTCCCATCCTTGGTCACCCTGCAGCCATGTCTCTGTGATCCCAACTATATCATAATCATTAATAACAATCTACACTTTCAATTCATCCACCTTGTTACAAATGCTCCTTGCATTGACACACAAAGCCTTCAGGCACTCTTTTACAACTCTCTTAGCCCTTATACAATTATGTTGAAAAGTGGCCCTTTTTAATGCTTGCCCTGGATTTGTCGGCCTGCCACTTTTACTTTTCTCCTTAGTACTTTTTGCTTCTACCCTCACTTTACACCCCCCTGTCTCTCTGCACTGGTTCCCATCCCCCTGTTGTGAACTAACCTCCTCACGCCTAGCCTCTTTAATTTGATTCCCACCCCCCAACCATTCTAGTTTAAAGTCACCTCAGTAGCCCTCGCTAATCTCCCTGCCAGGATATTAGACCCCCTAGGATTCAAGTGTAACCCGTCCTTTTTGTACAGGTCACGCCTGCGCCAAAAGAGGTCCCAATGATCCAAAAACTTGAATCCCTGCCTCCTGCTCCAATCCCTCAGCCATGTTCCGCAGGGGTTGGTGTTGGGACCTCTCCTTTTTATGCTGTATGTACAGTGGCATGCAAAAGTTTGGGCACTCCTGGCAAAATTTCTGTTACTGTGAATGGCTAAGCAAGTAAAAGATGACCTGATTTCCAAAAGGCATAAAGATAAAATGACACATTTCTTTACTATTTTAAGCAAGGTTACTTCTTTATTTTAATATTTTACAGTTTCAAAATAACAAAAAAGTAAAAAGACCCAAAGTGAAAGTTTGGGCACCCTGCATGGTCAGTACTTAGTAACACCCCTTTTGGCAAGTATCACAGCTTGTAAACGCTTTCTGTAGCCAGCTAAGAGTCTTTAAGTTCTTGTTTGGGGGATTTTCACCCATTCTTCCTTGCAAAAGGCTTCTAGTTCTGTGAGACTCTTGGGCCATCTTGCATGCACTGCTCTTTTGAGGTCTATCCACAGAACTTCGATAATGTTTAGGTCGGGGGACAGTGAGGCCTATGGCAAAACCTTCAGCTTGCGCCTCTTCAAGTAGTCCATTGTGGATTTTGAGGTGTGTTTAGGATCATTATCCTGTTGTAGAAACCATCCTCTTTTCATCTTCAGCTTTTTTACAGATGGTGTGATATTTGCTTCCAGAGTTTGCTGGTATTTAATTGAATTCATTCTTCCCTCTACCAGTGAAATATTCCGCATGCCACTGGCTGCAACACAAGCCCAAAGCATGATCGATCCACCCCCGTGCATAACAGTTGGAGAGGTGTTCTTTTCATGAAATGCTGCATCCTTTTTTCTCCAAACATACCTTCGCTCATTGCGGCCAAAAAGTTCTATTTTAAATTCATCAGTCCACAGGACTTGTTTCCAAAATGCATTCGGCTTGTTTAGATGTTCCTTTGCAAACTTCTGACGCTGGGTTTTGTGGTGAGGATGCAGGAAAGGTTTTCTTCTGATGACTCTTCCATGAAGGTCATATTTGTGCAGGTGTTGCTGCACAGTAGAACAGTGCACCACCACTCCAGAGTCTGCTAAATCTTCCTGAAGGTCTTTTGCAGTCAAACAGGGGTTTTGATTTGTCTTTCTAGCAATCCTACCAGCAGTTCTCTTGGAAAGTTTTCTTGATCTTTCAGACCTTAACTTGACCTCCACCATTCCTGTTAACTGCCATTTCTTAATTACATTAGGAACTGAGGAAATGGCTACCTGAAAATGCTCTGCTATCTTCTTATAGCCTTCTCCTGCTTTGTGGGCATCATTTATTTTAATTTTCCGAGTGCTAGGCAGCTTCTTAGAGGAGTCCATGGCTGCTGATTGTCGGGACAAGGTTTGAGGAGTCAGGGTATTTATAAAGCTTTGAAATTTGCATCACCTGGCCTTTCCTAACAATGACTGTGAACAATCCATAGCCGTAACAAGCTAATTAAGGTCTGAGACGTTGGTAAAAGTTATCCCTTGCGGTGCCCAAACGTTCACATGGTGCGCCTTTCCTTTTTTTCACTCTAAAATTGTACAAAACAAAAATAATACACTAATCTTGCTTAAAATGTTGAAAAGAATGTTTCATCTTTAACTTTATGACTTTTGGAGATCAGTTCATCTTCTACTCACTTAACTATTCACAGTAACAGAAATTTTGACCAGGGGTGCCCAAACTTTTGCATACCACTGTAGATGATTTAGATGATGGAATAGATGGTTTTGTTGCCAAGTTTGCAGATTATACAACGATTGGTAGAGAGACAGGTAGTCTTGTGGATACAGGTGGGATGCAGAAGGACTTAGACAGATTAGGAGAATGGGCAAGAAAGGGGCAAATGAAATACAATGTTGGAAAATGCATGGTCATGCACTTTGGTAGTAGAAATAAATGTGCAGAGTATTTTCGAAACAGGGAGAAAATCCAGGAATCTGAGATGCAGAGGGATCTGGGAGTCCTTGTGCAAAACACCCTGAAGGTTAACTTGCAGGTTGAGTTGGTGGTGAGGAAGGAAAATGCCATATTAGCATTCATTCCAAGAGGTTTAGAATACAAGAGCAATCAGGTAATGCTGAGGCTTTACAAGACATTGGTGAGGCCTCACCTTGAGTATTGTGAACAGTTTTGGGCCTCTCATCTTAGAAAAGATGTGTTGGCATTGGAGAGGGTCCAGAGGAGGTTAAACAAGGATGATTCCAGGAATGAAAGGGTTATTATATGAGGAAAGTTTGATGGTTCTGGGTCTCTACTCACTGGAATTCAGAAGGACAAGGGGGGATCTCGAATATTGGAAGGCCTGGATAGAGTAGATGTGGAAAGGATGTTTCCCATGGTGGGAGAGTCTAGGACAAGAGGGCACAGCCTCAGGATAGAGGGGTGCCCTTTCAAAACAAAGATGCAGAGGGTGGTGAATTTGTGGAATTTGTTACCACATGCAGCTGTGGAAGCCAGGTCGTTAGGTGTATTTAAGGCAGAGATTGATAGCTTCTTGATTGGATATGGTGTCAAAGGTTATAGGCAGAAGGCCAGGAACTGGGGTTGAGGAGGAGATTTTTTTAAAAAGGGATCAGCCATGATTGAATGGCGGAGCAGACTCGATAGGCTAAATGGCCTAATTCAGCTCCTATGTCTTATGGTCTTATGATAGGCGGAATGGTCTCCTTCTGCACAACAAACATTCAATGATTGTATAATCCATCTTTGAACAGATATCTAATAAAAGAAAAGTTTAGTGAATGTATTGAAAAATATTTTAAACTGTTTTATGTTGATGGAATCACTTTTTTAAAAAATAGTAACATATTTTGGATAAAGACATTAAAAACAAAGTACTAGAGGTCAATTATTCAACAGATAAAGGTGCTCTGAGGAAATATAATTATTCTTTATAGTAATTACAAAGAAATAAATACTGTATGCTAATATTTAGTACATGCAATATCAAAATAAGAAATACTAAAACAAAAAGTTTCACAGCAGTTAAGTTACAAAGCTCTATATCGCATGATATAGTAAGTTTAAAGAATTAGTATATTTATATTTAATGAAATTATTCTCCAGGAAGGAAAATTTGACAAGTTGTCTGGGATATATCATGAAATAACCCAGAGACATTTAGCTAATAAAGGTATTCATTTTCATTGCCAATTATGCAATTAGTTAGCCTTCTGATAATTCAGTGGTTTTGGTTACGTGCAATGTAAATCTCACCAAAGAGAAGCCCTGGACTCAGCTCCAGATCAGCTTTTAACCAAGCTGATCCTATTTCACTTTTCTATTTGCATATCTTTGTACTGGAAAAATCTAAAAACAGCCAAAGAACATCTGTTACCCAAAGGAATCCTTTGATCCTGAAAACTGCAGATACCCTCAACTTGCTTTCAACGAAGTCTCAATAGAAGTCATTATTCCTTCCAAACTGTTGGTTAAGAATACAAATCAATATTTCAACCTCTAAGCAATCTCTACTTTCAGCTCATTTACCAAAAAAAATCTTATTTAGTTTAATTTATACTGAACATATGCAGCAGGACTGCAATTAAATGTAGACCTCAAAGAATGAACTAGGAAATATATCAGTGAAATTTATGGTGCTAGATTTGGCATTATAATCCAACTTTTATGTTCACTGTGTATTGTCATTTCATGTTCCAGATGATCTGCTTAGAATCAAATGGTTAGCAGATGTAAATTTGCATTTGGTCTATTGCCCCCCATAATACTAGTGAGTCCTTCGAGAATGCAGAATTTCTGTTTAATATGATTTAGCTCCATATGGTACAGAAGGAAACTGATGTACCTGGTAGCTTTCTTAAACAAAAACCTGATTTATTATCTTTAATACTAAATAAGAGCCATATTCCAGTTCACATTGACTTTTTTATGCGTATCAACAAGCTACAGGTAAGATCATGTCTAGCAGCTTGGTATGAATGAGGAATTCATCAATAGCATTGACTCTTCACAGGATTCCTGACAGAGTCAACATTGATGATGTAACATTCACAGTGTACATGGACTGACCATGAATGCTACTCTGAGTTTTTAGAGATGCTCGCCTCTGGATAACTTTTACAAATTGATTGTACTACTTCATTTCCAAAATATCCAAAAAAGCTAAGAACTGGCAATGCCCTGATCCCTGTTTTTTTTCTCTCTCTCTAACGTGCTCTCTGTTTTTTTTCTAAAACCATTCAGAATCAGAATCAGAATCCTTTATTATCGCCAAGTCTATGGACACATACAGGGAATTTGATGCCGGTTTCCCTGAGCTCTCGCTGTACAGAATCAAAAAGCAAACAAAACAGTAGTGCAAATAATAGTGAACTATATACAATGAAGTATACCTGTGTATGAACAGGTGAACTTGGTTTATAATAGACTAAAATTCAAGTGTTCATATGACTGATGGCATACAGAAAGAAACTGTTCTTGTACCTATTTGTCCTGGCATACAGTGATCTAAAACGCCTACCAGAAGGAAGGAGTTGGAACAGATGATGTCCAGGGTGTGATGGGTCTACAATGATGCTGCTTGCTCGTTTCCTGACTCTAGATGCATATTAGTCCTGGATCGAGGGCAGCTTCACACCAATAATCCTTTCCGCAGCCCTGATGTTTCTTTGGAGTCTATTCTTGTCTTGTTTGGTAGCTGATCCAAACCAGACAGTGATGGACGAACAGAGAACAAACTGGATTATTCCTGAATAGAATTGAATCAGCAGCTCCTGAGACAGCTTGTACTTCCTGAATTGACGTAGGAAATACAACCTTTGCTGAGCCTCTTTGATAAGAGTGTCCACATTGGGTGTCCACTTCATGTCCTGGGAGATTGTGACACCCAGAAACCTGAAGGTCTCCACAGCAGACACAATACTGTTGAGTATAGTGAGTGGGGGGAGTACTGGGGGGCTCTGCCTGAAGTCCACCATCACCTCTACAGTCTTGAGCGTATTTAGCTCCAGATTGTTCTGACCACACCAGAGGGCCAGCCGTTCCACCACCCATCTGTGTGCAGACTCATCACCGTCTCGGATAAGGCCAATGACAGTTGTGTCGTCTGCAAACTTCAGGAGTTTAACAGATGGATCCTGTGAGGTGCAGTCATTAGTGTAAAGGGAGAAGAGCAGTGGGGAGAGCACACATCCCTGGGGGGCACCGGTACTGAATGTCCGGGTGCTAGAAATGATGCTCCCCAGCCTCACTTGCTGCACCCTGTCAGTCAGGAAGCTTGTGATCCACTGACAGATGGCGGGGGAGACAGTGAGCTGGGTGAGTTTGGAGTGGAGGATTTCTGGGACAATGGTGTTGAACGCCGAGCTGAAGTCAACAGACAGGACCCTCGCAGAAGTTCCTGGGTTGTCGTGGTGTTGTAGTATGTAATGCAGTCCCATGTTGACTGCATCATCCACTGACCTATTTGCCCGATAAGCAAAATTCACTGACAGTTTTGATCATTACTGAAAAATGCAATTTATTTGCCAATCTGTATTGCAGAAGAAAATAGAAGCCCTGGAATCGATATAAAAAAACAATCTGCATATGTTTTTATCAATATGTAAAAAGATATTGTATACTGTATATTTCAGGATTAAAAATAAAACGTGAAAATATACAGGTAAGTATATTATGTGAGATTTGGACGATCTCATAAATGAAAGCTGAAGTGTGTTTGCATTAATACAAATCCAGATTATGTCTTGTCTGTTCTAAGCCTTCAGTTAAACAAAATGGAGTTTTATATTTCTAGGTATTTTATTGAATGACCGGTTTAGATTTTATGTAAATTGCATGAATATGGTTCTTCACTCTCACAGCAAACTTTCAACCCAGTTATTGCTTATTTACAGCAACTCTTCCATATCATGTTAATTCATAAGTCTATTGCTCTTAGTTTCCTGGTGCATTGAAATGAGGAAGCCATGGCATTTCCATTAGGGGTTGCCTCTTTTGTGAGTTATTTCAGGTGAAAACTAGGAGGATTTGTAGTCCACAACTATAGGATGTTCCAAAGGCGATGATGCACTTTACTAAAATATAGTTACTTTTGTAGAGTCGCAGTTACTTGGTGTACATGCTGCCATGTGATAATTGAGGGTCATGTTTTGGTCAGATCACCAGAAAGTAACCTGCTCTACTTCACTACAAGTCTTTGGGATTGTTACATCTACTGAGAAAACAGCAAGGCATCAGGTTGTATCTCATCTGAAAGATGGCACTGCTGACAGTGCATCTTCTGAAGAGTTAGCCTTGATTTTTGTGTTCAGCCTTCTGACTCTCAAACAATGGTATTACTAACTGCACCACAGCTGGAGAAGGGAAGGAAGAAACGAGAGAATCCAATGACACCTGGATAATCAGACAGCAGAATCAGTGTTTTAACGAAATATGCTGCAACACCAGTACCTTGGTGTCTCCATGGGAACCAGGAGTCCCTCCTTGGTAGTGATTGAGGAATGTAATGTGACTACTTTCAGTTCCTGAGGAACAGTAATGCAAAGCAAGGTTATAAAATGTGCTGGTGGATCTGGCAGCTGAGGGTGAAGAGTTGGGTGGTGATGAGTTAAAGGCCATTCACATATTCACAGTTGTATTTCTGGAGGGCTTATTTGAATGAAATTTGACTAAAGGAAAGAAAAGCAACAAGAATTGGAACTGTGGCTCTAGAGGAGAACAGCTTTACCTTCCAACTCATCCTCAATGTGGAGTTCAATAATTCTAAAGGCCTGCAAAGCAAACACTCAGAAACTCTTCCTGCTTGAACCAAGTAGATATTTGGCACCTAATGCTTTGATTCCTAATTTAAGTTCTATTGATGTAATAGGGCCAAATTTTAAATTTTAAAAATAGAGTAATGTGCAACCGTTACTCTGTGCCCCAGTCCTACTCCAATGTTATTCAGGTACAGGTATTTGTTTAGCAATGCTGCATTGGATGCCATGCTGCAGCCCCATTAATACGTCATTTAAGGTCATTGGTAGCCACCTTCAGGCCAGAGAAATACTGCCAAGAAGCCAGCACATGTGAAAACCTACCCTCAGCCCAAATAAAATATCAAGTTTAGGGATGAGTCAAAAGATGGTATTGGGGGCTGGAATGATGAGACCAGCCATAGGACTTTCCCATTGATCTTTAAAGGGGAAAAACTACAAGCTTTAGCTTTTCAAATAAAGGATGGTAATCTAACAAAACAATGAGTCTTCCAGACTATTGTTAACTGAATTGATGCACTGAAGATAAAATATAAGCTAAAGAAATTTAAAAAAAGAAAAATATTGCTAATCTCGGTAAATGTAATTCTTAATTTGCATTCTGTACTGTATCTATAATTTAAATCTAACCTATAAAGGCTCTGTGTTGACATGGGATATAAAACAGTAAAATATCCTATCCTTATTACATTGTTACAATAGTCAATGGGGATTGCAATATGCAGTTATACCGGGAAATTCAGGTTGGTGCTGGATCTCAAGAGAGGGAATTTGTAGAAAGCCTATGAGATGGCATTTTTGAGTAGCTTGTGGTTGAACCTTCCAGGGCAGGGTTTCCCAAACTTTATTATGCCAAGGATCTCCAGCATTAACCAAGGGGTCTGTGGACCATTCGTTGGGAATCCCTATTCCAGGGAAAAGGCAATTCTGGATTAGGGTTTATGTAATGAACCAGATTTGATTAGGAAGCTTAAGGTAAAAGATCCTTCAGGAGATGATGATCATAATAAGATAGAATTCACCCTTCAGATTGAGGAGAATCTGAGATCAGATGTATCAGAATTACAGTGGAGTGAAAAGGAATTACAGAGGCATGAGAGAGAAGCTGCCAAAGTTGATTGAAAGGGGCCACTATCAGGAATAACTCCGAACAGCAATGGCTGGAGTTTCTGGGAGCAACTTGGAAGGTGCAGGATAGATACATTGGAAAGAAGAGGTATTCTAAAGGGAGGATAAGGCAACTGTGATTGATGAGGGAAGTCAAAGCAACAAAGCTAAAGACAGAGCATATAATATAGCAAATAATATTGGGAAGCTAGAGGTCTGGAAAGCTTTTAAAAACCAACAGAAGGCAACTAAAAAATCAACAAGGTGAGAAAAAAAGCTAGCTATTAATATAAAGGAAGATAACAAAATATGTTTTTTTTCCAGATGTATAAGGTGTAAAAGGGAGGTGAGAGTGGATATCAGACCACTGGAAAAAGATTCTAGAGAGGAAGTAATGGAGGACAAAGGCATAGCAGATGAACATATTATGTAGTTTGCGTCAGTCTTCACTGGGGAAGACGCCAGCAGTATACCAGAAATTTGAGCGTGTCAAGGGGCAGAAGTGTAGTTGCTTTTACCAAGGAAAAGATGCTTGGGAAGTTAGAAAGTTTGAAGGTAGATAAGTCACCTGGACCAGATGGACTACACCCCAGGGTTCTGAAAGAGATAGCTGAAGAGATTGTGAAGGCATTAGTAGTGATTTTTCAAGAATCATTCAATCCTGGAATGGCTCAGGAGGACAGGAAAATTGCAATTGTCATGCCACTCTTTAAGAAGGGAAGGAGGCAAAAGAAAGGATATTGTAGCAACACTCACAGCACACTGGAGGAACTCAGCAGGTCGGGCAGCATCAGTGGAAACGATGAGTAGACGTTTCGGGCCGGAACCTTTCGTCAGGACTGAACAAAGAAGGAGGGGGAAGGATTTAAGAATGCTTGTAGGTTCAGTTGAAAGACCAGTTATTTGAAATACAAAGGGGTGGGGGAGAGGAAGCAGGGACATCATAGGCAGGAAAACAATGGGCAGTAGTAGAAAGAGGCGGAACCATGAGGGAGGTGATAGGCAGCTGGGGGAGAGGGCAGAGTGAAATAGGAAGGGAGGAAGGGAGGGGGAGGGAATTACTGGAAGTTGGAGAAAGGATATTGTAGTCCAGATAGTTTGACTATAGTGGTTGGGAAGATTTTGGAGTCAATTATTAAGGATGAGGTTTCAAAGTACTTGGAGGGACATGAGGAAAAAAGGCCAAAATTATCATGGTTTCCTTAAGGGGAAATCTTGCCTGACAATTCTGTTAGAATCCTTTGAGGAAATAACAGACAGGATAGACAAAAGAAAGTCAGTGGATGCTATTTACTTGGATTTTCAGAAGGCCTTTGACAAAGTGCCGCACATGAAGTTGTTAAACAAAAGAGCGTATGCTATTGAAGAAAAAATACTAGCATGGATAGAAGATTGGCTGACTGGGAGGAGGAAAAATGTGTGAATAAAGGGGCCTTTCTGGTTGCCTGCTGATGACAAGTGGTGTTCTGCAGGGGTCAGCATTGGGACCACTTCTTTTCATGTTATATGTGAATGATTTGGATGACAGAAATTATGGTTTTGTGGCCATTTGCTAATGATATAAAGATAGGTGGATGGGTAGGTAGTATTAAGAAAGCAGAGAGTCTCCATAATGCTTTGATAGATAGGGAAATGGGCAAAGAAGTAGCAGATGAAATATAGTGTAGGTAAGTCATAGTCATAGTCACACTTTATTGATCCCGGGGGAAATTGGTTTTCGTTACAGTTGCACCATAAATAATAAATAGTAATAACACCATAAATAGTTAAATAGTAATATGTAAATTATACCAGGAAATAAGTCCAGGACCAGCCTATTGGCTCAGCGTGTCTGACCCTCCAAGGGAGGAGTTGTAAACTTTGATGGCCACAGGCAGGAATGACTTCCTATGACGCTCTGTGTTGCATCTTGGTGGAATGAGTCTCTGGCTGAATGATCTCCTGTGCCTAACCAGTACATTATGTAGTGGATGGGAGACATTGTCCAAGATGGCATGCAACTTGGACAGCATCCGCTTTTCAGTCACCACCGTCAGAGAGTCCAGTTCCATCCCCACAACATCACTGGCCTTACGAATGAGTTTATTGATTCTGTTGGTGTCTGCTATCCTTAGCCTGCTGCCCCAGCACACAACAGCAAACATGATAGCACTGGCCACCACAGACTCGTAGAACATCTTCAGCATCGTCCAGCAGATGTTAAAAGACCTCAGTCTCCTCAGGAAATAGAGACAGCTCTGACCCTTCCTGTAGACAGCCTCAGTGCTCTTTGACCCATCCAGTTTATTGTCAAGTCGCATCCCCAGGTATTTGTAATCCTCCACCATGTCCACCCTGACCCCCTGGATGGAAACAGGGGTCACCGGTACCTTAGCTCTCCTCAGGTCTACCACCAGCTCCTTAGTCTTTTTCACATTAAGCTGCAGATAATTCTGCTCACACCATATGACGAAGTTTCCTACCGTAGCCCTAGCCCTGTACTCAGCCTCATCTCCCTTACTGATGCACCCAACTATAGCAGAGTCATCCGAAAACTTCTGAAGGTGACAAGACTCTGTGCAGTAGTTGAAGTCCGAGGTGTAAATGGAGAAGAGAAAGGGAGACAAGACAGTCACCTGTGGAGCCCCAGTGCTGCTGATCACTCTGTCGGACACACAGTGTTGCAAGCACACGTACTGTGGTCTGCCAGTCAGGTAATCAAGAATCCATGACAGCAGGAAAGCATCCACCTGCATCGTTGTCAGCTTCTCCCCCAGCAGAGCAGGGTGGATGGTGTTGAACGCACTGGAGAAGTCAAAAAACATGACCCTCACAGTGCTCGCTGGCTTGTCCAGGTGGGCGTAGACACGGTTCAGCAGGTAGACGATGGCATCCTCAACTCCTAGTCAGAGCTGGTAGGCGAACTGGAGGGGATCTAAGTGTGGCCTGAACATAGGCCGGAGCAGCTCCAGAACAAGTCTCTCCAGGGTCTTCATGATGTGGGAGGTCAATGCCACCGGTCTGTAGTCATTGAGGCCGCTGGGGCGCGGCGTCTTCGGCACAGGGACAAGGCAGGACATCTTCCACAGCACAGGAACCCTCCGGAGCCTCAGGCTCAGGTTGAATACATGGCAAGGTACTCCACATAGCTAAGGGGCACAGGCTTTGAGCATCCAGGTACTGACACCATCCGGTCCTGCAGCCTTGCTTGGGTTGAAACGTTTCAGCTGTCTTCTCACCTGTTCAGCTGTGAAGCCCACCGTGGTGGTTTCGTGTGGGGAAGGGGTATAGTCATGAGAGCAGGGTGGGGGACTGTGAGGAGTGTGGCCACCAATTTTAACAGAGGGAATAAAAATGTCGACTATTTTCTAAATGAGGAGAAAATTCAGAAATCAAAGCTGCAAAGGGATATGGAAATCTTTGTGCACGATTCCCTAAAGGTTAACTTGCAAGGTGAGTTGGCAGTAAGATACAGTAATATCAGCATTCTTTTCAAAAGGACTAGAATATAAAAGTAAGGATGTCATGCAGAGATTTTGTAAGGCATTAGTCAGATCACACTTGGAGTATTGTGAGCAGTTTTAGACCCTTTATCGAAGAAAACATGCTACATTGGAGAGGGTCGAGAGGAGATTCACAAGAATTCTGGGAGTGAAAGGTTTAATGTATAAGAATTGTTTGATGGCTCAGGGCCTGTACTCACTGGAATTTAGATGGATGAGGGAGGATCGCATTGAAATCTAATGAATATTGGAAATCCTAGACAGCGTGGCTGTGGAGAGGATGCATCTTACATTGGGAGAGTCTATAAGTCTAGAGGGCACAGCCTCAAAATAGAGTGATGTCCCCTGAGACAGGGAGGAATTTCTTTCACTAGAGGGTGGTGAATCTGTGGAACTCATTGCCACAGATGGCTGTTGAGGCCAAATCATTGAGTAGATTTAAAGAGGAGGTTGATAGGTTCTTGATTAGTTAGGTGGTCAAAGGTTACAGGGAGAAGGCAAGAAAGTGGGGTTGAGAGGGATAATAAATTAGCCATGATGGAATGGTGGAACAGACTCAATGGGCTGGATGGCCTAATTCTGTTCCTATGAGTTATGGTGTAATTTCTTTGTATTATGAAAGAAAATGTTGTATTTAAGATTCTGTCAGGGAGGAACTAGAAAGGAGATGGATATGAAATCCACTTGCAACAGTTTTCAGTCCAGTTTTTATGCACTAAGATTTCTTGAAGGTTAATTGACAGGTAAGTTTTATACCTAGACCTTGCTTCCCCTCTCCGACAACCCTTGAATCCTGAAGTCACCCATGGAATTGAATGCGGCGATATAAAATCATTGGCCAGAATTTTAGCACTCTCCTCCCTTCCAGCTCAAAATGTCATGGAATAAGTTTGGTCATTATGTGCTATGTCTTTCCATGACCATGATTGCTCTTGGCAAATTTTAGTACAGAATTGGTTTGCCATTGCCTTCTTCTTTACAAGATGGATGACCCCAGCCATTATCAATACCTGGTGTCAGTGGTCTCATAACCAGAACCTGTAATATGCACCAGCTGCTCATACGACCATCCACCACCTGCTTCCATGGCTTCACGTGACTATGATTGGGGGCTAAGCAGGTGCTACACCTTCCCCAAGGGTGACCTGCAGGCTA
Source organism: Mobula birostris (assembly GCF_030028105.1). Classification (NCBI taxonomy): domain Eukaryota; kingdom Metazoa; phylum Chordata; class Chondrichthyes; order Myliobatiformes; family Myliobatidae; genus Mobula; species Mobula birostris. Next base: position 55,416,509 of record NC_092377.1, read on the forward strand.
GTGGAGGAAAGGAATACCTTACTTCTCCTTCAGTACAGATGTGTCACCATCCCGCCACCCTATTAACAAGAAGAATGTGAAAAAACACTTCACTGTGACAAATGTCAAGCATCATTGTGAGATAGGCTATTTTAAATCCTGTAAACTTGGACTTTGGAAAAGATTTATATCCACAGGGCAAACCAGGCTGAAGGCAACTTGCTACAGTTTTTATATATTTCCATCACTTGTCTGGCCTGTAGAAATAGAGTCAACCAATTATTGAAATTCATTTATCCATCCACCCCCCTTCCTCAGATTTCCTTTCCTGCATATTCACTGGAGAAAACATACAACTACTAAATGCTAATTTTATGGTAGAAGTATTTCTGCTAAGGTCAGGCAAGATTGTCATCCAGCTCTGCCCATTTAGGATGGTAGAATGGTACCATATCATTTCAGGACAAATAGACACCAATAGAGGTCAGCATTAATTGGATTGCAATTGTTTGAGCTGCCCATTAATTTTTAATTGGCAGGTTTCTATTTTTTTGCTTGAATCAGGAATAGCATACCGTTAGGTCAAAAAAAGGATTGCAGTTTAAGAAACGATTTGCAGTGTCAAGGACATTTTGTCCATATTTTGCTTCATATAGTCTAAAATAATTTTACCCTAAGCACCAATGATTTCACATTGATTTTTTTCTGCAGTGTACCCAACAATATTGATGTTATCTGACTCATCCAACATTTAAACAGCATCCACTATTATTGAAAATGCAACCCCCTGGATATTTTGAGGCATCTCTTCCCTGATATTAATGTGACATTATCACTGAGGTTTATCACTTGCTAGAATAATTCCAAAAACTGATGTCCACAAATTCAATCAATATTTTGCTTAAGTTGTGAAAGTTTTACAAAAGTCTTCAGCATTTTTTAGATTGACAATATTTCACATATGCTGAACTCCACTTTATCGGATGGTTGAGTAATGAGGTGCATATTATTAGTAATTAATTTCCATTATAAATAATTAAAAGCTATCGATGAAATAATTCAATAATAAATAAATAAATGGTTTACATATTTCAGAGGAGACTTAAACTAAGCTACCGTCTCAAGGTATCTTAAAGTCCTAGTTGAAATAGAACACAGAAAATTTCTTAAAATTTATTTGTCAATCAAACAGTATCAGAAATACAATATATTGTCAATTATTATTCTCCGAATCACAAATTGGCTGTCAGATTTCCCATCATAACCACAAAATTAAACATATGAGCTGCTTCATTGGCTGTATGTTGGGGTACCCTGAGGCCTAGAAAGATATTGTATAAGGAAAATATTGCTTTTTTTCACAAATTTCTTGTACTAGGAGCAAGAAACAATGCAGTTAATTTAAATAAACCAAGATGTTCACATTCTTGATATGATTTGCCTGAAGCATCTCTTTTTTTCCTATTCATTCTTTGTTGAATTTTAAGTAGTTCAATTGACATTAGCAGCACAGGTTGAATTGATATTCTAAGAAATTTTAAGTGTGGGTATGCCTAACTGAACAAAATCAATGTCATGTTTCTGTGATTTTGCTACTGAGGAAATTGTAGGAATTCCTCACTATCTCACTGCCAGCCTTTCCTACTCTTGTGGTGGTGGAGAGAAAATATACTGTCTCGTTGGAGGTTGTCCTCTCTCCAGACTCAGGGGCAGTCAAGCTAACCTAAAGTCATCAGTTGAGGACCTTGATTCAGTGGAAATGCATTTTCTGAATAATTCCTCTATCAGCACTGAAAAAAATTTTCAGTGTAAGACTTTCAACTTTCACACCTCCTTCACTGGGTTTTAGAGTGGGTTTCTGTACCTGAATTTGTCCGGACATGCACACAGACTTGCTTTCTGCCAAGGGAATTATCTTTATATGACTACTAATTAACAAATTAAAAATGAAACAGAACAAGACCTGATGATACATTTATAACCAGTGATGAAGGCTATGGAAGCTTTATATGTCTTCTTGTTGATTCACCAAACTGACTGCTATTGAGAAAACTAGCAATTAGTTACCTGCTATTATATTTATATTTCCTTATTTAATGACACATCTTGTTCATGGGTTCCATTTGGCAAGAATATACACTACTGTGCAAAAGTCTTAGGTATATATATGTAGCTAGGGTTCCTAAGACTTTTGCACAGTACTACTTTGTCAATGTGGAGCCGAAAGCAAGTTTGTAAATCTGGCAGGAGCAAAGGATGTTGAGAATGGTAAGGGTGGAGTGCCGTTAGACTATTGTGGCAGAGGAGTGTCAGAGGCAGCAGGTGGTGTGTGTACAGACACACTCAGCCCTGAGACACCAGGCAAGGTCATCTGATTCCAAGCAATTGGCTTATTAATCATTACAGAACGTCTCTCTAGCCCTTCCCTCTCCTTTCCTCTTTGCCCAACCATGATTCCTTCTCCCTGTCTCCTTCCCACTCTCAGTCCACCAGAAAGACCCACTTCAGAATCAGGTTTATCATCTCACATATATCATGATTCTTTTTTGTGGCAACAGTACAGTGCAATACATAAATTATTACAGTACTGTCCAAATGTCTGAGGCATCTAACTCTATCTATGTGCCTAAGACTCTTGCACAGTACTGTACATATGATGGTTCATGTCTTTTTCAATGGTCAGTGGGTTACTTAATTATTTCTGTCCTTCATTGCAGTTTAATGTAGCTTATCCTGTTTGCTTTGCAGATCTTATACAAAATCAATATTTGTCCTTGGTTATCAGCGGCATTTGCCTGACGAATAAAATCCATTAATGTTCCATTTTTCTCAAATTGCAACGTTGAATTTCATCTCTAATACATTATTCAGATGTTAAGTATCCACAGCAGTTGCTTTTGTATAAAAATCCCTATTGTCTGGAATATCTAAAGAAGAATATTTCTTCAAAAAGGTAAGAAATTTCAATAAACCTGAAAATGTGTTTTATGTTTTAGGGAGTAAAATGTTGTCTTTGATCTTGTGTAGCAAATACATTAGAGAGAACCAGATGCCCATTCTCCTCCTCTCTCAGCTTTGTGCTCCATTAATGTCAACATAAAAATGTCCAAAGGGAAATCAAAGGTGGCCTGGTGCACCTACTTAGTGCATGCAAAGAAAGGTGTATAAGTATGCTGGATTGTTGTATAACAGCTGTTAATGAAATATTGTGTGAGCTATTAAGCAAATTGAAGTACATGAATCAGTTGTGCATACAAAGTTGGCACCCGCCTTTGTTTATCATGGTTGATGCTTCTGATGCTGCTGTCTTTGTTTTCACTTCATTCCAGAAGTTATTTCAGTTCGTGTTATTTGGTACCAAATCAGTGAAACCAAAGCAGAACTTATCTTCAGTGTCCCATGTGTTTTCCATCTCTGGCATCTGACTTCCAAGTAAACATTGATAGTAACAGTCATTTCCAACAAAGCCATCTGTACTTATAAAGCTTACATATCTATTTTGACATTCCACACAACTAACTCCAAGTACCTGAATTCACTTCTCTAAACCTTTTTACTAGGTAACTTTCAGCTCCTTGTTTTAGCTGGTGAATAACTTGCTGTGACTACCTTTCTATTTCCTTTGAATTTCACTGAAGCTGTTAAAGCTTTTTGAACCTTGCAAAACAAAAATCTATGGATGTCAGAAATCTGAACTATAAACAGAGAACACTGGAGATACTCATCAGGTCACGCACCATTTGAGGAGTGAAACTTTGAGTAATGTTTCAAATCAATAATCCTCCACCTCAGTGGGACAACAGGATGGTTTCAGTTGCAAAGTGTAACAGGGATGTAGACCCCAAACTGAATCCCTAAATGGACAGATCCAATGTTATCAAAAACTGCTTTTAAGACTATTTTTTTCATCAAAACCATTATGTTTAATAGAGAGAGATCAATGAAGGAGCTAGAGGGAGACAGACATCAAAGACATGCAGAAGCTGTGAGGTTCAGAACATAACAGATGCTGAACACTTGAAATAGTGGTGAGTGCTGGAAATATTCAACAAAGCAGGTCAGCTCTGTGGAAGTAATGTTACAGGTGATGATCTTACATCAGAACTGGCTAATTTTGACACAAACAACAAAGGCTGCTTGTATGAAATTGTTTAATTAAAAATTGAATACTAAGGACAACAACATGCCTACACTGGAGATAAATGCAGTTCCTTTAGCTTATGCTGGGTTTTATTAGATTAATGTGGAAGGCCAAATATCGAGATCAGAGTGAGAGAGGGATAAGGAATTAAACTGACCTGCAACTGGAAATTCAGAGTCCTCTATTCATTGCACAAAGGAAATCATGAGCCAGCAGTTTGTTCATTAAAAATGTTGTACACTGTTAGCTCACTGTATCTCTGTCCCTATACTAAAGTCAGATCTACTTAAGGAACTAGAAAGGTAATATCTTGTCCTTCAGCTATGGAACAGTGTTTAGCAGATTAAGCTACTTGCATCTCTCTTAATTATGACCAGCGAATAAACCTTAAGCATACCAAGATTCATCTCTACTGGGACAATTTTCTAGATTACATAAATATTAATAAAAGGTAAACTTTGGATTTTTAAGATGTTGGAAAGGATTTGTAGCTCGGGTTGAGGATGTTGCTGTTGAGAAGCTGCAGAACTGGCTTGTTAGCTTGCAGACATTTTGTTACCCAGCTAGGCAACATCATCAGTGCAACTTCAAATGCAATATAGGTGATCTACATTGTTCGTTTCTTATGTGTCCTGTGATTAGTATGTGTGTGTGTGTGTGCCATTTCTATTGGTTATTGATAATGTGATCCGCAATTGGCTCATTGAAATCTGATTAGGTGATAACTGTTGTCCAGACTGTGTAGTCAACCGTTATGTAGGATTAATGTTGTCCTCATTGTTTGATGTGTGTAATCAGGTGTGAATTGGCTCTTGGCTCTGGACTGGCAATTTGATGCTGAAGAGGGACGTAAACAGAGATTTCTGTGTGGAGAACAAAGCCCCTAAGAATTCTTGGGCTTGTCATTGATGAGCTTGGCCTAGGATAGTGACATTGGTCCAGTCGACTTGATGTGCTTCGCTGTCACAATGTATAGATATAAGGGAAAGTTGATCACGACTGTTTAAAGCCAATTGGTGTTGATGTACTGTTGTTAATAGCTTCCTACTAGTTGTCCAATATAATGCAAGCCTGCAGCCACACTACACCAATGTCTATCAAGAATAAAAGACCACCTACCTACAATGCGCAGAACAAGCACCATATACAAAATTCCATGCACCAACTGCAACAAAATCATATTGGGAAGACTGGTAGGAAGCTATCAACAAGGGTACATGAACACTAACTGGCTGTAAACTATCATAATCAACTTTCCCTTATATTTATACATTGTGAAAATCAAGCACATCAATTTAACTGGACCAATGTCACTATCCTAGGCCAAGTCCATCAACAACAAGCACTGATGATGTTGCCTAGCTGGGTAACAAAATGTCTGCAAGCTAACAAGTCAACTCAGCGAGCCACTCAACAACAACATAAGCTTTGGATTTTTGATACTGCGTGTAAGCAGACTTTTTAAAAGTGAATACAAATTTTGAAATATTCTCTGCTTTTCTCTGGAATGATCATGTAAACCAAATGTCATTCATCATTGCATACCATTCCAAGAATAACATTGATCATTTAATATACTGGATAATAATTACGTGTTCTTTATTCTCATCCACTCAAAAATGTCCATATATCGTGTGTAATTTGCTATCTCTTTTTGTATATTGCATTGCTAAATCGTGTCTAGTAGCTTTGAAATAGTAAATAATAAAAGGAGAGTGAAATACTTGGTCCTGTACCTCTGTATTCTCATCTAGTAGCGATCGGCTTATCAAGTATCGAATGCCACCTTGAGTTTTGCACTCCTACCTTCAGAATAACTTCATTTTTATTTATACTATTCTGCCTTTAAAATAATCAGGATCTTAGAAGTAACAGTGAAACAGTAATTGGAATTAGGGGTTGACATAATATCTTTTCAGAACAGAGCTTAACAGCTTTTTAAGTACTATATGAACCTCAAAATTAGGTTATAGCTGAGCAATTGTTCCCAAAGCTCTGTACATACTTTAATTTTATGAGATATCATGATAAACTGCACATATATACTTTTTACTTCATCCTTTAGTGATTCATATGGTTTGTGTAAGTGAGTAATTATGAGAGCTAGTCTATCAAGTTTATATAGAAATAAAACTCTGTTTGGTATGAGAAACTAAGGTCAATTACTAATTCAGACTTGATACAGATACAATTCAATTTCTGTTAAGGAATTAGAAACAGAATATTAGACCATTGCTCTGCTGACATATCATCAACCGTCTGCTTAACTGCTATACTGTATGTCACAACTAATTAAAATAGAAGCAGATTAATTACATTATTAGCAATGCCTAATTTCAGCAGATGTACTGGTGCTCTTATACAACAATGAAACAGACAAGGATATTTCTACACAATAAAAAGAGTCTGTAAATGGTATTTAATCTCAAAAAAAGGATAGGAAAAGCTGACATAACATTGATGGAAACTGTTTGTCTCTGTGGAAGTCCAGTCACGAAAGGAACTAAAAACATGGTGGAACCATTTCTCAAGTACTGTCATGGTCTGAATCAGGGTCCCTTTAAATTTACTTTGTTTATGTTACGATCCGGACCGTTGATTCCCTGTTTTCCCATGTTCCTCGACTTTAGTGATTAGAGGCAATTAACACTTGGCTGAACCGGTAGTTTATAGACTCCGGCTTTCAGCCGTTCGGCACAGGAGCGTCAGCAAAGTCATCCAAGGTATGGTGTGCCAATGTCATCTGGCCGGAGCAAGCCTAGTCTCTGCCAAAGCGAGTGCCGGTTATTCGCCTCTCCTCACCAGAGCAACTCTGTCTAGTTACCTCGCCAAAACGAGCCTCCAAAATTTCCTCATCAAGGTGGGTCCATCAGTTAACCCGCCGGAGGGAATCAAGAACCGCTGTCTACTGTTCCCGGGCCGAGTCGAGAGCTCGCCACTACCCGGTGGCTCCAAGTCAAGTCTTGGCTCCGGGGGCATTCAAGCTCCAAGTCAAGTCCTGGCCCTGGCGGCATTCAAGTACCAAGTCAAGTCCTAGCCTTGGCAGTCTGTGATTCCTGTCCTATCCCCTTGTCTGAATCCCTTCTCTGCCCCTCTCGCCTCTAGCCCTCATCTGCAGCCCCCGCCTGCACTTCGGTCTAGTTCCATCACCGGAGCTAGATAGGTACTGTCTGGTGTTCATTCGTGTTGGTCTTGTCTTGTCTTGTCCTCGCCTCCGTGGGGTAAGTCAGGCCGTCTTGCCATTGCCCCGCGGAGGGTCATGAGTCCCGGCCCTATGTCTTGTGCCCAAGGAGGGGTCCCAGTTCTCTGTTCTGTGTGTGAGTCCCGGCCCTGTGTCCTGTACCCAAGGAAGGGTTCCGACTCTGTGTTCTGTGTATGTGTCCATGGTTCCATGTACCTGCTCCCTGAGACCGAGGCTCTGTGTTCCCATGTTCCTCCTCTCCCTAGCCCATGTCATGTCCTTGCCTGGTTCTGGGGTCCAAGCCTGAGGCAAGACCCAGGTACTGGGTTGTTGCCCAGTCTCTGACTCTGAGTCCGTACCCTACCCTCTTCATGTCTCCTCTAGTTCTGGGAGCTGATTCCGAGTCCAAGCCCAGACCCTTGGTCCCAGCCTTGTCCTGAGTCCTGAGTCCTTGTCCAGTTTGCTATTTCCTGCTCCTGCCTTGCTTTCCTGGTATCGAACAATAAACTAAATCTAAGTAAACTCACAAGATGTGTCTTGCATCTGGGTCCACCCTTGTTCCCAATGCCCCACCATTGTGACAAGCACTTGTTCTCAGCCCTAAAGCTGCTTTCCTGAAATTATTTTCACCACCATCAATTGAGCCAAAGGTGGAATATGATTATTGATGTGAAAAGCTATATCCTACCTTATAAAAGAAACAGTTAATTTAGTTTCCTTCACTATTTTATAACCATAAGACCATAAGAGATAGGAGCAGAATTAAGCCATTCAGCTCATCAACTCTGATCCACTATTTCATCATGGCTGATCCAGTTTCTCTCTCAACCTTATTCTCCTGTCTTGTTCTCATAACTTTTCATGCCCTGACTAATCAAAAATCTATCAACCTCCGTCTTAAATGCATCCTGTGACCTAGCCTCCACAGCCGCCTTTGGCAATGAATTCCACACATTCACCACCCTCTGGCTAAAGAAATACCTCCTCACCTCTGTTCTAAATGGACATCTCTCTACTATGAGGCTGTGCTTTACTCTAGACTTCCCCACTATCAGAAACATCCTCTCCACATCCACTCTATCCAGGCCCTTCAATATTTGATAAGTTTCAATAGGATGACCTCATTCTTCTAAACTCTAAAGAGTACAGGTCCAGAGTCTTCAAATGCTCCTCATACAACAGTGCTTTCATTCCTCAATTATTCCCGTGAATCTCCTTTGAACCATTTCCAACATCAGCTCATCCTTACTTTAACAAGGGGCGCAAAACTGCTTATAATACTCTGTGAAGCCTCACTAGTGCCTTATAAAGCCTCCGAATTAAATCCTTGCTTTTATGCTCCAGTCCTCGCAAAATGAAAGCTAACATTGCATTTGCCTTCCTCACCACCAACTCTGCCTGCAAGTTAACCTTAGGGAATCCTCTATAATGACTCCCAAGCCCATATACACCTTGAATTTTTGAATTAACAGCTCATTATAATATAGTCTATGCTTTTGTTCCTTCTACCAAAATGCAAGACAGTACACTTCCCGGCACTGTATTCCATTTGCCACTTCTTTGCCCAGTCTTCTAATCTGTCTAAATCCTTCTGCAACCGCCCTGCTTCCTCAAAACTAGCTGCCCCTCCACCTATCTTCGTATTGTCTGCAAACTTGGCCACAAAGCCATCAGTTTTATCACCCAAGTCATTGAGATATAGCATAAAATGAAATGGCCCAACACTGACTCTTGCAGAACATCACTAGTCACTAGCGGTCAACCAGAAAAGGCTCCAGAAGCCAGAAGAGAAAATAGTATTCTAACTAATAATCTGGAGGTAATATATGACCAAAAAAAAGTTTCAAAGCATTTAATAGACTTAGGAAGTACATATTATTTAAATGTAGGTTTTTGCATTTATGTAGAGCTAAGCATCTTACAGTTTGTATGCTATGTGTCAAAAGCCATTAGATTATACAATAGACTGAGGAATAATTTTTCAAATGTGTCTATATGTTGATATTAATTTTCTTGATTAATTTAATGTGTACTGCTGTATTGTGCATTGATGCATTAACCCATTGGGAAATAAGACTCTATCCTTCTGAAGAAGCAAGTCACTGATTTTTACAAGAATTTGACAAAAGCAAATTAGTTCTGTGTCACTTTGCTCTGTAGTATTTTCCCTGGTTAGGAACGTGTTGCAGGCAATTGGCCTGCTTGATACCAGCTGCTGAAATGAAATGAAAAATGAAGAAAATCTCTAATAAATTCCTTTCTAACCAGATCATGTTGGTTAATTGTGTGCAAAGAATTGTGAGAATATCAAAGATAAGTGAAAGTTCGGGAGAAATTTACCAACATGATACTGGGAATGAAAACATTCAGTTGTATTGTGATTAGAGGAACTGTGTTTTTTTTGTAAACAGTACTAAAAATTTATCAAATAAAACAATTGAAAGGGATGTTGAATATTATAACTATATATCAGCATGGATTGACTAATATGTACATTGCTACTGTAAGGAGACCTTTGAGTTTCATGAGGGTAAAATATCAGAAAGTATGACATATTGAGGACAAAAAGAGTGAAATCAGAAAGGAATGTGTGATTGGCCTGAGAATCTGAAGTGCAGAAGAGATTCATAATTAACAGATTTGAACAATGTTCACATTAAAAAAAAACAAAAGAATGAGATCAATGGATGCTTCTATAAATATATGAAAATAAAAAATTTGGTGAAGAGAAACATAGTTGCTAATATCAGAAACTAGGGAAATTCTATTTGGGAACAAATCAATAGCAAAATATTTGAATGTGTAGTTAGGTTCAATCTTCACCAAGGAGGACACAATTAAACTCCCAGATATGCCTGGATAAACAGCTTCAAAGAGAGTGAGAAACTAAAGAAAATCAGTGTTAGTAAAAGAAAACTGCTAGGGAAGTTGTTGAGGTTAAAGTATAAAGTTAAGAAATTTCACGACACATGCTGGTGATAATAAACCTGATTCTGATTCAGAATCATCTCCAGGACATGATACTCTACATCCCATAATACAAAAGAAAGTTGCCCTAGAAATAATCAAAGCCTTGATGGTCATCATCCAAAATTCTCTAATCTCCAGAGCAGTTCTGAAACATTAAGACTGGCAAATATAAACCAACTATTTAAAAAACAAGAAAATATACAGGTAACTACCAGCCAGAAAGCTTAACATCAAAGATGGAACTATGCCAGAATGTATTAAAGAAGGTGCAATACACAATACTTTTAAAGCACTAACTGAACTTGACAATGTGAGCATAAGCTTATGAAAGGGACAATAACAAATCTATTCAGTTTTTTGAGGTTTTCATTTGAAGAATAATTATAAGAGAACTAGTGGATTTGAGTGTCTTTGTAGTTTTAGATGGCTTTTGATTAGATGCCACTTAAGAAGTGAATATGCAAAATTAGGCCACAAGGGATTAGAGGTAATATACTGGCATGGATTGAGAATCACTTAACCGGCAGAAAACAGAGTGCAGAAATAAATGGACCTCTTTGTACATGATACATAGTGATTACGGTGTCACAGAGATCAGTGCTTGGGCTCCAACTACTCATAATTTATATTAATGAATGGAAAGAGGAATCAAATGCAACAGCTTCAAGTATGTAGATGAAAATAGTCAAGTGGGTTGTGGAGAGGATGATAAAAAGGCTTCAATGTGATTTAAACAAGTTTGGTGATTAGGCAAATGCATTAGAGATGCAGTTTATTGAGGATTATTGTGATGCATCCCACTTTGATTGAGAAAGAGAAAGACAGAATCTTATCTGAATGATGATAGACTGGTCACTGAAAGCAGGCATGCAGGTGCAGTAACTGGTTCATAGAGCTCCCTTAGTTATACAGCACAGAAACAGATCCTTCAGTCCAATGAGTTTCCCAAGTGTCAAAACACAATTTAATTTAACCCAATACAATTCATATTGTACTCTCTCCACATTCCCATTCATTCCCTCCTCCTGCCTAGGTTCTACCGCACTTCTACACACTAAGGGCAGTTTACTATGTTAACTGACCCACCAACCTGTCTCTCTTGGGAATGTGGGAGCTTTCTGAAATAGCGTGAAACCTACATGGGAACAGGGAGAATATACAAAATTTCCACAGACAGCACCAAAGGTTGGGATTGAAACCACCTTGCAACCATGAGGCAGTAGCTTTATAGTAGTTCCAGCTGAGCAAATGTGCTACCTCAGCTACAAAGGCAAATGATATAAGACCATAAAACCATAAGACATAGTAGCAGAAATAGGCCATTTGGCCCTTCGACCCTGCTCTGCCATTCAGTCATTGCTGATCCTTTTTCCCCTCCTCAGCCCCACTCCCCAGCCTTCTCCCATAACCTTTGATGCCATATCCAGTCAAGAACCAATCAATCGCTACCTTAAATACACCCAATGATCTGGTCTCCACAGCTACCTGTGGTAACCAATTCCCTATTTCACCACCCTCTGGCTAAAGAAATTTCTCTGCATCTCTGTTTTAAATGGATGTCCCTCTGTCCTGAGGCTGTGTCCTCTTGTCCTAGACTTTCCCACCACAAGAAACATCCTTTCCACATCTACTCTGTCTAGGCCTTTCAACATTCAAAATGTTTCAATGAGATCCCCTGTCATCCTTCTAAGTTCCAGCGAGTACAGACCCAGAGCCATCAAATACTCCTCATATGATAACCCTTTCATTCCCAAAATAATCCTTGTCAACCTCCTCTGAACGCTCTCCAATGCTAGCACATCTTTTCTTAGATGAGGATCCCAAAACTGTTCACAATAATCAAGGTGAGGCCTCACCAGTGTCTTATAAAGCCTCAGTATCACATCCCTGCTCTTGTATTCTAGACCTCTTGAAATTAATGCTAACATTGTATTTGCCTTCCTCACCACTGACTCAACCTGCAAGTTAAATGTTAAGGTGTTCTGCACAAGGACTCCCAAGTCACTTTGCATCCCTGATTTTTGGGTTTCCCCCCATTTAGAAGATAGTATGTATATTTATTTATACTACTAAGGTTCATGTCCATGCATTTTCCAACATTGTGTTTCATTTGCGCATTCCCCTAATCTGTCTAAGTCCTTCTGCAGCCTACCTGTTTCCTCAATACTAACTACCCCACCACCAATCTCCATATTATCTGCAAACTTGGCAACAAAGCCATCTATTCCATCATCTAAATCATTTATATACAGCATAAAAAGAAGCGGTCCCAACATCAACCCCTGCAGAACACCACTAGTCACTGTCAACCAACCAGAAAAGAATCCTTTTTAGTCCCACTCACTGCCTCCTACCAATCAGCCAATGCTCTAACCATGCCAGTAAATTTCTTGTAATACCATGGACTCTTAACTTTGTATGTGTGGCACATTGTCAAAGGCATTCTGAAAGTCCAAATATACAACATCCACTGCATCCTCTTTGTCTATCCTACTTGTAATCTCCTTAAGGAAACCATGCTGACTTTCTCCTATCTTGTCCTGTGTCACCAAGTGCTGCATAACCCCATCCTTGACAATTGACTCCAACATCTTCCTAATCATTGAGGTCAGGCTAATTGGTTTATATTTTCCTTTCTGTTGCCTTCCTCCTTTCTTAAAGAGTGGAGTAACATTTGCGATTTTTTTAGTCTTCCAGAGACATGCCAGAGTCCAATGGTTCTTGAAAGATCATTTCTAATGCCTCCATATTCTCTACTGCTACCCCTTTCAGAACCCTAGGGTGACTTATGTACTTTTAGGTCTTTTGGCTCTTTCAGCACCTTCTCTCTTGTAATAGTATCTGTACCCACTTCTCTTCCTTCACACACTACAACATCTGGCGTCTTCCACAGTGAAGACTGATGCAAAATACACATTTTTTTTAGATTACGAGAACACGCAGTCCTCTTTTATTGTCATTTAGTAATGCATGCATTAAGAAATGATACAATGTTTTTCCAGAATGGTATCACGAAAACACATGACAAACCGACTTAAAAACTAACAAAAACCACATAATTATAAGATATAGTTACAACAGTGCAAAACAATACCTTAATTTGATAAGAACAGACCATGGCACAGTAAAAGTCTAAAAGTCTCTCGAAAGTCCCATCATCTCACGCAGACGGTAAACCTCCAGTGCCGCCAACTTGCCGATACAACATACTGGAAGCATCCGACCACAGTCCGACCGAAAACTCCGAGCCTCCAACCAGCTCTCTGACACCGAGCACCGACCACCATCTCCGCCGAGCACTTCGACCCTGGCCCCAGCAACAGGCAATAGGCAAAGCCGAGGATTTAGGGCCTTCGTCTCCGGAGATTCTCGATCGCACAGTAGCAGCGGCAGCGAAGCAAGCATTTCAGAAGTTACTCCAGGTGTTCCTCCATGCTCCTCACGGCTGTCTCCATCAAATCCAGATTGTGCACGGCCCCCTAGTTAACACATAATTGATATCATTTGGAACAGCCACGCGCGCTGTGTCGCGCCGCCATCTTCTCCTCCCTCCCATTTAGTTCATCTGCCATCTCCTTGTCCTCCACTATTATTTCTCTGGCCTCATTTTCAAGCAGTCATAAATCCACTCTCATCTCTCTTTTATTTTTTACACACTTGAAAAAACTTTTACTATCCAATTTGATATTGTTTGCTAGCTTGCTTTTATATTTCATCTTTCCCTCCTAATGATTTTTTTAGTTGATCTCTGTAGATTTTTAATCGTTTCCCAATCCTCTATCTTTCCACTAACTTTTGATTTGCTGTATGCCCTCTCCTTTGCTTTTACATTAGTTTTGACTTGCCTTGTCAGCCATGGTAACACTATTTTGTCATTTGAGTACTTCTTTGTTTAAGTATTTCTAACTTGCTCCTTCCTCATTTTTCCCAGTAACTCACACCATTGCTGCTCTGCTGTTATTCCTGCCAGCATCTCTTTCCAACTTACTTTGGTCAACTCCTCTCTCATACCACTGTGATTTCCCTTACGCCACTGAAATGCTGCTACATCAGACTTTACTTTCTCACTGTCAAATTTCAAGTTGAACTAAAAAATATTGTGATCACTGCCTCCTAAGGTTTCTTTTACCTTAAGATCCCTAATCACCTCCAGTTCACTACATAATACCCAAACCAGTATAACTGAACCCCAATGACAAACTGATATATCGGCCTTCATTACATGAGGACATGCTGGTGAACTGCTAAATTGGTTTATTATTGTGGCATGTATCGGGGTTCAGTGAAAATCTTGTCTTGCCTACTGTTCATACAGATCAATTCAACACAACAGTGCTGGATAAAACAATAACAAAATTCAAAATAAAGAGTTAAATTACAAATGAAGTACAGCGCAAGTAGACAACAATTTGCAAGGTCTTAACATGAGGACAATAATGTTAGGTTGCGAGGTAACCATTGTGGAAGTTGCAACTAGGCAATGGTTAAAAATGCTGTGCAAATTTGTATAGCTACCCTAGCTGAATAAGGTACCATGCAAAGCTCGAACCTGGAGAACCTAGCTCCTCGTTACACAGTTCTTTGTTCAAAGCCTGGGAACCAAGCTACTAGACATATTCAGACAAGGAGCTATCTTTGGGTGACAACAAACAGGGGAAACAAGACCAGGAATCAAGAAACAGACAAAGGATATGAATCTAGAATGTCAAATACAGATACATTTGGGAAACCTCCAGATATGAAATGAACTGCACCTTGCAGAATCGCTTTTGTTAATGTAATTAATTGTTTTCTTGTCATTCCCACTTCAGAAATTTAAGTGCTGGATAACATGGTAGGTTCTTTGTTTTGTTCAGAACAGTGACAGGGTTGATTGTATTCAGCTGCTGAACGTAACATCAGGTTGGCTTTGTCGCCGGAGATGGACTATCTTCTAACAACTTTTCTAAGCCTACTGACTCTCACAGCTATCTTCCCGTCCTTTCACTTGTAAAAAGTTCTATTCTCTTTTCTCAGTCCCTCAGTCTCCTCCATATCTGTTCTCAGGATGAGGATTTCCAAACTAATCTGAGATGTCTTTCTTCAAAGAACAGGATTTCCCTTCCACCACCATCGATGTTGCCTTCACCCACAACTCCTCCATTTCCCACACATCAGCTCTCACCCCACCTTCCCACAATCATAAGTGGAATGGGGTTCCTTTTGACTTTACCTACCAGCCTGCAAACTTCCACATCCAGTACTTCTTTCTCAGTATCCTCTGCCATCTACAATGGGATCCCTTCTGCCACTCTCCGTTTCTTGTAGGGATCACACTATGTGATTCCCTTGACAACACATCCCTCCTCTCTGTTTCCCTCCTACCACTTACCCCTATAAGTAGGACAAGTGCTAAACCTGTCCCTACACTTCCTCCCTCATCACCATTTAGGATCCTAACAGTCCTTCCAATTGAGGCAACATTTTGACTATGTGTCTATCAGTGTGATCTCCTGTGTCTGGTGCTCCCAGTGTGACCTCCTCTACAGTGTCATGCAAAAGTTTGGGCACCCCGGACAAAATTTCTGTTACTGTGAATAACTAAGCGAGTGAAAGATGAACTGATTTCCAAAAGGCATAAAGTTAAATATGACACATTTCTTTAATATTTTAAGCAAGAAAACTTTCCTATTTCCATCTTTTACAGTTTCAAAATAACAAAAAAGGAAAAGGCCCCGAAGCAAAAGTTTGGGCACCTGCATGGTCAGTACTTAGTAACACCCCCTTTGGCAAGTATCACAGCTTGTAAACGCTTTCTGTAGCCAGCTAAGAGTCTTTCAAGTCTTGTTTGGGGGATTTTTGCCCATTCTTCCTTGGATAAGGCTTCTAGTTCTGTGAGATTCTTGGGCTGTCTTGCATGCACTGCTCATTTGAGGTCTATCCACAGATTTTCAATGATATTTAGGTCAGGGGATTGTGAGGGCCATGGCAAAACCTTCAGCTTGCGCCTCTTGAGGTAGTCCATTGTGGATTTTGAGGTGTGTTTAGGTTCATTATCCTGTTGTAGAAACCATCTTCTTTATTCTCCAGCTTTTTTACAGACAGTGTGATGTTTGCTTCCAGAATTTGCTGGTATTTAATTGAATTCATTCTTCCCTCTACCAGTAAATGTTCCCCGTGCCACTGGCTGCAACACAAGCCCAAAGCATGATCGATCTACCCCTGTGCTTAACAGTTGGAGAGGGGTTCTTTTCATGAAATTCTGCACCCTTTTTTCTCCAAACATACCTTTGCTCATTGCGGCCAAAAGGTTCTATTCAAAAGGTTCAAAGGAACGTCTAAACAAGCCTGATGCATTTTGGAAACAAGTTCTGTGGACTGATTAAATTAAAATAAAACTTTTTGGCCACAATGACTATTGCTCTGCCTGACTTTGCCCTACCCTTCTGCGGCTCAGAGCTGACCACGATCCTATTGTTCTGGCTGCTGCTGCCTTGCCCAGATAGATCATCCCCCTCAACAGTATACAAAGAGGTATGTATACCTGTTGCTGAGGGAATTGGCCACAGGATGAACCCTGCAATGACTTCCTTCTCCCTTTACCTTTGTTGGTGTTTACCCATCTATTCCCCAAATTCTGCACTCTGGTGAAACCACCTGCTCAGAAGTCATATCTATCCATTGCTCATGATCTGGAGTTGGCTGCACTTCGCACAGGTTTAGTCATCAGGGAGACTATCAGGTTCCATGAATTCCTACAACCTACAGGAGGAGCATTCCACTGCTTTAACAGCTATCCTGCCTGTTCTGTACAATGGGCAACCAAGGCCAATTCTTCTAACCTGTGTCTTTGGCCTCAGCCTCTTCTTGTCAAAGCCTCTGGGGTCAAAGCCTGATGGTCCTACTCTTACTGCTGGCTTACTCCCAACAATGGCTGCCCTGACAATGGCCGCTCCACTTGCCCCTTCTTTACTTTTATTTAATTCGAAGTGCACTGCTCCTAATGCTAATTGGACCTCTGGAATGTATAACGCAGGTGAAACTCTCCTTTTATACTAGCTTTGCCGCTTGTGAGTAAACTGTTCAAAGTGCTCTGCTCCCAACACTGACTGGACCACTGGAGATTTAAATCTTCTAATTTCCACCGTTCCCACCCATACACCTCTTCCTCACCTGCTTTTGCCAATCACGGCAAGCTTGTACTCCTTCCCCACACCACCCACTCAGCTTATTATTTTGGTCTCTGCCCCCTTCTTTTCCAGTCCTGATGAAGGGTCTTTGCCTGAAATATTGACTGTTTATCTCCCGCCACAGATGTTGCCTGACTTACTAAGTTTCTCCAGCAATTTGTATGTTTCTCAAGATTTCCAGCATCTGCAGAATCTCGTGTGCTTAGTTCACTTAATTCCTCAATTAAGTAAAAATTGTATACCATATTTTGTTTTTGTTTTAAAACGTGAAACTGAAGACTTTTGTATCTCTGACTAGAGTCATCACATTCTCTGATAGTTTATTGGAACTGAGCTTTACGGACTCAATGAGAAAATCCTACAGAGTTCATTTGAAAGTCATAAAAATTTTAGTTGAGTGAATGAGAAGAAAGGCCAGTAAAAGGAGATCACAGAAGTACGATAATTGGCAAAAGTAACATATAAAAAATCGTAAAAATTGCAGCAATGTTAGTAATATCCAGAATGCAATGCTGAAAGAGTGGTGGAAGCAGTTTCAAAATTTCAACATGAAATTAGATCAATATCTGAAGAAAGAATTATATTTGAGAAGTTTAACTCTCTTAGAGAGAGTTAAACCTATTAAATACCGCTTGAAAGAGCTGGTATTATGGACTGAGTAGTATCCTTCTTTGCTGTTTCATTCTACTGTTGTTAAATTCTCTATCACTATGCAATGTTTATGAGCAGTTCCAATTCTAACCTTGTCAAAGTGTTTTGGATGAGATCAGCTCATTTAAATGTACCTGCACATGATAAATATATTTTGGACACCAGAGCAGAAGGGAAGGAGAATAATGAAATCAATCAATGCATCATCAAAGCTGCAAAGCTGTGAAATCTTTTATGATTCATTTTATAAACAGAATGTGTGTCAGTGAAAGCAGGATATTTTCCTTGTGTCCCAGTTATCAAGTTGAGCCCAACAACATGAATACCTGCTATTATAATACCCATGATCAATTTATGGGAAAAGAAACAGGTTGAAATTCAAACGAAGAGGTTACAAACATTTAATTTAAAGTAGAAATGCTGTATAGCATATTGGGAGAGCCTATAAGAAACAATAAAAGAGTACATATAATAGAACACAGAATGCTCAGATGAGGATGCAGTTAAATTGTGCCTTCATTCCATTCTTCAACACATGGACTCCCCAACACCTGTGTGAGAATTTTGTTTGTGGAATTTAGCTCCATCTTCAACCCTTTTGATTCAGAGTTGCTAACCCAGCTACCCTACAGTTTCTGTCACTGGATTACGAACTTCCTAACAGGAACGAAGCAGTATGTAAGGTTGGGCTCCTACTTGTCTGATCCAATGTATATAAGTGTGGGCTTTTCCCAGGGCTGATTTCTTTCACCCCCTCCTGTTCACACCTTCTACAAGTGGAGGTACAGTCAACCCAACCATCAACCATCCGACCTACACATTATCCGAGTTATTTTCAAAAAAAGACAAATAGTGAGGTAGTGCTCATGGGTTCAGAATCTGATTGTGAAGAGAACGAAGTGTTCTTAAAATATCGAGTGTGGGTCAACAGTCTCCTATGCCTCCTCTCCAATGGTAGCAATACAAAGAGAGCATGTTTTAGATGGTGAAGATCTTTAATGATGGATGCTGCTTTCTTCAGGCAATGCCTCTTAAAGATGTCTTTGATGCTGGTGAGTGTTGCATCTGTAATGGAACTAGCTGAGTCTACAACTGTCTGCAGCCCTTTATGATCCTGTGCATTGGAGGCTCCATACCACGATGAGATGTAACCAGTCAGAATGCTCTCCATCATGCACCTATAGAAATTTTCCAGAAGTGCGTATCTACACCCGTAAAAAAACGGAGTCTATTGTCACTATTTCTCATCTAGACTTTGACCTGCACTCCTGTATGACAAAGCCAGTTGTGGGGCTACTGCTGCTGTTGTTATATCCTCCTGATAGATTGTACCCCTTCTAATCCAACAAATATAATAGGGTTTGTAAAAGCGGGATGTGAAAAAAACACTGAAATTCAAAGCTGATAGAAAATACTTACACTGAAATATAGACAGAGAAAGAATACTAAAGGGGAATATGGAGCTATTATAGCTGAGACAAGGTAAGACATTGATAAATAAAATGAAAGTGGCCTATGTGTGTAATGAGTGCTATTTTCAAAGTAAAGAAAAATACAGTATTGAGCCAATTGAAGAACTTAGTGGGTTTAGCATAACCATAAATGTGGTCACGGAGAAACTAATGGCAAGGTATAGTAAACAGACAGATCTCTGGAACCCAATAATTTTCTTGAAGAAAGAAGTGTTGTGTTTTTCAGGATGTAGTGAAGGTAGCATTTATCCCTCACATCGGTTGCAAAGGAGCTGCTGAAATCACGAAACTCTGAGCACCTCAGGTTCCATTAGGGTTCAAGTTGCACTGCACTTTATAAGCTGAGTACTTATAAATAGGATTAGGTCCTCTTCCATTGATATTTAATAAAGATTTATTCAATTATTTCAGTCTCATGGGGACAATTCACAAACACGTTGTATGTTTACAATGAATCAGTAGACAGTATATGGTATGACTTGATTCAATACATAATAGATATATTAAGTGAAGACTGACAGGGTTCCATTCTCATCCCTATAAGTACCATTATAAATAAATACAGCAGTCTATAGTAACCAGATTATTCCATCTAGCATGACTGCTGCATCTGAGTTATGGCAACAATATAAAATTATACCGTTTTAGCTGTGCCACTCAGAGTTAGAATGAGAATTAAATTTGTTATCACTGAAATATGTAATGAAATTTGTTGTTTTGCTATTTTTGCATCAAAATTATCTTATTATGCTTTTTCCAAAGTACACACCCTATACTTATTTACAAAATCCACAACACATTTTCAGACAATAATATGGTGTGAGAAAAACACATATCCTGCACTGTACTTTTTGTAGGAGACAAAATGAAAGCCTTAAAATTTTAGCAACAAGATCAAGACATTAGTTTATGTAGTCTTTAATGTAATAAAATGTATCAAGTGGAAATATTAAAGCAAAGTACATATACAAATACCAAGGGAAATATGACTATAGTATATCTATAGGAATTGGTATTTTGTATTCTACCTGTCTACAAATGTGAGCAATGTGTAATCCTGTTATACAGGAGAGTCATGTGGCTCTCTGAAAGTGTTAGAATGGCTGAAACACTGAGAAGAGATGGAAGACTAGTGATATACTGTAAACTCTATAGGTTGAATGTTTTGCTTTGAAAATGCACTACAGTACTACTTTTTTGATGTACCTAGCACTACAGTGAAATTGTGGAGACACGAAAACATCTGAAAGCTTTGTTTTAAAATGTAATTCAAAAGAGAAGACGATGGTAGAGAAATTTAGAAAAATCAGGCAGTTGACATTAATAGGGATGGTTTCCTTGTTTCACGGCGGGTGGTGCAAGGTTTATATGAGCTAGGCATTTTAAATCAAAAATTTGTATTAGCTTTGTAAATATCCTGTATATATTGTCAGTGGCATCACATGTGTTGGCAATCATTTTCATAATAAATTTTGTAAATAGCACTCATTTCACTTCTGTTACCTCATATTTTAATCACATTTAAGTTAGCTTATTTCCAGTAATTGACTCCTTGCGGCACAATGTTTTAGTGACCTCTGGCTCCAATATGCTTAATGAACTGACATCAACGTCCCTGTTGGTGTTTAAAATCTTCCCTGGCCACTAATGAGTCAATTGGTAGTCTTAGGCATTTCTGTAACATTGGTTAAAATTTTCAAATCTATTTGCATTCTCTGAGATAATACCATCGACTTAGAAGATTACCTAGCTAATAAGGAAACATACAGAAATAAAGAATAGTGCTGGCAGCTGAAGATATGACATCCAGCTCGGCACGACAGCACAAAAATCTCTGTATTCTGAGATGTTTTTCAGAGAATGAGGCACATTTTGATCTGGACCTTTTTCCAAACAAACCATAATGTCTAACTGATTGGACAGGAATCAGTTTATTATTTTCAGCAATCATAGAGTTTTAATTATTGGCAAATTTATTTGACATTTCTTTTCCTAAATAAAGAATAGTCAGCTGAAAATTATAGAGTGTTATTGTTACTTTAAACAATTGGGACAATTATAATATTTGAAATGATTACTCTTTTAAGGAGAATTTGGAAGTGATTTAATATTAGCACACCTTACACAGGCTTTTTACTGTAAGGGGAATCTCATCAATGAAATGGAGGTGAGATTGAGTAGTGCTACAAGGGATGTTTGAAGGTTAGGGGATCCTGTGTGGAAAAAAAGCCTCCTTTTTCATAATTATCTACTCCGTTCTATCTGGAACTCTGAGAAATGGATTATTGACAGTGTATTTTGGAAAATTACTATTTGTACAGTTTGAGATGTTTATATAGAGGAAATCAAGATGCATTTTTAAATAAGATAGGCAATTATTAGCCTGAACAGAGAATGTTTAGGATGCAGTGCAGATGGCATCATAGAGAGGTAGACACATAGGAAACAAACACTGAGAGAATGACGATTGTTGTGTCTGAGCAACTATATATCAATTTATATAAAAGCACACACACCGGAGATGGGTTTAACTGGTGAATTCACATTGCAGCAGGAGAGAGAAAGAAAAATGCATGCACAGACAACAGATCAATACATATTGTAGACAACAGATCATACGTAGTGCTAAAGGAAGTCATTGCTCTAAAAGAAATAGATTCATACATTACACTTCCTCCCCTTTTAATGTAATATAAAACTGTACAAAACATTAAATTTCCCTTTCACAAACTATGTTCAAATGAACATGCTTTCACAATAACAGTCCATAACTAACTTCACAGTTCTAAAATTTCAGTCTTTTGGGTGGCACTCTGTTTCTTTCGGGATAGTGCCCCTGGACCTGTGGAGTGGTATCAGGTTTAGTAGGTGTCTTGTCAACAAAAATATTCTTGTAGCACTTCTGGAACTGTAGATTGGCATCAAGTTTGGTAGGTGTCTTCTCTAAGACAATGTTCTCATTTGCCAGTGTCACGTTGCTGTCAGTGACATGATCAGCACTGAGAGGTAAGTCCAATGGCTGTAATGTGTTATCTCGTTGGATGCAGTCGACTCAGGTGTGTTCTTTGGTTGAGCATCCAGTATCTGGTCCACAAGACATTACCACGCCTGATCTCATCAGTGGTCCAATTCTTGTAGCTATTCTAGCAGGTGTCCATTTGTCTTCTCAGTAATCTCGTGCTAGGACTTGCGTAGAATCTCAAAGCTCCTTGTTGATTCACTTGACAACCAGCTGAACTGTTTATTCTGCACTTCTCCCACCCCCAACCTCCCCATGCAGATCTGGTTTCAGGAGGTCTGTGCGAGATTTCAGATTCCTACTCCTGAACAGCCTTTGCAGATGTTTGATTAATGTCACATGAACAGAGTCTTGATACACAAAAATGAAGCTGTCCACCTTGTGCTGTAGAAAATTGTTCTCCATGTCCATCACTTTAATGGTCTTTCTGAATGTTTGGGTAAACCTTTCAGCTAACCCATTTAGAGCTGACTTGAAATGTCTGATGCCATTTTTTCATGAACAGTCTGAATTCTTCCGACATGTATTGTGGTCCATTGTCACTCACAATTTGTTCTGGTAAGCTGTTTCTGGCAAAGGTAGTCCTCAGAGCAGAGACAATCTTTGTTGAGGTGGTTGACTTCATTGTTATAACCTCCAGCCACTTCAAATGAGCATCCACAGTAATCAGATACATGAAGTCCATGAATGGCCAAGCAAAGTCAATATGTACTGTTTGCCATGGCCACTGGCGTAATGGTACCTGTAGGGGTGTATTTCGAACTTTTTGTCATCCTGAACAGTTTTTGGCGAAGTCTTCAATCTGTTTATCTATTCCCAGCCTCCACACATAACTCCATATGAGACACTTCATTTTGACTGTATCCAGGTGTCCTCCATGAATATTTTCTCTAAGACTCTGAGGTAACCACAACACAAGACCCACACATCAGCGTTCTTTGACATACCGACAGTTGGTCTCATCTCACTGAGAACTCTGGAAACGTAGGGTTGCCATGAGCTGGCCATCCTTGCATCGTGATTTCATAGACGTTTGACAATGTCAGGTCATTCCTTGTTGCCCTTTGTATTTCTGAATTTGTTACTGGCAACTGGCCCACCAATGTGGTGTGGACCACTTTTGCTGGGTCACACTATGAAGACTTCTCTTCTTCAGTTGGCAACAGTGGAAGTCATGACAAACCATCAAGGTTGCTGTGTTGTTTGGTGCCCTTGAACTCCATGTCATAAGAGTGGGCTCCTAGGAATATTGCCCAACATTGCAATCGGGTAGCAGTCATCACTGGCATTCCCTTCCTGGGATTGAAAGTGAACACAAACTGCTGTGATCTGTCACTAGCATAAACTTTTGTCTGTAGAGATAATAGTGGAACTTCTTTATTCCTTATACTAAACTAAGGGCCTCTCAGTTGATCTGTCCATAGTTGCATTCTGCACTCATCATTTTCCCAGTCCCCTTGCATATTAAAATCTCCAGTATAATTGTGTCATTATACATATTACATGCCATTTCCAGCTCCCTTTGCAATCTCAACCCCACATCTTGGCTGCTATTTGGAGACCTATATATGATTCCCATAATGATTTTTTTAACTCTTGCAATTTCTTAACTCCATCCACAAAGATTCAACATTCTCTGACCTTATGTCACCTCTTTCTAAAGGTGTAATTCCATCTCTTACCAACAGAGCCACACCACTGTCTATGCCACCCTGCCTGTCCTTTCAATACAAAGTATATCCTTTGATGTTAAGCTCCCAACTTTTGCCTTCTTTCAGCCACAACTCAGTGATGCCCACAATGTCATACCGACCAATCTCTAATTGTGCCACGAGTTTATCCACCTTGTTCTGAATGCTACATGCATTTAAATACAGCACCTTCAGCCCTGCATTCTTTGCCCTTTTGAATTATTCCTCTGTGGTACAACTAAACTCTTTGCTCTGTCTGCAACTATACCCAATCATTGGCTTGTCTTTCCTTACATTCATGTTACACACATCATCTACTTGTAAACCACTTTTGGAAGACAGTTTTTCAACTGTGTAGGTCTTTAGCATCACTGAGGTCTTCTTTAATGGTATCTTAGAAAACAGTCTGTTGTTGTCACCCTCTGAAATTACAGACAAATCTGACCCTATATCCAGCTCCATTTTCATTTTTACACCAGACACATGTATTGTGATCCATATGATTTTGTGATCTGTTTCAGTAATACTATGCAGTCCTAAGCGTGACAGCTCACCTTTGTCAGACTGTGTGTTGACTCATTCTGTTTCACCTTTGGTAGCTTTATACATTTGCTTTATTTTGTGTTTGAAACGTTTCACTCAATGTGTTTTTTTTTTGCTTTGGTTGTGTTTTTGTCTGTCTTGCACACTCTCTCTATCTCTTTCTGCAAATTTTTTCTTTGAACCAACAGTCATTTGCATTATGGGAGGATTTGCCACATTGATAATATTTTTGGCTTTTTGCACCATTCAAGGACATTTTGTGCATTTCGCATTCTAGCCCCTTTTTCTGTAGCTCTGCCTCATACTTTGCTGCAGCCTGTAACAATATTGCAATGGTCAAAGCCCATTCTAAGGTTAGGTCTCTTTCTGACAGTAGCCTCATTTGAGTCCTTTGACTTTGCAGACCACATATAGTCCTGTCCCTTCATACATCAGAAAGTTCAGCTCTAAAGTCACAGTACTGGGAAAGTCTGCACAGTTCTGCATTGTATTCAGAAATGCTTTCATCCTTTGACTGGTTCCTTTTGTAAAATCTAAATCTCTTAGCTATTACCAGCAGTTTAGGACTCAGGTGATTTTGTAAAATTGTAACAATTTCTAACGTCTTGCTTGCTGGCTTTTCAGAAGTTACAAAGTTGTGTAAGAAACTGTACATTCTAGGACACATTAAGCTCAGAAGCATGGGGGCTTTCTTCCTCCACGTTGTTTGCGTTACAATACAGTTCTACACTCTCAATATACAACTCCCTGTCTTTATTAGCACTATCAAATTCATCAGCTTTTCCGATTGACGTCATCACCATGTTATTTGCTATTGTGTCTTTCACCATGCACTATGCAGGCAGTTTCGCACACGTCCCTTTGTTATCATTCATGATGGCCTTCGTACTGTTTAACTCTTTCCACTTGCTGTTTCATCCCATAACTGTTGGTGCACTTCTTGATCTTTTCTGACATTCAGGTTCGTTCTGTTGCCAACTTATTGTGTCTGTGCAACTACATATCGATTAAAAAATAGCATGCACATGGGTGATGGCATTAACTGGTGTATTCACATTGCAGCAAGGGGGGGAGAGACAGAGAGACAGAGAGAGCAATACTCATGCGTAGACAACAGATCAATGTGCATGAGCAGACAACAGGTCATACGTAGTGCTAAAGTGATTCATTGATCTAAAAGAAACAAAGTCATACGATACAACGATAGTAAGTAATTCACAGCTGGGAATCAACAGTTAGAAAATTTGCTTTAGAATGTTAGTTTTGGCTATGTTCCAGACAGTGGAATTATTATTTGAGTACAAACATAGTAAATCGATGTGATCATGTGACATTCATTATATCTGTGTTTCCCATGTTTATGCTGCCAGCACATCTGTATCAAGGGCCCTGTGTTTAGCAACATCCCCATTTGCTTCCCTATCAGAGCTCAATCTTAGATGGTACAGAATTTTTTTTAAAGTATCATTTTGGCTGCCTGGTCATTCACCTTGTTCTCCTTATTATCAGCCAGCAGATAGACATTGAGGGAATGCAGTCACATCTGGCTATGATATACTTCTGATCTGGCAGGTGTCACGTATGAGGTGACACATGCGTGCAGTCAGTGACACCCTACACCATGGACCAAGGCATATGCTTACTTTGCAACAAGGGAGAACATATTCAACTGCCTTGGAAAGGGGAGCATCTGTGACCAGCCTAAAGCAACAAAAAGCTCTGACGTACAGCAGAAATCTTCAGATCCAGCCTAAGGACCACAGATATGAATATTTGTTGCCATGGTGACCTTAGTAGCTTTAGGAAACATCAATTTCACATATTCTGACATTACAATTGTGGCTAAAACTGGTGGTGTTCTTGCTGAAGTACATAACATCATGCAGAGATTCGCATAAAGGAATTTCTCCCTGAAGACCCTGGATGATATGGCCTCCAGTTAACAGACCTTCTGTCATTCTACTGTCTCCATCTTATACCAGCTTGTTCTGCTCTGTGTGCCATCTGCTCATTCTCTCTGTACAATAGGAATGCCTACTAATGCTCCAGAGACAGGAGCAAATTATTATTGCAGAAACCTTGAAGTAAGGCAAACCCTTTCATATCATTTTACTCGATTCCCTGTGGGTTGCAGTTTTATAGATGAGCCAAAGATTATTTGAATCAAAATAACAACTCGTAAATCAATCAGTAACCATTTGGCAAGTAGTTGCTTAGCACCCTTAAACAACACTAGATGGAATGTCCTTCCTGTTACCGATTGTGTTTTCAGTTATACCAGCTTACACATGATCCCAGCTTCAAATATGAGCTCTAATTTGGCAGCATTGGCATTATATCACAATTTGCCTACCTGCATTCCTTGTACTGATGCCCCTTTCAATATTGCAGTTGTGGCTTGAACTATGAAAGTGCATTGGTGTCATTTAGAACCTCATTTCCTGGCCACAGCACTCAAGCAAATTATGAATACCTAGTTATAGCCATATTAACGGGGCTGGGCAGCTGCACAGCTGGCTGTACAGTGAAAATAATTTGTGATGCACAAACACAGGAATTGACAAAACATTTACTACTTCTGCATGCCCTAAGGGAACAAAGACTGTACAAGCTGTGAGAACAGAGAGAAAGAATGGGAGGGAAAGATGTCTCAGTGCCCCCTTTGGTTTTTGCCTGTGTCCAACAAACTATAATACTTAAATTGCAATAAAAAAACAAGCTCCAAGCAATTAGCAACCATTAATACAGTAGCTTTGAAAACTAGCCTACAGTAAAAGCACTTCAATTACTGTTGTGTTGAAGGTTTGTATGTATTAACAGAGAGCAGGTGCCAGGAAGATTTTAAAGATTTTATCTCCCACCTTGAATAGGGCATGTCATACCACATATGAATTTACATCGAATATACCACATCATGAATTTATAATTCTATGGAAGTTGTTTTCCCACTTGAAATTGAACTCAAAAGTGTAATCTCAATGTAAATCATGAAATTATGTCTGATTGTTTGGAATGTAATTCAGAATTATAACTTTGTAATTTTAAAAAGTACCTTAAGCAGTTGACATGCATATCTGACAGAACTAAGAGAGCTAAGCATGTGGAGGACTGTGCAAAATTTTATCTTAACCAAAAGGAAACCTTTAATTAAAATTGTGCATGTGAAGATAAGGGTTACCTTAATAATAATTCCTCGTACCCACCAGTAGGAGTGCACTCAGGGAAGGATAGCCTGGTCAATCACTAGAATGTATACCTTAGTGCATCAATTGTTAAACTGGTAAATTAATAAATCAGTTCATTACTGCCACATGTACCAAGTTACAGTAAAGGAAATTGTTCTGCATACCATTCATACAGATCAATACATTACAACAGTACATTGAGGTAGTAAAAGTTAAAACGATTCGAGAGTGCAGAGTAAAATGCTCTACTTAAAGAGAAAGCTCAGTGCAGGTAGATTGTGTGGTCATGAATACATCTTATCATACTAACGAAACATTCAATAGTCTTATTAACAGCAGGATAGAAGCTGGCCCTGAGCTTAGTGGCCCAAAACATTGATGTAATCAAGAAGAAGCTGCACCAGTGGCTTTAATTCATTAGGAGCTTAAGATTTGGTATGTCACGAAAGACTCGCAACTTTCCATAGATTTATGGTGGAGAGTATTCTGATTGATTGCATCACAGCCTGGTACGGAGGCTCCCATGCACAGGATCACAAAAGTCTACAGAGCATTGGAGACTCAGCCAGCCCCATCTTGGGCACAATCCTCCCACCCTTTGAGGACATTCTCAAGAGGAGATGCTTCAAGAAGCTGACATCCATTATTTAGGACCCTCACCATGCATGACATGCCCTATTTTTGTTACTACCATCAGGAAGGAGATACAGGAGCCTGCAGACCCACACTCAATGATTTAAAAACAGTTTCTTCCTCTCAGCTATCAGATTCCTGAATGGTCCATAACATTACCTCATTATCCATTTTTGCACTGTATATTCATTTTGTATTTTATCATAATTTTTGTGCATTTGCTCTGTATTGCTGCTGTAAAACAACTTTCAGAATCAGAATCAGGCTTAATATCACTGGTATATGTTGCGAAATTTATTGTTCTGTGGCAGCAGTACATTGCAATACATAATAATAAAAAAAACTATAAATTACAATAAGAAATATACTGTACATATACTATAACAAATTATAACAGGATGAGACAGGAGCTAATTGAACAGATGCTGTCGGACAATTCCATGTCTGACATGTTGGAGTTGCTTAAAGACCAGAGTTCAGGAGCAGTATGACCTGGTAGGGATTAAGGACAAAGAAGGGATAAGCAGAGATGACAGAATATAGTATTAATGGTAAGACTCGTGGCAGTGTGGAGGATCAGAGGGATCTTAGGGTCCGAGTCCATAGGACACTCAAAGCTGCTGCGCAGGCTAACTCTGTGGTTAAGAAGGTATATGGTGTATTGGCCCCCATCAACTTTGGCATTGAGTTTAGGAGCTGAGAGGTAATGTTGCAGCTACTGTATATAGGACACTGGTCAGACCCCACTTGGAGTACTGTGCTCAGTTTTGTTCACCTCACTATAGGAAGGATGTGGAAACCATAGAAAGGGTGCAGAGAAGATTTACAAGAATGTTACCTGGATTGAGGAGCATGCCTTATGAGAAAAGGTTGAGTGAACTCAGACTTTTCTCCTTGGAGCAACAGAGGATGAGAGGTGACCTGATGGAAGTGTATAAGATGTTGAGAAGCATTGATCGTGTGGATAGTCAGAGGCTTTTTCCCAGGACTGAAATAGCTAACACGTGAGAGCACAGTTTTAAGGTGCTTGGAAGAAGATACAGAGGAGATGTCAGGAGTAAGTTTTTTACGCAGAGTGGTGAGTGCGTGGAATGGGCTAGCGGTGACGGTGGTGGAGGTGGATGCAATAGGGTCTTTTAAGAGACTCCTGGAAGGATACATGGAGCTCAGAAAAATAGGCGGCTATGGATAACCCTAGGTAATTTCTAAGGTAAGGACATGTTCGGCACAGCCTGCATTGTGCTGCAGGCTTTCTATGTTTCTATATATTAATTACATTATAAAGTGCAAAAAGAGAGCAAGAAACATTTTTATGTAATATAAAAAGATAAAATATAATACATGCAACATAGAACATCGCACAGGGGGGCCCTTCTGCCCATGATGTTTTTCCAACATTTTAACCAACGCTAAGTTCAATCCAAACATTCCTTCATATGTAACCCTCCATTTTTATATCATCCATGTGCCTTGAATGCCCCTGATATATCTGCCTCGACCACCCCCCTGACAGTGCATTCTAAGCTCCTAGCACTCTCTGTGTAAAGAACTTACATCTGAACGAACCCACCCGCTTTCTCCCAATCACCATAAAATTATGCTACATTTCTGCCCAGCAAGGACAAAGTCTCTGGCTGTCCACTCTATCTATGTGTCTTATCATCTTGTAGACTTCTATTAAGTCACATCTCATCCTCCTTCGATCCAGAGAGAGAAACACTAGCTCACTCAACCTATTATAATGAAGGCAAGCCCACTAGTCTAGGCAGCATCCTGGTAAATCTCCTAAAGTTTTCACATCCTTCCTATAATGAGGTGTCCATAACTGAACACGATCTTCTTAGTGTGGTCTAACCATGGCTTTATAGAGCTGTAACATTACTTCACGGCTGCAGAAAGGCTGCTGAAGAGATAAGAGATGCATTGGTCATGATCTTTCAAGAATCACTTGATGATGGCATGGTCCCAGAGGACTGGAAGATTATAGATGTCATGCCATCCTTTAAGAAGGGAGAAAAGCGAAGGAAAGGAAATTATAGGCCAATTAATCTAACTTCAGTGGTTGGGAAAGTGTTGGTGTCTCTATTATTAAGGATGAGGTTTTGGGGTACCTAGAAACCAATGATAAAATAAGTCAAAGCATGGTTTCTGAAAAGAGAAATCTTGCCTGATAAATCTATTCTTCAAGGAAGTAACTAGTGGGGTGGACAAAAGAGCAGCAATGGATGTCATTTACTTGGATTTTCAAAAATCATTTGATAAGGTGCTACACATGAGGCTGCTTAACAAGATAAAATCCTATGACATTACAGAAAAAACACTGGCATAGGTAGCGGAATGGCTGACAGACAGGAGGCAGCAAGTGGTAACCTTTTCCAGTTGGCTGCCAGTGACTAATGATATTCTCAGGGGTCAGTATTTCTGGTTGTTTGCCAGTGACTAGTGATGTTCCTCAAAGGTCAGTATTGGGACTGCTGCTTTTCACATTGTTTGTCAGTGACTTAGATAATGGAATTGATTGCTTTGTGGCAGAGTTTGCGGATGATACGAAGACAGGTGGAGGGCAGGTAGTGCTTAGGAAGCAATGCAATTGCAGCAGGACTTAGACAAATGGGAAAAATAGGCAAAAGAGTGGCAGATGGAATACAGTGTTGGGAAATGTATGATAATGCATTTTGGTAAAATGAACAATAGTACAGACTATTAATTAAATGGGGAGTAAATTCAAACATCAGAGGTGCAAAGGGACTTAGAAGTCCTCATACAAGACTCCCAGAAGGTTAATTTACAAATTGAGTCTGTGATAAAGAAGGCAAATGCAAAGTTGGCATTTATTTCAAGGAGGATAGAATATAAAAGCAAGGAGATAATGCTGACCCTTTATAAGACGCTGGTAAGGGCGCACTTGGAGTATTGTCAACAGTTTTGGACCCCTTATCTCAGAATGGATATGCTGTCATTAGAGGGAATCCAGGGGAGGCTCACAAGGATGATTCTGGGAACGAAGGGGGTTAACATATGAGGAGCGTATGGCAGCTTTGGGCCTTTATTTACTGGAATTTAGAAGAATGTGGAGGGATCTCATTGAAACCTACCAAACCTTGAAGGACCAGATAAGGTGGATGTGGAGAGGATGTTTCCTATGGTGGGGGTATCCAGCTCCAGAGGGCACAGTGTCAAAACTGAGGGGTGACCTGTTAGAACAGAGGAAAGGAGGAACTTTCTTAACCAGACAGTAGTGACTGTGTGAAATGCTGTGCCACAGACTGCAGTGGAAGCCAAGTCTATGGGTGTATTTAAAGTAGCCGTTGATCATTTCCTTATTGGTCAGGGCATCAAAAGATATGGCAAGAAGGCAGGTGTATGAATTTCAGTAGGATCCGTGATCAGCCATGATGGAATGGCGGAGTAGACTCGATGGACTGAATGGCCTAATTCTGCTCCTATGTCTCATGATCTTGTTACTCTTGTTATATTTGCATGGTCATGCAAACGTTACTCTTCTATTTAAGAAGGGTGGGAGGCAGCAGAAAGGGAACTATAGACCTGTTAGCCTGACATCAGTGGTTGGGAAGTTGTTGGAATCGATTATTAGGGATGAGGTTACAGAGTAACTGGAGGCACATGACAAGATAAACCAAAATAAGCATGGTTTCCTGAAAGGAAAATCCTCCCTGACTAACCTACTTCAATTTTCTGAGGAAATTACAAGCAGGGTAGACAAAGGAGTTGCAATAGATGTGGTGTACTTGCATTTTAGAAACTTAGAAAATTAGAAAACCTACAGCACAATTCAGGCCCTTCAGCCCAAAATGCTGTGCTGAACATATAGTTACTTTAAAAATTACCTACGGTTACATATAGCCCTCTATTTTTCTAAGCTTCTATTTTCAGAAGGCCTTTGATAAGGCGCCGCACATGAGGCTGCTTAGCAAGATAAGAGCCCATGGAATTACAGGGAAGTTACCGGTACGGGTGGAGCATTGGCTGGTGGGCAAAAATGGAGAGTGGGAATAAAGGAATCCTATTGTAGCTGGCTGCCAGTTACCAGTGGAGTTCCATAGTGGTCGGTGTTGGGACCGCTGCTTTTTATGATGTATGTCAATGATTTGGACGGTAGGATTAATGGATTTGTGGCTAAATTTGCCAATGATACAAAGATAGGTGGAGGAGCTGGTCGTGTTGAGGAAACAGAGAGTCTGTAGAGAGATTTAGATAGTTTAGGGGAATGGGCAAAGAAGTGGCAAATGAAATACAATGTTGGAAAGCGTATGGTCATGCAGTTTAGTGGAAGAAATAAACAGGCAGACTATTATTTAGATGGGGAGAAATTTCAAAATGCAGAGATGCAAAGGGACTTGGGAGTCCTTGTGCGGGATACCCTAAAGGTTAACCTCCAGGTTGAGTCGGTGGTGAAGAAGGTGAATGCAATGTTGGCATTCATTTCTAGAAGTATAGAATATAAGGGCAGGGATGTGATGTTGAGGCTCTATAAGCCACTCATGAGACCACACTTGGAGTATTGTGTGCAGTTTTGGCCTCCTTAGCTCCTTATTTTAGAAAGAATATATTGACTTTGGAGAGCGTTCTGAGAAGATTCACGAGAATGATTCCAAGGATGAAAGGGTATGAGGAATATCTGGCTGCTCTTGGGTTGTATTCCCTGGAGTTCAGGAGAATGACAGGGGATCTCATAGAAACATTCCACATGTAGAAGACCTGAACAGATTAGATATGGAAAAGTTATTTCCCATGGTAAGGAAGTCTAGGACAAGAGGGCACGACTTCAAGTTTGAAGGACGTCCATTTAGATCAGAGATGCAGGGAAATTACTTTAGTCAGAGGGTGGTAAATCTGTGGAATTTGTTGCCACGGATGGCTGTGGAGGCCAAGTGATTGGTTCATTTAAGGCAGAGATAGATAGGTTTTTGATTAGCCAGGGCATCAAAGGGTATGGGGAGAAGGCAGGGGAGTGGAGATGACTGAAAGAATTGGATCAGCCCATGACTGAATGGCAGAGCATACTTGATGGGCTGAATGGCCTACTTCTGCTTGTATATCTTATGGTCTTATGGCCTTATGGCTCTAGAACTCAATCCCCCAAATATTGAAGACCAACACACCATACACCTTCTTAATAAACCTATCAACTCCTGTGACAACTTTGAGGGATCTATGGACATGCACTCCAAAATCCCTCTATTCGTCCACACTACCAAGAAACCTGCTATTAACCCTATTCTCTGCCTTCAAATTTGACCTTCCAAAATTAAGTACTTCTGGATTGAATTGAATCAGCCACTTCTCAGCCCAGCTCTGCATCCTCTCAATGTCCTATTGCAACCTATAACAATCCTCCACACTATCCACATCTCCACCAAGCTTCATGCCATCTGCAAACTTACCAACCGACACTTCTACCTCCTCTTCCAAGCCATTTACAAAAATCACAAAGTCCAGGCTTCTCGGAACAAATCCCTGCAGAACACCCCAGTCACCAAACTTCAGGCAGAATTATCTCCATCTGCTACCACCTTCTGCCTTCTACGGGCAAGTTCATTCTGTATTCATATAATCAAGTATCCTTGGATCTCGTGCCTCCTGTCAGTAATAATAAATCTGAATCTCATGCTGCCAGGCTTTTGTATCTTCTGCCTGATAGGAGTGGGGAGAAGAGGGTGGGTGGGGTTTTTGATTAAGCTAGCTGCTTTACTGAGGCAGTCGGAAGTGTGTACAGAGTCCAGGAAGGGAAGGCTGGTTTCCATGGAGTGCTGAGTTGTATCCAGAACTCTCTGCAGTTCCTTGCAGTTACATACAAAGAAACTGCCATAGGGTGCTTTCGATGGTGCATTGATAAACATTGGTAAAGGCTAAAGCAGATGTGCTGTGTTTCTTTAGACTTTTGAGTAGTAGAGGCACTGGTGAGTTTTCATGGCCAGGCGTGGTGCCTACATGGTTAGACCAGGACAGGCTGTCGATGATATGATGCTACGTGTTTGTGATGTTGCTACAGATAAGTTTTCCACTGTACCTGTGCATATGATAATAAATTCACTTTGACTTTGACTTTAATGCATGTTTTAGGAATGACAATCTGTATAGGCAATAACCAAAAGCTGAATATATTCATAGAACATAGAACATAGAATAGTACAGCACAATACAGGCCCTTCGACCCACAATATTGTGCCGACCCTCAAACCCTGCCTCCCATATAAGCCCTGACCTTAAATTCCTCCATATACCTGTCTAGTAGTCTCTTAAACTTCACTAGTGAATCTGCCTCCACCACTGACTCAGGAAGAGCATTCCACGCACCAACCACTCTCTGAGTAAAAAACCTTCCTCTAATATCCCCCTTGAACTTCCCACCCCTTACCTTAAAGCCATGTCCTCTTGTATTGAGCAGTGGTGCCCTGGGGAAGAGGTGCTGGCTATCCACTCTATCTATTCCTCTTATTATCTTGTATACCTCTACCATGTCTTCTCTCATCCTCCTTCTCTCCAAAGAGTAAAGCCCTAGCTCCCTTAATCTCTGATCATAATGCATACTCTCTAAACCAGTCAGCAACCTGGTAAACCTCCTCGGTACCCTTTCCAATGCTTCCACATCCTTCCTATAGTGAGGTGACCAGAACTGGACACAGTACTCCAAGTGTGGTCTAACCAGAGTTTTATAGAGCTGCATCATTACATCATGACTCTTAAACTCTATCCCTCAACTTATGAAAGCTAACACCCCATAAGTTTTCTTAACTACCCTATCCACCTGTGAGGCAACTTTCAGGGATCTGTGGACATGTACCCCAGATCCCGCTGCTCCTCCACACTACCAAGTATCCTGCCATTTACTTTGTACTCTGCCTTGGAGTTTGTCCTTCCAAAGTGTACCACCTCACACTTCTCTGGGTTGAACTTCATCTGCCATCTCTCAGCCCACTTCTGCATCCTATCGATGTCTCTCTGCAATCTTTGACAATCCTCCACACTATCTACAACACCACCAACTTTTGTGTCGTCTGCAAACTTGCCAACCCACCCTTCTACCCCCACATCCAGTTCGTTAATAAAAATCACGGAAAGTAGAGGTCCCAGAACAGATCCTTGTGGGACACCACTAGTCACAATCCTCCAATCTGAATGTACTCCTTCCACCACCACCCTCTTTTTTCTGCAGGCAAACCAATTCTGAATCCACCTGGCGAAACTTCCCTGGATCCCATGCCTTCTGACTTTCTGAATAAGCCTACCATGTGGAACCTTGTCAAATGCCTTACTAAAATCCATATAGATCACATCCACTGCACTACCCTCATCTATATGCCTGGTCACCTCCTCAAAGAACTCTATCAGGCTTGTTAGACACGATCTGCCCTTCACAGCGCCATGCTGACTGTCCCTGATCAGATCATGATTCTCTAAATGCCCATAGATCCTATCTCTAAGAATCTTTTCCAACAGCTTTCCCACCACAGACGTAAGGCTCACTGGTCTGTAATTACCCAGACCATCCCTACTACCTTTTTTGAACAAGGGGACAACATTCGCCTCCCTCCAATCCTCCGGTACCATTCCCGTGGACAACGAGGACATAAAGATCCTAGCCAGAGGCTCAGCAATCTCTTCCTTCGCCTCGTGGAGCAGCCTGGGGAATATTCTGCCAGGCTCCGGGGACTTATCCATCCTAATGTATTTTAACAACTCCAACACGTCCTTTCCCTTAATATCAACATCATCTACTTGCAGTATTCCTGATTATTTCTGAACATTTGTTTCCTGAGTTCTGATAGTAGAGTGGTGTTCATTCTGTTAGGATTATCTACACGAATCCTGATATTCTGAGCCTCAAACTCATTGTATTACTTGGAAGTTGGTTGAGTGTGTTTTTTTTAATCATTGAATAGCTGTTAAACATCAACTACCAGCATGGGCTTCATAGTGCAAGGAGTTGAAACAGTGGGAAGAGGGTCAAAATGACTGAAGACCAGGTGCTACTGCATAGATAGTAACATTCACACACAAGGAGCACATACTTAGTTGCTGCATGTCCCGAGATAGAGACAGGTTGTGTGGTTAGGTGTGCTAGCAGATATAGGATCTGACACGTTTTGGGTGTATTGTTAGAACAGGGGATTAAGGACTAGTGTGGTTAGGTGGAAGGAGTCAGGGGACTGGGGATGTGGCCCATATGTGTTGAGGTTCAGGGGCTAGTGATAAGAGAGGCACCAGGAACATGGACATGAATGAGGTGAGGAACAGAAAGAGAGGTGGTGGGCAAGAACTCCATTCATGTGTGGGTATACAGTATTCATTGCCTCTGAGACTACGTCCACACTATGCCGGATAATTTTGAAAACGCCAGTTTTGAGTAAGAACGACTGGCGTCCATACTAAGCATTTTTCAAAATATCTTCATCCACATTAGACGGATATTTGGGTGAATCTCCTCCTCCTGGGCATGCACAGGACACACAGAAAACCAGCGAAGAGGAAACGGTATACTTGGTGCGCATTTGTCCAGTTACGGAGTGGAGAAAGTTAAAAGGAATTGCTCTTGGCTCTCGCGCAGGAGGACATAAAACTAAATAAAAGCAAATACTGGAGCGTATGGAGGCAACCGACAGGGAGATCACAGACGGTATGACCTGGCTGACGACGAACATTGAAAAACTGACTAACTCTGTTGCATTAATAAAGCACCTTGTTAAACGTATAAAAACATGTCTGCATCAGTGTTATCTTGTATTTCCATACAATGTTCCATTAGGCTGTTACACATCTTTTGTCAGAGAAGTACTTGC
Source organism: Mobula birostris (assembly GCF_030028105.1). Classification (NCBI taxonomy): domain Eukaryota; kingdom Metazoa; phylum Chordata; class Chondrichthyes; order Myliobatiformes; family Myliobatidae; genus Mobula; species Mobula birostris. The sequence goes on from NC_092377.1 coordinate 55,453,944, forward strand.
ATAAATAGGTAAACCACTTTGGTTCTGGGTTCTTGATCCTCCAAAATATTCCGCATGGAATTTAAACTGGAGGTGGCGGAGGGTGTTTTCTGTCCTTACCTTCATACAAGCAAGGACAGAAAACAGGACAAAGTGATTATACTTATGTATTCAGTAAGCTATGGGTCAAAGTATTTGGTGAGTACATTTCTAACTCCTTTGGCTTCAGTCTCGTTGCCGTCTGTTCTGAAATTGTTAGGTTATGTGGGGGGTTGCATTCAAGAAAACAATGAAATGCAGCGCTGCCGCCATCTGTTCCAGCACGTCATGACAGCGTTTTTAAATAGTCAAAAAAGCTCACTTTACAATTTAACTCTCACGCCGTTCCACCGACTGCGCGTTATAACAGCCGTACGGCAGTGCTTGCGCAGTACCAAGCAAAAGTAGAAAAAGCATTGTTGTTGTGTTGACATGACAACGTTTTTAAATCTCTCCGTCTACCCCGTACATACAACAACAGATATTAGACGTTTTCAGATTTATTCACTCTGGAGACCGTTTCTGAAAATCTCCGTTTTCGGGGGATGAAAACGCCGCTTTAGTGTGAACGGAGGGTCAAAACGAAGAGAAAAAGCTTTGTTTTCAAAATTATCCGGCGTAGTGTGGATGTAGCCTCAGTAATTTCCAGAATTCTTTACTCCTAACCACAATGCAAAACAATTGGCTGCTAATATAGAGCAATGCACTTTTCGCACCCGGCTATTTACACAGTGCTTTCCTCCAAGTCAGACTCACTGTACAGTATATGTATTGAGACTTGACTGCTTACCTTCCTACTGCTTTAAAATACCACAGAAAACGAAGGCATCTTATGGCATTTTTATGACCTTGGGATATCTTAAAACACTTCACAATCACATTTTGAAGAATAGCCAATGATTGCATTGGAGGCAATTTGTACATAACACGAAGGAATTACATAAATGGCCAAACATAATTCACTGTGATAGGACTCACATCTTTTCCTCCCTGTCTGTGTTTTTATGGGTTGGATTATTGAATTACTGTGCGGAAGTACTGACCAGGGAATTTTAATAAATGCTTAAGGACTAGAATTCCTTACTTGATTGTAAAGCACCTTCATGACATTGAGAGATGCAACAGTCGATGTCAGATTACCCTTCTCTACCTTTCTACCTTTTTACAGAGTCACAGATTCATCTAGCATGGAAAAAGGCCCTTGAGCCCAATTGGTCCATGCCAACTGAATGCCCACCGAAGCTAGTCCCAATTGCCACATTTGTCCCATATCTTCTAAACCTTTCCTATCCATGTACAGTACCTGTCAAATGCTTTTTAAATGGTGTTAATTTACCTACATCAATCCTTCCTTCTAGCAGCTCATCCATATACAGACTACCTCGTATTCCTATTAAAACTCTCCCTTCTTGCCCTCTAGTTCTTGTAGTTCTTGATTCCCAGTCCCTGTGAAAAAGACTGTGTCATCCTAACTGTCTTTCATAATTTTATACACCTCTGTAAGATCAACCACTCATTCTGCTGCACTTCTGTGATTAAAGTCCTAGATCACTCAAGAAGCAAGATTTGCAAGGGACATGAGGGACAACTTTTTCGCACAGATGATGATGAGTACATAGAGTAAGCTGCCAGTGAAAGTAGTTGAGGCAGGTATGATTGCAACTAAAAGATACTTGGACAAGTTTATGAATAGGAAAGGTTTAGAGGGATATGTGTCAAATGCAGGCAATTGGGGCCACCTCAGAAAAGCATCCGCTTGGAATAAATGAATTAGGCTGAATAAATGTATACTTTATACTTTATTGTCACCAAACAATTGATACTAGAACATACAATCATCACAGCGATATTTGATTCTGCGCTTCCTGCTCCCTGGATTACAAATATTAAATATTAAAAATTAGTAAATATTAAAAATTTAAATTATAAATCATAAATAGAAAATAGAAAAAAGGAAAGTAAGGTAGTGCAAAAAAAACCGAGAGGCCGGTCTGGATATTTGGAGGGTACGGCCCAGATCCGGGTCAGGATCCGTTCAGCAGTCTTATCACAGTTGGAAAGAAGCTGTTCCCAGATCTGGCCGTATGAGTCTTCAAGCTCCTGAGCCTTCTCCCGGAGGGAAGAGGGACGAAAAGTGTGTTGGCTGTGTGGGTCTTGTGCTTTATTATCCTGGCAGCACTGCTCCGACAGCGTGCTGTGTAAAGTGAGTGCAAGGATGGAAGATTGGTTTATGTGATGTGCTGCACCGTGTTCACGATTTTCTGCAGCTTCTTTTGGTCTTGGACAGGACAACTTCCAAACCAGGTTGTGATGCACCCTAGAAGAATGCTTTCTACAGTGCATCTATAAAAATTAGTGAGGGTTTTAGGGGACAGGCCAAATTTCTTTAGTTTTCTCAGGAAGTAAAGGCACTGGTGGGCCTTCTTGGCAGTGAGCTCTGCTTGGTTGGACCAAGCCAGGTCATTTGTGATATTGCCCCGAGGAACTTAAAGCTTTTGACCTGTTCCACTTGCGCACCACCGATGTAAATTGGGTCATGCGGTCTGCTACTACTGGGGCAGGAGACATGTTGGTATAACTTTGGCAGCGCCTTTCTGAGGTTGGCCTGGTTAAAGTCCCCAGCTGTAATGAGCAAAGCCTCCGGATACCTGGCCTCAAGTTCACTGATGTTGGCATACAGTATATTCAGAGCACACTCCACGTCCACCTGGGGGGGAATGTAGACCACTGTCAGTATGACTGAGGTGAATTCCAGTGGCAGATAGTAGGGATGACACTTCACCGACAGGTGTTCCAGGTCCGGGCTGCAGGAGCTTGTCAGTGCCACTGTGTCCGAGCACCACGCAGTGTTTGTCAGTAGGCAGACACCACCTCCCCTCGTCTTGCCCGAAGACGCCGTGCGGTCCATCCGATGGATCGAAAATCCCTCCGGTCAGATCGCACAGTCGGGGTGGTAGGGGAGAGCCAGGTCTCGGTGAAACAGAATACACAGCAGTTCTGCATCTCCCTGCAGTAGGTGAGTCTCCCTTTAAGATCATCCACCTTGTTCTCTGTGGCTTGCACATTAGCTAGTAGGATGGTGGGCATAGGGACCCTGAAGCCCCTCAGCTTCAATCTGACCAGCAGCCCAGCTCTTTTCCCACGCTTCCTCAGTAAATAGTGCATCTTTCCAGGTTTCCATCGATGCAGTGTGTTGTTGGCAGCTCTTTGAGGTTGGTGGATGCGTCCCGCGGGAATCGATCGGCTGGTCGCGTCGTTGGGCGCTCTGGGTCCGGCCGAGTGACGGGAGAGGCTCCGCTGCCACTTCCAGCTGTCGGGGGCCCGGGCTGTCGATTGGGTCGGGCCCCAAAGCCGACACTTAATCCCGGATGGCCGGGCTCCTGGCTGAAACAAGTCCTTAAGCTGAGTCACAGTTCTGGAGGCCTCCACTCCAGCCGAGCATCGGGCTAGATTTCCAAGTTCGGTGGCGGAGGCCTCACTTCCGGCAGCTGTGGATAGCTACCAACGAAGCTTTACAGTGGTCGCTCCAGGGAAGCGTCTGGGGCACCTTGAGGTCTCCACTGTCACTTCTGCTCGTCTGCTCCGGAGAGGTGCTGGTCAGAATGGGCTGTGTCTCCAAGTGCTCCAGCACGGTAGCAAACCGCGGGTGTCCGGGAACGTGGTGGGCCTTGCTGGTCGCGTCCAGGTGCGGTCCGGAGTTTAAGAAGCAATTCTGGTGCGGTGGTCTCCAGCTGGGTCAATAGCTTCGTTAGGGTGTTGTTGATCTTTGAGGGAGTTAGATAAGGCCCTTGTGGCTACGGGGATCAGGGGGTATGGAGGAAAGGCTGGTACAGGGTTCTGAGTTGGATGATCAGCCATGATCATAATAAATGGCGGTGCAGGCTCGAAGGGCCGAATGGCCTACTCCTGCACCTATTTTCTATGTTTCTATGTTTCTATGTTGATCTTGCTAGATTGGAGGTTTAGAAGGGTTTCTCGGGTATAGGATAGTGGAGAGGGCAGTTTGCTCGGGAGAGCACGCGCAAAGTCACCAGTTACCGGCGCCATTTTTCTTTACTCTGTGATTCCTGACAACATCCTCGTAAACCTTTTCTGCCCCCTTTCCATCCCAGCTTTTATACTCAATACCCTGACTAATAAAGACCAGTGTACCAAAATACTTCATCATCCTGTCTGTGATGCCACTTTTAGGGAACCATGTACTTCTAGTCCTAGATTGCTCTGTTTTACCACACAACCCAGCCCTGACATTGACTGTGAATATCCTACCCTGATGTGTCCTCACAAAATGTAACACCACGCGTGTATCCGAGTTAGATTCCACTTGACATTCCTTGGCTCACTTATCCAGCTGATCAAGATCCCAATGTAATTTTTCATAGTTATCTTCATTGTCACTGACACCACCCATTTAGTGTTATTGTAAACTTAGTAACCATGCCTTGCATATTGTCATCCAAATCATTAATACATAACAAGGTACATAACAATTAGCATAGCACAGACTCAATGAGGCATGCCAGTAGTCATGAGCCTCCTGTCTGGAAAATGATTTTCAATCATCATCCACTGCTTCTTATCATCAAGCCAATTGTGTATCCAAATAGTTAGCACTCCCTGCATCCCATCAATCTAACTTTTCATAATAGTCTACTATGCAGAACCTTATCAAATACCTTACTGAATTCCATACTGTCCTGCCATTCTCCAATTCTTTGGTTACTTCTTCTAAAAACTCAGTCAAACTTATGAGGCATGATGACAAAGCCATGCTGATAATCCCCAATCGATCCTTGGCTTTCCAAATGCACGTATGTCTGGTCCTCAGTATATATATATACCTCAGTGAGATAAGGAGTTATCTTTCTCAGCATGTGAAGACAGACTCCAGTGGATTGAGTGGACGAGACCAATGGAAGGTCCAACAGTCAATGACAGTCTCTGCAAGCATCATGGAATGTGTAGAGCAGGACAAGACACAGAAGATGTCCTGGTCATCCACTGCGCCTAGTCCCATCTCCAGCCATCTCGACTCTGTCTTGCAGCTGGATTCAGATGGGAATTGGGAAGAGAGAGTGAGGCTGAAGCTGCGCAACTCTCCCTCACTTAAATCCAAATCACACACTAGTCTCGAGACATCATGATGGTGTTAAGGTCCTCATCGACGTTGACGATGGACGAACACATATCTGGTCCCTCAGAGCTTCTCCAGTAATATACCTATCACAGATGTTAGACTTGCTGCTCTAGAGCTCCCAGGTTTTTCATTGCAGCCCTTCTTAAATGAAGAGACAACATGAGCCATCCTCGATCCCTCTAGCACCTATCCAGTGTCTAATGATGACGGAAAGGGTCTAGAGGAGGCTCAGAAGAATTACCCTGGGAATCAAAGAGTTAACTTATGAGGAGAGTTTGATGGTTCTGGGCCTGTACTAGCTGGAGTTTAGAAGAATGAAGGGGAATTTCACTGAAACTTACCAAATATTGAAAGGTCAGATGTAGTGGATATGGAGAGAATGTTTCCTATAGTGGGCGAGTCTAGAATCAGAGGGCACAGCCTCAGAATAGAAGAACAGAGATAAAGAGGAATTTCTTTCGCCAGAGGGTGGTGAATCTGTGAAATTCGTTGCCACAAGTTATGGAGGCCAATCACTGGGTACTCTTATGGAGAAGGTGAATAGATTATTGGACAGTAGGAGTGCTGTTATTCAAGGAAAACAAGATTGAGAGCGATTCCCATTGATTATCTCAGGTTTCAAATCATGCCTTTCGTCACAGTAAAACCAGAGGAGTGTTCCTAACAAAATACAAATTATACGCAATTTTTACAAGAAACGTAATAGGTCTATTTTTATGGAAAGCGGTCAAACTGGTTTCAATAGGTACATTTAACGTCAGAGAAATATGTACAATATACATTGAAATTATTTTTCTTCGCTAGTTTAACCGCACTGATTTGGGTTTTGCCAGTTGGTTCAAGAACCAAATGGTTGAAAGGAAATAGTTTTTCTTGAAGCTGGTGTTGTACAATTCCAGATTTCTGTACCTGCCTCCCAATGGTAGCTGTGAAAAGCTGGGATCCTTGATGATAGATATTGCCTCCTTGAGGCAACACCTCTTGTAAATCATAAACACAAGACTATCTACAAATGCTGGGTATCTTGGGCAACCCATACAAAATGCTGTAAGAACTCAGCAAGTCCAGCAGCATCCATAGAGGGGAACAATCAGTCAACGTTTTGGGCCAAGACCCTTAGATACCACCATTGGTGGGGAGAGGTGTGCCTTTGATGTATTGGGCAGAGTTCACTACTCTCTGAAGCCTCTTATGTGCCTGCACATTCATTTAGTTGTGTCAGGCTGATGCAACCAGTCAGGATACTTTCAACAGTATAAATGTAGAAGTTTGTTAGAGTGTTTGATGACAGGCCAAACCTCCTTATCCTCCTAAAAAAGTAAAGTCACTTGTATCTATGTGCTGGGCCCTGGACGGGTCATTCAATATGTTAAAGGTCTAGGATGTAAAGCTGCTGAATCTCTCCACTGCTGATCTCCCAATGAAAACTGCCATATGGATGCCTCATTCCTCTTCCTCAAGTCAACAACGAATTCTTTATTTTTGCTGACATTGAACAAGAGATTGTTTTTGAGGCTGGATGTCCTATCTCACTCCTGTAAGTTGACTCATCACCACCTGTGATTTGTCAAACAACAGTAGAGCTGTCCGTAAATTTGCAAATGGCATTAAAGCTGTGGTTAGCTATGCAGTCGTGTGTGTATAGGGAGTAAAGCAGAGGCTTAAGCATGCAGCCTTTATGCTCTGACATTCCATGAATGTAATGAATTAAATATCAACATATGTCGATCAACAGTAAAGAGCGAAGATTTGGATATAGTCTTCACACCACGACACATCTGACAGCACTTTAGACACCTCATGGTTATCTGCATGCACTTGGGATATATTGCAGGCAATCTTCCAATTTAATTGAGTTGTTTAAAGTCAGGTCTGTTCCTGGAACCATCCCCTTTGAAAATATTGTGGCCTCTGACTTTTGAGAAGTTGACTTTGCAAGGCTAGTTCTTTCTGTGTGATCCACACATATTGAAACTTGGAGTGTGCTCAGAGCATGGAATGGAAAAATGCCTGCCTGATCCAGCGTTAGGTTGGACCAATCTCCAGTGATTTAAAACAGACATCAACTTTACCAAGAAATAATATAGCGTTCTTACCATACTTTTTTTAAATTTAGGAGTTATAGACAATGTACACAGTCAGAATCCTTTTTCCATTGTAGAAATGCCAAGTGCTAGAGGACATACATTTATGGTGAGAAACAGAAAATTTAATGATATGTGGGATAAGTTTTTTTTATATAGCAAGTAGTAGATGCCTCCAAGGGTTTTCCAGGTGTTATAGTGGAATCAGGTATAAGAGGTAGTTAGAATATACATGAATATATACTGTACTTGTGGATTTATATTCTGTGTGCCACAGTTCCCAAAGATATGTTGGATTGAGTAGTGAGAGAGAAAGTTCAAAAGAAGTGAGCAGGAGCAGTCAGGACACACTGTGCACTACAGTTCCCAAGAACTGTAATTAGGCACTTGGCAAGGTCTGATACAAAGTAATTAGATCTAAGTAGAGTGGTCATTGAGGGAGTGGACCAATGTTAGAGTGGGGAGTTTTGGCTCAGTGCTTCGTTCAATACAGGCTGGTACTTCCATTGTATCCTGGATAATGGACTACCTAACTGGCAGGCCACAGTCTGGGCGGCTTCATAACTATGTATTAGACATGGCCATAAGCAGCACTAGGGCCCCACAGGGGACTGTATTCGCTCCCTTCCCATTTCTCTGTATATCTCGGACTGTAGATACAACACTGAGTCATGTCACCTCTGATGACTCAGCAACAGTTGGATGTATAAAGGGAGATCGGGAGGATGAATATATGGCTGTTAAGAAGGACTTTGTCAAATGATGCAAGCTGAATCATCTGCAGCTCAACATCAGCAAGAGAAAGGAGATGGGGATGGACTTTAGGAAGACTAAGCCTGCACTGCTCCCTGTTACTATTTATGGTGAGGATGTGGATGTGACGAGGACCTACAAGTAGCTGGGGGTGCACCTGGATGGCAGATATGAGCGGAACACTAACACAGAGGCTGTGTACAAGATGGGCCAGAGTTACCTCTATTTCCTAAGGAGACTGAGGTTGTTTGGAGTATGCAGACCTCCCCTTCACATGCTCTGCCTGTCTGTTGTCACCACTACAATCTTCTATGCGGTGGTGTGCTGGGGGCAATGGCACGGGTGATGCCAATAGGCTCAATAAACTGATTAGAAAGGCTGTCTGTTATTGGAGTCAAAAAGGACACAATTTGTGGTAGAACAAAGAACCCTACAGAAAACCCTGGCAATTCTGAACAATGTTTCTCACCCTCTGCATGCCACATTGGTTGAACTGAGGAGAACATTTAGTAACAGACAAAGACAACTGTGCTGCACCAAAGAATGCTACAGGAGGTCATTAGGCTCAATAATGAGTCAACCTATAGCCGGACAAGTGATGATCCCCTCCTATTAGACTGTTTGAAGTAACTTATTTTTTATTCTTTCTTACTTCTCTTCTAATATTTGTATATTTATATATCTGTGCACTTGTATTGCTACTGTGAAACTGTAATTTCCTTTGGGATCAATAAAGTACCTGTCTATCTATCTATTCATCTCATTTCCTCCATTTTTTTAACAGCTGTACGGACCAACCATTGCTTTGCAGGAAATATTTACATGGCTTGAAAACTGCACAGCACGTTATATTGAGAATATATTTCAAAAATTCCAGCTTCATGGCAACAAAAGCTATGGCATGGGAGCTTTTCAGTTACTGCGTGGCCACACACTCATACAGCTTAGAGGGAACAGTGCTTGGGAGTCCTCATGCAAGATTCCTTAAAGGTTAACTTACAGTTTAAATCAGTGGTAAAGAAGGCAAATGCAATGCTAACGTTCACTTGGAGAGGTCTAGAATATAAAAGCAAGGATGTAATGCCTGAGACTTTATAAGTCATTAGTCAGACGCCACTTATCTAAAAAAGGATGTGCTGGCATTGGAGAGGGTCCAGAGAGTTCACGAAAATGATTCTGGAAATAAAAGGGTTAATGGATGAGATGCTTTTGATGCCTTTGGGCTGGAGTTTAGGGGACCTTATTGAAACCTATCAAATATTATAAGGCCTTGTTAGAGTGGATATGGAGAGGTCATTTCCTATAGTGGAGGAGTATAGGACTAGTGGGCACAACTTCTGAATGGAGGGACATTCATTCAGAACAGCAATGAGGAGGAATTTCATTAGCCAGAGTGTAGTGAATCTGTGGAACTTATTGCCACCTTTGGCCGTGGAGGCCAAGCAGAGGTTGATAGGTTCTTTATTAATCAAGGTGTCAAAGGTTACAGGCAGAGGGCAAGGGAATGGGTTGAGAGGGGTAAGAAACCAGCCGTGATGGAATGGCAAAGCAGACTCGATGGGCAGAGTGGCCTAATTCTGCACCCAAGTCTTACGGTCTTATGAATATGCAGAGAATGGCAGGGTATGGATCTGTCAGGAAACAGAAGAAGCTGGACACAAATGCAGAGCAGCAGAGATGATTTAGCAGTAATGATAGCTTTAATAATAGACAGCAAAATAACAAGCCCCGAGGGGCCACAAGCCAAGAGAGAACAGAAACTAAACACTACAGGCAACAAGGTAAACTTTAGGCGGGGAGAGTGAAAGCTAGGAGCAACTAATTGTGTCTGGCTGGTTTGAAAAGTGAACAAGGACTGTAAAAGAGAATTGGGGTTGTACAGGCTGCAGCTGATGAGTCTGGAATTAGTGGGTGGAGACTGGGAGGTGCCTGCATATGTATGCTGGGAGGTCTCAGCGCGAGCAGACTTGGCTGCACCCCCCCTCCTCGCACCATGGCCAGCCGCCAGTGGCCCAGAACAATCCTAATAGGTCCAGTGGAACTCATCGATGAGCTATGGATCCATGCAACTGTCTGGCGCCCAAGACCTCTCCTGTGGGCCATATCCTTCTCAGTCAACCAGGTACAGCAGATTCTGTCCACAGCGAACCACATACACTGGATCACCTTCCATCTTGAGGCAGGACACATGGAATGTAGGTGTGATCCTGAGGGACAGTGGCGCGCAGGAAATGATAAAGGATTGGATTGATATGATGTTGATTCTGGAAGGGACCAATAAACCAGGATGGGAGATTGCAGGAGCTGGTGCACAGAGCCCTGTCTCAGGCGGACAGCAGGACATGGTCCTCAGGCTGGAGTGGTCTGGTTGGGTACCAACAACAGTAGGTGCCTTTGGTAGCTAGAACGTCCCTCCATGCCTTCCTCCAAGCATTCCAGCAGTGGCGAACCACGACTCCTCTGCAAGGAACAACAGGGGTTGGCTACTATGGACCTTTTCAAAGGGTAACATACCCATGTCAGAGAGGTGTGCGGATTTTGGGCGAGTTCAGCCCTGAGCAGCTTCTTCTTCCATGTGGAAGGGCAAGAGGTGGCAAGACATCGCAGAATCTTCTCCTCTTGCTGACTGACTGACCATTAGTCTGCAGATGATAGCCAGAGGACAAGCTCACTGAGGTGTGGAGGATGGAGCAGAAGGCCTGCCAGAAGCAGGAGATGAACTGTGGACTCCAGTCTGACATAATGTCCCAAGGGAAGTATCGGGAGAGCAATGGAGCTGGACGCCTTGAGGAACTGGTCCCCCACTGTCGTGATCACCGTGGCCCCATCGGAATGTGGCAATCCCGTGATGAAATCCATGGTGATGTAGGACATGGGAGTGGGAGCTGCTGGAGCCCAGAGGCCCACTGGTTGGAGGAATAGGTCCAGGCATATTGAGCGCAGGCAGTGACAAACCAACATAACAGAAAATCCAGAGGTGGTGTTTCACTTGAATGGCCAGAGAGGAGTGGGTAGTGGGCCCACGTGAGTGTGTCAGCCACCAGCATATACATGTATGTGTTGGCCAGAGTAAGCTCACTCTGCGCTGCTTGGCAGATCTGATGATCAGAGCGAGGATGGAAATGATGGGCTGAAGGTTAATCTGCATTTCAGCTGGGGTTGAACTGCAGCCGCAGCTATTTGAGGGTGCGCGGCTGGGGCACTCAATAGCACAGTGCCCTTTCTCTGGGTCCATGGCTATCCTTCGGGTGAAAGGACGAAACCCAGGAAGGAAATACCTGGGGTGTGAAACTGGTATTTTCCTAACCTGCAAGGCACATGGTTTTTGAGGAGATACTGAAGGACTGAACAGATGAGGTACAACATAGAACATAGAACATAGAAATTTACAGCACATTACAGGCCCTTCAACCCACAATGTTGTGCTGACCATGTAACCTACCCTAGAGACTGCTTAGAATTTCCTAGCACATAGCCCTCTATTTTTCTAAGCTCCATGTATCTATCCAAGAGGCTCTTAAAAGACCCTTTTGTATCCATAAGGTCTTGGGGATTCTTGGATAAGATGAGGACGTCATCCAGGTAAACAAGCGCATACCTGTGTAGCTTGTCTCAGAGGATCTCATTAATAAAGCCATAGAACATAGAGCAGAATTAGACCATCAAGCCCATCGAGTCTGCTCCACCATTCCATCATGGCTGGTATCTTTTCTCTCTCAACCCTGTTCTCCTGCCTTCTCCCTGTAACCTTACTAATGAAGAACTCATCAACCTCTACTTTAAATATACCCAATGATTTATCCTCTATAGACATCTGTGATGATGAATTTCACAGATTCACTGTCATCTGTATAAAGAAATTCCTTCTCATCTCTGTTCTAAAGGGACGTCCTTCTATTCTGAATCTGTGCCCTTTGGTCCTAGACTCGCCCACAAATCCTGCATGAGAACTCCCAAGACCCCTTGGAATTCTGATCTTTCATAATGAATGCTTAGAAAGCCTTGGATAGTCTGAAAGATACCACCAAGTATTTGTAGTCACCACTGGGTGTTATGAACGCTGTCTTTTACTCATTCCCTGGCAGACATGGATCAGGCTGTACACACTCCATGGATCCATTGAAGACTTGGGCCCTGCAGAGTGTTTCATATCTGTCAAGGGGAGAGGTTAGCAGCTCTTAATGGTGATTTTGTTGAGTCCATGGTAATAATTTCAGGGACAAAACCCGGCATCCTTCTTTTTGACAAAGAAGAATCCTGCACTAGCTAGGGAGTTGGGTGAATGAAGCCATGATATAATGCCTCAGTGATGTAGTCATTCTTGGTTTGTGTCTCAGGAGGAGCGGGGTAATAGAGACGGTCCTGAAGATGGGTGGTGCCTGGGAGAAGGTCAATCGTTCAGTCGTGTGTTCTGTGTGAGGCAGCAGGGTACTGACATCCCTTTTACTGAAGGCGATGGCTAGGTCTTGATATTCTTGTGGGAGTTTGGTGAGACTGAGGATTTCCCCTGTCTCCACAATTTATGGAGGGAAGTCAACTGAGGTTGCAGGCCGGTGAGTCTCCAACTCAGCCATGACATAGATGATAAAGTGAAATGAGGAACGTGACTGGAGATCCAGGAGTAACCACGATAAGAGGAGTATTGAGTGAGTCACAAGGAATTGGATCAACACGCAGCACTCTCCAATGTGCATGTCCACAGATGGTGTGCACTCTCTGACTATCCCAGACCCCCAAGGGACATCTACCATGATATTGAAGGGGTGAGAGAGAGGTTCAGTAGGGAGGCCAAGCTGCGCACCCAGAGTCCGTTCCAGAACGTTGTTCGCTGCAGCGGGATCCAGCAAGGGCACCTGTGCACGTAGAGCCGACAGAGTGCGGGAGAGGACAGAGAGAGTGAGATGGGCTATGGTGTGGAAGTAAGGAGCCAGGAAGAGCTTGTCAGATAGGTGGCCCCTCCTCTCACCTGGAGACTCCATTTCCCAGAAGCAGTGGGCATTTGATGCATTGATGACCAGCTGCTTTGTAGTGGGCACATACCGTAAGTTGTTTTTCCACTGACACTCGCCCTCTTGAGAGGTTAAGAGAGCTCTCCCTAACTGCATGAGTTCTGGAGGCATTGGTGATGAGGGTCCTACAGCCTGACATTTGTTCCGGGAATGGAACTGGGGGTCTGGCTGATGATCTGAAGGGTCATTCCATAAGACACTTGTCAATATGGAGAACCAGAGTGATACGGCTTGCGAGGTTGGTGGACAACTCCCGGGTCAAAAGCTCATCTTTCAAGTGTTCTGAGAAGCAACACTTCTGCATTCCAGCTGCACCCCACCATGAAGGTCCTGAATTCCATGGTGTCGTCAAGTATAAAGCATGAGCCTTGATGCAGGCAAAGTGTCAGATCCACTGCCTCCCTTCTACTTCCCACATGGTCAAAAACCCAGCGTATCTCAGCAATGAAATCCTCATATTTGTTGGAAATCATGACTTTACTGTCCCAGTTAGGGGTGACCCAGGGCAGAGTTTGTCCAGTCAAGAGAAAGATGAGGAAGGTGATCTCAGCCTAGTCCATAGAGCAGAGGTGACTGGAGCTCAACGTGTAAGACACACTGGGGCACGAAGTTGGGGCATCGAGTTGGAGATCCATCAAAGTGTTCAGCAGAGAAATCCGGAGCTCAGAGGGAGAAGGTTGACTAGCACAGGGTTGCTGCACTGAGGTGGGGAGTTGGATGAGAGTGCTGGACAGATGATCAATGGTTTCTTGCTGCCTCTGGATCATGTGCTTGTGTCAGTAGACAACTTCCTTTAGGTGAGCATACCTCTGCTGGTTCAATCAACAGTTCACTCTTCCTGTCAGGAAACGTAGAAAAGTCTTGACACAAAAGCAGAGCAGCTGAGATGATTTAGCAGCAATGATAATTGTAATAACAGACAGCAAAATAACAAGCCATAAGGGCCGTCTCCTTCCCACCCTCCCTCCACCTTCCTTATAGGGCCTCTGCCCCTTCTCCCTACAGTCCTGACGTAGGGTTCCGGCCCAAAACGTCGACCAATCTTTTCCACGGATGCTGCCCGACCTGCTGAGTTCCTCCAGCATGTTGTGAGTGTCACAGAAGTTCTATTCTTAATTCTTTAAATGTTGTAGTGAGTATGTTATCCACTGTTCTATCGTGCTGTTTGCTTCTGTTGCAACTATTCAGTCTTTCCTGCAGGATCCTCCTTCAGCTGTCTCACTTGTTTCCTTATCTCTAGATCACCAAACCTCTTCTCACCTATCTGTAATCAAACTCTAATGAGCATTCTCAGAGGTGCAACTTCTTAACCAAAGCCATGACTACTGTCACAAGAGGATGCAAAAAAATTCAGAGGTTTAACTTACAACACAGCTACAAAACTTTCCTGATGTCTGGGCCAATCTTTTCCCCTCTGCCATTATCACTAAAGCAGATTATGTGCTCATGCTTGTCAGACCATGCGACAGAGACAGAGATGTATTTTTTGGAGAGATTGGAATATACAGCTGTTAAACTGTGCTTCAGATACAAAGATGAGAATGAGAAAGCACTTAGAATACAAAGCATGTGGTACAGGACTGGAATTTGTGAATGCAGGTGAATGGCTCATCTCATTCCTATCTAAGAACAGTGATTACATCGGAAAAATAATTGATTATAGAGCACTCGATATCTGAAGTGTGCTTCTTTGCTAAAAAGCTTTCTAGGACAAGGAAATTCAGGGCTACAGATATTGTAAATTGTAACATAGCTTCTAACATGTCCAGAAGGTGAGTTCAATTAGAATTTGGATGATACAAGGTAAGTAGTGAGAGAACCAGAGAAGAAATGAAGAGTTTTGTTTTAAGTAGCCAATTACTATGATCTGAAATGCATTCCATGAGAGCTGCTGAAAGCAAACATTAAAGAATTGAATAGCTAGTGAAGTGTGAAACATTTCAAATTGTCAAGACCAGTAGCTATAACTTCTACTGTTCAAAGTCTCCAACTTTCCTATCCTGAGATTATTTCTGTTTCCCTGGTCACAGGATACTGAGTTTATCAAACTACTTATTGGAATTCTGAAAACTTTTCTTTCTTCAGCACAAAATATACCAATTACGTTAGAGTGCTGCTACAACTTGGTTATCTAATTATCACATTAGTTCAGTACCTTTCTGTCTAATCATAGTCATAGTCATAGCCATACTTTATTTAGTCATGCCAAAGCCACAAGCATCCCTAGTGCAATACAGTGATTAGAATTTTTTGTAATCTCAACAAGAATATACTATATCAATGCTGCTTAAAATACCACTATCAGCTCCTGGGGATTATGTGTGCATTCTTTTAATGTCAATGCACTGTATTCACTGAGAAAACAACTTTTATATCTTGAAGAGATCAGTGATAAAACAGGTCTCAAACAACTCAGAATCATATGGGAAATTAAGTTAAGATGTTTCCATCAGGTTTGCAGTCAGTACTTTTGAGTAATATTGTGTGCAGTTTCGGTCCCCTAATCTGAGGAAGACATCCTTGCTATAGAGGGAGTACAAAGAAGGTTCACCAGATTGATTCCTGGGATGGTAGGACTTTCATATGATGAAAGACTGGATCGACTAGGCATATACTCGTTGGAATTTAGAAGATTGAGGGGGGATCTTACTGAAACGTATAAAATCCTAAAGGGACTGGACAGGCTAGATGCAGGAAGATTGTTCCCGATGTTGGGAAAGTCCAGAATGAGGGGTCACAGTTTGAGGATAAAGGGGAAGCCTTTTAGGACCAAAATGAGGAAAAACTTCTTCACACAGAGAGTGATAGATCTGTGGAATTCTCTGCCACAGGAAACAGTTGAGGCCAGTTCATTGGCTATATTTAAGAGGGAGTTAGATATGGCTCTTGTGGCTAAAGGGATCAGAGTGTATGGAGGGAAGGCTGGTACAGGGTTCTGAGTTAGATGATCAGCCATGATCATACTGAATGGCGGTGCAGGCTCGAAGGGCCGAATGACCTACTCCTGCACCTATTTTCTATGTTTTTTCTATGTTTCTATGTATTGTCCTTTTGAACAACTGTAACTTGTTTGTCTTATTTACAAGTACTTCATGGTATGCAATATTTTCATTTAACCATCTACCCATATTCACAAATCCCATTCCTGTATGACATTCATTAATCCATCATTTACCCCATATTCAGAGTGCTTATTACGTTCTGCTCATTGTATTCAAAGCAAATTTTACTCTCTTTACATTCTAATCTGTCCAAAAACCATTTGTTCTGCTCTTACAGCTCTTGTCTTCCATTCTGTATCACCAGGAAATGTAACTAGCTTATTTTCTGTATTCATTTCCAGATTTATTGTGTGTAGTTGAGGAGTGTGGCCCCACTTCCAGTGCTGAGTCAGCTGCAAATCATCATCTATTCCTGGTCAGCTTAATCCATATCTATTAGTGATGCAATGCTCTAAACTAAAAATTTCCAAGATAGTTCAATACCGCACTGACTATCATGTGTTCTGTGGACTTACTGCCTTTGCAGCTTTTCTCATAAACTTACATCTTGATATTAAGGGGATGGATTTTGACAAGAGTTTCCTGTTGTATTTATGCCTTTCTTTGGACCAAGGTCAAATTCTTTGCCAAAGTTACAGTGGGTTATTGACTGAGACCACCTTGCAGCCATCCCACGTATAATGATCTGCCTCAAGGTTGGGGGGGTAGATCACTCCATCTAACCTATTGGATCTAGTGCACAAACTTCTCATAGCATTAGATACTCAGAAAGATAATTTTTTGCTTTGATTATAACATTGCATGATTAATAAGTATGAATCAAATCAAACCAAAGTCTTTAGTAGATTCAGTCACGTTTATTTATTTACAGTATTTACAGATAAAATGCAGAATATGCCCCTCCAGCCCTTTGAGCCATACTGCTAGCAACCTGTGATTCAACCCTAGCCTAATCACGGGACAATTACAATAACCAATTAACCTACTAACTAGTATGTCTTTGGCTAATGGGGTAAACTAGAGCACCCGAAAGAAACCTATGCATTCCACAGGGAGGACATTCAAACTCTTTACAGAAGATGTCAGGATTGAATGCCAATATCCAATGTCCCAGGGTGTATTAGCATCATGTTAACTGCTCATCCAATTTGCAAAAGCTACCAATGAATTCATGGATGATCATTATTATGCTCAAATTATTTCTCCAGATAAAATAATGAACAATCACATTCTGTCAAAATATATATTTCCTTCATTCCTATAATTACATACAATTACTTCTGTTGGCTCCATCAGGCAGCGAGGAAAAAAAAACATTAGGAATGTGATTCTAATCAAAATTCATTCCAGTAGGTGTTTCCCCAAGGCTTCTTCACAAGCCCAAATATGTTTGCACTGACTTGGTGTCTTGGCACTCACATGTATTTATATAGGCTGATGACATAGCTCTTCTTCACAGTCTATTCTCATTAAATTAAATTTGAAATAGGCCCTCAGAGTAAAATAGAATGTATAGCTTCCTCAGGTTTGCGAAAAGCTTATGTAAATTTACTTTTGTTTGCATTCCCTTAAAATTAGCTGTGGAGTTGAATTTAGCCGTCATGGCAGTCAATTACATATAATGCAACCACTGGTAAAATAAAATGGTAAAGTTTTATATTCTAATACCATTCACTGCTGTGGCCATTGATTTTCTTTTTAAATTTTTATAATCTTATTGTCAATACTCACTTGTTGTGATTAACAAGTAATTCAAGATGCAATATGTTTCAATAACTATAATGGCAATACAGAAAAAAAAAGCTTCCAGTTGTCTGGTAGAGTTGATATGCTTTAATGAGAAACTTTTGTCTAGAAATTGAATTTCACCCTTTGGTGTTCTCAACATACACTACATTTAGTTATAACATCGAATTGATTGTGAGATCAGATGAAATTAGGCAAAAATACTTCAAAAACAGCAATTACAATCATGTGTTAAAGTAAACCCCTGCAGTTGCCATTGGGAACAGTATGATGAGTCGTGACATTGTTGTGTTAACTGCCGGGAGGAGTATCAAACAAAACATGTTGTCCATTACAAAAAGACGGTTCTTCTGCCGAGGAGAAAGGTGGGGATGAAAGACTCAGCAATCTCTTGTTCCGAGTGTATCCTGACTCGACGATCTGCCCTTTAAGTTTGCATGCTACAAGTAGCCCAATGTCACTACACAGGCTGCACAATGATGGACATACTACGATTAATCATACGTAATTATGTCAAAGATGAATACCTTGATGGGCATGAGGTGACCCTGGAATAATTGCTTAGTGATCAACTCTACGTATAACTGTACAATTTGTGCAGCATAAGCAGTCATAAACTGATTAATTTCTTAGTGATTTTTCCCAGCTCAACTTTATTTTAGACAAGTGGCACCATCATCTGCTGGAAAAGATTTGCAAATAGTTTTTGCGAAGATGGTAATACATTAAATATAGAGTATTTTCAGGCTTTTTCCACCGAGGTTGGGTGGGACTACATCTAGGGGTGAAGGGTTAAGGGTGAAAGGTGAAAGGTTTAAAGGGAACATGAGGGAAAACTTCTTCACTCGGAAGGTCATGAGAATGTGAAACAAGTTTCCTGCACAAGTGGTGCATACAAGCTAAATTTCAATGTTTAAGAGAAGTCTGGATAGGTACATGGAATATGAAGGGCAATGGTCCTGGTGCGGGTCAATGGGAGTAGGCAGATTAAATGACTTGGCATAGAATAGATTGGCTGAGGGGCCTGTTTTGGTACTGCACCTTTCTATGACTCTATTATAGTGCAAGTCCAGTAGCTAATTTGGAAATTAAGCAAAATATTGCCATTTAATAGGAAATCATGAGCACCTACAAACTAAGGTCTGGGATTTCAATTAGTATTGATGTTAAGAGTTGTTCTTATTAAACTTTGACCAATATTGAATGGATTTTCAAATATCAGATTTGGACAATTGTGAAATGTACCATCAATGTATTTCTTGTCGACATTTAATTTTTACTGATTTTTTGTGGCTGCGCTTTGCTAAAGGGAACATAGCATATTGTTGCATTGCATCCCATGCAATATGGGTAGGCAAGAGAAATATTTCGCTTTGCAGTTGTGCTGTTGATTTCAGGAAGAGTGAAGAGACTGCAATGGGAATTTCGATAGAAGACTTGAACCACGATGCTGGTATGAATACGTTAATAAATACACTTGACTCTGCTTTTTGAAGGAAGAGAAGTATCAGATTTATGAGGCATATTCAGACTTCAACAAAATTTACGGAGATAATTCTAAAATATGGCTGATTATATTATTTTGAACAAAAGAGCAGTCACATGTGTAAATACAAAATGGAACTTCCTGATGCAGTAGTAGCTTTTAAATTGTTAGATACTACATGTCTGGACATAAAGGACAGACAGCTAGTGTTAACTGCATGTACAGGACTTACACTTGCATCTATGAATTCAGCACTAAAGAGGATTTTTGGAGAAAAGGCCGCAAAAACAACAGTCGGAATTAGTTTGAGCCAGGAAATGGCATACTTCACTGAGCAAAAATGAGAGTATAGCAAGTGTAGATCCTAGAGGGTCCAGGCTAGGGTACCATTACCTGGCACAAATCCAATAAACAAATATGGTAGGAGAGATCGAAATGTGCAGTATGTCGAAGTATTTACCACTGAGCAAGAAACTGTCGGCACAGAACTGAACAAGTTAGGCTAACTGAAGAAAATAACAAATCTGAAGATGTAGAAGAGTGCCATATCACATTGTTTGTGAGGAATCACTTACTAAAGCAGAGATGTCTGAGGCAGAGATTTTGATGATAGAATCTCCAGGATCTACCGTTATCGATACAGCATGCACATGCACAGTGTGTGGAAAAAATGGTTTGAAAGCTATATAAGTGAACTAAACCAGAATGAAGTGCAGAAACCGGTGAACACAGATACACCTAGTAACAAAGCTTTTGAATTTGGAGATGGAAAGATCATGCATTACACCGCAAGAGTAAAACCTCCTGCAAAAAAGACAGACAAATTGTTACATTGAAATAGAGGTGGTACCAGTGAACATTCCATTACTCTTGAGTAAAGCCTCCCTAAAGAAAGCAGGATCATTACTTGATTTGGAGAATGACCAATCAACAATGTTTCAACAGCCAGTGTCTCTTGAGCACACCAGCTCTGTGTGAACATTATAGATAAAGACACTACTGAGATCCAATATGAGAATGAAGTACTAACTGTCACAGAAACTATGACCATAGTTGAGAAAGGCAAAGTGTAGCTCAAACTTCTCAAGCAGTTTGGACATGCTTCCGTTGATAGATTTCAGAAACTGCTCAGGAGTTCAGGAAACAAAGATGCAGATTATTTTTCCATTTTAAAGTAGGTCATTGACAGCTGTGAGACATGCCAAAAGTTTGGAAAGCCCAAGTCCAAACTCAAGCCTGTGGTTGATCTACCACTAGAACCTGAATACAAAGCAACAGTAGCCATAGACCTACGTGAACTGGAGCAAGGAGTGTGGTATCTCCATATCATTGATGAGTTCACAAGGTTCAGTGCTGGTAGCATCGTAAATACAAAGAGACCCTCAGAGATAGTTAAAAAACTTCATCTATTCCTGGATAAATGTGCTTGGCCCACCTCATAAAGTATTCAACGATAATGGTGGTGAATTTAATAATGATGAATTCAGAGATATAGCAGAGAACTTTAACATTGAAACAAAGACAGCAGTAGCATACAGTCCCTGGAATAATGGACTTCTGGAGCGATACAATCAAAAGCTTACTGAAATAATGCTGAAGGTAAAGAAAAGCAATGGCTGTGATTGGAACTCAGCCCTGGACTGGAACTTTATGGCAAAGAATACCATGCACAATGTACATGGCAATAACCCATATCAGAATCCAAACCTTCCTCAATACTGGTTGACAGACCACCTGCTCAAGAGGGCACTACAAGGAGTGAGTGGGTTGGGGAACATATTTCAGCACTGCATGCATCAAGGAGGGCTTTCACTGAAGCAAGGTGTTCAGAGAGAGCTCAAAGTTCTGTCATACAACTGACAAAGCGGAGAAAGCGTATTACAAAAGAGCAGACTGTACAGAATTGGTCAGGATGGAGTCATAGTATTTGTGAGACATGGAGGTACATACTGTGTGTGAGGGTGCATCTTTCCAGACTACATAAAGCACAAACTGAAGCCCATCAGAATTCCATGGAGAATGACACAAAAAATGTAAAGTACTTACCTGGTACACTGTCACATAGCGCAGACAGGGATGAGGAGAGTGCAGTTGGGGACTCAGTAGAGTTGCTCAACAATGGCACAGACAGCGTTGAAGGGAGTGCAGTTGGGGACTCAACAGAATTGCCCGAACAGAAATCATCACGTGCAAAGACAACATGGAAGTTTCAGTCTTAGAACAGGACAAACAGTGAGATTTGTGGACCAAGATACTGGCATCTCATACAAGACAGAAGTTTTAGGATGAGCAGGCAAAGCCACTGGGAGAATCAAAAGTTGGTAAGACTTGAATTGCCTAGAACGAGTCATGATTACTGGTGCTGCAGGGTCAGTTAACATGTCACATGTAGACAGACTTCATATTGAATCAAGTATAGATCAGGCTGGATCATCTGCAAAATGTCAAGATGAAGGTGAAGTGGTTCTAGTAACTAAAGAGGAGTCATTTGAATCTGCAAAACAGGATGTAATTGGTAGCTGGAGAAATAATGGAGTGTTTGAGGAAGCCAGAGATATTTGCCAAAAGACAGTGTCCAGAAGATGGGTGTGCACCATGAAAGAAACCCCAACAAAAATTATACCAAAAGCATGCCTGGTGACTAGAGGTTTTAAGGAAATGAACATAAGCAAACTCAGAAAAGACTCACCAACATGTGCATCAGAGTCTGTCTCACTACTTCTCTCAGTGATGTGTCAAAAGCATTGGCAACGCCTTTGTACGGACATAAAATCTGCATTCTTACAGGGAATGGAGCTGTCATGTGACATTTACATTAAACCACCCCCCCCCCCCCACCGCCTGAAGCCAGAAGTGAAGGAACACTGTGGAAAAAGTGTGTGTGTGGTCTAGCAGATGCATCACTCTACTGATACAAAAAGGTCAAGGAAGTAATGTTGAAGACAGGTGGAAAGATGTCACAAGTGGATCCAACCATTTTTTTACTGGCAAGATTCAGGATATCATGTGATTGGAGTACTTGCTCATCATGCATGACTTCATATGGGGAGGTTCACAAAACTTTGTTACCTCGGTTATCCTTCAGCTAAAGTCTGCCTTTCAGGTTGGGTGTGAGGAACACAACAGATTCTGCTCTGTAAGGATGGACATACCACAGTGCAAACTTTACATGAGGCAAACTAGATAGTGCACAGAATTCAATCTGAAAAAGTAGTCTTGAAGTTTCAACAGCTTGGAAAAGATACCTCCTTGTGACTCATTGCCTTCAGTGACGCCTCACTTGGAAATCTTCCCGAAGGAGGTACTTAAGGGGGACATTTTATTGTACTGATGGGAGAAGAGGGAAGCTTTTCATCTCTCTGCTGGCAATTAGAAAGGGTCCAAAGAGTTGTACAGAGTACACTGGCAGGAGAAACCTTTGCAATATTGGAATGTATCGACAATGCTGTTTATCTTTGTCACACTCCATTCTGAGCTTTTCCATGGTGACCCAGTCTATAAATAACTTATGAACAGACAACTGCTCTTTGGTTGATGCCATCAAATCCTCAAGTCAGTTACAGAGAAAAAGCTTCATCTAGAGATAAGCTGCATCAAAGAACTTGTCCAAGCACAGAAAATTCATCACGTGCTATGGTCAACTACCAAGGAACAACAAGCTTTCTGTCTCACAAAGAAGGGAGGACCAGCTCTTGTGCAGTTAAAGGCACTTAGTGAAGACATTTGTCACCTTAAGAATTGTATTAACATCAAGGGTTAGAACCAAATCTCATATCCTAATGGACATTTGAATTGTCTTTAAATTTCATTTTAATTTATTTTTTTCATATACATAAAAAATGGGAGATTGTTGAATTCTGTTCATTTGTGCTATGTAAGTATTTAGTAAGCTTGCACACTTTCCCTGTTATGCACGTGTACCAGGGGAGAAAGGAGGAATTGTAGGGATAAATATATTGAACGGAGATGTTGAAAATAAAGAATGAGGGGTGACCTCATTGAAACCTCATGTAAAATGGTGAAAGTCCTTGTTAGAGTGGATGTGGAGAGGATGTTTCCTAAGGTGGGATTGTCTTAGACCAGTGGACACAGGCCCAGAATTGAGCAGCATCCTTTTAGAACGAAGATGAGGAGGAAGTTCTTTAGCCAGGGAGTGGTGAATCTGTGGAATTCTTTGCCATAGTCAACTGTGGAGGCCAAGTCCATATGTATATTTAAGGCAGAGTTTGATAAATTCTCGATTGATCAGGGAATGAAGGGATATGGGGAGAAGGCAGGATACTGGAACTGAGAGGAAATTTTGGATCAGCCATGATGAAACGGAGCAGCAGGCTCGATAAGCCAAATGGCCTAATTTTGCTCCTATATTTTGTGGACTTATGGTCTAAAGTTGTTGAAATGAATGGAGAAGAGAGAGCAGCAACAGCAGAAGGCGAGCCTGCAGGAGTTAGAGGACTGCTCACAGAAGTTTCCCGTCTATTTATCAGGTCTACCAACTGAGCTGCAGGTATTTATTAAGACTGAGAAGCATCATAGTGAAAAATTTCCATCCTCAAGAATTGCCAGCAATTGCCCACAACAGGCCCAATCACAACATTCCCAAATTATTTCTGTGTTAGTCAAATAAAAGCCAGATGCAGGGCTGGATAAAGCAACCTTCATGTCACCTGGTTTGCCAAGGTTAAAGATTCTGTGGTCGTAGCATTCCTATGGCTTTGCATTTGAGTTTCCACTCAATGCTGACACCCAAGGTATTGATGGTAGAGCATCTAGAGATGGAAGTGCCATTGAACATCAGATATAGATGGTTGGGCACTCTTTTGTTGGAGATGGTCTTTGTCCAGTTGCTCAAAGTTTATCAACTCACACCCAAATGTGGAATAGGTCTCGCTGGAGGCACATGTGGTCTGGTCGATTGCTGAGGAGTAGCAAATAGAATTAAACATTGTGCAATCATCAAGAAACATGCCCACTTCTGACTTAATGGAAGAATGGCAATGGATGAAGCAGCTGAAGATGGTTGGTCTTAAGAAACTACCCTGATGTTCTACATTTTATTCTGGGCTGGGATGATTGATCTCTCACATTCACAACCATCTCCCATTGACTCCAACTAATGCAATGTTTTCACTTTGATGCCCAGTGACATCAATTCTGTCAGGATTCCATGGTGCTACACTCTGTCAAATGCTGTCTTGATGTCAAAGACGGTCACTCTCACCTCACCTCTCAAATTCAGCTTATTGATCCATGTTTGGACCAAGGCTGTGTTGTAGCCTGGAGATGTAGTTCGAGCAAAACCCAAACTGGCCTTTAGTGTAAGCAAAAGTGAGTGCAGATGCTGGAAACTGAAGCAATAACCTGCTGGAGGAACTCGGTATGTTAAGCCGCATCCGTGGGAGAGAGGAATCATCAATGTTTCAGGTTGAAACCCTGCATTAAGTCCTGTCAACAATTCCTGTCCAGCTGAATTGTCTCCTCAACCCACTGAGGTTCTCAAGCAGATTGTTTGTTTCCCAGATTCCGAATCTGAAGTCTCTTACGTCTCCACTATTTCTGAGTTCTCTGAGCTTATTCTGTTCTATGCTGTTTTTTCTTGGTGTTTAGCACGTATGCAATCCTGTACTGAGTATTCACTGGAATGCCATCACATCATTCTGGTAATGCCTGGTGCTTCTCCCAGCAAACCCCTTGCAGCATTTATCCCTGGCTTGATTGTAACAATTGGTTTTTTTTTTCATGTCTGGGATCTGGGCTTTGCTGGCAAAACCAGCAGTTATTGTGAGTGATAATGCCATCAGGTTACAGATTGTGTTGTGCATAGTCCTGCTGGGGATGATGATCCTCAGCACTTTATGGATCTGAGCAGCCAGACTTGTACTGAGTCTGTTAGCATGATTATAGTGCCAGGCAGCATGGTGAGCAGTGTCCTTAGTGTGAAGATTAACAAACTAACCTTCTACACTAAGGTAAGGGCAATTGATTTGGATGCTTGTGTATTATTATCCTCCCCCTTAAAGACAGCCTTGAGGCAGAAAGCCACTAGTACTTTGGCTCATCATTGTAGTGCTCCTGTGAAAAGAATCATCAAATGATATAGCACAAAAAGAGAAACACTATCTTTGTTTAAGTTTTTGCATTTTGCATTTAAAAAAAGCAAATTCCCATGCAATTATTGAAGAATGCTTGGCTTGAGCCCAGATCTGAGGCTCCTACTGCTGACATCCCAATCTTCTATAGGGTCTGGCTGTGTTCTTTGTTTTTCCTTGCCTCTTGCCCATTTGTGTCAGCAGTTAGAAAGAGCTTACAAAATTATTCTGACTGCCCCGTTTTATCTCCGTAGCTTTGCATTATTCCTTATTCGAATACTTATTAAATATATTTTCATCACCTTTCATCTTAGATTCTAAATCATAACCAGAATATTTTTCTCCTCATGTTACTTCGTTTCAGAGTTGCCTTAATCTGTATCCACTGTGTATAGTTACCTGCCACTGCAAGAACCTTCCATTACTTACACTGTAAAAATCCACTATGGTTTTAACCACCATGATCGAATTTCCTCTTATCTTTCTCACTTCTCCACAAAAAGTCCCCCATACTCATTCTCGTCTCTGCTTCCATACATATCAAGGAGATTTACAAGGATGTTGCCTGGATTGGGGAGCAAGCCTTATGAAGACAGGTTGAGTGAACTCGGCCTTTTCTCCTTTGAGCAACGGAGGATGAGAGTTGACCTGATAGAGGTGTACAAGTTGATGAGAGGCATTGATCGTGTGGATAGTCAGGCTTTTTCCCAGGGCTGAAATGGCTGCCACAAGAGGGCACAGGTTTAGGGTGCTTGGGAGTAGGTACAGAGAAGATGTCAGGGGTAAGTTTTTTACGCAGAGAGTGGTGAGTGCGTGGAATGGGCTGCCGGCAACTGTGGTGGAGGCGGATACGATAGGGTCTTTTAAGAGACTTTTGGATGGGTACATGGAGCTTAGAAAAATAGAGTGCTATGGGTAACCCTAGTAATTTCTAAGGTAGGGACATGCTCGGCACAACTTTGTGGGCCAAAGGGCCTGTATTGTTCTGTAGGTCTTCTATGTTTCTGTATCAGTCTCCTTCTCTTTTTTCTTTGGCGTGTGCCTGCATGCGTGTGAGTCTGTGCGTGTGCGTCTGCGTGTGCATGCGTGCGTCCATGCATGTGTCCGTGATGATGTCTTTTTCATGGATTTTCAAGGCGCAGAGCGAGAGAGAGACTGTGTGAGGAGAGCCACTCCTCACACAGACATTTTCGCAGTATTTTTCCCTTTTTTTATTTTACGAGGTCGAGTTGCAATCGCGACACTTAACCCGGCACAGATGGAAAGAGTACTCAGGAGCAGACCCGAATGGTTTCGAACCCGGGAACCTCCGCTCCCAGGTCCGGTGCCAATGTCATTGTGCCACCAGCCGGCCAATCAGTCTCCTTCCCAATACTCTCCATCACCCTCCCCACTTGACTCCATCTATTCATTATTGCCAATATCACCCCCCCCACCTAGCCCACCCACTCTCTCATTTGGTTCTACCTATCAACAGCCAGCCTCTGTCTCACCCCTGCCTCTCACCACTTCATAACGACTATCTTCCATCTACACTCACACCTGATGCAGAGTATTAAGGAAGAGGACAGCTCAATAATATCATCACAGACAGACATATTAAGAATCTATAAGTCCTTCTGTATCAGGATGTATAACAGAAAGGTTACAGAGAACAAAGCCTCCCAGAACTTACTGTACTCTATCACAAAGGTCTTAAGCAACAGCGGTTGGGAATGACTAGTTACTGTCCCTCAAGGGGCCAACAGCCATGTCCTGGAGCTCAGTAAAACAATGGTTTACCGACTGAATTGTGTGGGACTGGATAGCAGCACCATACAGCACCATGTTTCCAGCTGGCAATATGTCAGCTTCCATGATGAAGAGCATTATCGTCCTGATCCATTCAGCAGAAAGGAGAGAAAATGGGCATCAGGAGTTGGCAACTCATCTCACTTTTGAATGTGGACTACCAGATCCTGTCAAAGGTCACCACCTGTCAGGTCATCACCAGTGAGATTGTCTGCTTCAGGACAACTGATCCACCCAGACCAACCTGTGCTGTTTTACCCAGTAGGACAATATCAGGCATGCCATCCCTTGGTGCAGGGCACAGTGAAGGGTAGGCATGAACACCTCCATGTCTTTCTTGGACCAGGAGAAGGCCTTTGACAGAATATTGCACTTGTCTATGATGGGTTTTGGTGGGGGAATCAAGAAATAAAGCCAATTGCTCTACACAGACATCAGCAGTGCGGTCCAAATCAATGAGTGGGAAAAACATCCCTTCCCCATCAGGTCTGTTGGAAGGTCCACTCTTCCCTGTCCTGTTTGTATGTTGCACAGAACCACTTGCAAAAACCACAGAAAGTGGAAGGGCATAAGACAAAACCAAGCACTCAGATAAATGTCACCCAGAGCGTAAATTACTTCACTTCACTGTGTCTGCTCAGATACAAGGTCAGTCTGAAAACTGATCAGACTTGCAACCAGTATGAGCCAGCCCTGCTAGCCAGAGATAACTGCGGCTAGAGCAAGGCCATTCACTTTCACAACTGGCCCACTATCGCCATTCACCATTAAGTCTCAAAGTTTACTATATTTCCCTAATTTGTTTCATTTGCATACTTTGAAAATATGTCCTGCAGATTAAGTGTCAGGTTATTAATCAGGTATCTTAACGAACGTTCATCTTCGAGCTACAACACTTACGATGTTTTTCTTGTCTGAAACACAATGGTGCTGTTTTCTTTCCTTTAGCCAAT
Organism: Mobula birostris; assembly: GCF_030028105.1. Classification (NCBI taxonomy): domain Eukaryota; kingdom Metazoa; phylum Chordata; class Chondrichthyes; order Myliobatiformes; family Myliobatidae; genus Mobula; species Mobula birostris. The sequence goes on from NC_092377.1 coordinate 55,482,012, forward strand.
ATTTTAGCCTCATGGCCACTGGCCCTTTAATCTCGTGAGCTTCAGTGGATATGCTCAGCAGGGTGGGCATAGCCACAGATGGGTGTGCTGCCACTCAAAACAATGTGACATCTGGCCTATCAGGATCCCTGCTGAGGTGACAATACATGAGCCCAGGATAGAACAGGGTCAGGCTGTCAAAACAGCACCAGATATAGCTGACATGGATACAGAGCCATCCAAGTACATCATTGAAAGATCAAACGTCACAGCAGGCTGCCATGGAAACCTTGCGTCAGACAGCAGCGAAATTCTTCCAATACAGAAACACTTTGTAAAAGTAATGGTCCAAATTTGCAGTTGTAATGATGATAAAAACCATTAGTATTCTTTATCATTAATCACAAAGAATCAGACCATGGTGTTATTGCTTCCACCTTAATCCCGTATGCACTTTCAAATTCTTTATTTCACAATCCACAAAACATTTAAAATTTTATAAAAATTAGAGATTTTCACTCCTGATTTGTTGTTCGCTAGAATTCTTAGATCAACTTGATGACACCACTGTTGATGGATGTCACAGGTCCTCAGGGCAATAGAGAACACCTCATGTCAAATAAGGAAATACACAATATTAAACTCACTGAATATTTGTGGCAACTTCAGAAGCTTTGGGGAGAAGGACCACTGTCTAGAGGCTTGCCACCACCGGACACTGAAGAAACAGGCCTAGTGTAACATTTCAAGTGCTTCACAGATGAATTGCTGAAGAAGAAAACTTAGTGTCTTTGATTCATTGTAAGAAAATGCACTTAATTAATGATACAGTGAATGTAGAGAAAGACATGCTCTGGTTGTATTGTCTGTTTATATTGTGAATAAAGTATTTCTATGGAACAAATAAACTTTCAGTTTAAAGTCATAACTTTTTAAATGACTGGAATATATAGGGCAGTAATTTGAGTACACAATAATTTAAGTTTCCACAGCAGGCAAAGCTCAATCACTAATGATTTGGGTAAATGGTTACTGGATCAATTATTAATACAGTGTCGTGGTAATTTATATGGTCTTATGTGAAGAAACAGAAAGTGGTATTTGGTATAAACACTGGTTATATTGTGCATGGAAAAAGTATAGCAGCAAATGTTGTTTGTAATGTGTCTTTAGATCTTAGCATTTTGCAAGCTAGACTGCATTACATATTGCTCTAGTAACCAGTTTTACTGTAAACATTATCCTTCTGTTGTGACTTATCTTTGAGATTCTACTTTTTCATGGTGCAAAGACAAGTCATACAGTATGCAGCAGATGGCAATGACTCTTAAGTCTCCAGGGGTTGCAATATAATGCATCTCTTCATCCGTGGACAGATTTCAAACTCCCATCTGCATGCCTTTTAATCATCCTTGTTACACCATGAGGGTTTTTTTTAAATCTGTTGTCCATACTAAACACAAATTGAGTCTGTACAGATTAGTCTTGAGCCCCAAGGAGTCCTGACTTACCATTTAGTTACTTATAAATGAACTGAGCATTGATGAAGAAAGTGGTCCAGAACTAGGCACTCATCTACGTCAATCTGTTTGGTAAACATGAAACAGACATACAGAATGCTTTCAGTTCATATTGACCAATATCTACACAGGTGTATAAAAGGTCCCGTGTAAGGCATTTAGAATTAAGTCCATTTAGAATTAGGCATTTTTGATGTTGCTTTGTCTATCAATGGCAAATGTACTGAGTCAGTTAATAATGGACCTCATTTGTATCCATGTGCAGCGAGCAGGTAGGCAGTGCAAATATCCTAAACTCTAGTCTGAAAGAAGACAGAAATATAAATAAATAAGTCTGGAGACTACTGGCAGTGTCAAATGATGACAATCTTGTCAGAAAGTTTTTCTGAAGAAGATAGCAGAGCCTTGTCATCCTCTACCTGCTAGACCTCAGCCTCCTGAGGCAACACTCTTCAGCTATTCTCTGGTGGCTGGTACTTAAACCGAAGATGCAATCACCATGTCGAGAGTGGAACCATATGTACACGATGAAGACTGCCTGACATTGGTGACAGCCGTCATCTGCTCTTTCAACGTTTCCGCCGCTAAAAGCTAAGTAGTTGCACTCTGAATTCAGTACATTTTACAGTTAGTGTTCTGTAGTCTGAAAGTTAATGGTTCAGCAGTTTATGTGTCAATGCCAACAGGTAGCATGGTATTACAGTGGTTGATTGATAGATATGAGAGAATACACTGTGTATTCAATAATGATATTTATGTAATACCATAAACTCACTTGAAGCGTCAATGCTTGCAAGTTAAATTCATCAACCACTCACCTTCCATACAGTGTCACATCAAAACAACTTTCTTTCAACCACTTGCAATAAATTGAAAACACAAAATAATCTGCAGATGCTGGGGTCAAAGCAACACTCACAACATGCTGGAGAAACTCAGCAAGTCGCGCAGCATCCCCTTCCCTCTACAGTCCTGACGAAGGGTTCCGGCCCAAAACGTCGACTGATCTTTTCCACGGATGCTGCCCGACCTGCTGAGTTTCTCCAGCGTGTTGTGAGTGTTGCAATAAATTGAAAACTGTTGGGGAACTTAGAAAATAAACAATAATCATGTGCACATTCAGTATACGACATAAGGTAGATAATCTTGTATACAGTTGGAGATTGGCAGGAATGATATGGGCTTCACTGAGTTGCGGCTGAGAGAAGATTATATCTGGGAGCTTAATGTCCAAGGATACACATTGTATTGAAAGGATAGGCAGGGAGCAAAGGGTTCATTCTGTTGGTAAAAAATGAAATCAAAAACTTAGAAAGAGGTGACATAAGATCAGAAGGTGTAGAATTGTTGTGGGTAGAGCTAAGAAACTGCAAGTGTAAAAAGAACATGGTGAAAATTACCATATATACCGACCTCCAAAAGCAGCAAAGACGAGGGCTACAAATTACAACAAGAGATAGAAAATGCATGTCAAAATGGCAGTGTTGCTATAGTCATGGGGTTTTCAATGATGACACAACCATAGCTGACAAGGGAAGTCAAAACCAACATAAAAGCAAAAGAGTGGGAATATGATAGAGCAAAAATTATTGGGAAGTTTTAAAAACGGACGGAAAGGAACTACAAATGCCATAATGAGATAAAAGATTAAATATGAAAATAAGCAAACCAAAAAATACAAAAGAAGACACCAAATGTTTTTTCAGATCATTGGTCATTGATGGCATCCGTTAGTCTCGCGAGACCATGGATCTGTGCCTGGAAAGTCTTTCTTCAGTCAGTGTTAGAGAAGCATCTGTTGCGGCTGCAGAGGCCCACACGGGAGTGACAGTCTCGGCTGCATCAACTGAACTTGAAGGCAGTGTTATCTTGGTGCTGTTTTTCCGATAAGTGCTTTTCTTCAGCAGCAAGCCTCAGCTTCTCTTCTCTTTTTAGACCTCTGCGTAGTTCCAGCCTCCAGTGAGAGCAATCGCTTGTGATGTCCTCCCACCTCTCGACCTTCATTTTCAGTGACTTCATGTCTCTTTTGCAAATATCTTTGAAATGAAGATGGGTCCGCCCTTGTGCTCTCTTGCCAGAGGCCAGTTCCCCATACAGCAGGTCTTTCAGGATCCTCCCGTCTGACATGCAGTGCACGTGGCCCAGCCAGCGGGGACGGCGTTGTTGGAGCAGGGTGAAGAGGCTGGGTATCTGGGCGTGGGCCAGGACCTCATTGTTGGTGACTCGGTCAGTCCATGTGATGTCCAGGATGTGTCTCAGGCTGCGAAGGTGGAAGGCGTTAAGACGCCGCTCTTGTCTGTAGTAGAAGCTCCAGGTCTCACTGCCGTAAAGCAGTGTGCTGAGGACACAGGCCCTGTAGACTGCAACTTTGGTGTGCGTCGTCAGCTTTCTGTTCCCCCAGACTCTCTTTGTCAGCCTGGCGAATGTTGAGGCTGTTCCTCCAATCTGTCTGTTGATCTTGGGGTTTAGGGAGAGGCTGTCCGTGATGGTGGAGCCAAGATATGTAAACTTGTGAACTACCTTCAGCTCGTAGCTGTTGATGGTAATGGTAGAGGGGTGCTTAATGCCTTAGCCCAACACATTGGTTTTCTTCAGGCTGATGGTCAAGCTGAAGTCCTGGCAGGCTCTTGAGAAACTGTCCATGAGGCGTTGCAGTTGCTGTTCAGAGTGTGTTGCCAGTGCTGCATCGTCTGCAAACAACATGCCCCTGATGAGTGCTGCACGAACCTTGGTTTTTGCCCTTGGCCGGGACAGACTGTACAGCCTCCTCTCAGATCTGGTGTGGAGGTAGACACCATCAGTTGATGTTCCAAAGGCATGCTTCAGCATAACTGCAAAGAAGATGCCAAACAGGGTAGGGGCAAACACATAGCCCTGCTTCACACTGCTGCGGATGTTGAAGGCCTCTGAAGAAGGGCCGTCAAACTGAACGACGCCATTCATGTCTGTGTGGAGTGACTGAACTATCCTGAGGAGCCTCGGGGGACAACCAATCCTGGCGAGGATTTTGAACAGGCCGTCTCTGCTCACAAGTTCGAAGGCTTCGCAGGGGCAATCCCTACACGAAAGAGACTATACCTGCTGGCAGGGGAAGGGCTCAGACGAGACCAGAGAACATGGTGTCAGCTCTGCCGTGAAGAACTCGCTGCTGAAGATGGTAGATGCTAGCGAGAAAGGGACAGAGTGGATTTTCTCACTTCCACTCCACACATCTGACGGGCCTGTCAACCTTGTCAGCGTCTATGTACCCAACCCTCTACTCTACACAAGATACAAAGGACAAGTTCTACCACCAGCTCTCAATGATGATACAGGAGATCCCAAGTCAGGAACAGTTGCTGCCACTTGGCGACTTCAACGCCAGAGTGGGCGCCGACCACGACTCCTGGCCAAGCTGCCTGGGGCGGTATGGGATTGGCAGCATGAATGACAACGGGAATGACTGCTCGAGCTTTGCATGCTCCACGAATTGTGTGTCACCAACACCTACTTCCAGACCAAAGCTCAGCACAAAGTGTCTTGGCGGCATCCCCACTGCAAACACTGGCACCAGTTAGACCTGATAATCACAAGGTACCATCACCTGAGAAACATGCTCATGACTTGCTCCTTTCAGAGTGCCGACTGTGACACGGATCACTCTCTGGTTTGCTGCAAGATCAGACTTCGGCTGAAGAAGATGCACTGCTCCAAGCCTCCAGGCAAGCAGCGCATCGATGCCAGTAAGACACAACACCTAGACAAAGCTGCGGAGCTCATCAAGTCACTGGAGGATACTCTCCTTGCAGACCCACCAGAAGGAGATGCTCAGCAGAGATGGGATTCTCTCAGGGACACTATCCACAACACTGCGCTCAAGGCCTTTGGGAAGAAATGGGGCAAGACACAAGACTGGTTTGAAGCGAGCTCAGGTAAGCTCACCGCTGTCATCAAGGTGAAGCGTGTTGCACTACTAGAGCACAAATGCCACCCCACACAGGCAACACTGCAATCGCTAAGGACAGCAAGAAGCAAGGCCCAGGAAACAGCCAGACGCTGTGCAAATGGCTATTGGCTACAACTATGCGAAAACATTCAGTCATCATTTTTCAGATATATAAAGAGTAAAGGAGAGGTGGGAGCAGATATGATGCCATTGGAAAATGATGCTGGAGTAATAGTAATGGGGGACAAGAAAATGACATATAAACTGAGTAAGTATTTTGCATTAGTTTTCACTGTGGAAGACGCCAGAAGCTCGAGAGTATCAATGGGCAGAAGTGAGTGAAGTTACCATTACTAGGGAAAAGGGGTGACTGGGAAACTGAAAGGTCTGAAGATCGATAAGTCACCTGGACCAGATGGTCTACACACCAGGGTGCTGAAAGAAGTGGCTGAAGAGATTCTGGAAGCATTAGTAATGATCTTTCAAGAAACAACATATTCTGGCATGGTTCCATAGGACTAGAAAATTGTAAATGTCACTCCACTCTTCAATAAGAGAGAGAGGCAGGAATGAAGGAAATTATAGGCCAGTTAGTCTGACCTCAGTGCTTGGGAAGATGTTGGAGTCAATTTTTAAGGATGTGGTTTCAGGGTGCTTGGAAGCACATGATAACATAGGCCAAAGACAGCATGGTTTCCTTCAGTGAAAAGCTTGCCTGACAAATCTGTTGGAATTCTTAGAAGAAATAACAAGTAAGATAGACAAAGGAGAATCGGTGGATGTTGTGTACTTGGATCCTCAGAAGGACTTTGACAAGGCGCCATACAAGAGCCTGTATAACAAGTTATGAGCCCATGATTTTACAGGAAAGATTCTAGCATGGATAAAGCAGAAGCTGATTGACAGGAGTCAAAGACTGGGAATAAAAGGAACTTTTTCTGGTTGACTGGTGGTGTGAATAAGCTATAGATGATGATAAGCATGGATCTTCCGGGAGAGTATTAAATTGGATCAGGACAAATTATGAGAGCATTGAGCAAGAACTAGGGAGAGTTAATTGGGAACAGCTGTTTTTTGACGAGTCCACATCCGACATGTGAAGTGTGTTTTAAGACCAACCACACAGAGTACAGGACAGGTATGTTCCCATAAGAAGGAAGGGCAAGAATGGCAAGGTAAAAGAACGGTGGATGTTGAGGGAGGCGATGGACCATGAAAAGTTCTTAATAATGGACGCTGCCTTTCGGAGACACTGCTCCCTGAAGATGTCCTGGGTACTTTGTAGGCTAGTACCCAAGATGGAGCTGACTAAATTTGCAACCTTCCGCAGCTTCTTTCAGTCCTGTGCAGTAGCCCCCCCCCCCCTCCATACCAGACAGTGATGCAGCCTATCAAAATGCTCTCCACGGTACATCTATAGAAGTCTTTGAGCATATTTGTTGACATGCCAAATCTCTTCAAGCTCCTAATAAAGTATAGCTGCTGTCTTGCCTTCTTTATAACTACATTGATATGTTGGGACCAGGTTAGATCCTCAGAGATCTTGACACCCAGGAACTTGAAATTGCTCACTCTCTCCACTTCTGATCCCCTTCCTCCTACCCTTCCTGAAGTCCACAATCAGCTCTTCCGTCTTACTGACGTTGAATGACAGGTTGTTTCTGCGGCACCATTCCACTAGTTGGCATATCTCACTCCTGTACGCCCTCTCATCACCACCTGAAATTCTACCTACAATGGCTGTATCGGCCGAAGAGATTAGTTTAGTTGGTAATTTGATTACTAGTTTAATTAGTTCAGCACAATATTGTGTGCTAAAGGGCCTGTTTTTGTGCTGTGCTGTTCCATGTTCTATGCTGTAACTTGCTACTTCTAACCCAGTGTCTATGTATATGACAGCCAGCATCCAATATACTTTATTTATCGCTTAGTTACATTCCTTGCTATCTTCAACAATTTGCACAATAGTAATGTACTTGCATGTTCTCTAAATTGCTGCAGACTTTACACATTCTACAATTGGTGTCTACAAAACTACAGATTACTCATATCAACTCAAAAGTATCATGCAGAGTTCAAGGCTATTTAAGTATTATTTACAAGTGAGAATACTTTTCTCATCCACTGTTGAAGCATTTGAGGCATTGATTGGTGAGTACTCTTGTGATCAATTGAATCCAACCTTTAATGCAGACATTTAAAGAGCTCTTAATCAGCCCCTAATGTCCGTCCATTCTATGGTTCTCTCCAAGACATCTTCCTTCTGTTTCTCTTCCCTCATGTCCCTTCTCTCAAAGTTGCCTCTTCTCTTAGTGTTGCTCTTTTTCTTGCATCTGACTCTTCCCTTGATACAATTCCTTCTTGTAATAACCTTCCCTGAAATCCACAGAGTCCTCAACTTCTCCCATCTGTTCCTTAGAGAAGAATGGACCTTGTATGTGTTTCCATGAATGAAGCTAGTTCTCTCACAGGTGGCAACTTGATGTCACGCATCCCCCCCTCCACCCCACCTCCACACTACACTGCTCTAATGTGCTTTTCAGTGAATTATACAGACAGAAACTGGCCCTCCTGCCCAAATGATCTATACCAGTCAAGATGTTCATCTAAACTATTCCCATTTGCCCAGATTAAGCCCATAATCTTCCATCTCCATATACACGTTGAACTGTCTTCTAAAAGTTTTTCTTTTATTTGCCACACCCACTTCCTTTCATTCCACATACATAATGTCCTCTGTCTAAGTAAAATGTTACCTATCAAGTCCCAGCTAAGTGCTTTCACTCTTTCCAATTTAATTACATTTTCTTGTAGCAGGGTGACCAAAATGTTGCACAATTCTCCAGTGCAGCCTCACTAGCACCTTGTATAACCATAACAAAACCTCCCAGATTCTATGGCCTGATTGATGTAGGCCAGCCGAACTCCAAAGTCCTTCTATTCTACATCACTCTTCAGGGTCCTACCGTTCACTGAGAAAATTCTACCTGGATTTGACCTTCCGAAATGCAACACCCACTCTTATCAGAATTAAACTCTGCCATTTTTCACCCCACTTGCTCAGCTGATCAAGATCCACCCAGTAATTTTTGATGACCTTTGATGATATCACACATCTTAGTGTCATCTGCAAACTTACTGACCATACCTTTTACATTCTCATTCAAATCATTGAGTTAGATGACAAACAATAACCCAGCACCGGCCCCTTGAGGCACACTACCAGCCGCAGATCTCCAATCCATGAAACAACCTTGTACCACCACCATCTGCTGTCACTATCACTGTCACTTTGGATTTCTGGCATGAAGTTTATATGTCACTCCTTATTTATGACCTATCGTTTTAATGAACTGACTTGCAGCTGCTTATATTTCTGCCGCTAGCATGCAGATGTTTTTGTATTTTCCTCTTCATTGTTTATTACTTTCAAAGGTTGTGTCATCTGCAAATACCAAAATCACTCTGTAATCCCAAATCTCATTCCTCAAGGTATGCCAAAGTAGCACTGATTCTAGCAGTAAGCCTTGGGGAGCTGCATTGCATACTCTCTCCGGTATGATAAACCACGGTACACTGCAACTCTGTGTTTTCTATTCCACAGCCACTTTATGTCTCTGTGGGCACTGATTGCCTCTTTTATCTCTTGGGGTTCCATTTTTCCAGTAAGCCTGTTTATTAACATGTGCAATATCAATGGTACTGCATTCTTTCACCCTGTTAGTTACTTCATCAAATAACTCAACCAAGCAAAGTAAAATTAAATAATTCATAACATATCCTTGCTGACTCCCCATGATTGCCCATTAATTTTCTTCCACAATATTGCTTTTAAAGCTTTCCCAACACGGATGCTAAACAGACTGGTGTAAAATCATCCAGGAAATCATATGCACTCTATCCCTTGTATCAAAGGAAGCTTAGGGGCCTGGCCAGCACTCCACTAATTTCTAATGTTGAACTCAGCAAACCAGGACATACCCCATTCAGACTATGCGATACTATATAATAAATACTGTTAGCATTCTTAATAACCAAGTTCTTAGAACTTTGCAACACACATAAAAAATGCTGGTGAATGCAGCAGGCCAGGTAGCATCTATAGGAAGAGGTACAGTTGATATTTCAGGCCGAGACCCTTTGTCAGGACGAAGAGGAGGAAGAGTCCTGACGAAGGGTCTCAGCCCGAAATGTCGACTGTACCTTTTCCTATAGATGCTGCCTGGCATGCTGCGTTCACCAGCATTTTTTATGTGTGTTGCTTGAATTTCCAGCACCTGCAGATTTCCTCGTCTTAGAACTTTGCAAAGTTTTAGCAGGTCATCTAAAACTTTGACAAACTTCTATAAATGTGCAGTGGGGAGTATACTGACCGGTTGCATCACAGATAGGTATGAGAGCACCAATGTCTTTGAATGGAAAAGCCAACACAGTCCTGTCCATCACCGGTAAAGCTGTCCCTATCATTGAGCACATACTCGATGAGTTCTGTTGCAGGAAAACGGCATTGATCATCAAGGACTCTCACCATCCAGGCTATGCTCTCTTCTCATTGTTGCCATCAGGAAGAAGGTACAAGAGCCTCAAGACACACACCACCAGGTTCAGGAATAGTTACTATCCCTCAAATATCAGGCTCTTGAACTAGTGAGAGGGGGATAACTTCACTCGACTTCATTCACCCCAGCACTGAATTGTTCCCACAAACTATGGACTCACCTTCAATGACTCTTCATCTCATGGTCTCAATATTTATTGTTTATTTATTTATTATTATTATTATTATTATTTGTTCTGTTTGTTTCTCTTTCCTTTTGTATTTGCACAGTTTGTTGTCTTTTGCACATTGGTTGTTTGCCTTGTTGTAGACAGCTTTTCATTTTGTTTTTCTTTGTACCTACTGTGAATGCCCATAAGAAAATACTTCTCAAGGTAGCATATGAAGACATATATGTACTTTGATAATAAATTTACCTTGATTTACCTATTACTTTGTACTCTTTTTATTCTTTGGTTGGGTTTGGGCATTTGTTGGCTTAACATTTATTACCCAACCCTAACTGCCCTTGAAAAACTGGTGGTGAGCAGACTTCTTCATTCCCTGCAATCTGTAGTCACACAATGTTTTTGGATAAGGACCATAAAAATTTTGATTTAGTGATTATGAAGGATAGGTGATATACAGTATATCCACAATTTGGAGATTATGTCACTCCTTTATACCTGATATTCTATTAGGCTTTGAGAAAAATAATTGAGAGGTGATGTATTTGAAAACCATGACTGAATGCAGTTTAGGGGTGGTGGTAGAATCTGAGATGAGAAACACTTGAAAGAAGTGATGTTCTAATGTGCTTGCTGCCTTTGTCTTTCTTGGTGGTAGAGATTGTAAGTTTGACTGGAGGAACAGCTATATTTGCTGCAAAAGATAACTTTGTAAACAGATGTTGCCTGGTTTTCTGCTGATTTCCAGCACATTCACTTTTATTTCTGATGTCCAGCATCTGAAATGTTTTCACTCTCTCACTTCCAGCATTATTTTGTTTTCCTTCTTCATTTATTTCCTTCCACTTACCTCCCTTCCGGAGGATAGCCGCGATTATCCATCTTCTGTGGCTCAGTCTCTCATGGCCTCCACCATAGCACAGATATTCCCTTTGCTCAGCCTCTCTGCTTATTTAAAACAACACATGTTTGATCTCTATCTTTCCGGTTCTGATAAAAGCGATTGATTTTAAGTGTTACTTCTTTTCCTTTCTCCACCGAACCTGCTGAATACCAACAGCTCCTTTTATTTCAAATTTCCAGCATTTACATTTTCTATTTGTTTTGTGACTCCTAGTTCTGTCTGACTGATGGAACGTCATTGATGAAACAGCTGAATGTTGATCCCCAGCCACTGTATGGACAAACTCCAGCAACAATGCTCCAGTTGCAGAGGGACCTACAGAGGCCCAGGTTTGGAAGTTTTTTTTTCCAGAATCAGAATTAGAATCAGGTTTAATATCACTGGCATATGTTGTGAAATTTATTGACTCAGTGGCAGCAGTACAATGCAATACTTGATAATGTAGAAAAAATAACTAATTACAGTAACTATATATGTATATTATATTTGGATCTTGGTGATTGTAGGAATGACTTACAGCAGACTGGAAAGCTTGAGCATTTGGATATTAAGAAAGAGGATATGCTGGAGCTTTCGGAAAGCATGAAGTTGGATAAGTCACCGGGACCGGACAAGATACTTTATACTTTATACTTTACTTTATACTTTATTGTCACCAAACAATTGACACTAGAACGTACAATCATCACAGCGATATTTGATTCTGCGCTTCCCGCTCCCTGGATTACAAATATTAAATATTAAAAATAGTAAAAATTAGTAAATATTAAAAATTTAAATTATAAATCATAAATAGAAAATAGAAAAATGGAAAGTAAGGTAGTGCAAAAAAACCGAGAGGCAGGTCCGGATATTTGGAGGGTACAGCCCAGATCATGGTCAGGATCCGTTCAGCATCCGTTCAGCAATCCGTTCAGCACAGTTGGAAAGAAGCAGTTCCCAAATCTGGCCATACGAGTTTTCAAGCTCCTGAGCCTTCTCCCGGAGGGAAGAGGTACGAAAACTGTGTTGGCTGGGTGGGTTGTGTCCTTGATTATCCTGGCAGCACTGCTCCGACAGCGTGCGGTGTAAAGTGAGTCCAAGGACGGAAGATTGGTTTGTGTGATGTGCTGCGCCGTGTTCGCGATCTTCTGCAGCTTCTTTCGGTCTTGGACAGGACAACTTCCATACCAGGTTGTGATGCACCCTAGAAGAATGCTTTCTACGGTGCATCTATGAAAGTTAGTGAGGGTTTTAGGGGACAGGACAAATTTCTTTAGTTTTCTCACGAAGTAAAGGTGCTGGTGGGCCTTCTTGGCAGTGAACTCTGCTTGGTTGGATCAAGTCAGGTCATTTGTGATTTTGACCTCGAGGAACTTAAAGCTTTTGAACTGTTCCACTTGCGCACCACCGATGTAAATTGGGTTGTGCGGTCCGCTACTCCTTCTGAAATCAACAACCAATTCCTTCGTCTTGCTGACGTTGAGGGATAGGTTATTGTCTTCGCACCATGCCACCAGGTTCTTAATTTTCTCTCTGTACTCAAACTCATCATTACCTGAGATACGGCCTACAATTGTTGTGTCATCAGCAAACTTATATATTGAGTTTCATATATATATATATATATATATATATATATATATGAAAGAAAGATGGCGCCGGTAACTGGCGACTTTACGCGTGCTCTCCCGAGCAAACTGCCCTCTCCACTATCCTATACCTGAGAAACCCTTCTAGACCTCCAATCTAGCAAGATCAAGATCAACAAAACCCTGGCGAGGCTACTGACCCAGCTGGAGACCACCGCGCCAGAACTGCTTCTTAAACTCTGGACCACACCTGGACCCTACCAGCGAGGCCCACCACGTTCCTGGAGACCCACGGTCTGCTACCGTGCCGGAGCGCTTGGAGACACGGCCCATTCCGACCAGCACCTCTCCGGAGCAGACAACCACATAGAAGTGACGGTGGAGACCTCAAGGTGCCCCAGACGCTTCCCTGGAGCAACCACCATAAAGCCCCGTTGGTGGCCATCCACAGCTGCCGGAAGTGAGGCCTCCACCGCCAACCTCAGAAATCGAGCCCGAGACTCAGCTGGAGCGGGGGCTTCCGCAACCGTGACTCGGCTTAAGGACCTGTCTCAGGCAGGAGCCCGGCCATCCAGGATTAAGTGTCGGATTTGGGGCCCGACCCAATCGACAGCCCGGGCCCCTAGCAGCTGGAAGTGGCAGCGGAGCTTCCCCCGTTACTCGGCCCGACCCGGAGTGTCAGACGACGTGACCCGCCGATCGATCCCCGTGGGATGCATCCATCAAATTCAAAGAGCTGACAACAACACACTGCATCAATGGAAATCTGGAAAGTTGTACTATTTACAGAGGAAGCGTGGGAAAAGAGCTGGGCTGCTGGTCAGATTGAAACTGAGGGGCTTCAGGGTCCCTATGCCCACCATCCTACTAGCTAATGTGCAAGCCACAGAGAACAAGGTGGATGATCTTAAAGGGAGACTCACCTACTGCAGGGAGATGCAGAACTGCCGTATATTCTGTTTCACTGAGAACTGGCTCTCCCCTGCCACCCCCGACTGTGCCATCGGACCAGAAGGATTTTTGATCCATCCGATGGACCGCACAGCATCTTTGGGCAAGACAAGGGGAGGTGGTGTCTGCCTACTGACAAACACTGCGTGGTGCTCGGACACAGTGGCACTGAGAAGCTCCTGCAGCCCAGACCTGGAACACCTGTCGGTGAAGTGTTGATCCTACTATCTGCCAAAGGAATTCACCTCAGTCATACTGACATTGGTCTACATTCCTCCCCACGCAGATGTGGAGTGTGCTCTGAACATAGTGTATGCCAACATCAGTGAACTTGAGACCAGGTATCCGGAGGCTTTGCTCATTACAGCCAGGGACTTTAACCAGGCCAACCTCAGAAAGGCGCTGCCAAAGTTATACCAAAATGTCGCCTGCCCCACTAGAGGCCCGAATATACTTGACTACTGCTACACAGCAGTCAAGGATGCCTACCGTTCTGTCCCACAAACTCACTTCGGAAAATCGGACCATCAGGCCATACTCCTCCTCCCGGCTTATAAACAGAAACTGAAGATGTACTCCAGGCTACAGTGGGAGGTGAGGGAGGAGATTGCTGAGCCTCTGGCGATGACCTTTGCATCATCAATGGGGATGGGAGAGGTTCCGGAGGATTGGAGGACTGCAGATGTTGTTCCCTTATTCAAGAAAGGGAGTAGAGATAGCCCAGGAAATTATAGACCAGTAGAGCAAAGGTCAGGGTATTTTTAACTTTCTTAAGGGATACAGGGGTTTTTTATAGGATATGATGGATAAGCAGGAATAGGGTACTAGGATGGCCAAATATGGGTGGATAAAGTGTAGGTTAGGGTATATGTGTGTGTATGATTGGATGAAGAGATTTAGAATGTAAGTCTATTGCACACTCTGGAGCTGAAGGTGTCGGTAATGCACCATTAAGTTGGGTGCCAACCGCTGTAAAACAAGATGGAGAAGAAGGAGATTATAGACCAATGAGTCTTACTTCAGTGGTTGGTAAGTTGATGGAGAAGATCCTGAGAGGCAAGATTGATGAACATTTGCAGAGGCATAATACGATTAGGAATAGTCAGCATGGCTTTGTGAAAGGCAGATCATGCCTTATGAGCCTGATTACATTTTTTGAGGATGTGAATAAACACATTGATGAAGGTAAAAGAGTAGATGTAGTGTACATGAGTGAATATGGACTTCAGCAAGGCATTTGATAAGGTACCCCATGCAAGGCATTTTGAGAAAGTAAGGAAGCATGGTATCCAAGGGGACATTGATCTGTGGATCCAGAACTCAAGGCAAAGAGGCAAAGAGTGGTTGTAGATGGGTCATATTCTGCATGGAGGTCAGTGACCAGTGGTGTGCCTCACGGATCTGTTCTGGGAACCATACTGTTCATGATTTTTATAAATGACCTGGATGAGGAAGTGGAGGGATGGGTTAGTAAGTTTACTGATGACACAAAGGTTGGGGGTGTTGTGGATAGTGTGGAGACTGTCAGAGGTTACAGTGGGACATTGATAGGATGCAAAACTGGGCTGAGAAGTGACAGATGGAATTCAACCCAAGTAAGTGTGAGGTGGTTCATTTTGGTAGGTCAAATATAATGGCAGAATATAGTATTAATGGTAAGGCTGTTGGCAGTGTGGGGAATCAGAGGGATCTTGGGGTCCGAGTCTATAGGACACTCAAAGTTGCTGCGCAGGTTGACTCTGTGGTTAAGAAGGCATATGGTGCTTTGGTCTTCGTCGATCATGGGATTGAGCTTAGGAGCTGAGAGTTAATGTTGCAGCTATATAGGACCCTGGTCAAGGCCCCACTTGGAGTTCTGAGCTCAGTTCTGGTCGGTTCACTGCAGGAAGGATGTGGAAACCATAGAAAGGGTGCAGAGGAGATTTACAAGGGTGTTGCCTGGATTGGGGAGCATGCTGTATGAGAATAGGTTGAATAGGTTGAACTTGGCCTTTTCATCTTGCAGCGATGGAGGATGAAGGGTGACCTGATAGAGGTGAAAAAGATGATGAGAGGCATTGATCGTGTGGATAGTCAGAGGCTTTTTCCCAGGGCTGAAGTGGCTAACATGAGAAAACGCATTTTAAGGTGCTTGGAAGTAGGTACAGAGGAGATATCAGGGGTAAGTTTTTTACGCAGAGAGCGGTGAGTGCATGGAATGGGCTGCCAGTGAAGGTGGTGGAGGCAGATAAGATAGGGTCGTTTGAGAAGCTCCTGGATAGGTACATGAAGCTTAGAAAAATAGAGGGCTAGGTGTAACCCTCAGTAATTTCTAAGGTAAGGATATGTTTGACACAGCTTTGTGGGCCGAAGGGCCTATATCGTGCTGTGGGTTTTCTATGTTTCTATGTTTCTGTTGAATAGTTAAATTAAAAATAGTACAAAAACAAATAATATTGAAAGGTAGTGAAGTCCTGTTCATGAGTTCAATGTCCATTTAGAAATTGGATGGCAGAGGAGAATTGCTGAGTGTGTGCCTTCAGGCTCCAGTACCTCCCTTCAATGAGAAGAGGGCATGTCCTGGATGAGGGGGGTCCGTAATAATGGATGCCGCCTTTCTGTGGCACCACTTCTTGAGGATGTCTTGGATACTAAAGAGTCTAAATCCAAGCTGCTCAAATTCTACAACTTTCTGTATGAAGCCCCCTTTTACTGGGTGTCTTTAGAATGTGGCTCATTAGCCCTAGCTAACAGTAACTGGATTCTGTAACAAGAAACCCACCTTTCTCAGGCTTCATACGTCCCAGGTGTATATGACTTCGGTCTCGCTAAATCCGTGAGGTTGGGATGTCTCGTCCACCCAAACCCTGGTTTGTGTGAATGCTATGTGATTTACTGCCCTCAGTAGTCACCTAATGGCAAGAAATAACAGACCGTACCTTGCATACAATTAATCAGAAGTATATTTAAGAATGTTAATTTAAGCAAACAGTTATTAAAGGAAAAAAGGAAAAAAAACAAAACGGGCCCATTATACTTAAACAGTCACATGTGCATGGTGGCGTTCAAATCTTGAACTTGTCTGTAGCTCATGCACTGGACTCTCAGTCTGCACGAAAGCACACATCTACCTTCCAAAGGTCACTCAAAATCCACCTTGAACAAGTAGGCTCTCCCATGGGTGTATTGGTCTTCCCTCCTTGAATCATTCATCTGCACAAAGGGGCGGCATCCTCCGTTATCTTCTCTCCTGTCTTTTCTCAGCCTCCGCCAACAAAGACCTCTCCACCTAACGTTCTCTAGTACCTACTCCCAATTCTACCATCGTGATTGGCTGACACCACATTCCTAAGTTGAACAACAAAACCTCTCATCACAGCTCAAACCCAAACAAGCTGAAAACAGAACAATCTGCTCTTACAGAACTGCTAAAATGAAAAACCTACAGCAAAGCAATAAATATCTGAACCAGGATGTTATATATAACTTCTTTCGACCCTGTACAGTAGCCCTTTTGTTTCCATCTGAGATTCTACCAACTATGGTCCTATTGTCAGCAAATTTACAGATGGCATTTGAGCTATGTCTAACCACACAGTCATGGGTATAGAGAGAGTAGAGCAGTCGCTAACCACACATCCCTGAGGTGCACCATTGTTGATCATAAGCAAGGAGGAGATATTATCACCAAAATCCACGGATTGTGGTCTCCTGGTTAGGAAGTTGAGGATCCAATTGTAGAGAGAGGTACAGAGGCCCAGGTTCAGTAGCTTAATCAATCAGGACTGTAGGAATAATGGTGTTAAACAATGAACTATAGTCAATGAACAGCATCCTAACATAGGTGTTTGGATTGTACAGGTGACGTAAGGCTTTTTTTGATTGGAACTGTAGGAATGAATATGTTAAACATTGAGCTGTAGTCAATAAACAGTAGCATGACGTAATTATTAGTCTTGATCAGGAGATCCAAGGCCACATGAAAAGTCAATGAGATCACATCCTTTGTAGACCTATTGTGGCGATAGGCAAATTGAGGAGGCAGGAGTTGATTCTAGCCATAACCAACCTCTCAAAGCATTTCATCCCTATAGATTTGAGTGTGACTGTGTTAGTCGATAATAGAGCTCACCCAAGTATATATATATATTTGGGAGGGTTTAATTACTTATGATATTATTAATTAATATTTTTGAAAATTCAGCTGGGTCAAATATGCTATTAACTTTTTTTCTGTTTCATTATAGTGTCTTATAATTGAATTAATTTTTTCTTAAGGAATTAGTATTAAACTTAAAGATGGCACTGGTTTTTCTCTCTAAGAGATAACATTATTTTTGTTCTTTCCTGTTTATTAGATGATGGAATGTGAATACCTTTCTTTGCTGAGACTTTATCGTCTTTTTTACAAGGTCACTCTACTTTTTTACTAACTGGGGGGAGGGAAAGAAAATACAGACAGAACGGTCAGTGGCCTTGAACTCTATTGTAGATCACTTGCCTTTTTCTGGCTTCCAGGTACGGGTGGGTGGGTTTAGAGTTAGGATTATTTTCCCGTTGGGTGGTTCCGGAGCATGCGTGTTTTTTATGTGGTTGTATTCTTCATCGCCGCCATTTTTGATCATCCCATATTGCTATGTGCTCTGCGCATGTATAAAGTAGAATTAAATTATAGTATGGTACTTAAACAGATTAATACAATAAGTTGGAATGTACGTGGTTGGAATCATCCTATTAAATGAAAAAAGACTTTTAAAATTATTAATCGATTCCAACCTGATATAATTTTTGCTCAGGAGACACTTATCAGGGCGAGAGATCAAAATAGAGTTTTTGTATGGTGAAGAGACTTGCAATTCCACTCTACTTCTCAGAGTAAAACAAAAGGCGTGTCTATCTTTATTAAATCTAATATATTTATTCAAGAGGATATTGAATCAGATTCTCATGGTAGATTTTTAATTGTTAAAGGAGCGATAGAAAAGTTGTCTTGGTCAATTTGTATGGTCCTAATTTAGATGATCCTTCTTTTTTTAAAAAAGGTATTTGCTTTACTGCCTGATTTAAATGAATATATGCTGATAATGGCAGGGATTTTAACTGCTGTTTAAATCCTATGATTGACAAGAGCTCAACCAATCAGCGACTTCCAAATTGTTCCATGTCATTTATTAACTCCTTTTTGATCGATTTTGAGTTGATTGAATTGTGGAGGTATCTGCATCCCGATAACAGAGAATATTCCTTCTTCTCATATGTCTATAAAAATATTCGAGGATTGATTATATTATAACTTATCCCCTCTTTTTGCCTAGTGTTAAAAATTGTGAATATGACGCTATGGCTAAATCTGATCATGCGCCTTCGAGTCTGTCTTTTGAATTTGATGATGTTATCCTTGCCCGTCCACCATGGCGCATGTCTCAGGCATTATTGCAAAATTCTGACTTTATTAGTTTCATTGAAACTCAGATAAAAGTTTTTTTCTTTTTAATGATATAGGGGATACATCCAAATTAATTATATGGGATACTTTTAAAGCATATTTTCGTGGTCAGATTATTTCTCATTCAGCTAAACTTAAAAAACAGACCAAAGCAGAATTAGATAGAATTTTAAAACAAATTAAAGATTTAGATAATATTTATGCAATTTCCCCTAATATTGATTCATTCAAACAAAGGGTGGAATTTCAATCACAATATAACCTATTATTAACTCATTCTATTGAAGGCTATTTGCTTAAGTTAAAGAGCCAATTTTATATGTTTGGAGATAAAAATAATAAACTGCTCGCATCCTAATTAAAAATGGCTGGAGCCAAAAGGCAAATTTTGAAAATTCATAGGAAAGATGGTACCTTGGCTCAGGAATATGAAGAAATTAATAACATTTTTCAAGATTTTTATACTGAACTTTATAAATCTCAATGTCCAGTAAATTCTTCTGAAATGAATGTTCTTTTACGAAATATTGTTTTCCTAAAATTTCTGTTGAGGATCAAAAAACTCTTGATACCCAAATTACTGAAGCCAAAATTCATAAAGCAATTCTTTCAATGTGCAATCTGGTGAGGCCCCGGGACTTGATGGTTATCCTGTAGAATTTTATAAAAAATTTGGAAAGTTGTTTTCTCCGTATATGTTGGAAATGTTTAAGGATTCTTTTGTGAAAGATGACTTACCCTTTACTTTTTATGAGGCTTCTATGTCTTTAATTCTTAAAAAGGATTAAGATCCTGCTGATTGTGCCTCATACTATTTCACTACTGAATGTCGATGCTAAGATTCTGTCAAAGATAATGGCCAATCGGTTGGAGAATATTTTGGGTAAAATTATTTTTAAAGATCTAACAGGCTTTATAAATTCCTTTTCAAATGTACGGAGACTATTTAATATTATATATTCGTCCTCTTTTAAAACTCCGCAATGTGTTGTATCCTTGGAGGCAGAAAAAGCGTTTGATCGAGTCGAATGGAAATATTTATTTAATGTTTTAAAGGAATTTGGCTTTGGTACTAATTTTAATAATTAGATTAAAATGATATATAAAGCTCCTATTGCTACTGTTATCACTAATAACTGTAAGTCTCCTTTTTTTCAACTTTCATGGGGGACAAGGCAAGGTTGTCCATTAAGTCCTTTGTTGTTTAATTTAATATTAGAACACCTTGCTATTGCTCTTCATGAAGCTAAAATTATCCATGGGATTTTTGTGAATAAGACCATGCATAAGATCTCTCTTTATGCTGACAATTTATTGGTTTATATATCTAATCCTGATGAATCTATTCCTGCCTTGCTAAAATTATTCAATGAATTTGGAGATTTTTCAGGATATAAGATAAATTTCAGTAAAAGTGAATTGTTTCCTGTAAATGATTCTGTCTCTATATATGATAATACCCCTTTTAAAGTTACGGATTCTTTTAGATATTTTGGTGTTATAATTAAAAATATAAGGATCTTTATAAAGCCAGTTTTGTTCCCTTAGTAGACGCTATGAAGTATTTATTTAGTAGATGGAGTCCACTTACCTTTTTACTTGTTGGTCGTATTCAAGTAGTTAAAATGATGATCTTACCAAAATTTTTATATTTATTTCAGAATATCCCTGTTTTTTTGGCTAGGAAGTTTTTTGATCAGATTGATTCTATTATTTTATCTTTTATTTGGTATAATAAAAGACCAAGAATTAGCAAATGTCACTTACAAAAGTAGAAAAAGGATGGAGGTCTTGCTTTGTCTAATCTAAGAATGTATTATTGAGCTGTTAATGTGCGATACATGTCCGTTTGGTTATATTGGGTTGATAAGAGTGATCGGCCAATTTGGGTAGACCTGGAACTGAAAGCTGTGAAACAGTTTTATTTAACCTCATTATGGGAAGTTGCTTTACCTATACAATTAGCTAAAGTTGCTAATTTAAACCTATACCCTGTGATTAAGCATTCTTTACAAATTTGGCTCCAGTTCTGTAATTTTTTTAAATTTAAAAAATTCACACTTTGCGGTTTAATTTATTGAAATTACTTTTTTAAGCCTTCTTTGAGTGATCCAATATTTTTACTTTGGAAAAATAAAGGTATTAATTCTTTTTTGGATTTATTTAAAGAAGATAGATTGATATCTTTTGAACAATTAATTGATAAATATTCTCTTTCATACTCACACTTCTTGCAATACCTTCAAGTTTGACATTTCTTACAAAAATATTTAAGTAATTTTCCTTATATATTGGAGACTGACCTGTTAGATACTATTATGAGTATGAACCCTTCGACGAAGGGTTCTATCAGAAGAATTATAATTTATTATTACAGTGGGATAAGCGTCCTTTATCTAAGATTAAACAGGATTGGGAAAAAGAACTCAATTTGACTTTTATGATGGAGGATTGGATGCGGATTTTGAAGTTGGTTAACTCTTCTTCGATTTGTACTAGTCATTCACTAATTCAATTTAAAATTGTATATCATTACCATTTGACGAAGGAGAGACTTTCTAAAATATTTTCTAATGTTGATAGTTATTGTGATTGATATAAAATTGAGATAGCTATACTGACACATATGTTTTGGTCTTGTTCTATATTGGAACAGTTCTGGAAGTCAGTTTTTTCAACAATTTCTAAAGCACTTAAAATTAATCTACAACTTAATAAATTAACTGTGCTTTTTGGAATAATTCCTCAAAATATTTATGGTATTTCTGTGTCTGACCAACATGTTATTGCATTTGTAACATTGATAGCTAGGAGCGCCATTTTGTTGAAGTGGAAGGATACATCAGCTCCCATCTTGTTACAATGGTTCTCACAAGTGATGCTATGTCTTAGTTTGGAGAAAATTAGAAATCGAACCTTTGAACCTTTATTTGATTTTGAGAAAAGATGGGGCTCATTTGCTCGTTATTATCATTTGAGCTAATTGATAGATTTTCTCCACGATCTAATTGTAAATTTTTTGGTATATTTTTCTTTCTTGCTGGCGGTTTGATGTTTATTTTTAGAAGCTTTTTGTATGACGCATGGCCTGGGGTTGTACACCTAATGGGTTTTTTTCCCCACTTTTTCTGCTTAGTAACATTTTTTTATTATCACAAATTTTTTTCAGTCTTTAAGATAATGTTTTTTTTTCTTTGAGACATTGTAAGTGTTGTAACTTCAATGTACTTGTGTTATTTCTTTTGTATAATATAACAATAAAAAGATTTGAAAAGAAAAGAAAGAGAGCTCACCCTGCTCTTCTTGGGCACTGGTGTGATTGTTGCCCTTTTGAAGCAGGAGGGAACTTTTGACTGCAGCACTGAGAGATTGAAAATGTCTTTGAACACACCCACCAGCTAGTTGGCACATATTTTCAAAATCCTACCAGATACTTCATCAGGACCTGTCACCTTGCGATGCTAGACCCTCTTGAAAGACATTCTGATGTTGTCCTCTGATGCAGAGATCACAGGGTCACCAGAGGCTGCAGGTATCTTCGTAGCTGTAGTTTTATTCACCCTTTCAAAATGTGCATAAAAGGCATTGAGCTCATCTGGGAGTAAAGCATCACTGCCATTCATGATATTAGGTTTTGCTTTATAGGAAGCAATGATCTACAAATCCTGTCAGAGTTGACGTGCATCCAATTCCACCTCTAACTTCAATCAGAATTGTTATTATGCTCTTGAGATAGCCCTTCATCAGTCTTCTTGTATAGCCCTGGATCACCAGACTTGAATGCCATAGATCTAGCTCTCAGTAGAGTACGCATCTCCTCGTTCATCCACAGCTCTTGATTTGGCTATGTGTAGTATGTTCTCATAGGCACACTCTCATCCACACAGGTTTTAATGAAGTCAGTGACAACTGTGGTGTATTCATTCAGACTCGAAGGTGAATCACTGAATACAGTCCAGTTCATCAACTCAAAGCAGTCCTGCAAGTGCTCCTGCACCTCCCTTGACCATATCTTCTTGATCCTCCCTAATGGTTCTGTGGTCTTCAGTCTCTGCCTATACTCAGGGAGTAGAATTACAGCCAGCCTATCAGACTTTCCAAAGTGTGGGTGTGCGATGCCATGGTAAGTGCTCCTGATGGTAGTGTGTTGGTTCTTCTGGTTCCACAGTGATACGTTGGTGATAATTATTTGAAACCTGCCTGGTTAAAATTCCCCAAAATTATGGGAAGGGCATCAGGGCGCACTGTTCCATGCCTATTGATTACATCACTCAATTTTAACTAGAGGAGGCTGGGAATATACCTCGGGGACATACAGAAGACATGGGAGGGTACAGGTCAGGTGAAATTTAGTAGAATTATGTGGAATGACATTTCAGTAAGAATAATAAAAAGAAGCAATAAAAGACTCAATACTGCAATTTTAACTGGGGTGTAGGAGTAGAGAAAACTCTGGGAGTACAGAACTCTGGTTAGGTGTCAGCTGCCATACTGACCTTTAACCAGAGGACTTGCTGCTGAGGAAATTGTCAAAGAAACCAGAAATGAGAAAAGATTTAAAAAAATTCATATGTTGAATTATTGTGATTCGGTGTGCTCTATTGAAATATGGTAGTAAATTGAATGGTATTTATGCAGTGGAATTACAGGGCAATGGGAAAAAGCAGGGGAGAGGACTAATTGGATAACCCCACCAGTAATTGGCAGCAGCAAGTTAGGCAAAATCACCTCTTTTGTACTCTATCATACTAAGATTCCAATCCACAAACTGGTTTAAGCTCTGCTGCTGAGGGATCCAAAACCCAAATGTGCAGTACAACCTTATTACTTTCTGCTTTTGATGCAAATGTCCACATCTAAACATTTTTTCTGGATATTACATGAGATAAACATTAGGTACTAAAACCTATCTAAATATATTAGTATCTATTCATTTCTTAAGAAAATAGTAATATGTTGGTTTATCTGGGGAAAAAATCATTTACAGAGGAAAAAATTAAAATTGACACTCCTGACTTTATGCTGTCTACAACATTCAACTTTTCCAAAGGTTCCTTTGTGTGCTCAGATGCAAATCTTTAACAGCCATTAACTTCATCACTGTGAAAATTCTAAGTAAACTGGCCCCTTATAATGAAATATTCATTCACTGAGAATTGTATTATGCCAGAACACAATTTGTTTATTTGAATTATATAGAATTTCAGGCTCAAACACAGATTTTAAATACAAGATCGAAGACAAAAGGTTTCCCATTATCTGGTGCTTGATATTGAGTCCAGTCAATCATTTGCTGAATTTCTGTCAGATGGTAAATCATTTTTTATAAAAGTACATGCATTTTAAGTATTCCTTTGTGAATTGTATTCTGAAATCAATCACTACAACAATTTGCAAATAGTTGACATTAATTTTGTGTTCATTCAAATTCTGATACATGATACAAGCATATTTTTAAAACACTCCTTGTGCATTCATCAGGATTCAACAACATTGCTATCAGTCACTACAGAGAGTCATTGTGCTCTTTCTGAGAGCACTGTGCCTGTAATTCAATTGCAGCTTTATTGTCTATTCCAAATTGTGAGTCCAGAGCACAAATTGAAGGCAAAGCTGTTTCATCCCAGCAATCAATTCAAATTGCCACAGTAAGTTCAACACAAATATGGTGAAAGAATAAAGTCACACCATGTACTCCACCCCAAAAAATGCAAACTGACATATGCTGTCCTTACCCTGAAACAAAGCTGCATATGTGGCAAAGCAAGGGGAGCACAGGAGCATAAAGCTATTTCAGCGCCAGTGGTCTGGGTTTAATTCCTGCCGCTTTCTGTAAGAACTGTGTACGTGGGTGTCCTCCAGATACTCGGGCTTCCACCCACATTACGCGACCTTCCGGTTAGTAGATTAATTGATCATATGGGTGTAACTGGGTAGTGTGTGTTCATGGGCCACTGGGGCCTGTTACCATGTTGTATCTCTAAATCGGTCAAATCAACCTGTGTGGGAGAAGTATGGTACATCAGATAGTGCTGTGGGCACGTTGCTCCAGCAACTCAAATTCAATCCCAACCTTGGGTTCAGAAAACATACGCAACTTTCAGGTGATGACATGGGTTTCCCCAGTAGTTTCCAATTCCTTCCTTGATGCAAAGATGAGCTTGCAAGTAGACTGGGCACTTTATGTGGTCTTTGATGTACATGGATGGCAGTATGCACTGACTTCCCATTTATTTGCATATGTTTTTATGGCATCAGAATGTAATGTATTAAAAATCTTCCATAATTGAACTTCCTTCAGTATACAGAAATGACTGTATGAAGCCTTTGTACAGTAATTGAACACACCAATCAGATAAAGAGGAAAAACATGACTAAAGCACTTGTACAAGAATAGATTGATAATTAACAGGAAGGGAAACCAAAGGCTTACTGGTGCTTATTAAAGAGGCAAAGAGTTTGGCAGCAGAGCGGTAGGAATAATTAAACAGATCTAACACTGTATATAGAAAGCATGACTGGAGTCACTGACCATCACTTCCTTTCAGTGCTTACTGTGAAGGATGGCTTTGCCCAGGAGGTTGCTGAGCTCCTGGGTCAGATACACTAGATTACAGCTCATCTATAATTGAAGTCAACTCCAACTTAAGAAAAAGTTTGGTACATCAGGTAGAAAAAGCTTCAGCACATCTCTGCAGGAAATTTTCAAAACAGTGTCCTAGGCAACTAATGTCAGCTACTTCAACAATGATATTTTCTTCAAGGTTAAAGTAAGAATTGTTTACTGCATAACGTACAGTCCATTTGCAACTTCCTGTGTAATCTTCAAAATCTGTACTCAGCAACCACTGTATGAGAGTCAGACTTGGGGTGGATTAGTGAAAGGTTATGCCAGGCCATGGCCAAATTCAACATTAAGGTAACTTTGTCACCTCTCCCTAAAATTCAATGAAAATCTCTCATTATTAAGATCGTGAGGATGATGCTTGGGTGGAATATCATGTGTCATATGTGTTATAAGTGGTGTCATAACAACAACCTCTTTACTCAATGTCAGCAGGACCAAGGAGCTGATAATAGACTTGAGGAGAAGGAAACCAGACATACCTGAGCCAGTCTTCATCGGAGCATCAGAGGTGGAGAAAGTCAGCAATCTTCAATTCTTAGGCGTTATTATTTTGGAGGACCTGTCTGGGCCCAGTATGCACAGTAAGTGCAATTACAAAGAAAGCACAGGTGCAGCTTTACTCCCTTAGGAGCTTGCAGGCATTTGGCACGGTATCTGCAACGCCCTGGGAAAGGTTTCATTGCTAGTGTAATGGTTTCTCTGTAGCAGCAGTGCTTGGGTTATGACTAGAGATAACGGGGGCTTTGGAATGTGCACTGGCCAATGAGGGGAGTCTTTTCTTTCTTGTGTGCCTGAGACTGAGGGATTCGCAGTCTTTTGTTCGGCGGAAGACGGAGAGAGAAGATGCCGGAACAGAGAGGTCAGAGACTGCAGGTCAGAGTGGACTTGGAATGGGGCTGGGACTTAACAACGCCCTGGGGGAGATCAATGGAGAACTAGCAGACGGGAAAACCATGAGCTCCAATGTGCACATTAGACTGCTTCATTAAAAAGGGCCCTTTTTCTTTTTGTTTTCTTTACTAACGCTATAGTCAAATTAAGAATTATAAAGCTGAATCGTTTAATTGCATATGGTGTACTGTCTGATATTTTGTGGTACTGATTTGTAACAGGGTAACACATCATGCAGCATCCACACAAATGAGATTTCACAAGTTTGGTGGGGCCAGAGACTGTCTTCCCCTAGATTAACCCTGCTGGTGCTCGTCTGGGATTGATTTTGTTGGAGGCTGTGATTGCCCTGAGCATTGAACCAGTGGGTTGTGTGTTTAAATGTCGTCTGCTAAATCTCAGAGTCGGCTGTGGTTGGCTGCTTCCAAGGCATCTGCAAGTTGACGGTGCCTGGAGGTTTATGGCAGGGAGTTTCTCCCTTTTGCCGCCTGCTATCGGGGACTCGGGAGTCGATCGACTCAGGGACTCTTGAGACTTTCTTTATTGTGCCCGTGGTTTGTTCTTCATCAAATTATGGTATTGCTTTGTGCTGCTGTAACTATATGTTATAATTATGTGGTTCTGTCAGTGTTAGTCTTTGGTTTGTCCTGTTTTCTGTGATATCACTCCAGGGAAACATTGTATCATTTCTTAATGCATGTATGCATTTCTAAATGACAATAAAAGAGGACTGATTGTTCTCATAATCTAAATCTGTACAAGTATGGATGCTGCCGGGGTGGAGTGCATCCATGGGGTCACTAGTAACTAATACATGCATGTTGAGTGGGGTAGATATTCAAACTCCAGATGAATTGTTAATTTGCTTGCTAAGTACTGTTAAAGTTGTCAGTGAAGTTATGATTGTGGGGCAGAGGTTTGATAAAATGATGGGCACAAACCTCCTTTTACTGCAGACTAGCACTGATGTAACGGCAGTGGAACTGCCCAGTACTATCGGTGCCCCGGGTGAGGTGGGGCCATGGCCTGTCCATACTGTCAGGGAGGAAGAGAATGTAGTGGAGCGGTCCAAGTCACAAGTCGAGCTTCCCATGGCTGGGGGCGGAGACTTCAAAGACATGATTCTCTCATTTCTGCATAGCGAGGGGAAGAAGTAGTCTGATTTTGAATATCTAATGAATCCCTGTCCCCCAGGGAAGAGTGAGAATTCAGAGTTAGTATCTGCCCTTACCTCTCTGGCGAATAAATGGAAAAATACCCAGGGCCAAAGTCCCAGCTATGGTTAACTCCACCTATTCTCAGGAATGAAGCCCATCCCTAAAGGGGAAGAGGAGTATGAGATTTGGGCGTAGCAGACTTCTCAATTATTAGATGAGTGGCAGTGCTCTGATGATGTAAAACAACAGCGATTGGTTGAAAGTTTGAGTGGGCAGGTTGCTGGTGTTGTGAGAGCTGTAAAGTCCGGGTGCCCCTAGCCAAGGTGCCGATTACATGGGAGCACTGGCAAAAATGCATTTGGCATGACAGGAAGCTCAATGGAGCTCATGGCAGAGTTTCAGAACATACATCAGGAGAAGGGGAGAAGCTTTCTGCCCACATCTTTTCAGCTAGAGAGGCAGCTAAATTGCTTGCAGCGTGGAGGTGGCTGAGATGGATCAGTTAAGAAAGGACCAGATAGCGAAGGGCACCCAGTCCTGTAACCTGATCGCTTGGGGGTCTCCGACTGTCTCGTAAGTTGTGCCCCCCACTCCCTTGTTTGTAGAGCTGGTCACAGAAGTACGAGAGGAGGAGGCCTCTGTCAGCAGGGTACAGTCCTCGACAGTGGTCCCCTGCGATGAAGTGACCACAGACTGCCTGCCCCGGGGAGTGGGAGAGGAGATTGTGGTAGAGTTGAGAACTGAGATGTCCCAGTTGTTATCAGTGGGTATGACTCCCCCATATGATGGAGCTGATAAGGGGTCGGACTATGCAGGGGGCTGCTAGCAGCCGGTGTCATGCGAGAAGGGGAGCGGCCGGTACTGTCTGGTATAACTGTGGTGAAGAGGGACACTTCAGGCTGGAGTGTGAGTGACGGGAAACCCCTCAGAGAGTGAGCCCCCAGCAGAGAGCAGTCTAAGCAGAGAGAGTCGTTGAGAAAACTTAAGAGATCCAGTGAGGAGATGGCCTGGCGTATCGGGAAGGGACATATTTCCAACAATATATCAAGGAACACCCTAAAGCAAAAAACCCTATTCCTGAAAGCTTAGTGGGGCCAAGCTCCAGCGTATTGCTACAGATAGAGGGTATTTATGTTGGAGCCATACTTGACACAGGATCACAGGTCACTTTACTGTACCATTCATTTTACAACCAGTATTTGATGCATTTACCATTGATGCCCTTCAGTGCACTGGAGACCTGGGGTCTTAGTGCAGGTAATTATCCATATGGCCTTCCCAGGTGGATACATAGTGATCAGGGACGGGATTTCGAGAGTGGGCTCATCTATGAGTTACTGAGCATCAGCATCAATGTGCCTACTTCACGGCCAGTACTTCAGACTGAAATCGTAGGCAGATAATGCTGCAAACCACTGATGACCCGTGACAACCAATTTCGCCAAGGTCAGGGTATAAGTTAGGGGATTGTTGTCCATCCTCACCTCAAACTTGGCACCATAGAGGCAGTCACTCAGCTTATCCACCACAGGCCATTTCAATGCCAGAAACTCCAACTTGTGCGTGGGATCGTTTTCCCTCGGAGGGCGACAGACTCCGGCTGACAAATGCAATGGGTCTCAACCCGGTGCCCTGATCCTGATACAGGATGCTGCCTAAACCCTCTCGACTGGCATCCATGTGCAGTACATATGGCAATCAGGGGTCTGCAAAAGCCAGCACAGGTGCCTGGGTTAACAGCTCCTTCAGCGACTGAAAGGCCTCTTCATATTTCACATCCCACCTCAGTCCAAGAGGGTCCGATGGCCTAAGATACTCTTTACCCTCCTCTCCTTTTCTCCTCCTCCCTTTCTTCCTCAAGGGAAGGTAACCACACAGAAGCCCAGTGGCAACCCCCTCAACAATATGTATATCACTTGGGATACTGTCGGAGGAGGATGACCTAACAGAATCCCATTGTTCGGGTTTCTGACTCTGAGTCTGGCTCTGTGACTCAGAAGGGAAGGGGGAATAAGAGGCATGCTGTGGTGATAGGGGCCTTGTTAGTTAGGGGAACAGACAGGATGTTCTGTGGGCGAGAACAAGATTGCCAGATGGTATGTTTGCCTCCATGGTGCCAGAGTCTGGGATACCTCAGATCAAGTCCTCGGCATTCTTAAGTTGGAAGGTGAACAGCCAGAAGACATGGTCCATGTAGGTACCAAAGTCTTGGGTAGGATGCGTGATGTGGTTCTTCATAGAGAGTTCAGAGTCTTATAAGGTTCGTCCATCGTTATCAATGAAGACCTCGACACCATTAGTACTTTTTTTTTTAATGAGGTCGAGCTGCTAGCTTGACACTCAACCGGCACGGATGGAAAGCATGCCCGGGAGTGGCTCGACTGGATTAGAACTCAGGAACCTTTGCTCCTGGAGTCCGGCACTGATGTCACTGCGCCACCAGCCGGCAGATGGTGTCGAGACTAGCACTTGATTTGGATTTAAGTGAGGGAGAGTTGCGCAGCATCAGCCTCATCCTCTCTTCCCAAATCCCATCTGGATCTAGTGGCAAGACAGAGTCGAGACGGCTGGAGATGGGACTAGGCGCAGTGGATGACCAGGACATCTTCTGTGTCTTGTCCTGCTCTACATGTTCCACGACGCTTGCAGAGACCGCCTTCTGGACAGTTGGACCTTCCATTGGTCTCGTCCACTCAATCCACCGGAGTCTGCCTTCACATGCTGGGATAGACAACTCTCTATTTCACCAAGGGTTTGAGACCTGTTGGCTACCCTCACCTGGTTTAGCCGGCTTGTCGAAGCCGTTGCCCAGGGTGTGGCCGCTGTCGCATGGAAACAGCTACGGGGAGCTACAGGTGAGAGCTGAGTGCCAGGTGGGGACCAAAGTTGGACTAACCGCCTTGAAAAGGACGCGACATGTTCCACCACCAGAGGTGCTACCCCTCCCTGATGCCCTATACGCCCCTCAGGTGTATGGTGTAAGAGTCTTAGGTGCTAACTTAAAGGGCAGGACCTCCAGGGTTGTGATCTCAGGATTACTACCCATACTACGTGCTAGTGAGGGCAGATCTAGGAAGATTATACAGTTTAATATATGGCTAAGGAGTTGGTGTAGGAGGGAGGGCACAAGATCTTTGGATCATTGGGCTCTCTTCCAGGGAAGGTGGAACCTTTACAAAAGGGATAGTTTGCAGCAGAACTGGAGAGGGACTAATATCCTAGCAGGAAGGTTTGTTAATGTTACACAGTGGGGTTTAAACTAGTCTTGCATGGGGATGGGAACCAGAGTGCAAGAACAGTCTGCAGAGAGGTTGTAGAGGTAGATGTTGATAGGACCACAGATCAGTTAGAAATCAAAATGTTGAGCATAGTGCAACTAGTGTCCTGAGCTGCATATAGTTTAATGGAAGAGGTATTGTAGGAAAGGCAGATAATAGTGTTGGAGATGAGGTAACTGATCTACAAACAGAGGCAATGTGTACTGAGGAGAGGCTGTTGATGGGGCAAAATTGCGGTCAGCAGGATGAGTTGCAACGTAAAAGGCAGATAAAATCAAAATGAGTGAATACAGGACGGAAATTGGTTTTGAATTCACACAGTCTATAAAATAAGATAGATGAACCTGCAGCACAGTTGCAGATTGGTATGTGTGATGTTGTAGGCATCACTGAATCATGGCTGAAAAATTATACCTGGTAACTTAATGTCCAAGGATACACATTGTATCAAAAGGACAGGCAGAAAGGCAGAGGGGGTGGCATTCCTCGGTTTGTAAAAAATGAAATCAAATCATTAGAAGGAGATGACATTGGGTTGGAAGGTGTTAAATCATTGTGGATAGAGCTAAGGAACTGCAAGGATAAAAAGACCCTGATGGGATTTGTATGCAGACCCCCAAACAAATTACAACTGAGATAGAAAATGCTTGGTAAAATGGCAATGCTACAATAGCCCTGGAGAATTTCAACGTTATAGATGGGAAAAACCAGGTTGGTGCTGGATTACAGGAGGGGGAATTTCTAGACTACCTACGAGATGGTTTTTTAGAGCAGCTTGTGGTTGAGCCCACGAGGAGATCAGTTAATGTGGATTGTGTAATGTTCAATGAACTGGAACTGATTAGAGAGCTTAAGGTAAAAGAACCTTCAGGGAAAATGATCATAATATAATTGAATTTACCTTGAAATTTAAGAAGGAGAAGCTAAAGTCAAATGTATCAGTATTAAGTGGAGCAAAGGGAATTACAGAGGCATGCAAGAGGAGTTGGTCAGAATTGATAGGGAAAGAACACTGGCAAGAATGATGGCAGAGCAACAAAGACTGGAATTTCTGGAATCAATTCGGAAGGCACAGGATATATACATCCCAAAGAGGAAGAAGTATTCTAAAGGAAAGATGACACAACCATGGCTAACAAGAGAAGTCAGAGCCAATATAAACTCCAAAGCAAAGGCATATAATAGAGCAAAAATTAGTGGAGAAGTTAGAAGATTGGGAAGCTTTTAAAAACCAACAGAAGGCAACTAAAAATGTCACTATAAAGGTAAAAATGGAATACAAAAGCCAGTTAGGCAATAATATTAAAGAGGATGCCAAAAGTTTCTTCAGATAAGGGAAGTGTAGAAGAAAAATGAGAGTGGATATCAGACCACTGGAAAATAATACTGGAGTGGTAATAATGGGAGACAACAAAATGACAGACAAAGAGAATAAGTATTTTGCATCAGTCTTCACTATGGAAGACAGTAGCAGTATGGTGGAAGTTCCAGGTGTCCGGGGTCATGAAGTGTGTGAAGAGAGAAGGTGCTTGTAAAACTGAAAGATCTGAAGGTAGATAAGTCATTTGGACCTGGTGGTCTACACCCCAGGGTTCTGAAAGAGGTGGCTGAAGAGATTGTGGAGGCATTAACAATGAGCTTACAAGAATCACTAGATTCTGGAATTGTTCCCAAAGACTAGAAAATTGCAAATGTCACTCCACTGTTCAAGAAGGGAGAGACAGAAAAGAAATGAAACCATAGATCAGATAGTCTGACCTCAGTGTTTGGAAAGAAGTTGAACACAATTATTAAGAATGAGGTCCAGAGATATTTGGAGGCACATGATAAAATAGACTGTAGTCAGCATGGTTTCCTCAAGAGAAAATCTTGCCAGACAAATCTGTTGGAATTCTCTGAAGAAATAACAAGCAGAATAGATGAAGGAGAATCGGTTGATGTTGTGAACTTGGATTTTCAGAAGGCCTTTGACAAGGTGCCAAACATGAGGCTGCTTAACAACCTACAAGCCCTTGGTAATACAGGAAAGATTCTAACACGGATAAAGAAATGACTGATTGGCAGGAGGTAAAGAGTGGGAATAAAGAGAGCCTTTTCCCGTTGGCTGCCAGTGACTAGTGGCATTCGACAAGGGTCTGTATTGGGACCCATTCTTTTTCACATTATATGTTAATGACTTGGAAGATGGAGTTGATGGCTTTGTTGCTAAGTTTGTATATGATATGAAGGTAGGTGGAGGGGAAGGCAGTTTTCAAGAAGTAGAGAGGCTACAGAGGACTTAGACAGATTAGGAGTATGGGCAAAGAAATGGCAGATAGAATACAGTGTCAGGAAGTGTAGGGCCATGCACTTTGGTAGAAGAAATGAAGGGGTTGGCTATATTCTAAAAGGAGAGACAATACAAAAATCTGAGGAGCAAAGGGACTTGGGAGTCCTAGCGCAGGATTCCCTAAAGGGTAATTTGTAGGCTGAGTCTGTGTTGAGGAAGGCAAATGCAATGTTAGCATTCATTTCAAAAAAACTAGAATATAAAAACAAATTTTTAATGTTGCGATTTTATAATATACCAGTAAGGCCTCACTTAGAGTATTGTGAGCAGGTTTGGGCTCCTTATCTTGAAAGAATGTGCTGAAACCGGTGAGTATTCAAAGAAGGATTCATGAAAATGATGTCAGGATTGAATGGCTTGTCATATGAAGAGTGTTTGATGTCTCTGGACCTGTATTCACTAGAATTCAGAAGTATGAGGGGAGACCTCATTGACCTGGGTCAAACAGTGACCTGAGTGGTGAGGGTCCCTGATGATGGATGCTGCTTTCCTGCAACAGTGTTTCATGTGGATGTGCTCAATGGTGGGGTGGACTTTATCCATGATGGACAGGGCCATATCCACTACTTTTGTAGGATTTTCCATTCAAGTGCATTAATGTTTCCATACCAGGCTGTGATATAGCCAGTCAACATACTCTCCTCTACACATTTTCAGAAGATTGTCATAATTTTGGATGTCACGCCGAGTATTTGCAGGCTCCTAAGAAAATAAAGGTGCTGCCATGTTTTCCTCACAATTGCACATGAATTGAATTGAATTGACTTTATTACCTACATCCCTCATATACATGAGGAGTAAAAATCTTTACGTTACATCTCCGTCTAAATATACAATGTGCAATTTATAGTAATTTATAATAATTAGTATGTACAACAGGACAGTAACAAGATGGCTAACTATGAAGAGTCAATATAACATAGAAAGACAATTGTGTCAGCATGATTTAATCAGTCTGATGGCCTGGTGGAAGAAGCTGTCCCGGAGCCTGTTGGTCCTGGCTTTTATGCTCTGGTACCCTTTCCTGGCTGGTAGCAGCTGGAACAGTTTGTGGTTGGGGTGACTTGGGTCCCCAATGATCCTCTGGGCCCTTTTTACACATCTGTCTTTGTAAATATCCTGAATAGTGGGAAGTTCACATCTACAGATGCACAGGGCTGTCCGCACCACTCTCTGCAGAGTGCTGCGGTTGAGGGAAGTACAGTTCCCATATCAGGCAGTGATGCAGCTGGTCAGGTTGCTCTCAATTGTGCCCCTATAGAAAGTTCTTAGGATTTGGGGGCCCATACCAAACTTCTTCAACCATCTGAGGTGAAAGAGGCGCTGTTGTGCCTTTTTCACCACACAGCCGGTATGTACAGTCCACGTGTGATCCTCATTGATGTTTATGCCGAGGAACTTAAAGCTGTTCACCTTCTCAGCCCCAGATCCATTGATGTCTATAGGGGTTAACCTGTCTCCATTCCTCCTGTAGCCCACAACCAGCTACTTCGTTTTAGCGACATTGAGGGAGAGATTGTTTTCTTAACACCACTGTGTCAGGGTAATGACTTCCTCTCTGTAGGCTGCCTCATTATTATTTGAGATTAGGCCAATCAGTGTAATGTCATCAGCAAATTTAATTAGCAGATTGGAGCTGTGGGTGGTGACACAGTCATGGGTATACAGGGAGTAAAGAAGGCACAGGCAGGTCCTTCAAAATGATAACACCTAGGAATTTAAATTTGCTGGCCCTCTCCACCTCAGTTCCTCTAATGGTTAACATAAGGCAGAGGCTTAACTTCGCCTGTGTAACTCATTTCTCATCACCCTATGTCTGTATTTTTCACTTACACACCGGATTAATTCACTGATCCATCAGAAAGATTCGGAGGTAATGCAGTATGTCTGTGTGCTTCCACTGCATTTGGTTTGTCATGTTGCTTGTCTGACATTCAATACCAAATGGGAATTCATGCTTCTCAGGCTGGATGGAAATGCACTGTTTGTACAGCTAAGTTAGGCATGATTTTCCACCTAGATCAAACCCATGGATTTTCAGCACAAGAGTGGATTGACAATCAGGCTTTACCTGTGTGATCTTGTATTCTGGCATGAAATGAACCATCTCATTTAGTTAGATTTTCATCGAAGTCTGAGACGAGAATTGAACTGCTACTCAAGCAAGTGCATACTTTATAAAACACTAAAGATAACAGTGTCGATAAGCAGATTGGAGCTTAATCTTCTAGAAACTTCTCCAAGTTCTCTGTGCTACTTGCTTAATAAAGCAGAATTTGGATGTGATTACTAAGCCAAGATGCTGAATGTTACTAATTGAAGAAGTTAGGCACTCTGAAAGAAGAAGCGCTGGGGCTACATCGTGATCAATATTTCTGAATAGCTTCAGAACAACAATATTGATTTGGCTTTCTCTGTGCTGAAGATAACATGCAATTTGTCCACCCACTGTCTCGTTCTATCTATAGCTGCCTTCAATGCCTACTTGTCTTGCAGATAGTAAGTTAACTATACAGTACAGAGTAGAATAAAAGGAACATCATTTCTGATGTAACTGCACACTACAAAACAAACCATGTCATACAGGCTTCCCTAAAATGTCTCCTCATTCAGGAACAAATAATTACTCATTACAAGTAATGCTTGTCTCACCAAAAATAATTGCTCAGTAGATTTAACATCAAACTCCTATATTTTTTTAAAGTCAGCTTCTTAATGAAGGATTAATGTTATTTATTATCAAAGAATCTAAGAAAGGTTAATTGCAAATTTTATAATTTATACTGACTTCGATAAAATCCTTCCATTCTATGAAATAGTTTGATTGATGAGCTTCCTCTTAAATCCATTGGGGAATCAAACAGAAAATATGTGTAGGTTTAGTCTTCCTAAAATTGAATACAGTTTTAATTTTGTCTTATGGTCTTATTAACCCGTAATTATAAGAAAATATTCTGAATATCTTGCACTACCATATTTGCCAAGGAAATCAGGATGCAATTCTCATTCCTAACACTGAATGAGGAACAAATTATCATACATTTATGCATCAGTAAAAATATCAGACCAGCTTAAACAAATACAAGCTCACAGGCACATTGCTTCGTTGCTGCCAAATGTCAACTCTGTTCTACACTAGACATGAGATGTATTCCACTTGCTCAAGCTTATTTTAGAATCAGCAATGGCTTATTTGGGGTAGTGATACTTAAAGACATTTAATTGTATTGGCAGTTCCTCCAATGATAAAAGAAAATAAGATGACTTTGCATGGAAAAGCTCGTGTTAAACTATAGAAATATGAGTATTGTTTATTTATGTTTTAATTGATGAATAATGCTGGTTGGCAGCAGAAAGTTTAATAGAAGACTAATCAGAATTGTTACAGAATTATGTATGTGTGAGTTTTGTGGGGTTTTTTTCTCTGCGACTGTGAAGCAGCATAGTTTATTGAGATCATTTTTGATTTTCCTGCCTGAGCTCACATCAACTACGTTATGACCAAGTACACAGCAAGGTAGTCACAACAGGTTCTTTTTCAGCAGTGGGATCAAAGCATGTGAAATGAAGGAAGACTTTTAGTTGCAGATGCTATTGCAGAAGCTTGTTATATGTATCTGTAACTGTAAGCGATTCCAGTTGATTAAAATCTATACTGGCTCCAGCATAAGTTGGAAACATATCACTTGAAGATATGATTCAATTAACTCAATAGCATATGTGTCCCGTCCACAGCCCTTCAGTGCAACACCAGAAGTATAAGGCAAATCTCAGCTAATTGCTGATCATAAGTATAGTTGCTGATCATAAGTATAGATAAGTTTAGAGGAATGATGTGGGATTACATGGTTTCACAGTTCCAGGTGTGTAGATTCAATGGATTCTGTTCAGAGGGGAAACTGAATTTCAAGCAGACAATTATTATTGCATAACCATGCAAATAATACTGAAGTAAGCATAGCATTGCCTCACCATCGAGCTAATGGTTATTGTTTATAAGGTGTGGGGTAGATGGAAAAACTCTATTGCATGACTAGGAGAAAAGGATGAACAGCGTGAAGGGGAGATGTTATCATTGTGACAACATGGGAGTTCCTGCAGCTGGGGTTTGCATACCAAGATTGCATTGTCAAGGGACATCCGTTAATAGTTTGCATGAAACCAAAACAAGATCAAGCAACCAAGTAGGATGGTGTGAGATGGTAAGAAATATAAAGGGTTTTGTGTACATGAACTAGTTGAGGATGGATTTGATGGAGTAATTCCATATGTCAGTATTTCACCGTCTGGTACGGAGGGGTAACTGCACAGGATCGGAATAAGCTGCAGAATATTGCAAACTCAGCCAGCCCTATCATGGCCACTAGCATCAACAACCTCTTTACAAGGTACACACTCAATACTTTAGGAACGGCTACTTTCCCACTACGATCAGATTTCTGAATGGACAAACTACTTTTATTTAATTTAATTGTTAAATATATTTCTTATTGTAATTTATATATTTTGTTTATTTTGCATTGCAATGTACTGCTGGTGCAAAACAACAAAAACATTTCACAATATAGAACAGTGATATCAAACCTGATTCTGATTCTGATCATGAAGGGAAGAGCATCAATTTGGCA
Source organism: Mobula birostris (assembly GCF_030028105.1). Lineage (NCBI taxonomy): Eukaryota > Metazoa > Chordata > Chondrichthyes > Myliobatiformes > Myliobatidae > Mobula > Mobula birostris. The sequence continues at coordinate 55,519,923 of NC_092377.1, forward strand.
CTAATACTGCAGCATCAGTGATATATTAGCAGGAATTTAAGCAACATTGGCCAGACGTTATTCAGAATCTCAAGCAGATTTCTGTTATCTCTCATTACTGGGAAAACAAACAGGGCAATAGTGATATGTGATGTCAGAGTGAGACATAGCAGGAGTGAAACAAGCTCCTGTCCAGGATGCAAAGAAGTGTCTTCAACCTGAAAGGATAACTCTTTCTATAATGTTGTCAGATCTGCTGAGTGTTTCCAAGATTTTTTATTTTATTTCATACTTGATAAATCAGAACTGACAATAAAGATAAAGCTAGGTTGGAAAGAGATCAGCGACAAGAAGTAACTGTCCATATCAGCTGCACTTACCAAGTACCGAGCACTGTTTCGAGTTAAAATTGGAACCCAATCTTTACTTGAAGGATGATGATACACATTTGTTTTTTAAAGCTTGACCTGTATCTTACATTATGAAGAAAAACACTGGCAAAGCACTGAGCAAACAGTGAACTAGCTGAGATTCTTAATTAGATTGCACCGGTTATTTCAGTAGTGAAGACCATCACAACTCCTTCCATTATTTGTTTACCAGGATGTCCCCCATTTCCCTTCTACAATATCATCTGCAACAGAACAACCTTCTATCCTTGTGACTAGATTCAGGTGTAGGAATGAAGATACAACTACATTGACTGATTGACTGGTCATAACACAACTGGGGCAATTGAATTAGATGGACAAATCAATATTCAGAAATATTGCATATCTTGGACTGTACCAATATACTAATCTTTCATCTGGGATAGCAACATTTTGTATATCTTCTAGAGGACATTGGATGATTTGATATAAGATCTGCCATGTGTCATAAGCTTTCAGATGACACCTTAGTGACTTGAAAGTCAGTGCCAGAACGCACAGTTAAAAAAGATTTGTTTGACATTTGAGAAGCCTGCGTGCGTTTTGTGATAATTTGGTGTCAAGGCAGAAGCTGAAGGACTCCACGAAGTTGAGAATCATGTTATGTAATGTTAGATGCAACTAATCTGCAAAGTTTGTCAGAGTTGAAGGGCAATGGCAATGATGCCTTCTACCAGCCTTAAATAGTTTTTGACTCTTCTTGACTTGCTACAGTACATCATGGGAGACCACGGAAGTGGACAAAGAAAGAAGAAAGCAAGAGTTAAATTATTTGTTGCTGAGGTTACAGGTACTCCTTCATTCCAATACAGTGAGCCATTGTAGCTGATCTGTGAGGCATCCATTCAGGGGTTGATAGAAAGTGGAGATGTATATATGTATGTATATATATCAACAATGAAGCAAAGAAAGATAAGATGTAATCTAGAGACAAATTTGCCTTTACGTTGTGGAACTTTATAAGCCATAAGCCAATATTTTGGTGAATCCAGATGCTGTCAGTTAGAGTGCAGACAGACAGTATCAATGGATTTTATTTTGCAACAATCATAATGTCGACATGTTAAACCATCTACCAGTTGCGAGATTTCAGTACTGGGTGAGGTTGAGTTAAGACAGGAATACTGTATAGAAGTCACAACCTAACAACTTGCTACTGTGATCAAACATGACACCATTCTGTTATGGTTGTATGAACAAATCCAGCACAGGTAGAGTGAAAATGTGAAGGTGGTTCATTGTTACGACAAAAACAACCTGGGTTAAGCATACAGAATGGTGTTGTTCTTGTGAATCCAGTACAAAGAAAAGTAGTTACTTTGAAGCAGTTGCATGAAGGACCTCCAGGTGTTCCTCCTATTAGCAACTTTCCAGTGCTTTGTTTGGTAGCCTGAAATATCTAAGGATTAAAACTACACTGAAAGAAGGGAAATTGTGTCAAAACCATTTCAACCCTGGCTGAATTAATGTGAATATTGCAGGCCCTTTTCATGGAAAACATGAACATGAAAGTAGTAGATACACATCCCAGGTACATCAAGTGTAAAGGCACAGTGCACAGTTAATGGCAAGACTCTTAATAGCATTGATGAACTTGGCATTGAAGTTCATAGCTCCCTGAAAGTGGCTGCACAAGTTAATAGAGTAGTAAAGAAGGTGTATGACATGCTATAAGACCATAAGACCATACAATATAGGAGCAGAAGTAGGCCATTCGGCCCATTGAATCTACTCTGCCATTCAATCATGGGATAATTCAATTCTTCCAGTCATCCCCACTCCCCTGCTTTCACCCCATACCCTTTGATGCCTTGGCTAATCAAGAAACTCTCAATCTCTGACCTTAAATACACCCAATGACTTGGCCTCCACAGCCGCTCGTGACAACAAATTCCACAGATTCACCACCCTCTGACTAAAGTAATTTCTCTACATCTCTGTTCTAAATGAATGTCCATCAGTCCCGAAGTCATGCCCTCTTGTTCTAGAATCCCCTACCATGGGAAATAACTTTGCCATATCTAATCTGTTCAGGCCTTTTAACATTCGGAATGTTTCTATGAGATCCCCTCTCATTCTCCTAAACTCCAGGGAATACAGCCCAAGAGCTGCAAGACATTCCTCATACGGTAACCCTCTCATTCCTGGAATCATTCTTGTGAATCTTCTCTGAACCCTCTCCAATGTCAGTATATCCTTTCTAAAATAAGGAGCCCAAAAACTGCACACAATACTCCAAATGTGGTCTCACTAGTTACTTATAGAGTCTCAAAATCACATCCCTACTCTTATATTCTATACCTCTAGAAATGAATGCCAACATTACATTCGCCTTCTTCACCACTGGCTCAACCTGGAGGATAAACTTTAGGGTATCTTACACAAGGACTCTCAAGTCCCTTTGCATCTCTGCATTTTGAATTCTTTTCCCATCTAAATAATAGTCTGCCTGTTTATTTCTTCCACCAAAGTGCATGACCACACACTTTCCAACATTGTATTTCATTTGCCACTTGTTTGCCCATTCCCTTAAGCTCTCTAAATCTCTCTACAGGCTCTCTGTTTCCTCAACACGACCAGCTCCTCCACCTATCTTTGTATCATCAGCAAATTTAGTCACAAATTCATTAATACTATAGTCCAAATCACTGACATACATCGTAAAAAGCAGCGGTCCCAACACCGGCCCCTGTGGAATTTCAATGGTAATCGGCAACCAGCCACCAACCAGAATAGGATCCCTTTATTCCCACTCTCTGTTTTCTGCCAACCAGCCAATGCTCCACCCACGCTAGTAACTTCCATATAATTCCATCGGCTCTTATCTTGCTAAGCAGCCTCATGTGCAGCACCTTGTCAAAGGCCTTCTGAAAATCCAAGTACACCAAGTCTACTGCATCTCCTTTGTCTATCCTGCTTGTAATTTCCTCAAAGAATTGCAGTAGGTTTGTCAAGCAGGATTTTCCTTTCAGGAAACTATGCTGGCTTTGGCCTATCTTGTCATGTGCCTTCAGGTACTCTGTAATCTCATCCCTAATAATCAATTCCAACAACTTCCCAACCACTGATGTCAGGCTAGCAGGTCCATAGTTTCCTTTCTGTTGCCTCCCACCCTTCTTAAATAGCGGAGTAATATTTGCAATTTTCTAGTCATCCAGTACAATGCCAGAATCTATTTATTCTTGAAAGATCATCGTTAATGCCTCCATAATCTCTCCAGGTGCTTCCTTCAGAACCCGAGGGTGCATTCCATCAGGCCCAGGAGATTTATTCAACCTCAGACCATTAAGCTTTCTGAGCACCTTCTGAGTCGTAATTTTCACTGCACAACCTTCACTTCCCTGACACTTTTGAATATCCAGTATACTGCAGACGTCTTCCACTGTGAGGACTGATGCAAAATACATATTCAGTTCCTCTGCCATCTCTGCATCTGTCATTACAATATCTCCAGTATTATTTTGTATTGGTCCTATATCAACCCTCGACTTTCTTTTACCCTTTATATACTTAAGAAAGCTTTTAGTACCTTCTTTGATATTAGTCACCAGCTTCCTCTCATAATTCATCTTTTCCTTCCGAATGACTTTCTTAGTTTCCTTCTGCAAGTTTTTAAAAGCTCCCCAGTCCTTTATCTTCCCGCTAGCTCTGGCTTCCTTGTATGCCCTCTCTTTTGCTTTTACTTGGGCTCTGACTTCACTTGTTAACCATGGTATTGTCCTTCTTCCCTTTGAAAAATTCTTCTTATTTGGAATATATCTGTCTCGCACTTCCTCCATTTTCACTGAAACTCCAGACATTGCTGCTCTGCTGTCTTTCCTGCAAATGTCCCTTTCCAGTCAACCTCGGCCAGTTCCCCTCTCAGGCCATTGTAATTTCCTTTATTCCTCTGAAATACTAACACATTGGATTTAATTTATTCCCTCTGAAATTTCAGTGTGACGTCGATCGTATTGTGATCATTGTTCCCTAAGGGTTCCTTAACCTTAAGCTCTCTTATCATCTCAGTACAGCACAGCCGATCCCCTAGTGGGCTGAACAACAAGCTGCTCTAAAAAGCTATCCTTTAGACATTATACAGTTTCTCCCTCTTGAGGTCTAGTACTGAACTGCTTTTCCCAATCCACTTTCATGTTAAAATCCCCAACAATTATCATGACATTGCCTTTCTGAAACGCCTTTTTTTATCTCCGCTGTAATTTGTAATCCACATCCTGGTACTGTTTGGAGGCCTGTAGACAACTGCCATTAGGGTCCTTTTACCCTTGCCATTTCTTAACTCAACCCATAGAGACCCTACACCTTCCAATCCTATGTCATCTCTTTCCAATGATTTAATATTATTTCTTATACACAGAGCCTACTAACCTATCTTTCCGAAATACCATATATCCTTGGACGTTCAACTCCCAATGGCAGCCATCCTTTAGCCAAGTTTCAGAGATGGCCACAACGTCATATTTGCCAATCTGTAGCTGAATTTCAAGATTGTCCATTTTATTCCAAGCCTTTACTAGTCAGGGCATCAAGTTCAAGAGTCAAGATATTATAAAACTCTGATTGGGTTGTATCTGGAGTATTATACATATTTAATTCTGGTCACCTCATAATAGGAAGGATGTGGAGGCTTTGGAGAGGATGCAGAAGAGATTTACCAAGATGCTGACTGTATTAGAGGGTGTGTGCAATGAGGAGAGATTGGACAGCAACAGTTGTTTTCTCTGGAGTGGCAGATGCTGAGGGGAAACTTGATAGAAGTTTATAATTATGAGAGGCATAGATAGAGTAGACAACTGGAATCTTTTTCCCCTGGATAGAAATGTCTATTACTACAGGACAAGTACTTGAGATTGCAGGGGGAGGTGTGGGGTGCAAGTTCAAAGGACACATGCAGAACATAATTTTGTTACAGAGAGTGGTGGGTAACTGTAATGCACTGCCAGGGGTTATAGTGGAGGCAAATACAGTAAAGGTGTTTAAGAAGCTCTTAGGCAGGGACAGGACTAGGTAAGGAATGCAGGATGTAGACCTTGTGAAGCTAGTTAGGTGCTTCATTGTTAGTTTAATTAGTTCAGCACAACATATTGGGATGAAGGGCCTGCTCTTGTGAGGATACTGTTCTATGTTCTAATTAGTTCAAACAAGATTTTCCAAGTTAAGACTGCTCTTCTTTAGACAGGATTACCCAGAGTAGTGGACACAGCAAGTAGTTTCACCAAAGCTAAATTAGCAGTTTCTCTGATGGGATGTAAACAGCATGTTAGGTGGCAGAATAGTGCAGATGGGGAAGATGACAGAAAGTGAAATTGAAGCAAATATTTTTTGTCTCTGAGTACACTTCTGACGTTCTTCACCCTCATACATGCACATCAGATGTCTGCATGTAGGCTGTCATGTTAAACTCCGTTGGGACTTGGTGAAACCCATTGAACAAAGGGGTGACAGATTCATGACTTCTATTTTGAGGTAGATGATCCTGTATCTCTTTGCAATGTTGTATCAGGATGGTGGTTATCAGGGTGTGTCATTAAATGCACTGGATCAGTTTCATACATAAAAGTTGCTGGTGAACGCAGCAGGCCAGGTAGCATCTCTAGGAAAAGGTGCAGTCGACGTTTCAGGCTGAGACCTTGATGAAGGATCTTGGCCTGAAACGTCGACTGCACTTCTTCCTAGAGATGCTGCCTGGCCTGCTGCGTTCACCAGCAACTTTTATGTGTGTTGCTTGAATTTCCAGCATCTGCAGAATTCCTGTTGTTTGGGTCAGTTTCATTTTTGGTCTGTCTGGCTGATAGCTGTGTAATGATGTACTATCAAAATCACCTGACATTTGGAGCTGTAGTATTCAAATGATGATATTTTGGAAATTTCCTCTCTTGCTACTCAAACTATGTTATGAAGAGACACACACATGAAAGAGATTACAATATGATGGTGATTTTCCTGTACATATTCAGCTGAAACATTTGCAACAAACTAAAAAACCACAAGATTAATTGAATTTGTAGTTAAAGACATGTCAGTTATAGAGTTTTGTTGCAGAATTCTGTATTTCAATTGTATTTTATGTACACAGGTTCATTCATTCAATGACGAAATCTGGTCTTTGCTGTTGAGACATGGGACTTTGAGAAATCTTGCATTGTTTTCATCTCCCTCTAGTGGTTGGATGATGACAGAGAACAAAAGGACTTTAGGCTCACATTCACATAAGAACATAGAACATAGCACAGTACAGCACAGGAACATGTCTTTCAGCCTATAATGACTGAGCTGACCATGATAACAATTTAAACTAATTCCATCTGCATGTATTTAGTCTATTTCTCATTGTCTTGGGCCTGTTCACTTGCCTATCTAAACAGCTCTTAAATATTGTTATCATATCTGCTTCTACCGCCGTCCATAGTAGCATACTCAAAGCACCAATCACTTTCAATGCAATAACACAACTAGCCTCACACATCGTGTAAACTTTCCTCCTTCACCTTAAATCTATGCCACATTGTATTTGACATTTGTGTCTTTCTAGTCCTTCCAGTAGATCCAACTTCTCTTGCCCTTTGTTCTCTTCCACTTCATTAACTAGACTCATTATGCTCCCCACCTCCCACCCCCCATAGAAACCAGGTTCCATATGTTCATGATCTATACCTATCTATCTGCTTTCTTCGCCCTTAGATCACATTTGCTATCCCCTCTCCATTCTCTCCATGGTTCTATCTCCATTATCTCTCCCTTCTCTGATTCCAACTGCCACTCCATTCCCTTCCCTTCCCCTTCATATCTATATAGCGGCTATCTTCCTTCCGCACTCAGTCCTGAAGTAATAACCATTGCTTTGCCTCCACAGATGCTGCCTTAGCCAGCTGAGTTCTTCTAACACTTTATTTTTTGCTCCATCTGGTGCCTCTTGTATTTTCAATGTGTCCCGTCATCTACTGTGTGCTTTCCTCTTGCAATTGGCCCCCCAAAATGCAATAGTTCATATTAGTTGGATTAAACTCCATCTACCATTTCTCTGCCCTAATTTCCAACCAATCTATTTCCTATGATATTCTTTGATAACTTTCCTCACCATCCACAACCCCACCAAGATTTTGGTCATCTGTAAACTTACTAATTATCCATTTCTGTCCAATTCATTAATTATAATGCAAACAAAAGAGGAACTAGCACTAATCCTTGTGGAATATTATTTGCCGTAGATCTCTAGTCAGAAAAGCACATCTCTAAACTACCATCTGTCTTCTATCATCATGCCAATTTTGGATCCAATTTCCCAGTCACCATGGATTCCATGAAAATCTTCCTCACTAGTCTACCATGAGAAACCTTGCCAGATACTTTACTAAACTCCATGTAGACAACGCCACTGTCCTACCTCATCATTTCTTCATTAGCCTTCCTCTAAGGCAGGTGACACTTTCATTCTCACCTGAATCTTCTGGAATAGACCATCTGAAGCCTCACCTGGAAACAATGCTATCTTTCTCATTGGCCTGGTTGCAAACCATTCTCATCACAACGTAAATTCCATTTGCCATTTTGTGAACAAGGAGTCATAATTCAAAGCCAGGACTGTGCTAGAAACTGGACTGTGCTTAGGAAAGATGTAGTTTGTTTAAGAAATACCAAAACTAATTTTGCAGGTAGTCAATTACACGGGACACTTAGACTAAAACGTCCCCTTCAGGCTGCACTCTTGCCATTATGCCAGCAAAAAAAGTATCAACGTCCCAGAAATTTGCCATCAACTGTGATAAACTGAAAAACTAAAAATTAATTCACACACAAACCGATGAATGTATTCAGTTTTGTTATGCTGTTAACCTCAATCATTATGTTAAGATTCATTTTACCTTTCTTACTGAAATAAGTGAAAACATACTGTGAATATTGTTTAAAACTTAAACAGACAAAGGGCACATACATTGCCAATGGCAGCATTAAATTAGCCATTTGCATCTGCAGTGCTGGAGCATTCTTGCTAAGTACACCCTCAGAACTACTCAGAACTCAGTTGCAAGTGTTGGTCGCACCTTCCTGGATCAATAATCCTTTCTACAATTTGTAATGATGATTCTTATTTTAAGTTTGCCCTTTGATGTATTCCATCATTATCAGACACTCTGCCTAAATTTCAAAATTGCATTGATCTTTGAGCTAATATTCTTCAGATTTCTTCTATGCCCCCTTACGTTCCACAACTGAGCTTTAGGCCAAGATAAAACCACCAGGCTTTTTCCATTGTCCCATGAGATCAAAGTCTCAGTTACTCAGTTATCATTTAATGCAGATGACTTATTAAGCGTTATCATTGTAGGCAGCCCAAATTTCAATGACAGTCAAGACTACTATTCAAGCCTGTAAGCATCTGATCAGAAACATAGTCTCTGTCACTGAAGTTACCAAAGCAGACTGGCTGCATACCATTTGTGGTAATAAATTTAAATAACTTCATATTGATGAAGGTCACACAAAATGCTTTTCATTTTCATGGATCCTGGCACCTCAAAACAGTTTTTTAATAGACCTTTGTCTTTCCTACCATGTCACGGTTGCATAATTTACAACAGAAATATGTCCTTCTTTCATACAGATATTCATAGCATGCAACAAGATTAAGGATCCTGTCAGGCCATGTTTCAGGAAACAATTCAAGTGTGGAATGAGGAAATGATGCATTCTTCCTATTCAAGTACATTCATAAGTCATTCAGATATAAAGTGGTATGCAAAAGTTTGGGCACCCCTGGTCAAAACTTCTGTTACTGTGAATAGCTAAGTGAGTAAATGATGACCTGATTTCCAAAAGGCATGAAGTTAAAGATGACACATTTCTTTAGTATTTTAAGCAAGATTACTTCTTTACTTCAATCTTTTACAGTTTCAAAATAACAAAAAAGGAAAAAGGGCCCGAAGCAAAAGTTTGGGCACCCTGCATGGTCAGTACTTAGTAACACCCCCTTTGGCAAGTATCACAGCTTGTAAATGCTTTCTGTAGCCAGCTAAGAGTCTCTCAATTCTTGTTTGTGGGATTTTCACCCATTCTTCCTTGCAAAAGGCTTCTAGTTCTGTGAGATTCTTGGGCCGTCTTGCATGCACTATTCTTTTGAGGTCTATCCACAGATTCTTGATGATGGTAGGTTGGGGGACTGTGAGAGTCATGACAAAACCTTCAGCTTGCGCCTCTTGAGGTAGTTCATTGTGGATTTTGAGATGTGTTTAGGTTCATTATCCTGTTGTAGAAGCTATCCTCTTTTCATCTTCAGCTTTTTTACAGACGGTGTGATGTTTGCTTCCAGAATTTGTTGGTATTTAATTGAATTCATTCTTCCCTCTACCAGTGAAATGTTCCCCGTGCCATTGGCTGCAACACAAGCCCAAAGCATGATCGATCCACCCCGTGCTTAACAGTTGGAGAGGTGTTCTTCTTATGAAATTCTGCACCCTTTTTTTCTCCAAACATACCTTTGCTCATTGCCGCCAAAAAGTTCTATTTTAACTTCATCAGTCCACAGGACTTGTTTCCAAAATGTATCAGGTTTGTTTAGATGCTACTTTGCAAACTTCTCATGCTGAATTTTGTGGTGAGGATGCAGGAAAGGTTTTCTCCTGATGACTATTCCATGACGGTCATATTTGTGCAGGTGTCGCTGCATAGTAGAACAGTGCACCACCACTCCAGAATCTGCTACATCTTCCTGAAGGTCTTTTGCAGTTAAATGGGGGTTTTGATTTGCTTTTCTAGCAATCCTACGAGCAGTTCTCTGGGAAATTTTTCTTGGTCTTCCAGACCTCAGCTTGATCTCCACCGTTTCTGTTAACTGCCATTTCTTAATTACATTACTAACTGAGGAAACGGCGACCTGAAAACGCTTTGCTATCTTCTTATAGCCTTCTCCTGCTTTGTGGGCATCATTTATTTTAATTTTCAGAGTGCTAGGCAGCTGCTTACAGGAGCCCATGGCTGCTGATTGTTCGGACAAGGTTTGAAGAGTCAGGGTATTTATAAAGCTTTGAAATTTGTGTCACCTGGCCTTTCCTAATGATGACTGTGAACAAGCCACAACCCTAACAAGCTATTTAAGGTCTGAGGCCTTGGTAAAAGCTACCTGAGAGCTCAAATCTCTTGGGGTGCCCAAACTTTTGCACGGTGCCCCTTTTGTTTTTTTCACTCTAAAATTGTACAAAACAAAAATAATACACTAATCTTGCTTAAAATGTTGAAAAGAATGTTTCATCTTTAACTTTACGACTTTTGGAGATCAGTTCATCTTCTACTCACTTAACTATTCACAGTAACAGAAATTTTGACCGGGGTGCCCAAACTTTTGCATATCACTATAGTTGTTTTCATCTTCATATGATCAGACATCTGAGGTACTACTAGAGAACATTTGTACTCAAAACAAAACTCCTGTGGTCAGCTTGACCTCATGTCAATTGTGATTATTGCAGCAGTCTTCACAACAGAATTACTATGGATTCAAACAGCTTCTAATAGCATTACCTGACTGATGCACTATGCTAATATTTCACAGCATGTACAAGCTAGTAATCACACTCCCTTGCCTCATTTCCTTTAACATAGTTGTCTGCTGCCCCAGCAATTCTTTCTAAATGAATCCAATTTACTAAGACTTGGATTCAGAAGCTCAATAAAAATCAGTCACATTTGCAGAGAGCACCAAGCAAGGTGAAGCAATTGCATTTGATTATGACAATCCAATAAACAAGAGGGAAAAAAAGGGGGACAGGATCAGCAAACATCTGTACGCAGTGTGAATAAAATCCAACACATGTAATTGTTGGAAGGGGTGCTGTCCATTCCAACAACTAAAACCCAATGTGCAGATCTAGGGGTACAAATGTGGCAATCAAACAACTGCATGCAAACATTCTTTCAACAGCGTGCCCGCCACAGAGATCATAAAGAATCAGTGAAACTCTGAGAAAATGCGCTTCTCAGAAGTCATTCTGTAACAAAAGTAGATATCTGATGAAATCCCAACATTGCCTTTAATAAGCCAGCTCAGCCTAGGGAAAGGATATTTAAACAACAAAATCTTAGACCTGGCATGGTCTATGGGACAGCAATGATCTCTTCCCTCCCTTCTGAGCCCGGCAATAGGCATCTCAATGCAAGTATCTGTGCAAAACCCTCCAAATTTACTGAAAGAATAAGCAAACCATCGTCAGTATCACCTCTCAGGCCAACATCCCCTATACCGAGGCACAGGTTATACTCCATCAGATACACCAGGCAGGCCGTGCGCTCAGGCAGCAGGAAGCAAACAACTGCCATCAAAGTCTATCACAGAAAGAGATGAACAAGGTGGACAGAGGAAAAGATTCAAGCATGTTCCCAAAACCTCCTTGAAAAAAATTAACTTCTCCACTCACTCCTGGAAATTTTTGGAGACGAATTGTGAACCATGAGCTACACAGTGGGATCACACAGAAGCCCTGCAGAAGGATCAGACCACCTCATAAATCACCTAGCTGCCCAGTTTTTCAGTCTCTTCCTGCCCCATCATTAGAATTATATAGTTCCCATAATGATGAGCTGAATCACAACACACAAAACTAGAGCTGAAGAAACTTATCCATGATTACAAGCGGCTGCTTATAAAGGGGAAGAACTTGCTGACCCTCCACCCCCACACCGTGATGAGGCAGTCAATCTGCTGCACCTCCAGGCTGATTATTTTTTCGATTGATCAAAAATTGTTGGTTGCCAGTACACAATCAGTTTCTCACTGAGTTAAAAGTAAAACATGATCACTGCACATCAAGGGATGGCCTTCTGAAACAGCAACAAGACAAAGAATTGCCGTACAATGAACACATCACGAGCAACCCCTGTAGATTCTATGATGCTTTTAAACAGACAGGCATTTGTTCCAAAACCCTCTGCTATTGTGGCAACGTGCAGCAGCTGACTTCAATCATGGGTTTCTGGAATCATAGAAAAATGCACAGCACAGGAGGTGTCCATTTGAGAAAGAGCTGACCAGCCTAACCCCATCTTTCAGCATCAGCTCAATGACTTACAGAATATAGCCATTCGAGTGCATTTCTTTGCCCTCTTTAAAAGTAATGGGTTTCTGCCTCTACCACCCTCTCAGGCAGTGAATTGCAGATCTCTACCATCTGCTGATATAGAAGAAAATATTACTCTTCTTCTTTCAAAATCTTCTACCAGTTACATTAAATATTTATCTGGTGGATATTTGGAAAATGTCAGACTGCGATGATTGAACAGATGAACTGGGGACAGTGAACAAATACACTCAGGGGCCACTTTATTAGGTACACCTGTATACCTACCTATTAATGCAAATATCTAAACAGCTAATCATATGGCAGCCACTCAATGAATAAAAGCATGCAGACATGGTCACAAAGTTCAATTGTTGTTCAGACCAAACATCAGAATGGGGAAGAAACATGACCTAAGTGACTTTGACAGTGGAGTGATTGTTAATACCAGACAGGGTGGTTTGAGTATCTCAGAAACTGCTGATCTCAGAGGATTTTTATGTACAAACGTCTCTAGAGTTTACAGAGAATTGTGCAAAAATACAAAAAAGAAACATTCAGGGAGCAGCAGTTCATGGGCAAAAATGCCTTGTTAACAAGAGAGGTCAGAGGAGAATGGCCAAACAGGTTCAAGGTGACAGTAAATCAAATTACAACTGTAGTTTGCAGAAGAACTGTGAATGCACAACACATCATATCTTGAGGTAGATGGGCTACAGCAGCAGAAGACCATAACCAAATACTCAACGGCCACTTTATTAGGTACAGGAGGTACCTAACAAAATGGCCACTGACTGTAAGGATGTAGTCCAGTGAATGGCGTGGAGGGATGAGGATATTGCGTAGATGATGATAGAGCATGGACCAGAAGAAGAGTTGACCAATCCTTGGAAGGTATCAAATAGATGGTTGCTGGTCAGTCTAGGATGGGAGAGGCAAGGTCAGGCAAGTAATGGGGAGAGGAGTCCAAGCAGACTGCAACAGCATTCAGTAGGAAATGAAAAATGAAAGAAGCAGCCAGCTGGAAGGTATCTTGGGTACGCTGCTGTGGAAGTTCCCGTAAGTCAAGGATGGCCTAGGGCTATTCTAGTCAAGTGTGTCCTTTGAGGTGAGACCACCAGAAACACCTCTGCTTACTACAGATGAGACAGCTTGGGTTGACTGTGACAGTGTATACTTAAGCAAGACGAGTGAGACTTTTTGAAAAAGGTCTTCCTAAAATGGAGCTTTAGACAATAGGGGTGCTGGAGACAGACAAGATAACAGATGGATGTGAAACATACCCAACAACTAAAGCTCTATTGTCTTTACAAGTTTCAAAATATCACTTGAAGTTTTCTTTAATTCTAACTCCTCTGTTGTGAATGTTGATTGATTTTCTGAGTAACAATTCAAACATGTACAATGTATGATAATCCATATCCTTAATTCATAAGTCAAGTTACGTCAAGTATATTGTCATTTAACTATATACATGTATATAATGTATAGAACCATGTAACGTATATAGAAACAAGATGTTTCTCCAAACCAGGATATAAAGCACAGTAAATAGTGCACATAACACAGGATAACTTATGAAGGTATGGATAAAATCTACAGATGAATCACACATAAATAACAAACTAAAGTGCATTAATATTAAATATTGTACTGGAACAAACTAAACAGTGACATTCAAATATGATGCGACAGGGAGTTGAGAAGCCTAATGGCCTGAGGGAAGAAACTGTTCCTCATTTTGACCGCTCTTATTTTTATGCATCAGAGTCTCCAGCCTGATGGTAGAAAGGTAAAGAGGATGCTGGATGGATAGGTGGGATCCTTGATAATACTATGTAAGCAGCACCCTGATAAGTGTCTCCAATGGATGGTAGGGAGACCCCTATGATCCTTTCAGCTGTTCTCACAGTCCTTTGTAAGGACTTCTGGTCTGATGCTCTGCTGCTGTCATACCAGATGGAGATACAACTTGTCAGAACACTCTCAATGGTGCACATTGTAAATGTGTAAAACACAGTTAAGATGGGGGGTTGGGGGAGGGAGCCTTGCTTGCCTCAATCTCCTTAGGAGGTGAAGACACTGTTGTGCCTTCTTGTTCAGAGAGCTGATACTAAATGACCAAGTAAGGTAATCCATGATGTGAACTCCCAGGAACTTGGAGCACTTAACTCTCTTTACAGAGGAGCCATGTATTCGCAGACGCATTTGTCTGCACCTACCTGAAGTCCACAATGATTTAATTTGACCTCCACATGCTCAGGCTTAGGTTGTCCTTCTGACACCAATCCCACCAGCTGCACCACTTCCTCTCTATTCTCTGTCATGCCATCACTCTTGCTGAGGCCAGCCTCTGGTGTGTCATCTGCAAGCTTGATGCCACAGTTTGAACTGAATCCCGCGAAGCAATCATACGTCGGCAGTGTGAACAGCAGTGGGCTGAGCACATGGTCTTGGGGAGTGCCAGTGCTCAATGGGACCAGAGACATTGCTGCCCACAAGGACTGACTGTGCCCTTTCTGTTAAAAAAGTCCAGCATCCAGCTGCAGAGGGAGGTGTTGAGACCCAGCTAAGACAGTTTCCTCACCAGTTTCTGGGGTATGATAGTATTGAAAGCGGAACTGAAGTCTATAAATGGCAGTCTGGCATATGAGACCCCATTTTCCAGGTGGGATGGGACGGAGTGGAGGGCAGAGACTATTGTAAAATCAGTGGATCGATTTGAACGATAACCGAACTGGAAAGGATCCAATATAACTAGCAGAAAGGCCATGACCAGCCGCTCAAAGCATTTCATAATGGGCGATGTTAATGCCACCAGAAGATAGTAATTTAGGCAGGTTACTGTCACCTTCTTTGGCACTGGAATGATGGTTTCTGCCTTGAAAACTGAGGGGACAATGGATTGTTCCAGAGAGATGTTGAATATATCCATCAGCACCTTCATCAGCTGGGTTGTGCAGTCTTTCAGAACCCGACCTGGTGTATTATCGGGCCCCACAGCTTTGCGTGGGTTAACTCTGGCCACGGTCTTCTTCACCTCAGCTTCAGCCAGATGGAGTGTCTGCTCCCCTGGGGGGAGGGGTGCCTTCCTCACCAACACTCTGCTCTGCACATCAAACCGGACGTAGAAGACATTCAGCCTCTCTGGGAGCCAAATCTGTATAAAGATAGCAGTTTTCTATTCAGACTTCAGAACAGTGTGGGTGACAATGGTCCATGCTGTTCTCCTTGCGCACAAGTAAAATAAAAAGAATACTTGTATCATAAGAGTGTGTGTGTTTTGGGTCCAAGTATTTTATTTTATTGTCAGTGATGACAGTTACTTTGACACTGCCTACAACCCTGATAGGTTGAATATTTCAACTAACACTGAAACTGGAGTCAATCCTTCAATTACAACCTGCTTAAGCATTCTTGGGGATCTTATGCAGAGGAGTTTCAGACTGACATCAAGATAATTTTGCTTTCCTCTTGATGTCACAGATCCTGACTAGCAGTCTCTGTGTGCACAATTTGCACCTCTGACCTGCAGTAACAACTTGAAATCAGCCCTCAGCATCTGGACTTATGGACACACCTAAATGAAACAAAGCTATTCAGCTGCAAGACATATCTGAGAGTTTCCTTTCCTTACTGAAATGGCCAAAATCCAACCTCACCTTTATGAGTTAAAACCTGTCTTTGAAACTTAAATGTGAGTTAGAATTCTGCACCACTAAAAAGAAATTTGTATTCAGAGTTACTTAAGGAAAGCATTTTGTTCAAAAACTTTCAAAATTTATGTGGACTAGAGGAGTTTGATTAGGTATGGAGTAAAATTCCTAAAATTTCAAATTTTGTCCTATTACTCCCACTTTAGTTGATATTGGGGCTGTGTTGACAAAACTGGCAACCAATCAACCAATCAGGATGACACAAAGAGAAGTCAATAGAGATCATGGCTATGACTTAATTGATCTTTACATTTGTAAAGATGGTTTATGGAGCACTGCAGGGTGTTCGGAGATAGGTTAGGATTAAGGAACAAGGATGAGGGAAGTTAGGTTAGGCGTTCAAGACCCAACATTCAAAGTCCTATGATCGGCAAGAGTTGGGGTCAATACTGAAAGTCAAAGACCAAATATAGCAAATCCAGAAGCTGAGGCCTAATAGTCAACGCCCCTGAGTAGGCATGTACGAAAGGCCCAATATCTGTGAGTCTGCAAGTCCAGGCTAGGGGCTGAAGGTTATGGACCAGGAGGCAGCATGTCAGAGGTTGGAGACTTGTCTGTGTATGTGAGTGAGTGAGTGGGTAGGTGAGAGGGAGGAAAGGAGTTTGTCTTGCTGTTGTTGTTTGTTTTATTGCTGTTGTTCTGTTGCAGTTGTTGTTGCTTTTGTTGTTCTGCTCAACACTGTTGGCAAGCTATGTTGGCACCGGAATGTGTAGCAACATTTGTTGGCCGGCCCCAATATGCCCTTTCTCTGTGTGTTTTGATGAACAAAGGAATGTGAATCTGAATCAATCCATGCCTCAGTCATATCTTTCAAAGAGCCCTCCTACCTCCATTTTATCCTCCGTATTTTTCACATAGAGTTCACCTTCATAAATCGTAATAAGTAAAAGGAAACAGGAAAGTTATGTAAAACCTAATATGTCTTAGGACCAATGGATATACTCGAAATTTCTTCATAGCTTCCCCTCCACAAACTCATTAACCTGAAGCATTAACTCTGGTCCTCTTTCTACAAATGCTGCCTGACTGAGCCATTGATTGGCTTCAGTTTTTTCTGTACTTATTTCAGATATCCAGCATCTATTTTTTTTTCATTTTCAGTTTGCCCCTTCACTCCCTGACTCCTTATCCCAACAATCACAAATCAATTTATACATTCACTCTCTGAATCCCTATCCCAACAGTCACAACCCGATTTACCCCTTCACTCTCTGAATCCCTATCCCAACAGTCACAAACCAATTTACCCTTCACGCTCTGAATCCCCATCCCAACAGTCACAACCAAATTTACCCCTTCACTCTCTGAATCCCTATCCCAATAGTCACAAACCAATTTACCCGTTCACTACCTGACTCCCAACAATATTTTCCCACTTAATTCATACAATCTCTGATTCTTCATCCTCTATAACATCTTACCATGTTATCCCTGTAAACTCTTTCTCCCCTTCACCTTTCAATACTTTAGCAGTGATCTCTGAAACCCCTACCGCAATTATCAAGGCTTCTGTCCATCTGCAATATCAGACCACCTGCTAATTCGAAATCCCACGACCAACCTCCTAATATCCAACACTCCATATCCTTGTGCATCCAAATTCAACCTTCATTGTCTGTCTTCATCTCCAACTATCCTATGAATCTGCAAAGCTCCTTGTAAATTACCAAGTTGGCAAATTTCCAGACACATGCCAGTGATAATAAACCTGATTCTGATTTTGATTAAAAATTTGTAATGCCCCTCTTGACTTTGTCTAGCCCAATCAACATTTCTATCTCTGCTTCTGATTTCTTTGAGTTGACATACATGCATCCCCCTCTTCACTCAGCCTACCAATTCGGCTAGTTCCAGAACAGAAAATTCCCCAAAAAATTAAGACATTTATATCTTCCAGAATACTTGAGAAATTTCTTATCCAATTTCCTGGCCAGAAATCCCCCTTTCCATTCTCTTCATTAACCTCTGTTAATGATAGTGAGTTTGTTCTGTTTTATATCTATAAAAGGGTGATAGAAATTCAATATTCACCAAAATAGTGCTTTGTTTCTGAGTAAGTATAATGCAATGTATACAGAATATTTCAATCCAAATAAATCTGAATTTTGGGCTGTTTTGAGGACAATTCGATTGTGAATGTGGATCCACCATCAAACCATGTTATTCCAAGATGTTTTATTGCAGTAATCTAGCATAACTTTATATTTCCTCTGAAAGCATTGATTTAATTGGAAAAATGGGGAATATGTTTGTTTTGACAGTATCGGCATTGTTATCAGTCATGGATGAGGGAAGATGTTTTTGTTTGATCCCTGTAGATTAGAGGCATCTGTTTCTGATCCTCCTATTATTGTGCTTTAAAAAGATATGAAAGGTAGTGTAACTGTGGAATCATGCTTTGTTGCTCTTTAGTAACTGAGGGAATTTTTTTTTTTGTTTTGATTTCAGAATTTAAAACTGATATAAAGTTCTTGCATGACTGACTTAAACAGTCTGTAATGCTTTAGTACAAACACAGGCAATCTCAAGTCAGTTTTCATAATCTATCAGTACTGGAGGCTTTTTTTTAAATTCCTTTGACTCATTCTTTGATATCTTTTATATTTGTTTGTTTGCAGATTAGGATTTTTTTAGCAATGTCTGCACTTATTTCCAATCCTATTGCTTCTGCACTGGAAAGGCAGTTAACAATCAGCTTCATTAGTGCATCTGGGTTCACACTTAAGGCAGATTGGGCGGATCAGGAACCAAATTATTTTCTAGAAGTAGTGTTAGTTTCATGGGTACTATTACTGACATGGGTTGTTTATTCTAGGTTTGTTACTTGAATTTAAATTCTTCCCCCCACCCCAACATGGAACTCAGACTTGCATCTCTGGATCAATTATCCACACACTTGGATACTGTTTAGATGAACTCAACCATTGTGTGATCATACCCAATGAAAGTCTCCAACTAAGCTTTAACCAACCTTGGCTGAAATGTTCAACTGGAATGATTTGCAGGGAATTTGTTTTAGTCCATTAGTCTGTTTTTGTTTCTGATTAAGATTGTACTGGCATCTTCATATATAATGGATCAAATTCTTAGTTTTAAATAGATCTGCTGGGCTAAGTTGAAATCTTAATTAATTTAGTGTAAACTTCATAGTGAGGATTTAATTTAAACAAATGGAAAATAGAATGTTAAATATTAGCAGTGTAATGACAAACAAATCTTTTTGACTTTAATATAGTATCCTTACCCCAAGCTTCTCTTAAAAAAAAATAGGAAGCTTCTAACTACCACAACTTTGCCTTTTAATAGATGTAAAATGAATCATTTGTCTCCATCTTTCTTTGTTTAACCTATGATGGCTGTTACACTCTGAAGATGTTATTAAATACACTCAGGGTATATGTCAGTAATTGGGTTACAAAGGTCACCGTGTCCAGGATTTTCCAATCTTTAATTTCAAGGGATGGTAGGTCTCCTGGGCACTGCTGATATCTGTGGAAAGTTTAATGGTGGAAACTCTGATCCTAATACTCCACCTGTGGCAGAGTGCTATCATAGCCAAGCTGCAGATAAAAACTCACTGGGTGAGAATTTCTCTCTTCACTGCATGTAGCAGCACTGTAAATATAATCACCATACTGACTGCAGCTTGCTATGTGTTGCTGCAATAATTATCACTCTGAACAGACACTGCTAACTATAGACATCCTCTTCTGAAGACAGTCTTTCTCAAACTGAGGAGCTGTGACAGGTAGAACAATACATCAACATCGTGCTGCATGAGACACACAATTGTTAAAGATACACTCACACTCATGTATACACGAGTATGTGTTTCATGTACACGCTAATTCCTTTGTTCACTATGTTTACTGACATCAACGTTGTATCAGTGGATTCTAGTTTGTAACAAGTTCTTTGATGGGCTCTAATAGATCATGTTAATGAATTTGCTTGAACTCTGAGCAGCTGAAGAGTCATAGTCATAGTCATAGTCATAGTCATAGTCATAGTCAAACTTTTTCAATTTCCCCCAGGATTAATAAAGTATGACTATGACTATGACTATGACTCTTCAGCTGCTCAGAGTTCAAGCAAATTTATTAACATGATCTATTAGAGCCCATCAAAGAACTTGTTACGAACTAGAATCCACAGATACAATGTTGGTGTCAGTAAACACAGTGAACAAAGGAAATCCCACACATTAGTATTAATGAATTTGTACAAAAACTACATGGGAATGGCAGGCATTATGCCAGATAATGAACATTAACCCTCTAGCCACTGTGACAGCTAAAGTGATCCTGTCTATTCCTGGAACAACACCTGCTGATAAACGCAAACAACAGGAATTCTGCAGATGCTGGAAATTCAAGCAACATACATCAAAGTTGCTGGTGAACGCAGCAGGCCAGGCAGCATCTCTAGGAAGAGATACAGTCGACGTTTCAGGCCGAGATCCTTTGTCAAGACTGGTCGACGCAGCAGACCAGGCAGCATCTCTAGGAAGAGGTACAGTCGACGTTTCAGGCCGAGATCCTTCGTCAGGACTAACTGAAGGAAGAGCTAGTAAGAAATTTGAACGTGGGAGGGGGAGGGGGAGATCCAAAATGATAGGAGAAGACAGGAGGGGGAGGGATGGAGCCAAGAGCTGGACAGTTGATTGGCAAAAGGGATATGAGAGGATCATGGGATAGAAGGCCTAGGGAGAAAGCAAAGGGGGAGGGGGGAAGCCTAGATGATGTGCAAGGGGTATAGTGAGAGGGACAGAGGGAGAAAAAGGAGAGAGAGAGAAAAAGAATGTGTGTATATAAATAAATAAATAAATGAATGAATGAATAACGGATGGGGTACGAGGGGGAGGCGGGGCATTAGCGGAAGTTTGAGAAGTCAATGTTCATGCCATCAGATTGGAGGCTATGGTTGATCTTACAAATAGTGAGGAGAAAAGCAATAGCTCAGCAACAAATCCTTCTTCAGAAAGTGCATTAAGTGTGAGCAAGGGCAACATATGCAGTCTTGTAAGGATTGATATCATTTCCCTTTCTAAATCTGATAAAGGTGAACAAAATCCCAAAATGCAAGTTTCCAATTTTGTTTTGAAGTAAAATTCTTTCCCACTCCCCCAAAACAACCGTTCTGTGAACAAGCATAGAAGTATCTGATCTTGGGGTATATTATGAGGGGTATAGATAGGGTAAATCTAAGCAGGCTCTTTTCACTGTGGTTGGGTGGGACTATAACTAGTGGTCATGGGTTAAGGGTGAAAGGTGAAAGGTTTAAGGGAAACATGAAGGGAAATTTCTTCACTCAGATGGTTGTGAGAGTGTGGTACAAGCTGCCAGTACAAGTGACTCATGTAAGGTCAATTTCAACTTCTAAGAGAAGTTTGGATAGGTACATAGATGGGAGCAGTATGGAGGGCTATGGTCCTGGTGCAGGTCAATAGGAGTAGGCAGTTTAATGGTTCAGCATGGACTAGATGGGCCAAAGGGCCTGATTCTGTGTTGCACTTTTCTATGACTCTATGACTCTTGCTACAGGGATTAGAAATACATTTCAGTGTTGTGGAACTCAATTTCTGAGTGTGTGGGTAGCATTTATTGAAGTATATTTTTATTTAAAAATATTAGTATTAAAAGCATAATTTCCTGACAAAAATATTTACTGTGCCCACCACATCTGTGCTGTCACATTGTTCCAGTTTTATCTTCCATGTCAAAATGGCTTTAATGGCTATGAAGGGAAATTCACTTCCCACCATAATAATCTCCCATTTTAGGAATTATGTCAATGAAAAGTCTGTCGTGAAATAGAAGCACCTTGGACTTATTACCAACTCTATTCACTTTGAAGAACTTCTTGGCCAGATCAATTTCCTGCCAAGGGCAACTCACTTAATTCTAATCTCTGACAATGGACAGATGGGAAGAAATTTAACTTTGGGTGCCTTCGTTAAAACATCAAAGAATAGTTATTTGATGGACAATTGTTATTGATCACCACCCCATAAAATTCTCTCTCTGCCCCAGGCAACTCTCAGAGATATTCATACTGAGGTCATGTGATTCTCAGCTCAGCCAGTTCCTCAGCCTGGTGCATCCGAATGATTTTATATTCTACTTTCCTTCATTGATGGTGTGATGGATATAAGTGTAAGTATAAAAGAGATGGTCGTTTTCTGTCAGCTGGCAACTTCTGGAACCCTCCCAGTCCATAACATTTAATCAATGTCCTCTTCCCTCATCTACTATCAATTATGTTGCCTGTACTTGGGAGCATTACCGGTTCCAAGATTTCATCCAAACTTGACTTGGAAAGTCAATAGTGTTCTTTCAGTGTTGCTGGGTCAAAATCTCAAGACGGGCCACCACCTTACCCACCAATAGCTTAAACCCCCTATCGTGCTCCAAAATCTAGCAAACTAAGAGGAAGGGCTCTCCAATACACCTAGGGGAAGAAACTTGAAATTACAGATCTCTAGGATACCAAAATCCTGAAAATGAAGGTATAATAACAGGCACAGGTCACAGAGCGTGAGTGAACGGAAGGTAGTCATGGATGTGGCAAATAAGGTTGAGAACCTGGAGAAATTAATGATAGGGGTTTTACAACATTATGGAGGGAATAGTAGATAGATAAATGCAAGCAGGCTTTTTCCATGGAGGTTCGGTGAGACTAGAAGGTTAAGGGTGAGGGGTGAAGTGTTTAAAGGAAACTTGAAGGGGAGCTTCTTCACTCAGAGAGTGGTCAGTGTGTGGAATGAGCTGCCACACAAGTGGTGTATGCAGGGGTGATTTCAACATTTCAGATAAATTTGGATAGGTACATGGAGGGTAGTGGTATGAAGGGCTATGGTCCAGGTACAGGTCGATTGGACTACGTAGATTGATAATTCAGCAAGCACTAGATGGGCTGAAGGGTCTTTCATAGTGTTCTGTGAATCTATGACACTATAGTCAGTAAAAGGAAATGGTTAGACTTAGAGGTTAATTTCAGAAAATGACAATCATCACCTATGACCAATTTAAATTTACTCACCTGGCCTCCGCATAAATCAGATTAAAGTTTTGGCCTTGGGAATTAATATCTCTTGGAATATCTAGACATGGCTGCTTTCCAAATTTTTGAATAAAGATAAATTGACAAAGCAATAAAATCTCTCTACATTCAAATTAAATCCATATAGGAGAAAGAAGTTGATGATGCATGATGACTGGAAATACATTGGGCAGTGAATCAACAAAGCAGGTTTCACTGAATCTTCTGTTATCACTCAAAAATTGCTGAATACATGCAGATAAATTCTGATGGATATAATTAAAGTCTTATATTGGACATGTGTATGACTTTCATGCACAGTAAAATGTCTTCGTCAACTGACAGAAACTCAGGCTGAGCTTGACTTCCACTCAGCATGAAGTAGAGTTAGAATAGGTTATTAATTACCATGTACAATGAACTTCTGCTGAATATGCAGCCTGGAGCCCTTCATGTTAACCATTTTGGTTTCAGGTTTCCTGGAGTAGGTCATTTCCCATAATGATTAAGCTCTAAATGATTAAGAGCTACAATGATTAAGCTCTGAATCAAGGGTCAGAGTATGATTTTAATCTTTCTTTCTTCCTCTTCATCTACTTTGGGTACAGCTGAATTATCTATTGAGTCAGTAAAGCAAACCGTTTGGAAATCCAGTCACTGACAAGTCATAAACTCTGTTATGTTATGAGGTGACATAGTGGGGCAACTTCACAGTACATGTTTTTATATTAACTCGTTTCATCAGCAAGGTTTGTATAAGTGACCTCCATGTACCATTGTTTTAAATTAGATTTGATCGTCAATCTGCATAGGCACACCATCTGACTTAAGCCAACAGCAGGCTCATCAATCCACTTAGCTCAACTCATTGTGAGTGGTCTGGAAAAGATAAATTGGAGGAAGAGAGAAGCTGATGCAGAGAGCTCCACTTGCGTAGTGCAGACACACTGGCGATTAAAGAAACAGCTCAACCCTGAAGCAGAGAGCCAGTACGATGTATTATTTCTATCAAAGAGTCAAGGCAAGAAAAAAGACTCTGAACTTGGCCTCCCTTGTTCTTTCATTCAGTTTTCCTGACATTGGTTTACATCAAATTTCATGTGTGAATCATGAGCACCCTTCATGAGAACAACTCCCACTACTTAGTAATTTGGACAGGACAATAGATTATGGGCCATAAGCTTGTGGAGATAATATGTAAAGTAGGCAGCTGATGTCATCAGTCTTTTTGAAATGTTGATTTGATGCTAGTCTTACCAACCCGGGCCTTGTCAATTTTGTTCACAGTGTGTGTGAAACATGCACAGGAAAGCTGCCTTGAATCCCTCCATTTTAAAGCATTATCGTTAACCTGCAGATTTGTTGGTGGCTGAACAGGAGGATGGTTGATTTGATGAAACACTCTTGAAGGATTTGTTGGAGGAGACGTGACTGAGATCCAAGTGATCCCTTTTGCTGTTGTTATGTACCCCGTAACTGGATTGTCAAACCAGCAGAAATGGAACACTCGTTGGAGTATGTGATTACTAGAGACTGATAAAGTTTTTTTATTAAGAAAATAAGTAATACAGTACACTAACTGCAAGGATATAAATGTAACAGGTTAGCAATGATAGTATACACATGTACATAGAAACAGGGTAATAGGAATCAACCAAGCTCTATCGCAGTCTAGGGGTAAAATGATCAGTCTTAAGGTGAAGCAGAGTTCTGTTCAGTCTAGTGTAGTTCGAAGTAATCGCTGTTGTTGTACTATTGGAGAGAGAGAGAGAGAGAGAGAGAGAGAGATACAGTTGAGGTTTCAGGCAAACCTCTCGATGCCTTCTGATCCCATTACGGTCACCGACTGTGACCCCTCCGTTCCAGATGCAATCGTTCTTCCGTAGTGAAGCCGGCACCCAGGCAAGGGCGGACACACAACAGGTTCCTACCGGTCCTACCTTTACACCCTGTGAGCCTCTGTCCGATTTCCGCGAATCAGTCCTCCAAACTCCCACCAACTTGTGGGGCACAATGCTCTTTCCAGGGTCTCGTGGCATGTGTGTACCTTAGCAAACCCGGTATTTTATCCTCCCCCTGACGGGGTATCACCTGTCCATCACTTCACACTTCCTATTGTCTCAGCAGGATTGTTAATGAACAGTTCCGGTTCAGAGCAAACTGTCTGTGGCAGACGCCAACATACTGAATTATGTGTCTCTCTCTCATTATCTCTCTCTTCTTTCTTATTAGCATTTTGAATGGCTCTCCCTTGTCTCTCATTATTTCCCTCTCATTAACAGCATCCGTTCTGCAGCTCTGCTTGGCTTCACACATGACACCCCCACCCTTAAAAGAATTTTTTACCAGGGGTAAAAATTACAGGCATGAATGCACATTACAAAATGCACACTAATATACAGGTAGTCATCAGCTATTCGGCTAATACAGAGAACTTCAAATTTTAACACCTGGACAGACAATCAGCAATCACATTGTCAGTTCCTTTTACGTGTTTTATCTTTATATCAAATTCCTGTAATATCAGACTCCAACTTAACAAGTGTTTGTTTTTATCCTTCATTGTGGTCAAAAACATTAATGGATTGTGATCAGTGTAAACTATCAGTGGTTTCCGTGCCGAACAAATATAAACCTCAAAATGTTGTAATGCCAGAATGATTGCCAGTAATTCCTTTTCCACAGTGGAATAATTTCTCATTAAACTTTTTAGAAAAATAAGTCACTGGGTGTTCAATTCCCTCCTTGTCTGTCTGCAACAGCACCGCCCCTGCTGCTTCGTCACTAGCATCTGTTGCTAGGTAGAAGTGTTTTGAAAAGTCAGGCGCATTCAATACAGGGTGGTGACACAGTATCGCCTTCAGACTCTCGAAGGCTTGTTGACAAAGGTCGTTCCACACAAACTTCTCATTCTTCGGCAAGAGCTTAGTAAGAGGGAGGGTAATATCCGCAAAGTTTTTACAAAACTTCCAAGAGTACCCCACCATCCCCAAAAACCTTCTCAGGGCCCTCTTGTCCGTCGGGATGGGAACTTCAGAGATAGCCCGCAACTTAGCCTGCATCAGTGCCAGCTGCCCCTATCCTACCACACACCCCAGATAAGTGACCTTTGCATGGCCGAACTCACTTTTCGCGAGGTTCATTGTCAGGTTGGCTTCAGACAGCCGTTTAAACAGTTCTTCTACTGCCACAATGTGCTCATCCCAAGTGTCACTCCAGACCACCAAATCGACAATATACGCTTCTGCGTTCTTTAACCCTTTTATCACTGAATTGTCCCTGGGGTGTACTTCATGCCAAAACATAAAACATTATACTTGTATAACCCGGATGGAGTGACAAAGGCTGAGATTTCTCTAGCCCGGTCGGTTAAAGGAACGCACCAGTATCCTTTTAGCAAATCGACCTTTGTGATGTACTTAGCTCTCCCCACTTTATCGATGCAATCGTCTACCCTTGGGATGGGGTACGCATCAGTTTTTGTGATGGCGTTCACTTTTCTGTAATCTGTACAGAATCGTATGCTCCCATCGACTTTCCGGACAACCACACAGGGGGACGCCCATTCCGATTTGGATGGCCTAATAATATCTGTGGCTAGCATGTGTTCAATTTCTTTCTCCACTAGCTTGTCCTTCTCCAAGTTCATCCTATAGGGGTGTTGCTTAATAGGCTGATCTGACGTAACAATGACATCATGTACCGTCCTCTTGCATTGCCTCGGGACATCCGGACATACATCTGCATGCCAGTTAATTAGCTTTATCAGCGGCTTGCTCTGTTCAGGGGTTCAGTGAGAGACTTTATCAGCAAACTTGGCCAAAACAATAGAGTTCTCCAATCTGGTCAGCACCATGTTTATCTTTTCAAGACGGGTTTTCCCCTTATCATTTGGCACCACAGCCTCATTTATTTTTGTGATAGCACCAACTAGATCTGCTTTCTCATCGTGGTAAGCTTTTAGCATATTGATATGAACTAATTGTGTTGGCTTACATCTGTCCGGCATTTCAATAACATAACTCAGAGTCTATCTTTTAAATCACTTTGTACGGACTGTGGAATCTCGCCTGGAGGGGGTTGGTTACCACTGGAAACAGAACTAAGACCCTATCACCCACTTGAAACACTTGCTCTCGGGCTCATCTATCATACCACTATTTCATTTTTGTTTGGGAGTCTCGTAGATTTTCTTTGGCAAGGTCACAGATCCTTTTAAGCCTCTCATGAAATTTTAAAACATAATCAATCACATTGACTTGTACTGTCGGGCTGGACCGTTGCTCTTTCAGTAAGGTCAGAGGTCCTCTGGGCCTATGACCGAAGACGAGCTCAAATGGGCTGAACCCCAATGACTCCTGAACCGTGTCCCTTACGGCAAATAAAAAGAGAAGAAAGGCATCATCCCAGTCTCTGTTGTTCTCTTGACAATAAGTTTTAATCATGGTCTTTAATGTTGCGTGGAATCTTTCCAATGCCCCTTGGGACTCCTAGTGGTACACGGAGGCCAAAATCTGCTTTGCTCCCATCTCATCCAACATCCGTCGGAATGTGTGAGATGTGAAGACACTCCCCTGATCTGACTGGATTTCCCTGGGCAGCCCCACCATAGTGAAAAATTTCACAAGCGCCTTTACCACTGTGGGAGCCTTGACGCTTGCCAGGGGCACCGCCTCCAGAAACCTGGTGGCGGCACACATCATAGTCATCACATACTCTCGCCCACTCGCAGTTCTGGGCAGGGACCGACAAAATCCACAATTACTCGAGAAAAAGGTTCCCCGAAAGCGGGTATCGGTCGAAGGGGCGCTTTAGGCAGGACCTGGTTCAGCTTACCTACCACCTGACAGGTATGACACCACCTACAATATTCAATAATATCTTTCCTCATGTTCGGCCAGTAAAACTCTTTCATAATTCTATTGACTGTTTTCCTCACCCCAAAATGTCTA
Organism: Mobula birostris; assembly: GCF_030028105.1. NCBI lineage: Eukaryota > Metazoa > Chordata > Chondrichthyes > Myliobatiformes > Myliobatidae > Mobula > Mobula birostris. Next base: position 55,548,089 of record NC_092377.1, read on the forward strand.
CCGAGGGGTATCTTGTGGGCCAGGCTAAAAATCTCGTCCCTATAAATTTTCAGCACTACCACCTGGTGTACCACCCCCCACTCCTCATCCGCGGGCACGGTACTTGGTCTCCACTTCCTCATCAGTACTCCCTCCTTCACATAATAGCCCACTGGTTCCCTTTTTATTTTTGCTTCAGAGAGAGCTGTCTCCATCAAAACCATCAGCTCCTCGCCTCATTCCTGTGCCTGTATAAATTCCTTCCTCGCTAATGATAAATCTACCTCAACTCCCTTCCGCTCCACTATGCTTCTTCTTCTCACTTTCTAACCCCTCCTGGTACAAGCCTGGTAAAAACATCTCAGCTAAGGTACTGATGACCCTTGTTTCCATCCAGGGGGTCAGTGTGGACATGGTGGAGGATTACAAATACCTGGGGATACGAATTGACAATAAACTGGACTGGTCAAAGAACACTGAGGCTGTCTACAAGAAGGGTCAGAGCCGTCTCTATTTCCTGATTAGACTGAGGTCCTTTAACATCTGCCGGACGATGCTGAGGATGTTCTACAAGTCTGTGGTGGCCAGTGCTATCATGTTTGCTGTTGTGTGCTGGGACAACAGGCTGAGGGTGGCAGACACCAACAGAATTAATAAACTCATTCGTAAGGCCAGTGATGTTGTGAGGATGGAATTGGACTCTCTCAAGGTGGTGTCTGAAAAGAAGATGCTGTCTAAGTTGCATGCCATCTTGGTCAATGTCTCCCATCCACTACATAATGTACTGGTTGGGCACAGGAGTATATTCAGCCAGAGACTCATTCCACCAAGATGCAACACAGAGCATCATAGGAAGTCATTCCTGCCTGTGGCCATCAAACTTTACAACTCCTCCCTTGGAGGGTCAGACATCCTGAGCCAATAGGCTGGTCCTGGACTTATTTCATAATTTACTGGTATAATTTACATATTACTATTTAACTATTTATTGCTCATGGAGCAACTGTAACGAAAACCAATTTCCCCCGGGATTAATAAAGTATGACTATGACTATGACTAAATCCACATTCGCTTCGGCAGCCTGTCTCGACATGCGTCGAGTCACTGCGCAAACGGGATAAACCTGTGAATCCATGGGGGGGTCTTCAGTCCTGGCAGGCTTGCTCGTCAGTTTTACTGCTGGGTACGCATCTCCACCTGCAAGGTCGTTACCGAGTAAGACCTCCACGTCTTCCATCGATAATTCGGACCACACCCCTATCGTGACCGGTCCAGATACCAAGTCACTTTTCAGGTATATCTGGCCCAAAGGGACTGCTTCAGTCCCTTTCCCAATGCCTTTTATCACACTGACCTCCCCAATCTCGGTCTCTGCACTAAATTCTAACACCATCCTTAAGATTAATGACTGACAAGCCCCAGTGTCTCTCCAGATCCGTACTAGAACTGGGATTGACCCCTCCTTCACCGACACCAATCCGGCCAAATTAAACTTCTCGTGCCCTTCCTGAACCCTATCAGACCTCTTCTACCCTAGCGATTTGTTTGCCGGCTCAACACAGCCAGTCGGAGTCATCGTTTTTCCTTTCCCCGTCTCCTTCTTTGGGGCAAAACACCTGGACGCAATGTGACCAGCTTTCCCACAATTATAGTATACGAAACCAGGAGACTTCCTACCATACTGCTTCCTGTCTTCCTTATCCTTCTCACTAGTCCCCGGCTTACTTTCTGGCTTTACCGGAAGACTTTCTCCGCCCTCTCGACTACCCTTCTGGTAGCTCTTACTCAGGGTAGACTTTGATTTGTGTGTTAACGCGTGCTCATCCGCTAACTTAGCAGTTGCGGCTAAGCTTTCTGCCTCTTTCTCATCTAGATAGGGCCTCATACCTTCAGGGATACAACCTTTAAATTGCTCAATCAGTATTAGCTGTAGCAGTTTGTCATAATTCCTAGTGAGCCCTTTCAAGGCGCACCAACGCTCACAATACATTTGCATCTCAAGGGCAAACTCTAAATACATGCGGCCCCACTGCTTCCTCACATTCCGGAACCCTTACCGGTATGCCTCTGGGACCAATTCATAAATCCTAAGGTATAGCCTCTTTTACCACATCATACCTCTGTGCATCTTCTGCTGACAAAGCTGAGTAAGCTTGTTGAGCCTTCTCCTTAAGCACGCTCTAGAGTAAAATAGCCCACTTATCCCTCAGCCAGTCCTGACTTGCAGTGACTTTTTTGAAATATAGGAAGTACCTATCAACATTGGCCTCCTCAAATGGGGGAACCAACCTAACCTCCCGGGTCACCTTGAATCCTCCACCTTGGTCCAGCAATTGGCCTCCCTCTAGCGTTATCCTCAACTTCTCCAGCTCAAACTCCCTTTCCTTCTGCTTCTCTCTCCCTTCCCTTTCTAGCTGCTTTTCTCTCTCTTCCCTTTCTAGCTCTTCTCTCTCTCTCTCTTCCCTTTCCTGCTTCTCTCTCTCTTCTCGCTCTAGCTGCTTCACTCAGAATTCATGCTCGAGCCTTAATTTTTCCGTCTGCAACTGCACCGCCTCCCCACCAGGTTTGCTCATAGACACCACCTCCAGCTCCCCGTGGGGAAACACATCTTTAGGTACATAATACTCAACGATGGCTCTGTGCATCTCTGCTCTCCTCATTGTCTGCTTCCCCTTCAAAAGATTCAACCATTTTGCAACAGTCGCCAATTCTGATTTCTTGGCATCCTCTAATGCCTCCAAGGTTGACGTCTTTAGAAATTCCTCAATCTCCATTTCTGCTGTTTTCCCTTTTTTTATTTAGGAATTTAACCCAATCAATTTAACCAGTCTCAATTTTGGCGTTCAAAATCCCGGATGACGAGCCCCCACTTATGTTACGTACCCTGTAACTGGGTTGTCAAACCAGCAGAAATGGAACACTCGTTGGAGTCTGTGATTACTAGAAACTAATAAAGTTTTTTTAATAAGAAAATAAGTAATACAGTACACTAACTGCAAGGATATAAACGTAACAGGATAGCAATGATAGTATACACATATACACAGAAACAGGGTAATAGGAATCAACCAAGCTCTATCGCAGTCTAGGGGTAAAATGATCAGTCTTAAGGTGAAGCAGAGTTCTGTTCAGTCTAGTGTAGTTCAAAGTAATCGCTGTTGTTGTACCATTGGGAGAGAGAGAGAGTGAGATATACAGTTGAGGTTTCAGGCAAACCTTTCGATGCCTTCTGATCCCATTGTGGTCACCAACTGTGACCCCTCCATTCCGGATGCAATTGTTCTTCCGTGGTGAACCCGGCATCCAGGCAAGGGCGGACACACAACAGGTTCCCACCAGTCGTACCTTTACACCCTGTGAGCCTCTGACCGATTTCCGCGAATCGGTCCTCCAAAGTCCCACCAACTTGTGGGGCACAATGCTCTTTCCAGGGTCTCGTGGCATGTGTGTCTGTGCCTTAGCAAACCCGCTAATTTATCCTCCCCGTGATGGGGTATCACCTGTCCATCAAACTTCACACTTCCTATTGTCTCAGCAGGATTGTTAATGAACAGTTCAGGTTCAGAGCAAACTGTCTGCGGCAAACGCCAACATACTGAATTATGTGTCTCTCTCTCTCTCGTTATCTCTCTCTTCTCTCTTATTAGCATTTTGAATGGCTCTTCCTTGTCTCTTGTTATCTCTCTCTCATTAACAGCATCCGTTCTGCAGCTCTGCTTGGCTTCACACATGATACCTTGAAAGTGGGTCCTCGGGGGGGGGGGGGTCATCCTGTTAGCCCAGCAACGTAAAAGGGAGGAACAAACAGGGCCCATTGAAATGGGCATTGACCTGGAGACCAAGAGTTTGAAAGAACGTACCTCATCTGTCTATGTCTCAAAGAAAGAAGCCCCATGGAGCTATGGGGTTCTCCAAGGAGACAGTGTCAGGTGGAACTTCAGCCACTGAGCCACTCTAGACCATTCTGCCTATGCCAATCAAGGTCACAGACGCCCTTTATCTTTTCTTTAATGCAGGTTTTCACAGGCAAAGAGTTTGGTAATGTTTGCTGCCCGTTACTTCCTCAGGCAAGTGATGAATCTCTGAAGGTGAGAAAAAAAGCATCTTCTGCTTGGATAGAGAATTGCTAGCTGTATAAGTTTAGAAATTCATTGACCTAGTTTTTTAGTGCTCCCACACTTCTCCTCTGTCTCTTCTTCCATCTCCTGCTGTGCTGTCACAGGCAAGAGCGGAGACCCCATAATTCTTAAAATATGGACAATGCTGCACTCTAGAGGGAGTATCCCTTCACTACACTGTAAAGGAGTGCACACCCAGAGAGTCCAGGATACTGCACTTCCAAGAGAATAAGTTGTTTACAAATGAAACCACATGGCTTTAAGGGCACCATCAGCAAATGTGAAATTTTATCTAAGTCACAGGCAGTTTCATTCACTGGGTGTCAAGGGTGTGTATGACAAGAGCCAGGAAACATATTTGGTCAGCATGACAACAGTGAGATTTGCCCAGTTTCTTTGTTTTAGTCACAATGTCACAGAGTTGGACAGCATGGAAACATGCCTTTGGGCCAGATTGTTCTTTGCAACCAAGGTGGCTATCTAAGCTAGTCCCATTTTGCTCAGATCCCTCTAAAGCTTTCCTTTCTATGTACAATCCAAATGTCTTTTATGCAATGTACTTTTTCCTGCATCTACCCTATACCCACCTACATCTGTGTGAAAAATTTACTCCTCAGGTCCCATTTAAATCTTTCCACTCTCACCCTAAACTTACACTGTCTAGTTTTAGACCTCCCTACCCTGGTAAAAAGATGATGAGAAGAGGAGAAGATGGCAGCGCGACGCAGCACACAGCGGCCACTCCGGCGATGAATATCTGTTATCTGTCAAGTAAGGTGCCGTGCACAATCCTGATTTGATGGAGGCAGAAGTGAGAGCACAGAGGAACATCTGGTGAAACTTCTGAAATGCCTGTTTCACTGACGCTGCTACTGTGTGATCCAGAATCTCCGGAGGGGAAGGCCCTGAGTTCTCAGCTTTGCTTGTTGCTCAGCTGCTGGGGTGGGGTCGAAGTGCTCGGCAGAGATGGTGCTCGGTGCTCGGTGTCGGAGGGCTGGTCAGAGGCTCTAAGTTTTCAGACAGACTCAGAGTTGGCTGTGGTCAGGTGCTTCCAGGGTGCTGCATCGGCAAGTTTGCGGTGCTGGAGGTTCATAGCAAGTAGAGTTTCTCCCTTCTACCGTCTGTGTGAGATGATGGGCTATTGAGTCTTCGAGACTTTTTTTTACCATGTCCATGGTCTACTCTTTATCAAATTACGGTATTGCTTTGCACTGTTGTAAATATATGTTATAATTATGTGTTTTTTGTCAGTTTTAGTCTTGGTCTGTCCTGTGTTTCTGTGATGTCATACTGGAGGAACATTGTATCATTTCTTAACGCATGCATTTCTAAATGATAATAAACGAGGACTGAGTGTCCTCATAATCTAATCTAATCTCCTCATGATTTTATAACCTTCCATAAAATTACCCACTCAGCCTCCTACACTCAAGGGGAAACAGTCCCAGCCTTTCCAATTAATTCTTATAAAACAAGTCCTCCAATTTGCGGTGTCGGCCGTATAAATGATATTCCCAGCAGTAGGTTAGACCAGCAGGTGGTTGCTGGGGGACAGAGATTTTCTTCTTTGGTCCCAGCTCCTCCAGCTCCAGCTGCAGATCTGACCTCAGCAATATCCACCTCCAGTCCTTTCTGTGGTGATATCACGTGCAATGATGTGCCAGTATATGATTGGACAGAGCACTGAGCATGCGCGGGATTGCCAGAATGTTCCAGCACGTGGCTGGGTTAAGACATGTTTGTTTATTACTGTAGATAGAAGTTCTCCAGTTCTTCTGGAATATGATTCTTTATTGTTAACCCACAGTATATTTAAACAGAAGTAACATAACATGGTGTCAGAAGTGGTTCTGGAAGAATAGTACGGGAGAATCGAGAATCGAAGATAATCGAAAAAAAAAGAAAAGGAGAAAAAAGTTCAAACTGTAAACAGTAAAATGGAAGGTTTACAACCCCCACCAAAACTTCAGCTGACTGACAATGTAGCTGAGAATTGGAGAATATTCAAGCAACAGTTTGAGCTGTACTTATCAGCGATGAAGAGAAATCGGAAAAAACCAAAGCTGCGCTTTTGCTCCATGTAATCGGGAATGACGCAGTAGAGGTATATAATAACTTTGCCTTTGAAGATGGAGATAAATTCAATTTAAAGTCTAGGATGGACAGATTTGAAGTACTGTATTTTGTATACCTAAGTGTAATTTAACGTATGAGCAACATAAGCTCTTCACGTGCGCAGAGAGCTGCTGAAAGAATTGATCAGTATGTTACTGAGTTTAGAAAGCGTAGTAGAACATGTGAGTTGGGATTGCTCATGGACTCTCTCATTAAAGATAGACTTGTTTGTGGCATCCGAGATAATGCTCTGAGAGAAAGGCTGTTAAGAGAGCAAGATTTAAATTTTGAAAAAGCTTTGGTGCTTTGCAAAGCTTTTAAGACCGTGACCTTGCAGGCTGAAGAGCTTTTTGTCGAAAACTGCAATGTAAATGCTGTAAAAAAGCGCAAATATATCAAGAAATATAATAATACATCGACGAAACCGACAGAGAGCAAGACGGCATTGGAAAGAAAAAAGTCATGTGATTGCTGTGCGCGGGAGCATCGTCCAAATCAGTGTCCCGCATATGGCAAAATTTGCAATGGCTGCAGTAAGATTAATCAATTTTCACACTGTTGTAAAAGTAGAAAGAAAGCAAAGAAAATGAAACAAGTAAATGCTTTGCTTGAAGATGAACGTGAGAAAATTTATATAGATGTGCTTTGTGAAAATAAACAAAGTAAGAATGACTGGACTATTCCGTTGCAAATGAATCAAAACAGTATTCTGTTTAAACTTGATACTGGAGCGTAAGTAAATGTTCTTGCAAAATCTGAGTTTAATGCTTTAAAGCCAAGACCGAAGTTATATCAGACAAATATAAAAGTGACTGGGTATTCAGGTGCAGACATTCCAGTTAAAGGAGTATGCGTGGCAAAGGTATCACACAAAAATATTGTGCACACGCTTTCATTTGTGGTCATGCCAAAAAAAATACAGTCAATTCTGGGTTTACCTGCCTGTGAAAGACTTAATTGGTGAAATGAATTTTTGTCTTGGATAGTGACACAAAGCTGAAGTGACAGAATGTTGCATTACAGTCGGCAGAAGATGATGTAACTCGACTGCAGGTATAAAAGTAGTAGCTGCAGTGTCTGAGACGACCAAACAGGAGGCAATTGATGATGTGAAAAAGCAATGGCAGGAGGAGGTTACTAATGAAAGAGACACTGAGAGAATATGAGATTCAGTTTCATCACTGTCTAGAGCAAGAACGCTCACAGTGGGCACAGTATAAGGAAGAAGTGAAAGCACAAGTGAAAGAACTGCGAAGTATTATTGAAATGATGAAGTCTCAGCATAAAAAATAGATTACACAGTTAATGAATGAATTAAATGAAGAAAAGAAAATTCCTATTTCATTACAAATGGAAGTGGAACATAAATTGACTGATCTAAGGAGACGTTTGTCTGAAGGACAAGGAGACAAAGTGAGGATATAAGATAAAATGAACACATGGACACAGACCAGATCATACATGGTCCAAACAGAGGAGGGAGCAGTATTAGGAAAGAATCACAAAGGCTTTAAGAAAGAGCCAACTTCAGAGTTTCAGTTATCTGTTATAAATGTGTTTTGATTAACATTGTTAATTGTTTTTCTTCTTAAGGAAAGGAAGATGTGGTGATATCACATGCAATGATGTGCCTGTACATGATCGGACAGAGCAATGAGCATGCGCTGGATTGCCAGAATGTTCCAGCATGAGGCTGGGTTAAGTCGTGTTTGTTTATTACTGTAAATAAAAGTGTTCTAATTCTTCCATAATATGATTCTTTACTGTTAACCCACGGTACGTTTAAACAGATCTAACATAACACTTTCTCACTGCCACTGGGTCCCTGGGCTCCCTTCCCCCAACACTACTCCCAGCCCTGGGTCTCTCAGGCTCCCCCATCTTGCTTTGGGTCCTCAGAGCCTCCATTCCTCCCACCCTACCTTCTCTGAACACACTAACTCTCCCTTCTTCTCTGACACCACCGACACTCCTCCTGCCTCTGATGCCAGCTCTAGTACTGGTCTTCACCATTGCTCTCCAATGTTTACCTGTCTAAGGCAGAATGTTCTGTCCTCAGCAAGTGCCTTACCTTTTTCTACACCTCAGTAAGTTCCGCACCTGCCAAGATACCATGCTGTCCTTCCATCAGCTCCACCTCTGAGCCCATTTCTTCAGCAAGGATTCTCCACGGGCACTGATGACCCCTTCTCCTGTCTTTATCTCTCCTCTTCTTGAACATCATACTCTAATTCATCTATAACAGGATCCTACTACCAAACACATCTTTACCTCACACCCCATTCTCCACATTCAACGGGGATCACTCCCTCTGTGACTTCCTTGTCCAGTTGTCCCTCCCCACTAATCTCCCACCTGGCACTTAGCCCTGCAAATGGTAGAAGTGCTACATCTGCCCATTCACGCCTTCCATTCAAAGTCCCAAACAGTCCTTTCAGGTGAGGCAACACTTCACCGGCAAATCTGTGGGGGTCGAACATTGTATCGGGTGATCCTGTTTCAGCACTGGTGTAACCCAATGTAAATTTGGGGACCACTTTGTCAAGCACCTCTGCTTCATTTGCAAAAGTGGAATTTCCCAGTTACAACAATCCTGGTTCTTATTCCAACATGTCAGACCACGGCCTCCTCTTCTGCCACACCGAGGCCACTCTCAGGGTGGAAGAGCAACACCTCATATTCCGTCCAGGTAGCCTCAAACCTCACGGATTGAACATTGATTTCTCCTTCTGGTAACCTTTTTCTTGTTTTTCTGTTCCTCTCCCCTTTCCCTCTTCTTCTATCCCACGCGCTGGCCTCTTAGGTCTTCTTATCTGCCTATCACCACCCCTTCTGCCCTTTCTTGCCCAGTTGATTCTCCTCTTCTACCAAATTCCTTCTTGTCTAGCCCTTTACCTTTCCCACACGCAAAGCTTCTCCTATCACCTTCTAGCTTGACCTTCTTCCCGCCCCCCCCCCCACCTTTTTTATTCTGACATCTTCCTTTCAAGGAGTAGTACTGCAAAAAAGGTGCATACATCATTAAGGATCCCATTAGCCAGGACACACGCTCTTCTCATTGCTACCATCAGGAAGGAGGTACAGAAGCCTGAAGGCACACACTCAGTGATTCAGGAACAGCTTCCTCCCCTCTGCCATCTGACTTCTGAATAGACGTTGAACCCATGAGCACTACCTCACTGCTTTTTTTAAAAAATTTTTAAAAGTCTTGCACTGCTTCTTTAATACATATACCAACTCTCATTCAGTTTTCTTTATTATTATGTATTGCATTGTACTGCTGCCACAAAGTTAACAAATTTCATGACATATGCCAGTGATATTAAACCTGATTCTAATTCTGATTGCAGTCCTGAAGAAGAGTCTAGGTCCAAAACGTTGATTATTTATCATTTCCATAGATGCTGCCTGAGCTGCTGAGTTCCTCTGTCATTTTGTGTGTGTCACTCTCGATTTTCAGCATCTGCAGAACCTTTTGTGTTATGGAACAATGTATCAGGTTCAGTTCCACTCAGAAGCCTCAAGACATCACCAATACTCGGTAATGAGGGAGAGTCTGTACTCATGTAACAAAACCTGGACAATATTCAGACTTCTGCTGTTGGTTGCAAGTTACACCAGCACCAGACAAGTGTTAGGCAATTGCTATTTCCAACAAGAGGTTACTTAACCACTTCATACTGAAATTCAAGAGTATTACCATTGCTGAATTCCTTACTATCAACATCATGGGATAACAGAGACTGATTTGAGCCAAACAATTAATGTGGTTGCAAATGCAGGTAAGAGGTGAACTGTTCCACAACTGGGGATTCTTATCTTGACTCTGAAAGGTCTTTTCAACATCTAGAGGGTTTAAGAAGAAGTATCTCCTACTTGACTGATTAAGAGGACTCAGCCAGCCCTGAGGAAGAGTCATTGATCCAAAACATCAGCTGGTTTCTTTGTCCACAGAAGCTGATTAGCTGGACAAGTTCTTCCAGTGTTTCTGCTTTTGTTTGAGATTCCAGCACCTGCAATTTCAATTGTTTCCTTCCAAGTATCATCCAGGATGAAGCAATTGTCCTGAGTGTCACCCACCTGTTGTGCTGGTTACAGTGCACATATCTCATGAGTCAATAAACCAATGCACAATTCTTCACCATTCCAGTACAGTTTCCATCTTTAATTGCTTGGGTTGCTAATTGTCCCAATATCCACTTTCTCACAGTTCATGAATGTGACCCAATCATGTGTCACTCTTCTGTGAGGCTGTTGCAGGAGTATCATGATCCCTTTAAAGTCTACTTGGATAAAGTTCCTTGGGGCTGTGATCGCTACACCCTGAGCTTCCACTGCAACAATAATGCACATTTACAGCCAGCAAATTGGAAGTACGAGATTAATCAATTGTCATATGCAGATTTTATTATGCTGGACAGCTGCACATATTTCACTACTTGAAATCCCCATCTACTCTGCAAACTGGGAAGTGATACTTCAAAGAAGGCTTAGAACTGCTGTCAGAACTGGACCAGAATTTTAACATATTTTCTGTCATTTCTGACATAGATTCTAATTTAAGTGAATATTTATACCCCACCAACAAAAAATTAGGAAGCAAAACTCAAAGGTTATTATCTCTGATTTGTTACCTGAGCCAGGTGCAAATTGGCAGAGGATGAGTAAGACTAGAGAAGAGAATGCATGATTCATATATCTGTGTGAGAGAAAAGGTTTCGACTCATGGGCCCCTGGTACTTGTATGGTGAAAGCTGGAGCTGTACTGCTGGGGCAGTCTCCACATGAAAAATGCTGAGACTCAGCTACATAATTATGGAAGCAGGAGGTATTTTAAATGAAACACTGGGAGAAAGGGATCAATGTTGTAAGGATATAGTAAATCAAAGAATAGGAACAAGACTGCAGAAGGAGAGACTCTAATATGAGAAACGATCAACAGAATGTCACAAGAAGAGGTAAAGAGTATGAATCTATGAATAAATCATTAACTATCAAAGGGCAAAGGAAGACACAGTGGTGCAGAAGTTTGAGCTGCTTTTGTGACCTGGCTCTGACTCTGATCTCAGGTGCTGTTGTGGGGTGCTTGAACATTTTCAATGTATCCATGTAGGTTTTGCTCAGGTCCTCTAGTTTCCCTCCCAAATCGCAAAGATATTCTGGTGTGCTAATTGGCTCTGGAAAATTGGCCCTGGTGTAAATGAGTGGCAAGAGAATAGCAACTGGGAGAGGAGACAAGGGGTTGTGGGGGGAGGGAGGATCTTGATGGACATGCAGGAAAGATTAGCATGCCAGCATAGAAGGACCAAATAGCCTCCTTCTCGGTGGCTAAAAAAAAATATTACAAATACTTTCGGGCATAGGCACAGGCACAACAAGAAAGGGAGGGGTGGGACTAAAAAAGAAAAAAAACAAATACTTTTAAGGCTCTCTATCTGAATGCAAAATAGATGAACTAAGAGAACAAATAGAATTAAATATGATCTGATCTCCATTATAGAGACACAGCACTGGGCTGAGAGATACCAGCAGAGATACAAACAAATCACTCAAAATGCACATTCCAACAATAAATAATAATTCTAAGGGGTGAGCCTTCTATCGGTGCCTAATTTAGTTAAATTTAACAAGCAAGTTTAAACAAAAAGTATGCATTTACACAAAGATGCAAGCCTAAGACTGGACTGAACATACAAGGGGTGATTGATAAGTTTGTGGCCTAAGATAGAAGGAGTCTATTTTAGAAAACCTAGTACAATTATTTTCAACATAGTCCCCTCCTACATGTACACACTAGTCCAACGGTCGTGGAGCAAACGGATCCCTTCTTTGTAGAAGTGGTCCACAGCAGGGGTTATTGATAAGTTTGTGGCCTAAGGTAGGAGGAGGTGAGTTATTAACTTCAAACTTTCTCCATTATTGCTCAAAGAGTTGAACTACACGCACACGTAACGAAAGCATCATGGACATCCAGGTGGTCCACAGCAGGGGTTATTGATAAGTTTGTGGCCTAAGATAGAAGGAGGTGAGTTAAAAACAGAAACACGAGGAAATCTGCAAATGCTGGAATTTCAACCAACATACATAAAAGTTGCTGGTGAATGCAGCAGTCCAAGCAGCACCTCTAAGAAGAGGTACAGTCGATGTTTCGGGCCGAGACCCTTCATCAGGACGAACTGAAGGAAGAGCTAGTAAGAGATTTGAAAGTGGGAGGGGGAGGGAGAGATCCAAAATGATAGGAGAAGACAGGAGGGGGAGGGATGGAGCCAAGAGTTGGACAGTTGATTGGCAAAAGGGATATGAGAAGATCATGGGACAGGAGGCCCAGGGAGAAAGAAAAGTAGGAGGGGGAGAGAAAAGCCCAGAGGATGGGCAAGGGGTATAGTGAGAGGGACAGAGGGAGAAAAAGGAGAGAGAGAGAAAGAATGTGTGTATATAAATAAATAACGGATGGGGTATGAGGGGGAGGTGGGGCATTAGCCGAAGTTTGAGAAGTCAATGTTCATGCCATCAAGTTGGAGACTACCCAGATGGAATATAAAGTGTTGTTCCTCCAACGTGAGTGTGGCTTCATCCTTACAGTAGAGGAGGCCATGGATAGACATATCAGAATGGGAATGGGATGTGGAATTAAAATGTATGGCCACTGGGAGATCCTGCTTTCCTTGGCGGACAGAGCATAGGTGTTCAGCAAAACGATCTCCCAGTCTGCGTCGGGTCTCACCAATATATAGAAGGCCACATCGGGAGCACCGGACGCAGTATATCACCCCAGCCAACTCACAGGTGAAGTGTCGCCTCACCTGGAAGGACTGTCTGGGGCCCTGAATGGTGGTGAGGGAGGAAGTGTAAGGGCATGTGTAGCACTTGTTCCGCTTACAAGGATAAGTGCCGGGAGGGAGATCGGTGGGGAGGGATGGGGGGTGGGGGGGAGGAATGGACAAGGGAGTCGAGTAGGAGATGAGTTAAACAGCTTTCGTTACATGCACGTGCAGTTCAACTCTTTGAAGTTTCTCCTCATCTCCTTCTACTTTAGGCCACGAAGTTATCAATCACCCCTGCTGTGGACCACTTTCTGGAGGTCCAAGACACCGACTTCTACAAAGAAGGGATTTGTATGCTCCACGACTGTTGGGCTAAGTGTGTAAATGTAGGAAAAATAAATGTGCTAGGTTTTCTAAAATTGACTCCTTCTACCTTAGGCCACGAACTCATCAATCACTCCTCATAATTAACATCAATGAATGACTGAATAATAAGCAACAATAAGAATTCAAAGCAAATCTCGCCAGAAACATAACACAATCAGTATGAGCTTCTGAAGATATTTAAAAAGAGTTCACAAAGTGTGCATAGGTGGTGCAGAAAATGAGTCTGGAGAGCTAAAAATGAAAGCATCATTTGGCAGGCGAATTAAATTATATTAGTCTGCACCACAGAGGATATAAGTAACATCCTGTAATTAGTTTTAAATCAAAAAAAAATAGAAGGGAGGAAGGAATTCAGGAACATTACATTCACTAAGGCAGTGGTATTCAGCAAGTTGCTGGGGTTTAAGCGAACATTTCTCTAGGATGTCATGAATGTCTTAAAAGAAGTGGCTCGTGAGATAATTAATGTTTTGACTTTAATTTTCCAAAATTTGCTACATTTAAAGAAAGCTTCATCAGATTGGAAAGTAAGAAATTTGCCTTGTTTATTCAAAATAAATGGGAAACAAAAAGTGGGAAATTATAGACCTGCCGGTTTAAAATATGTAATTGGAAATATGTTAGAAGCGATTATTAAAGACGTAGTAGTCAGAACACTTAGAAAAATCCAGTAATGTTGACAAGGTTTTCTAAAAGGGAAGTCTTGCTTGACCAATTTTCTTGGAGATCTTTGAAGAAGGAACATCTGCTGATCTGTGTGAAGTTTCCTGTCTTTGCTCCTGTGTCCTTTCATGCTGCAAAGGTGGCAAAGGTATGCTGATAGGTTGACTGGCTCCTGTAAGTTTTCCATTGACATAGGTTTGTGATCAAGAACTGAGAAAACTGAGCACGTGAGAGTCAAGATGTAGTACAGTTGAATCAGGTGAAGCGGAGCTGGACTGATAGGATTCTCCTACTCCGAACCAGATGGACTTGTGAATTGTAATAAGTATTAAATTGTTAAATTAGTTTATTATTGTCACATGTACCATAGTAAAGTGACAACCGTCGCCGGCAGCCCATTCCACGCACTCGCCACTCTCTGTGTAAAAATCTTACCCCTGACATCTCCTCTGTACCTACTTCCAAGCACCTTAAAACTGTGCCCTCTCACATTAGCCATTTCAGCCCTGGGAAAAAGCCTCTGACTATCCACATGATCAATGCCTCTCATCATCTTAGACACCTCTATCAGGTCACCTCTCATCCTCTGTTGCTCCAAGGAGAAAAGGTCAAGTTCACTCAACCTATTCTCATAAGGCATGCTCCCCAATCCAGGCAACATCCTTGTAAATCTCCTCTGCACCCTTTCTATAGTTTCCACATCCTTCCTGTAGTGAGGTGGCCAGAAATGAGCACAGTTCTCCAAGTGTGGCTTGAACAGGATCCTATATAGCTGTAACATTTTACCGCTCGGCTCTTGAACTCAAATCCCACAGTTGATGAAGGCCAGTGCACCATATGCCTTCTTAACCACAAAGTCAACCTAAGAGGTGTGAGAATGTCCAAGGTGGGTGGGAACTTTAATTATGCTGGCTGCTTTATGGGGCAGTGACAAGTGTAGACAAAGTCCATGGAGAAAAGGACTTGTTTTCGAGATGTGCTGAGCTGAGTCGACAACTCTCTGCAGTTCCTTGACGTCACAGGCAGAGCAATTGCCTTGCCAAGCTGCATTGTCACTGGATAGCATTCCTTCTATGGTTCATCAATAAAAAATTGGCAAGGTTCAGAGGGTGTATCAAATTTGATTATCTTCCTGGGGAAGTAGAGGCACTGGCAGGCTTTCTTAGCTGTGCCTTCAGTGTGGTTGGACCAGGACAGGCTATTGATGATAATCACACCTAAGAACTTGAATTCACAACCCTCTCAATGTCAGCAGCATTGATTTAAACAGAATCATGTGCTCTCACCGCCTGAAGTCAATGGCCAGCTGCTTTGCTTTGTTAACATTGAGGGAAAGGTTGTTGGTATGACACCATGTCACCAGGCTCCTCATCTCTTTGCGGCTCATTGTCTGAGATACAGCCCACTGTGTTGATATCATTTGCAAACATGTAGCTGGAGTTAGAGCATGTCAGGCCATTTAGTTATGAATGTACAAGGAGTAGAGTAGGGAGCTCAGGATGCGGTCACATGGTGCACCAGTGTTGGGAATATCCATGGCAGAGGCATTGCTGCCTGTTCTTACTGAATGCAATTTATTGGTCAGGAAGTCAAGGATCCATTTGCAAAAGGAGGTGCAGTGCAATGCCGGCAGTGGTAGTAGAGGCAGATACATCAGGGACATTTAAGAGACTTTTAGATAGGCATGTTGATGAAGGGAAAATGACGGCTGTGTGGGAGGGAAGGGCAGATTGATCTTCGAGTAGGTTACAAGGTCGCCAGGCCTGCACTGTGCTGCAATGCTCTATGCAATGCACTGTAGTGGTTCACCAAGATTGGATAAGTGAATAATAGTGTCCTTGTTAGTGATACCCTTCCCCAAAAATGACTAAATCTTTTAAATGTAATATTGCATATTGAAGTTGTGGTGTCGTCTTTTATTGGTGCTATCCCGTGTAACCTGAACTCTATCATGCTCAATTTAGGTAATTGGTATTACTCTGAGTCTGATAGTTTATTACATTTTTAAGTTACCACAATATTGCAAATGGCTGGCTTGTGCACTCTTGTTGAAAGTTATGAATTATGAGAAAATGATGATGCCATTACAGTATTCTCTAATGCCTCTTTATTTTCTTGCAGTCATTGGACCATAAGACTATAAGACATAGGAGCAGAATTAGGCCATCTGCCCCATCGAGTCTGCTCCGCCACTCAAGCGTGGCTGATCCTTTCTTTTATCTCTTTAACTCCAGTTTCCGGCCCTCTCCCTGTAACCTTTGATGCCATGTCCAATCAAGAACATATCAATCTCTGCCTTAAATACACCCAACAACCTGGCCTCCACAGCTGGATGTGGCAACAAATTCCACAAATTCACTACCCTTTGGCTAAAGAAGTTTCTCTGCATCTCTATTTTCAAAGGGTCCCCCTCTATCCTGAGGTTGTGTCCTCTTGTTCTAGACTCTCCTACCACGGGAAACATCCTTTCCACATCTACTCTGTCTAGACCTTTCAACTTATGAAAGTTTTCAATGAGATCCCCCCTCATCCTTCAGAATTTCAGCAAGTACTGACCCAAAGCCACCAAACGTTCCTCCTATGATAAACCTTTCATTCCTGGAATCATCCTAGTGAACGTCCTCTGGTCCCTCTCCAATGCTAGCACATCTTTTCTAAGATGAGGGGCCCAAAACTTTATACAATACTCAAGGTGAGGCCTCACCAGTTCCTTGTAAAGCCTCAGCATCACATCCCAGCTCTTGTATTCTAGACCTCTTGAAATGAATCCTAACGTGGCACTTGCCTTCCTCACCACCAACACGACCTGCAAGTTAACCTTCAGGCTGTTCTGCACAAGGACTCCCATGTCCGTCTACATCTCAGATTCCTAGATTTTCTCCTCATTTAGAAAATAGTCAGCACATTTATTTCTACTACCAAATGCATTTTTCACCATTGTATTTCATTTAACATTTCTTGCCCATTCTCCTAATCTGTCCATCCTTCTGCATCCTGCCATGTTTCTCATGACAACATATGTTAATGCCTACTTAAACCCACCTTCTTAACTTTTTTGGATTTTTAACACCTTTAGAGACATTAAACTCTGTTGGCCCAGAATGCTTGACGTCCTACAGTTAAAGCATCACTAGAGATCTTTCAAGAAAAGTGTTGAAATATTTTACTCATATCTCTCTCCATTTCAACAAGGTCTCCAATGTTTTCCAGAGTCAAGTTCTTTTTGCTATTTACCACTGGACTGTTACAAGGCAAGTTTATTTATTTTAAGAGATGTAGTCTATTCTACTAGTTCAAGTACTAAATTTGAATAATTTCAGCTGAAATCTTACTGGATATTTAACCTGCAGCTGGTAGAAAGTTATTCACTTATACTGTCTTTCAATTACAACCATAATCAGACTTAACCCTGAATTCGATTTCGGATGTCATAATTATATCCACTTCACCTAGACCTACAAGACTATAGGATAAGCAACCCCTGAACTTTAGAATTCTTCTCCGTGTTTTCAAAATATTTCAGTCTCACCCTCCCCTCCTTTCAATCCCCTCCAATCCTGTAAACCTGAAAAATATATGCACACCCCTTGATCCTTTATAGCTTTGCAAAGGTTGCCATATCATGGCCTACCAAGGGCTTATTAAATAGCTTTGTTTCTCCTCCCTTTGTGACCTTACAACTTTCCTCATGACTGAGTGTTTGATCTTCTGCCTTGGAATCTTGCGTGGCTAGACATTGATATTTGTTTTAATGGCCTTTGGATATTAAAGAAATGGGATGTAAAAAGAACTTGCTATTTTCTGTGGCACAGTGTTGACAATTTCTTGTTGAAGACACTTTTCTTGTAGTATAGAAAAGCTGCTGGAAGTGCAGACAAAAACACACAAAATACTGGAGGAACTCAACAAGGCTGGCAGCATCTATGGAGAGAAATAAGCAGCCGACATTTTGGATTGAAACCCTTCATCAAGAGTGACTTCCTTGTAATATGAAGTTTATTATCCATTGAAGAACAATAATTTGTTTTTGTTTGGTATCTTTCACACTTCAGGGCAATCCTCAGTGCTCTTCAGCCCACCAGCACAGCAAGTTCTCAAACTTTCTGTGTCTCATGGTCAATGTTATGAACTAAAAATACCGGAGAAACCGCTTTTCCAAAAAAATATTTTTTTTTTGTGAGTGGATGAGTTATGACAACGAATATCCCTTTTAGGCAAGATACTTCTAGCACTTCTGGTACTGTACTTGCATGCTGACCAAGGTTATGTGTTCAAATTCTGTAGCCCTAATGACTCACTCCCAAATTTACTAAGCAAACTCTGAGTTATGCTATCATTTTTATGAATCAACAGTCTTTTCAATCCATAAAAGTAATGTACAGTATATTACTAGCAACTAATGAGATTCCTGTCACTGGGCTGTCAAAGAAATGTGATCTGCATGTTCTGGTAGACTTACTGACTATTGTTCTGTTCCAGCAGCTTGTGTTTCAGGAAACATTTCATATATGCTGTGACATAATTTAATTAAAGCAGATTTAGCTATCTCTCTAACTGTTGCCCCTATTTCTTTTATCTGGAAATGTTGATAAATTAGTAAGAAAAATTAGATAATTGATGTCTCAGTGTCACCTTTTTTGGAGTAAATCAATTCTGAATAATTTTAAATATACTTCTTGGAAGTGCTGGCCCTAAGTATATTTTTCCAGTTCCAGGTTTTCCTGCTGTTCCACGGTAATCCTTTTTCTAGGAGCTTTCTCCTTCCTGTGAGATGGTACCACACTGAAAGTCCAAGAATGTACCAAGATGGTACCACACGAATGTCCAAGTCCTAACCATTTAGGTCATCTTAATTCCATTGCAGATGGACTATTAGTTACCAAAGTATCATTTCTACTTTCCACTTCAATAATTATGTAGTGTTATGATTTGTAACCTCGAAAACTAATTGAAAAAAAACTGAAGCCGAGGATAACTCATGTACATTTAGTTTTACTTTAGTGAAGTGCGTACATATGACATGGTGGCGTGAAAATGTATGTCATTCACATACATTTTACATATAACCCATAATGAATTATGCAAATAAACAAAGAATGCTTAATCAAATAATATATTTACAATATTGCTCAAATATTACTGAAATATTAAATACACTATGCTGTTCCCTGCTTAGCTATAAACTCCAAGCCACTATAGAATGCATTTAAACTATCACAGTATAGTATATATTAGAACTACTATATAGACATCCACAGAAGAGTAAATTTTAAATTGTCGCATTTAGGCCTAAAGATTTAATTGCTGTGGAAGATTTCTTACTCTTTTCTGACAACGGGGTGTCACCTTGTTTGGCAGGTGGGGCTTGGGGCTGTGAAACAATCTCAGGTTTTGGAGACTCCTTCGTGGAAGTTGTAGGAGTTGACTCTGGGACTGCAGGAAGTGGTTCTGACAGCTCTGGCCATATTTCTTCTCTAACAATTGACTCTGGTCACTTCAATTGATCGATTTACGATCTCCAGATGACATCAGATGCAATCTCTACTGTGTAGGAGAGTGATCCATTTCTGTCATAAATTTTTCCAAGTACCCACTTTTGATTACTGCTGTAGGCCAGGACCTTTTGTCCAGGAGTGAAGCATCGAACCTCAGTGTTTGAGGAGCCCTAGGTTTATCCCAGCTGCTTGTCCTTCAAAATGTTTCTGACATTGGGATGAGGAGATCCAAGCGTGAGCACAATGGACAACTCAAGAACAGTATAGCTGGTAAGTTTTTGTTTGTGGAATGTGTTGCACTGCGATATGCAAGGAGGAGATTGGCAAGCTTCTCATTTACCATTAGTAGTGTGTTCTGCTGACGTTGCTCACAGCACATTCTTTTCGCCAAGCCATTTGTAGCTGGGTGATGTATCTTATTCCATTCATTTTCAGGAATGACTGAAACTGTTTTGAAAAAAAAAAACTATTGTCCATTTTCACTAAGTGTTCTGGAACACCTGTCCTTGAGAAGAGGCTTCTCAACACATCAGCAGCATGTAAGGTTGTAGTGAAGCCTATTAGGAACATTTCTGCCCACTTTGTAGCTGCATCCACTACTGCGGAGAAATTTATGCCTATGAATGATCTGACAAAATCCACATGAAACCTTTGCCAGGGCAATGCAGGCCATTCCCAGAGATAGAGAGGTGCTGCTCTTGGCATCTTCAGGACATGTTGGCATCCCGCACAGTGCATGGCAAGCTGCTCAATCTGCTGATCATCCCAGGCCACCAAACAAAGCCTCAAGCCTATGCTTTCATTTTGATCATGTCCAGATGACCTGTTTGTAGCTTCTCCAGCACTTTAGCTCTCAGCTCAGATGATGCGACAACTCTAAATCGCTGCATAAGACAACCCCGGATCAAGGCAAAGATCATCTCAGCGTTGGTAAAATGTCAAGACGATTGTCCTCTGTTGAAAGTTTTTCAGGTATTTCCTTTTCCAAGTGTAAATGGGACAATCCATCAGCATTTCCCTAATTAGTCATCCTCTTGTTGAATTCAATCTTGTAATGGAGTCCTCCAAGAAACACCCTTCCGTGGGTTGAAAATGGGCACTAGTGGTTGGTGATCAATAATAAGGGTTAACTCTATCCTATACAAGTACTGATTGAAACATTTTATACCCCAAACCAGACTCAAGGAAGCTGTGTGTAATTTTTCTCTGCAGCAGTAAGGGAATGTGATGCAAAGACTATGGGGTGTTCACTTTCATCACTTACAGTAGGTGACATGACTGGACCTATACCATAAAGTGAGGCATCTCAAGCAAGCTTTACTGGACAGTGTGGGTCATAATGTGAGAGTACAGTGTCTAACATTTACTATCTCCTTTACCTTTCAGAAAGCTACCTCGTGCTACTTTATCCATTGCCATTTTTTCCCGATCTGTAGTGATGAGTTCAAGGGGTGGAGAACAGTTGCCAGGTTTGACAGGAACCTGTTATAGTAATTGACAAATCCTAAAAAATAACCACACCTGTGGCAGTCCTTTGGCCTTGGGGCATTGCTTGAATTTTCTCAGCACACTTGCGTGATACTTGCACATCAGTGGTGTGACCACAGTAAGTGATGCTTGGTTTAAAGAAGTCACACTTGTTGCGTCATGCTCTGAGCCCATAATCTTCTAATATTTTTAACACTGTCTTGAGGTTTTAGAGATGTTCCTTGTCATCCTTACTGGTAACAATGATGTCATTAAGTTAGCATTGAGTGGCTGGGCATCCTTGTAGCACCTAGTCCGTAGTTTTCTGCCAAAGAGTAAGTGTAGATGCTACTCCAAAAATGAGCCAATTATAGAAATAAAACCTTTAGTAAGTGCTTGTAGTGAGAAACACTTTCGAAATCTTCTTCCATCTCCAACTGTAGGTAGGCCTTAGCTAAGTCCACTTTACTGAAGTATTTTCCTCCAAAAAGGATTGCACAGATATCCACTATCCTGGGGAGAAGGTACTGATCTACTTCCAGTACTGGATTGATGGTGGCCTTAAAATCACCACAGTTCCTGAAAGATGCATCCTTCTTAGCTACTGGGACCAGTGGAATTGCCCATGGATTCCAGTCAACCTTGTAAAGAATTTCTTCAGCCTTCATGTGATTTGACTCATTGCCTACTTTATCACAGGTGGTATAAAGAACCAGATGGGCTTTGGTAAAACTTAGGTGTGGTCTTTTCATTTAACATTATTTTACCCTTGATATGTTTGAGTTTTCCATTGAAATCCTTGAACATTGATGGGGCATCATCCAGAACCTTTCTTAATTCGCTTTCAGTTGACAGTATGGCAGAGGATGCGACATACTAATGATATACGGATCTCCAATCAAGTTATAGTTATCTCAGCCAATCACAGCCCCACCATACTGGCCCCCCTGCTTTACCACAGGCCAGCCCAATGTGGCTTGTTGGTTGTTGTATTTCACTGTTACGAATGTCATTCCCACAGGAATTACCTTTTCTCCAATATAAGTTCTTCGTTGGATTATCTGACATTCAAACACATTTTCTGGAATGACTGAAACAGCAAAGCCAGTGTCCACTTCCATTTTTAATTAATTTGTTGTTAACTTCTGTCATAAGCCTTATTACTTGTCTCTTGTTACTTTTCGCATTAAAATTTTAAGGCTACCTAGACCTTTTTCACTCTCATCATTATCAAATTTTCATCAACAGCATGCAGCTTAGTGCTCTTTTTGAAAATGCAAATTGAGATTCTAGGTTTTTCTCTTCCCTGTGCAGTCCATTTATTTTTCTCTGCCCAACATGCTCTTTGAATGCATCCTACTTTGCTGCATTATCTTCAAGTTTCGCCTTTCGACCTGTGTTGGTCTGGTGTATATGAGTCCCTGTCACAACTATAACACTGTTCACTTGGTCAGGCAATTTTCTGTTTAGACATTGCAATTTTTGTTCATGCTCGCTTTTATTCCTTACTGCAATTCAATTGCTTCTCTGGCTGCTGTTTCGATTGATACAGCAATTTCAATTTTTTTTTAAAAATAAGTTGTATGTCAATTAGGAGCCATTTTTGAATGCTTTCTTGCAAGATTCCACAAACTAAATGGTCATTCAGTGCATCATTAAGCCCATCACTAAACTAACAACTCTCTGATAATTTCCTGGCAACCTGACAACCCATGATGAATTATGAAAAGAAAGAGAGAATGCTTAATCAAACAATATATTTACAATATTGCTCAAATATTTCTGAAATATTAAATGCACTCCATGAAGCATCCTAGTTATTGCCACTCAGCCAGTCAGATACAGAGGGTCTTGGAATTGATTGCTTCTGGTAGTTCATACAAGGGCCTCATTTTTACTTGATCACATAAACAGTTACTTAGATATTTCTCTTCCATAACTTAGTCTTCTAGTTACAGTGTGTCTTAGTGCCATAGTAACATCGGTTCTTCTACCTGCTGCTGACCCACTAGATACTGTGAGATGTCATAGAATGGACCAACTATTTCTTACTTCAATAAGCAGCTGGTCACTTAATAAGTTATTAGGTCTCTGATGTTTTGAGCCTTACTAAAGTAAGCAAGCTTTTCAATGTGTTACTATCTCTCAAGTGAAGCTGAGAAACTGTTTCCCTGGAGTATTTTCCTTGATCTTATGCTGGTCTTGTTCCAGTTGTAATGATATTTCCTTCATAAAGTTTTAATTGGCACCAGTGGTTTCTCAAAACAGTTCCTGGTTCTGAATACTGTTATCAATCAATTCTGGAGACAAACATCTTTCACTAAGACTTATCAATCTTCTTGTTTGTACTTTCTTGAATTCTCAGAGAATTTCACAGACTATTAACTAGCCCTGCATTGTAGCAACCCCTGAATGTTGGTTCAAACTAAAAACATTTCTTATTCTTTTCTCCATTATGGTTGCCTTTAACTCTTTGACTGCCATTACTACAAATATTAGTGCAGATTCTTATGACATATTTTCCTCCTAATTTAAGAGTAACAAACTATCCGAATTTAACACTATTTGACAATCAACCAACTCAACCCTGGAACATCAGGATGCTTTTTATCGACTACAGTTCGGCATTCAAACTATCATCCCCTCATAACTAATCAATAAGCTTCAAGACCTTGGCCTCAATACTTCCTTGTGCAATTAGATCCTCAATTTCCTCACCTGCAGACCCCAGTCAGTTCAAATTGGCAACATCTTCTCACAACCTCTATCAGCCCAGCTGCACGACAAGATTGTGTGTTTAGCCCCCTGATCTACTCACTTTACACTTATGACTGGGTGGCTAAACACAGCTCCAATGCTACATTCAAGTTTGCTGAACACTACTGCCGTAAGTCATATCAAAGCTGGTGACAAATCAGAATAGGGAAGGGAGATTAAAAATCTGGCTGAATGGTGCCACAACAACAACCTCTTACTCAGCGACAGCAGGAATAAGGAGCTGAATATTGACTTCAGGAGGAGAAAACCAGAGGTCCATGAGCCAAATCTTATCAGGCGAATAGAGGTGAAAAGGGTCAGCAACTTTAAGTTCCTTGGTGTTATCACATTAGAGTACCTGTCCTGGGCCCAGCATGTGAGTGCAATCACGGCCCAGTATGGAAGCACCAAGCCAATGAATGGAAAATCCCACAGAAAGTAGTGGTAATGGCTCAGTCCATCATGGTAAAGCCCTCCCCACCACTGAGCACATCTACATGGAGCGTTGTCACAGGGAAGCAGCATCCATCATCAGGGACCCCCACCTCTAAGATCACAATCTCTTCTCGCTGCTGCCATCAGGAAGAAGGTACAGCAGCTTCAGGACCTACACCAGACCACCAGGTTCACGAACAGTTACTATCCTTCAATCACTAGGGTGTTGAACCAAAGTGTATAATTATAGTCAACTTCACTTTCCTTATCGTTCGAAGGTTCCCACAACCAATGGAGTCACTTTCAAGGACTCTTCATCTCATATTCTTGATATTTATTTATTTAAGAAATAAATATATTTTAATTTTTTAAAAATTCAATAAAAATAATAATTATTATTATTGTTGTTATTTTTTTAAAAAAATTCTCAGCTCAGGCTGTTAAAACCTGAGGTTCAAGCATAGCCAGGCACACCCATTTCTTAATTGCCAGGAACCTTCGGATTATTCTAGTGGCATTTAATGTTGTGGCTTTCTGAAGACTTACATAGATATTGCTGTGTAGCCCTAATTGTTTAATGCTATTGTGTGATGATTTTGGGATGATACCAGTTGTAGATATTATTGGGACAATGCATACCCTGTTCATGATCCATAGTCTTTCAATTTCTTCTTTTAATTTAGCATAAATTTCTGGTGTTTTTCACTTATTGATTTCTGTATATTATGGGTGTTTGGAATGGCTATAACTATCAAGTAAGTTGTTCTTGCTTGTTTATGCTGTATCATTATATCTGGATAGTTATTATGCATTATCCTGTCTGTAATAACCAATCAGTTGTAATATAATTTGTGGGACTATGACTAAAACTTGCGTCAGGCTTGTATTTATAGTAAAGTATGGTTTCTTTTATGAGTTTGTATTTTAAAGTAAGACTTTGATGAATGACATTTACTACTTGATTGAGCCTGTGTAAGTAATCAGATTGAGTTAAACTGCTGCAGGAGCTCATGATGCATTGGATTGTTTCTGGTTTCTCTTGCATTTTCAAAGGTTCAAAGGTTCAAAGGTACAATTTAATGTCAGAGAAATGTATACAACATATATCCTGAAACACTTTTTCTTCGCAAAACATCCATGAAAACAGAGAAGTGTCCCAAAGAATGAATGGCAGTTAAAAGTGAGAACCCCAAAGTACCCCCCCAGCTCCCCCCTCTCACATGTAAGTTGTGGCGAACAATAATTCCCCCGCCCCCCACCAACAAAACAAAAAGCACACCTGCTACCAATCACAAGCTTGAGCTAAGCGATAGCAAAGACACAGACCTTGCAGTTACCCCATAGACTATCGCAATTCATCTAGCATTCGGCAACCCACAGGGTCTCTCTCTCCCTAATAAGGGAGAAGGAGGTGTCCCCCATTTTCACAGTGAGCGGGAGACATAACAACAACCCGTTGGTTTACGATGTTAAAAAGTCCATTTTGTCGCTTTTTATGAGCTTTGTGCCCGAAGAGCGCAAAGATCTCGGGTCTTCGGGCCCACAGTGAAAGATTTTCTGGCCTCCCCGATGGCACACGAGTCTCCTAATGAGATACCGACCCTCAATCCACCTGTCTCCAGAGCCCCGAGATCTTACGCTTCCAAACACTAGGCCAACTCTTAGGCCGACCCCTTGGTGTGCCAAACAACGGCTGGTCCTGAAACTCCGAGAGTGGGTCCCATTCCCACAAAAAACCGAAGTCAGCGTGTAACTCCAGGTCAGGATCTTGAAAAGAACCCTGAAAGGGAAAAACAAAGATATTAAAGATGGAAATAGAGCTGTTTCTGAAGATGCAAACAAAGGAGTCGCTGTTTAGCGTCATCCTAACCGCCTCCGTCTCCATTTTCTGCATTTATCATCCTGAGTTTATTGGTCTTTTATAATGTATTTTTGATAATTTTTAATATTAACCACATGGTCTTGTATTGCCACAAGGAACCCTCCTGTTTCTGGGAAGAGGTCTCCAACTCTGAGCCAGGCATTCAGTGCTTCCCCGTCAACATCTGGCCTGCTCAGATCAACATTTTCCATGAGGAAATCTGCAGATGCTGGAAATTCAAGCAACACACATCAAAGTTGCTGGTGAAGGCAGCAGGCCAGGCAGCATCTCTAGGAAGAGGTACAGTCAACATTTCGGGACAAGACCCTTCATCTAGTCCTGACAAAGGGTCTTGGCCCAAAACGTCGACTGTACCTCTTCCCAGAAATGTTGCCTGGCCTGCTGCGTTCAACAGCAACTTTGATGTGTGTTGTTCAACATCTTCCATGGAGGGTTATGCTCTTCCATTGGATAACTTCTTCTTCTGTAGTGATCATTTAATTTTTATGGGTTGTGTTTTCATTTAAGTTTAGTCATGTGAACTTCTTATCAGAATTGCATATGCTCGTATGCAGTGCTGAATCCAGTTTTTGTTGATGAAAATTTATCCTTAGAAGTTTTATCTGACTGTTGTGTAAATTTTTTATGTCTGTTATTCCTCTTCCTCCTTCTGTCTGAGGTAATGTTAACCTAATCATGTCTGAGTATACATACTGTTTTCTAAAATCTGTCATTTCAGTTCTTATTTTTCAGATTAGTTTTGGACCAAGATATTATGCCAAAATAATTCATTAATATGAGTATAGTGGAAGTGTTTATTGCCTTTGTTATATTTTTACTATTGAGCTCTGTTTGGCAGATTTTCTTAAGCCTTGAAGGAAATTCAGTCAGAAGTTTTCCTTTTATCACACACTATGATCTATTTTCTTTGCTTGGAGATATCCCGGATATTTATTCATCAATCAGTTGTATTGTACTCTGCTGCTCTGTTCTGTATTCTATTAGCTCTATTCTACCTTCCCTTATGTTTTAAAGTTCTGCATTTATCTAGTGCAAAGTTTGTGTTTATATCATTCAAAAGTAGTTCTACTATTTGAATTAATCAGTTTAGCTTTACTGATGTAGGAGCATATAATTCTAAATTGTCCATGTGTATATTATGGTATATTATTATTATTATAATTATTTTATATTTTTTCTCAACTCAAGTTGGTAAAACCTGAGGTATGGGCATAGCTAAGCACATTCATTTCTCAATTGCTGGGAACTTTGGTATTATTCTGGTGGCGTTTAGTATTGTGGCTTTCCGAAGATTTATACACAGTAGATATTGCTGTGTTGCCCTAAATGTTTAATGCTATTGCGTAGTGACTTTGGGATGATAGCAGTTGTAGATATTATAATTGGGACAATGTATATCCTGTTTATGTTCCATAGTCTTTCAATTTCCTCTTTTACTCAGGTCACTCAAGCAGTGAGGCAGCAGCACCACTGGTTGTGCCACGGTGCCACATCTCTCCTGACCCTCGTTTCGTTTAACCCCATGCCATTGGTGCATACTGTGCCTCAGGTAGGCTGACCACAGTCATTACATTATCACCTCTCCATACTTTAAATGTATCCCATACTGAAACTGTTCTTGTTCACCAAAGGAGAGCAATTAGCACCAAATAGGCTCATTTTAAACCAGGCAGAGCTTGTGCTGATCTGCTGCTGTGTCTCAGACTGTGGGTGATATCAAATCGCAAGTTGGGCCTTTCCTGTTGCTCTGATATAACCTAGCAACACAAGGAGCAGAAAGTGACTACCAGGGCTCTCAAGCCTGCTGTGTCAATCAGTTGGTCATGGTTGACCAATACTGGCCTCTACTGCTGTCCCATGCCAGTTTCCTACACGTAATGCATGCCCGGCTGCACTGTCTGATACCATGACATCAGTCACCAGGTAAAACCAAGGAGAAGCTTCATCCATATACACACCTCCCATGGAGACAAAGAGCCTAAAAAGTAGAGGGGATAGTGGCCAGTTGAGGAAAGGCAACATGAGGAAAAATGATCTCAAAATGAGCTGATATTGTCCATTCTGTAACTAAGGGCGGAGTTACAATGGCGCTGAACAGCGACTCCTTCAACCTCTTCTGCGGAAATCCCCTTTTCAGTGAGGATAGGGTTCTGTTGAGGATCCTGACCTGGAGTTACACTCAGATTTCTGTTCTGAGCCCCCACGCCCAGGGGCTCACGACCAGCCACTTTTTGAAGTCCCAAACACGCGGCCTAGAAGATAGGCACACTGTCAGGGTTCCGAGGTTTCATGACCTCGTGGATGGGCCGATTCTATGCGAGTGCTACAAACTAAGGCATCACAGGAGAAAGTGAAACATCAGGAGCAGTGGGTCAGCTGTTGGAGGCTCTGTACTTGATGAATCGCACTCTCTCTCTCTCTCATTCGTGGGGAGTTTGTTGCCAATTCATGTGTAGAACTCAGGAATAAAAAGCAGTGTGGCAGACTTTATCATCGTAAATCAGCAAACTATTTTGTTTTGCTTCCACTATCACTGTGAAAGGGGACACCTCTTTTTCCCTTTATTAGGGGACAGAGAGAGAGAGAGAGAGAGCGAGAGAAAGCCTGTGGCATGTCAAGTTGTAGGATGAATGATTCGATTTTGTTGTACTGCAGGTCATGGTCTTTCTTGGGGAATTTGCTATTGCTTGCTTGGAGGGTGGAAGGTACTGATGCTTTTTTGTGGAAGTGAGGGGGTTGGGGATGGTCGTTGCTTTGCTGCTGCTTGTACATGGGAAGGGGAGTTTGAGGGGGGGTTGGGGTTCTAACGTTTGAACTGTCACTCATTCTTTGGGGCACTCTTCTGTTTTCGTGGATATCTGTGAAGAACAAGAATTTCAGGATGTGTATTGCATACATTTCTCTGATAGTAAATGAAATTATTGGACTATTAAATTATCCTCTTTCATCATCCATACGGAAAGGATGAGAATTAAGGTAAGCACCCAAAACCATATATTTTAAAACGGGGTGCCCACCCAGCCAAGGTCAGAACCTTTGAGCTCTCCATAAGCTAATCATGCAGTCAGAAAATGAATTCTCTGCCAGTGCTAAAAAAAGTGGTTTCAGCGCTGAGTGACAGTCAAATCATTTCAGACTTGCTTAAAACTAGAATAGCTTGGATGAACCAATGGCTATGGAAGAAACAGCAGACCAAGGATACCAGGCATACAATACACAATACAATGGAGTACCAAGCTCTGAAATTCTGTAGGCAATTAAGTAATCAGCACATAAGATGACAGGTATGATTTGGATATCCTGAAAATGGAGTCAACACAGGCAATTTCATAGTTAGTTGAGGAATGGATGATGTGGAAGTTCATAAAACAGTTCTATACCAGGCAACAGGTCAAGAAACATCATTTCAAATGGGCCTGAATTGAAACCTGTGTGACTGGCTGACCGCACCTCCCGCTTTCTCCTGACTGGTCCCGCCACAATGCAGAACCACTAACCAGTACTGAAATGTGTTCATCACAGGAAAGAAATAAGATATTGGTGGATGGACATCTTTAAAAAGATGTAAATGCTGCTTTAACTTTCAGCCCTCTTGACTTCTCTTCTTAAAATTCTTTCCAGGCTTTTCTCCAGTGATCTATCAATCTGACTGTCAGTCATCTCCTATGTATTTAATGTCTTAAACTGCACATGGTAACCTATCCATTCCAGTTTATACACTGTGCAATCAAATTCCAAATTTGATATTCTTTTCAATATTGTTTTTGTTTCCTATGGCTTCATAGCTTATGCTGAACTGACAACTGAAGTTGCTATTCCAAAGTATGATATATGAAGTATTATTTGATTGCATTTTATCAATGGTGTCTGATGGGTGGATGACAGATAATTACAACTGAAGCTTAACTTTCTGCACTTGAATGCAGATTGATTAAAATAAATGTTTACACATGCAATGCTCTGCTGTAGAGCACAATAATAAATCTTTATATCCTTGAATGTTAGAACCCAATGAGCTTTGAGTGCTTGTCTCGAAGCAAGAATCAGCGACCTGAAATCTCCAGCTTCCCATAAGGCTACAGAGGTTCAAAGCAATTCGGAAGGCCATGTTTATGTTATGTTTTGTAACTTCGAAACATAAAAACTAATTGAAAGGAAAGCAAGGGTGCCGGGAGAATAGTCGTATACCTTGTTTCTATTTCAAGCAAGGTGCGCATGTATCACGTGATAACATCATGTCCTATGCAATTCACTTATTTTTACTTATAACCCCGAATGAATTATTTAAATGAACATGAATGCTTAATCAAACAATGTTACTCAAACAGTATTACTCAAATATTACTGAAATATTAAAAACACAACACTCCTCCCTGCTTAGCTATAAATTCCAACTTAATATAGAATGCATCTCAACCTCAACACACAGTATACTAAATAATAGAACCACTATACAGACATCCACAGCATAGTGAATTTTAAGTTGTTCTCTTCAGGCCTAAAGATTTAATTGGTGTGAAGGCTTTCTTGCTCTTGTGTGATTACATCTTTCCTGACATGGGGATCACTCTGCTTGGCAGCTGAGACTTGTGGCAGTGAAAGCAATCTCAGGTTCTGAAACCTCCTCTGTGGTTGTTGTAGAAGCTGCAGGAAGTGGTTCTGACAGCTCTGGACACATTTCTTTTCCTTCTCTCAGCTTTTCCCTCTGGATCTACTTCGATTCTTGTTTCTTTCATGATCTCTATTACGGTCTCATTCCCACTCTTTTTTTCTCACGTTCCTCCTCTCTTTCTCACATATTCTTTCTCCTCATATCTTCTTTCCTTTTTACTTGCCTTTCTTTCTCTCGCTTCCATTTTTTCTCGAGTTTCTTGTGGGTATCTCTGAATTTGCTAATTTCTCAAGAAATTAGTTCTTGTTTATCCTCTTCCAATTCCATTGTACTAATGTCATCCTCTTTCTTTTCCTTTATCTTCATTCTAGGATGTGCATCTTAATCTTGGGAAGGTGCATTCTAGGGTATTTTCCTTTTCCTTTTGGCATTTGATTCATCAAACCAGGCTTTGGTCTTTGAATCTAGTTTTACAAGCAGTTTTTTTGTCTCCCACTTGAAGTTTATGCAATAGCCTTAATGCACGTAGAGTAATTCTGGTTCTTTATACTCACAAAAGCTGAATGCTTGCAACTTGAGCTCTCTTTCAAGTTAAAACTAAGCCACATTTTGCAAGTAGCTGCCTGATTAACATACCAGAAGCATTCTTGGATGTGTTGCCTACAAAATCTGTTATTGTTGGACCATTGCTTTCATCACTTTCACAACTCTGAGCAACATTGTCCTTCCTTTTCCCACCAGAGGCACAAAGGTTGACACCAACATCTGTTTGCCCTCTGTTGGGCAATGGTTCATGGTGTACAGCATGGGAACATTTGTAGCATCATCCAGTACCTTTATTAATTTGCTTTCAGTTGACTCTTTTACAGGAAATGTGCCATGCAAATGGTGGATGGAGCTCCAATCAAGTTGTAGTTGTCTCAGCCACTCACATCCCCACAATGCTGGCCCTCCTGTTTTCACCACATACAAGCCCAATGTGGCTTGTTCATGGCTGTATTTCACTGTTACAAATGTCATTCCACAGGAGCCATCTTTTCTCCAGTGAAACTCTTAGTTAGGTATCTGCAGGCTTCAGTTCTGCACCTTTGAAATGCCATTCAAATTCATTTTTAAAAAGACTGAAACAGCCAAGCTAGTGTCCAATTCCATTTAAATTAATTTGCCTTTCACATCTGGTGTAAGCCATCTTGCTTGTCTATTGTTAGTCTTTACATTGTAGATCTCAAGACTAGCCAGTCCTACATCACTCCCAGCATTATCAGATTTTTTTATCAACAACATGCAAATTAGTGCTCATTTTGAAACCACAACTTGACTTTTTATTTTTTTTCTCTTCCCTGGGTGGTCCATTTATTTTTGTCTGCCTGACATCCTCTTTGTATGTCTCCTACTTTGATGCATTTTCTGCAAGTTTCAGCTTTAAACCCACATTTGTCTACTGTAAGTGAGCCCATGCCACAATGGATGCACAAATTGTTTGGCCAGACTGGCATTCGTCTAGATCAGAGGTTCCCAACCTGTTTATAATATGGACAAGCAAAGGATCCATGACCCCTGGATTGGGAACCCTTGGTCTAGAAGCTGTAATTTTGTTCATGCTCGCTTTCATTCCTGACTGCAACTCAATTGCATCTCTGTCTGCTATTTCCATTGACACAGTTATTTCAACTGCTAATTTAAATGTAAGTTGTCTTTCAATTGGGGGGCTGTTTTTTAATAGTTTCTTCTAAAGTTCCACAAACAAAGCAAACATTTTGGGCATCATATAGCCCATTACCAAACTGACAACCCCAAACAACTTCTTTTATTCAGCCACAGCTACTGAAATGGACACCACTTCCTTTCGATTCCACTTATGAAACCTAAAGCATTCTGCTAATAACAACGGTTTCAGTTCAAATATTTCTGTGTTATTTTCACTGTATCAGCAAAACTCACTTCACCTGGTTTGGTTGGAGCAGTCAAATTTTGAAGCAAGTTGTATGCTTTTCTACCAAATGCACTTAGCAAAACGGGTACTCGTTTTTTGTTGGCTACTCCATTTTCTTTAAAATACTGCTCAAGTCATTCTATATACAACAGCTTTTGTGTAGCCAAACACATCAATCCTTCCAATGTAGCTAGCCATTTCTGCTTGCTTTTTGATCATTAATATCACCCACTACTCACTGTTAATGAACCCATAAATCATTCATTTTCTGCCTTATTTTTACTCATTATCTTTCCTCTTAAAAGAAGCTTGTGCTGCACTTTTTTTTTACTCAGCCATTTCTCACTGCACTTCTTTGAAACTTGAACATCTCACTCTGCCTTAACGGAGAGATTTAAAAATACCTCACTGCCACTGTTTTGTTTTGTAACTCCAAAACAAAAAAACTAATTGAAAGGAAAACAAGAGAGCTGCTACTTCATTTTTACTTTAAATGAGCGCGTACATATCACATGGTAGTGTCATGACGTACGCAATTCACCTACTTTTACAATTATTTAAATAGACAAGAATGCCTAATCAAACAATATATTTACAATATTACTGAAATATTAAATACACAAAAATGTATGGCAAATCTTTACTGTACTATTTCAAAATAAATTCTATTGCCTTTCTCTTCCCTCTAGCCATGAATTTGCTTATACTTCATATATCTAATGGATGAATCCTCAAAAAAGGTATATTCTTCCCTCAACACCCCCCAATCCCGATGACAAGGTTTTCCAGACTTACCATTTATACTTTGCTCTTTGACATTTTTGTAATCGATATGATTGTGAGTACCTTGAAGAAATGTCTGTACCGCGTCATATGACTTTTCATACACTCGCATGCCCGCTCCTGCAGCCAGTTGAGTTGTGCCAATCCTAAGTAAAGATTGTTTAGCTGATGCCTCTTTTCCTGGCCCTTGTCTTACTGAACAGCAACAAAGAGATTTTGGACACTATCAACGATTATTTGGGATGCCAGTGTGTGAGGCAAAGGCAAGAGGGAGATGCCAACTTAAAAACAGCCCTGCCAAAGATCTACCAGCATGTCAAATTCGCAACCAGAGGAGAGAATGTACTAGACCTGGTCTATATCAACATTCACAGAGCCTACAAGGCTCCCCCCACCTCGGATACTCAGACCACATAGCAGTTTTGCTGATCCCCACATACAGACTACTGGTCAAACAAGTCAAACCGGTTTACAAGGAGATAAGGACCTTACCAGAAGGTGCCACCACAGTGCTGTAGGACTGTTTTGAAAGCACAAACTAGGGCATATTCTGGGAGGTAGCTTCCTCTGATCACCTCGTGAACATTGGTGAATATGCGGGATTGGTAACTGGCTACATAGGAAAGTGCATTGAGGATACTACCATGATTAACCATTACACTATAATAGCAATCAGAAACCAAGGCTCATTTATGTATTATTTATTCATTTATTTGGAATCAGAGGATCAGGGGATAAACCTTCAGATAAGGTAAGCAAGAGCCATGGTCTCCTTTGTCATCAGGAAGAAAAGGTGAGAGTACTCACAGAAAATCCACAGACACCATTGTGACACCATGGCACTTGTAGCAAGATATACAAAAACCATAACAAATTACAAGTCTGCACTGCACAACCAACGGTAATGCTACCTCCATTCCCGATAGGCTGATTGATTTTTATGTGCAATTTGACACCTTGAATGATGTGGCATCAAGGGAAACCCCTTTCCCCCTTTTAAAAGTTCAAAGTTCAATGTAAATCTATCATCAGAGTACATATACTGTATGTCACCACATACAACCCTGAGATTCAATTTTTTTGCAGGCATACTCAATAAATCCAATAACCATAATAGAATCAATAAAGACCACACTGACTGGGTGTACAACCAGTGTGCAAAAATGATAAAATATGCAAATACAAAAAGAAAGAAGTAATAATGATAATAAGTAACAGTTCAATGATGAGGCAAGTGAAGTTGAGTGAAGTTATCCCCAGTGGTAGAAGGGCAGTAACTGTTCCTGAACCTGGTGTTGTGAGTCCTGAGGTTCCTGTACCTTCCTCCTGTCACAATGGCGGGGGCATAGGGAGCAAGGGTGGACCCAAATGCAAGACACATCTTGTGAGGTTAATTAAATTTAGTTTATTGTTCGATATCAGAAGAGCTAGGCAGGAGCATGAGTAGCAAACTGGACAAGGACTGAAGACTATGACTAGGCTGGGACCAAGGGTCTGGGCTAGGACTCGGAATCGGCTCCCAGAACTAGAGGAGACATGAAATGGCTAGGGTATGGACTCCAAGCCTGCGACTAGGCAAGGACCCAGTACTTGGGTCTTGCCTTGGACTCGGACCCCAGAACCAGGCATGGACATAACATGGGCTAGGGAGAGGAGGAACATGGGTACACAGAGCCTCAGTCTTGGGAGAGCAGGTACATGGAACCATGGACACATACACAAAACACAGAGTCGAGACCCCTCCTTGGGTACAGGACATAGGGCCGGGACTCATGACCCTCCACGGGGCAATGGCAAGACGGCCTGACTTAGCCCATGGAGGTGAGAACAAGACAAGACAGAACATGACCCCCCACGGAGCAATGGCAAGACGGCCTGACTTACCCCACGGAGGTGAGGACAAGACAAGACAAGACCAACACGTATGAACACCAGACAGTACCTACCTAGCTCTGGCGATGGAACTAGACTGAAGTGCAGGCGGGAGCTGCAGATGAGGGCTAGAGGCGAGAGGGGCAGAGGAGGGATTGAGACAAGGGGGTAGGACAGGAATCACAGACCGCCAGGGCCAGGACTTGACTCAGAACTGGGAAGCCACTAGGGCCAGGACTTGACTTGGTGCTTGAATGCCGCCAGGGCCAGGACTTGACTTGGTGCTAGAAAGCTGCCAGGGACAGGACTTGACTTGGAGCCTCTGGGTAGTGGCGCGCTCACAACTCAGCCAGGGAACAGTAGACAGCAGTTCTTGATTCACTGACAGACCCACCTCAGTGAGGAATCTTTGCAGGCTCGTTTTGGCGAGGTAACTGGACAGGGTTGCTCCGGTGAGGAAGGGTGAATTACCGGCACACGCTTTGGCAGACCAGGCTTGTTCCGACCCGGTAACGTCAGCACAGCGTGCCCTTGCTGACTTTGCAGACGCTCCCGCGCCAAACGGCTGAAAGCCGGAGACTATAAACTACCGGTTCAGCCGAGCGTTAATTGCCTCTAATCACCAAAGTCGAGGGACACAGGAAAACAGGGAATCAATGGTCCGGATCATAACATAAACAAGGTAAATTTAAAGGGACCCCAATGCAGACCATGATGCTTCCTGATGGAAGCAATGAGAAGAGAGCATGACTTGGTTGGTAGGATTCACTGACGATGGATGCTTCTTTCCTGCGACAATGCCTTGTAAAGATGTGCTCAATGGTGGGGAGGGCTTTTACCCCTGGTGCACTGGGCTGAATCCATTACATTTTGTCAGATTTTCTATTCAAGGGGATTGATGTTTCCATTCCAGGCTGTGATGCAGCCAGTCAATATACTCTCCACCATACATCCATAGTTTGTCAAATTTTTAGGTGTCACCTAAAGGAAGTAGAGGTGCTGTATTCTTCATAATTACACTTATGTGCTGGGCCCAGGACAGGTCCTCTGAAATGATAACACTCAAGAATTTAAAGTTGCTGACTCTCACCACCTCTGTTTTCCTGATGAGGACTGGCTCATGGATCTCTGGTTTCACCCTCCTGATCAGCTTCTCTGTTTTGCTAACATTGAGGAAGAGGTTTTTGTTGTGGCACCACTCACCCAGGTTTTCAACTTCCTCCTGTATGCTCGTTCATTACCCCTTTTGATTCGACAGCTCAAACCAGTCCACTGATGATGGCATAGCTTCGGCCCTCCAAGCCATCCCGTTCCACCTAGAACACGATACCTCGTAGGCCATGATGTTGTTCATCAACTTCAGCTCAGCACTTATCACGCTCATTCCCCAGAGGCTGGAGGGTAAACTGTCCTCACAGGGACGAAACAACCCTCTTTGCAACCGGATCTTTGACTTCTTGATGGAGAGACCACAGTCAGTCTGATTTGGAAGCACCGTCTCAAGCTCCATCACATTGTGCCCTGGTGCACCCCCCTCCCACACCCCAGGGCTGTGAAATTGGACTGCTGACACACTGCATGCCAGATCCAGCTCAAATCACATCAGCATCTTCGCTGATGATGCAAGCGTTGTTAGCTTAACGGACAACAATGAAGAGTCAGCATACAGAGAGGAGGTAGAAAGGCTTGTCAAATGGTGTGAAAATAACAACCTGAATCTCAAGCTGGACAAGACAAAAGAGATGATTGTGGATTTCAGGAAGGCGCAGGTTGACCACTCTCCATGCCGCTGCCGTGGAGAGAGTGCAGAGCACTGAGTTCCTTGGTGTACACATAATGGACAATCTAACCTGAACCAGAGATCCTAATTAGTCAAGAAGGCACAGCAACATCTACACAACCTGAGGAGATTAAGGTGTGCAAGGCTCCCGCCCTCTCATTTTAACAACTTTCTACAGGAGCATCATCGAGAGTGTGACTTGTCTGTCTGCATCATTGTGTGGTACGGAAGCTGCAAGGCAACGGACTGCAAGACCCTACAAAGGATAGTAAAAACTGCAGAGAAGATCACCAAGATCCTCTTCACCCCCGCCCCCACCACCATTTCTGACCTTTACTCAGAGTGCTGTAGACGAAGGATCCAATAGTTGAGAATCCCTACCACCCATCCCACAAACTCTTCGACCCACTGCATCAGGAAGGAGGTACAAGAGCATCAGGACTAGGACCGTCAGAGTGGATAACAGATTCTTCTCCAAAGCTGTGATACTAATGAATACCCTGCCACCACTGAGGTTTTGTCACTAGGAAGTGAGATGTTCACTGTTTACTGGACTCTACTGTTTAACTTCACATGCATTTTGAACTACATTTTATTGTGGTTATATTTTGTTTTATATGCTGTGTGTGAAATATGTATTGTGGATGTCTGGTGATCTGGAGGAATGTTGTTTGGTTTGGTTATGTATATGTAGTCACATGGCAATAAACCTGAACTTGAACTGGATCAAGAGATATTAGGAAAAAGATTGTACAGCCTGAACAGAGATTATCCTAAGCAGTAGGTGTGGTGGATATATTGTGAGCTTCAGACATACAATCATTTACCATATTATTTCATTGATCATGCTAATGGAACTGGAAGAGTTTGAGGGAAATAGGAAAGGCTTGATACTATCCTTCTGCTGCTAAACAGTACTTCAGCCAGGCCTACTGCTGAAAGCCAGATAGGGCTGGAGCTTGGCAGTAGGACCTACAAATGGGATCTGCAAAGCTTAGTTTCAGATATGTCAGGGTTTGTTTAAAAGAAATATTGGTTCGCAACGGATTACCTCAGATATACAGTATATGTACGTAGAATATCAAAAAAAGTCTGGAATTGATGTAATGACGTACAGGAATTTTGGATGTCATTTAAATAGATGTTAAGCTCTTCCTCGTAAAGGACTGATTTGGGACTCTCAATCAAAACTGCATTGATTATGTAGGCATAAAATG
This sequence comes from Mobula birostris, assembly GCF_030028105.1. NCBI lineage: Eukaryota > Metazoa > Chordata > Chondrichthyes > Myliobatiformes > Myliobatidae > Mobula > Mobula birostris. Next base: position 55,586,349 of record NC_092377.1, read on the forward strand.
TAAGCATGAAGTGTAGAACCCATTCAAATAGATGCACTGTGAAAATAATAGAACAGATGGGAATGGAGTTGGGAAAATGTACCACAAACCTTGTTTCAAAAAGAAAAGGAGAAGGGAGCCAAAAGGTAAGGAGAGAACAGGAAGCTGCCAAAAACAAATCAGCTATGATCTTATTAAATTTTGGAGCATTTTCAAGAGATCAGTTAGCCTACTCCTGCCCGATTTCACAAATTTTATTTTCTTCAGTTTAGAACAGAACACATTATTGGGATCTCATTAACAGTGGAAAATCCATTCTCAAAAGAAAAATAAGTAACTTAAAACAATTACAACCATCATAAAGTTCTAAGTAAGATGAAGGAAGTTGGTGTTGTTGCTCCTCTCCGTGCTTTGAGGTGCATTAAGTGGCAACCTTGCTGTTTCTTTAGCATTTTTGTCTATTTCTTTTATCAGGCTGAGTTGCTATTGGAAAATTTAAACACATACATTGTATTTTCTATGTATTACAGTATTTACTCAACAGTATTTCAGTATTCACTCAAATGCACACATTGTATTTTCTATATTTACTATGTAACCACTGCTAGCTCAATAGAAGGTATTCACTATGTAGCCATGACTTTTGACCTAATCACTATTAATTCATGAAGAGAACTAGAATGAAACCAAGTAGAAAGATAACGGTGGCGAGTAAGGTGATGAAATATGTGGCAGTATGTCAACACAAGACTAATTAAGAAATAACTGCGGTTAGGGATGAGAGGACACCTGGTCTAAAATGTAAACTAGGACATAATTAAGTTGGGGAATAAAACAATAGTGGAAAGTTAAGAGCGGATATATTGATGATATGTAATCACAGGCCGACTGGATATGATAATGTAGCTAAGATAGGAAATTGCTATAAAAAATGTTGTATACAAGCCTCGATGGACAGTCAACTACTAGCTTTCTGATTGTCTCAGCTTTGATTTTCAAATTAAAGTTTAATACGTATTGGCGAGTTTTCTGCGTCTCCTTGTCGTTTGTGAGAAACGAGAAACCACGACAAAATTGGCGTCACGAACAGGATCGGATAGAGACCCACGAGGAAGGGAACGGCAGATTGGGACGCTTCCCGGTCCCTTGGGGACCCTCACGGGACTAACAGAATTAATGGTGCACCCAAAGAAAAAAGATGAGAGCTTTTTGCGATAATTCAGACTAAGAATTCTGTTGGTTTTGGGGGGTCTCGGGGACTCAGAAGTGTGAAGCCACTGCCGATGGGTCTCTCCGATCCAAAGAGTCTGGCAGAATTGGGGATAAAAGGAAGCTCAGAGGATTAATCAAGAGCACGGCAGTGGGGGTAAGTACGAATAAAGTAATAATAAGCAAGAAAATTCCACGTGGTGTTGGTAAGTCCCTGTGGATACCGCTTCGCACGAAACGAAGGTCTGAACAGGCAGGGAAGGAGAATTTAAAATCCTCGTAAATACCGCCTTAAGAAGTGTAAGGGTCTGCATAGGCGAGGTGTAAATGAAAAATCCTCGTGAATACCGCCTTAAGAAGTGTAAGGGTCTGCATAGGCGAGGTGTAAAAGGAAAAGGTTCTGTGGAAACCGCCCTAAGTAGGGATCTGCATGGGCAGAACGTAATAAGAGATAAAGATAGTTTAATAGATAATTCAGATGCTGGTGAGATAAACCATAAGGCTAGGTATAGAAATAGAGTTAGAAAAATAATATTATTAAATAGGCAAGTCATGAGATTCTAAAAATACCATAATAGAAAAAGGAAAAAGAGAACAACATGACAGAGAAAGGAACAACAGTAGAAATATTGAGCAGAAAATTCCTGGTGTGTCAAGGTAAGATCGCGGAAATTTCAGAAAAATGGGAAAAAAGAACTAAAGAACTGGTCACGAAATGGCCAAGAGAAGGAACATTTGATGTGAGCTTATGTGAGGAAATGGAAGCGCTAATTAAAAATCACAAACCCAAAAATAAATCTAAGAAAAGAGAGGGGAAAAGGGAACAAGAAATGGAAGTGTTAAAACTTTTTAGGATGGAGGGAGAAAGGTTAAGAAAGATGGGAAGTATATTAATAGCAAGTGAAAAAGACACTGAGAAACGAAACGAGCAGTCTGATAAAGAAAAGGAAAAGCATAACAGGGAGCCGGCTTCGGCTCTATACCCAGACCTGAAAGACATAGAAAAACCTCCTCCCTATTATGAGAAAGAAACCCTTAAGCAGTGTCCGATGATAACAGGAAGAGTGGATCTAAATGGAGAAATTAAAGTCTGGGATACCGAAGAGGGAAGAAAGAATCACGAAAAGGAGCAGGAGGAACTACGGAAGGTAATAGAAGAAGACAGGGCAAAGATAGAACAGGAGAAAAGGGAAATAGTAGAAGAGATCAAAAGGTTACAGGAATTAAAAGCGAAAAGGGATGAAGAGAAATCTTTGTTATATGGGCACGGAACTGAACAGGCCAGAGCAGAAGGAGACTTGTTGGGAGAGCAAGAGTTAAGTAGCGAAAGAGAGGGTACGAGAGAGTGTCGGCAGAGGATAGGAGACAGGAGCCTTGAAGGGGAAAAAGAGAGAGTGAAAAGGCAGATATTAGAAACAGAGGGAGAGATTAGGGAATTACAGCGGAGACTGAATTTCCAACGAGAGTTTGAGGATTTCACATGGGCCAAAGCAAATGCTAGCTCAAGGCAGAAAGGAAGAACTCCACGAGGAGGCCAAGGGAGAAAGGAAACCCCGGAAAGAATCATGTGGCAAACAGTAAAAATGTGCTTAGAAACAGATGGGGAGTCAGGCGAGGAGGAGAGTCAGGAGATGTGGGAAAGGAAAGGGAGAATGATGCCGTTGTTAGTAAAAGGATTGGGACAAGTACAGTATATTCCTTGGGGATCCCAGGACCTGGAAGGGCTGAAAAACACCCTGCCCAGCCTACATGAGGGCGCAGGGAAGTGGATTAGGGCCTTTGAGGAAGAAACCACGGGACGAATGTTGGCTATGGGAGATTTAAAGGCGCTGCTGATAAGGCTGATGGGAACCTCCAAACTACAAGAGTTGATGGAAGCAGCTGGCATACAGAATGTGGACAGCACACTGATTGATGGGGCCAGATTTGACACAGTGAGGCAAAGGGTATGGGGGGCCGTCAGGGAGCTCTATCCACCCAAAATGGACCCCAAAGCCATGAAAGGGGATCCACTGGGAGACACTGAAAATCCAGCAGCCTATATAGAAGATCAGTTGAAAAGGTGGAGACTGGAAACTGAACAAGAGGTGGAAGGCAACCCGTTCATGACCATGATGATCCGAAATACTGTTTTGGATGCAATGCCTCCCCAAGTTAAGTCTAAACTTGAGGAAGTGGTTGGACTGATGACAATGACCCCACAGGAATTCAGGGACCACGTAGTCCATGAGGTCGAGAAATATCGAAAAGACAAACGAAAGTTGACTGAGCAGCAGGAAGAAGTGCAAAGAAAGCTGATACAAATGCAGCTCGAAGAACTTAAAAAGAAGGAAAAAGAAAAAGGCAAGAAGATGCTGCCAGCAGTGACCGATTTAAGCACAGCCATTGAAATGAATGAAATGCCGTTATATGGAGGGACCGATCATGCCGTAAGACAGAGCCCAGAAAACCCCATGCCAATAATAAACATCTTTGGAGGTGCTTTTGCACAAATACCCTTATCAGGGACGGGATCAATTTAAACAGCAGCCCAGACAGGACTGGAAATCCCAAGGAGGGGGACAGAGAGGTTATGGGCAGGAAGGACCAGACCCCGCAGGGCCGAATGGACCTGTGAACCCCTATGCAAGACATTAGGGGTGCCCAGAGAACCCAGGTGGGAAGGGACACTACCCAGTGATAACAAGGGAGGCAGAAGAGGAACCCATTGTTCAGGTTGTGTTAGAAGGACAGCTGACACCAATGATGATAGATACTGGAGCCACGTATACTTGCATACAGCCGCAGTATGCCCTTCACCTTCCCATGTCAGGAAAATTTATTAAGACTGTAGGGTTCTTGGGAAAAACACAGTTGACACAATGTACAGCTCCAGTGAGATTAGGGATGGGCAGCAAAGGAATAGTTTTGCCGATATTAGTGTCCAAAGGAAACGATGCAGTAACAAAGGGAAATCAAGCTGCAGATGAAGCAGCCAGGAAAGCGTCTGGGTGTACATCCACTGTTATCGCACCCCAGGTAAGTCTAGAGCCGGAACCTATGGTAGAGGACTTAATTGAAATACAGGGAAAGGCAACTTTGGCAGAACAAACACTGTGGAGATGAAGGGGGGGGGGGGGGCAAGCAGAACCCAGAAGACCTATGGACCACGGAAGATGGCCTACTGGTAGCTCCCACCCCTTTACTGACTATCCTGATCTCAGAAGCACATGGGATGGATCATTGTGCAAGGGGGGAAGTAATAAGGAAAATTTAAAAAAAAGGATGGATTTTGGTCGCCTTATTTACAGGCTTCAATAGACCATGTGTTGTCACAGTGCGAGGTATGTGTGCAGAATAATGTTCGGAAAGGAATTACAACCCCAATAGGTCATATACCCGTGCCTGAAGGGCCATTTAAACACCTAGTGATTGACTATGTAGACATGATAAAAACAGTAAGAGCGAAAAGATACATGTTGGCAGTAATGGACAGATTCAGCAGATGGGTAGAGGCAGTACCCTCAAAAGATCAAGGGGCAGGAACAGTGGTGAAATTCCTGACAAACGAAGTGATCCCAAGGTTTGGGATACCAACAGAAATTAGCTCAGACAATGGTTCAGCTTTCATCCAAAAAGTGGTCAAGTTAGTACTGCAAGCACTGAGAATAAAGCAGAGAATTGGATGTGTGTATCACCCTCAGTCGCAGGGTATGGTGGAAAGAATTAACGGGACCTTAAAAACCAAACTAAACAAAATCTGTGCAGATACTAAACTCAACTGGGTCGATGCACTACCGTTAGCATTAGTGAGTTACCGCATGCAGACTAATCGAGTGACGTGTCTAACACCGCATGAAATGCTAACTGGAAGGTCCATGCCAGTACCCCAGTGGAGAGGACCAAATAAGGGCCTAGTTTGGAACAATTGGAATTGGAATTAAAACAATACATGCGGCAATTAACTATGATACATAAGTCTATTTATGCACAGGAAAAACAGAAAGCGCCAGAGATCGATCAAGGGGAAGGACCAATCAAGCCAGGCGATCAGGTCTACGTGCGAGCGTTTTGAAGAAAGTGGAATGAACCCAGAAGGGAAGGGCCCTTTACAGTAACCAAAGCATCACCCACCGCAGTTCAAGTGGAAGGACACTCCACCTGGTATAATCTCAATCACTGCACTAGAGCAGTCCCGCAGGTACAGTCAGGTGGGCCACCCGAGGTAAGTGGTGAAGAGGAACAAACAGACAGGTACTAGACTGGCTATTTGAGTTTGTGTAATGTTTGGGGAACAGTGCTGTACTTTTATACTGATTAACACTAGTCCGGAGGGCTCATTTACCAGAGCAATGAATAAACTGAAAAATCTAAGAAAGGAGGTTAAACAAAATGCAGGGTTTGGACACCAGTTCTTTGACTGGTTAAATAGTAAACTAGGAGGATGGGGAGCATGGCTGACCAAGATTGCAGTAACCATCGGTATTGTATTGCTAAGCTGTGCGGTCATTCTGTGCTGTTTTCTTCCATGCCTCAAGTCACTTGTAGTGCGTGCTGCAATGAAACGGTTTCTGATGCTCCTGGAAATTGTTGGGTCGAGCCCTACAGAGAAGGAAGCACTGATGATGTATTTGTACAATCTATGAGACACGCAAGACGAACAGGAGAGAGATGAGATATGTGGGGATTAGGCTGTGAAGGCTCCTGAGTCTTTTTCCCTGTCTCAGATACGAAGGGACGGGTTTTTACTCAGCGGCCTAGGGAGGTAGGGAGAGAACACTTTGAGTCCTAAGTGCAGGAAACTATAGTTTAACCCAAATTTGGGAGTAAATGCGGGGCTTTATTTGAGCTTTTGTGCATAGACTCTCAGTCCTCTCTCTCTCTCTGTATGAGACCCTGTGGGTCTCAAAGGGAATATTATATTGGAAAATGTAAACGCATACATTGTATTTTCTGTGTATTACAGTATTTACTCAAACGCACACATTGTATTTTCTATATTTACTATGTAACCACTGCTAGCTCAATAGAAGGTATTCACTATGTAGCCATGACTTTTGACCTGTTCACTATTAATTCATGAAGACAACTAGAATGAAACCAAGTAGAAAGATAACGGTGGCGAGTAGGGTGACGAAATATGTGGCAGTATGTCAACACAAGACTAATTAAGAAATAACTGTGTTTAGGGTTGAGAGGACACCTGGTCTAAAATGTAAACTAGGACATAATTAAGTTGGGGAATAAAACAATAGTGGAAAGTTGAGAGCGGATGATGATATGTAATCACAGGCCAACTGGATATGATAATGTAGCTAAGATAGGAAATTGCTATAAAAAATGCTGTATACAAGCCTCGATGGACAGTCAGCTACTAGCTTTCTGATTGTCTCAGCTTTGATTTGCAAATTAAAGTTTAAAACGTCTTGGCGAGTTTTCTGCGTCTCCTTGTCGTTTGTGAGAAACGAAAAACCACGACATTGCTAGCTCGACACTCAACCCAGCATGGATAGAAAGCGTGCAAGGAGACTTCCAGGTTCAAACCCTGATCACTCACATTGAAGACTGGTACAGATGCCACTACACCACTGGCCAGCAAGGAAATTGACAATTCTTCAAAATGTGATGTGATGGCCTGCATCCTAGAGTCTTAAGGAAGTAACTGCAGAAAAGTGAAGGCAAAGATAAGAGATGCACCATTGTGAACTTCTAAACTTCCCATAGATCTATACAGCATTCAGATATGTATGTACTGAAATGTGCCATGTTGCAGTCAATGACAGATAATGATCATCTCCAATCTTTTTTTTTGGCGTGTACGTCTGCGTCTGCGTGTGTGTGCATGCATCTGTGCGTTCGTGATGATGTCTTTTTCATGGCTTTTACAAGGTGCGGAGCGAGAGAGAGAGAGAGACTGTGTGGCGCACCACTCCTCACACAGACACTTTCGCAGTATTTTCCCTTTATTTTTACAAGGTCGAGTTGCGTTCTCGACACTCAACCCGGCACGGATGGAAAGTGTACTCAGGGCAGACCCGACTGGTTTCGAACCCGGGAACCTCCGCACCCAGATCTGGCGCCGATGTCGTTGCGCCACCAGCCGGCCCGACCATCTCCAATCTAATAATCATCAAAGTTGCTGGTGAACGCAGCAGGCCAGGCAGCATCTGTAGGAAGAGGTGCAGTCGACGTTTCAGGCCGAGACCCTTCGTCAGGACTAACTGAAGGAAGAGTGAGTAAGGGATTTGAAAGTTGGAGGGGGAGGGGGAGATTCAAAATGATAGGAGAAGACAGGAGGGGGAGGGATGGAGCCAAGAGCTGGACAGGTGATAGGCAAAAGGGATATGAGAGGATCATGGGACAGGAGGTCCGGGAAGAAAGACAAGGGGGGGTGGAACCCAGAGGATGGGCAAGAGGTATATTCAGAGGGACAGAGGGAGAAAAAGGAGAGGGAGAGAAAGAATGTGTGCATAAAAATAAGTAACAGATGGGGTACGAGGGGGAGGTGGGGCCTTAGTGGAAGTTAGAGAAGTCGATGTTCATGCCACCAGGTTGGAGGCTACCCAGACGGAATATAAGGTGTTGTTCCTCCAACCTGGGTGTGGCTTCATCTTTACAGTAGAGGAGGCCGTGGATAGACATGTCAGAATGGGAATGGGATGTGGAATTAAAATGTGTGGCCACTGGGAGATCCTGCTTTCTCTGGTCGACAGAGCGTAGATGTTCAGCAAAGCAGTCTCCCAGTCTGCGTCGGGTCTCGCCAATATATAAAAGGCCACGTCAGGAGCACCGGACGCAGTATATCACCCCAGTCGACTCACAGGTGAAGTGTTGCCTCACCTGGAAGGACTGTCTGGGGCCCTGAATGGTGGTAAGGGAGGAAGTGTAAGGGCATGTGTAGCACTTGTTCCGCTTACACGGATAAGTGCCAGGAGGGAGATCAGTGGGGAGGGATGGGGGGGACGAATGGACAAGGGAGTTGTGTAGGGAGCGATCCCTGCGGAATGCAGAGAGACGGGGGGAGGGAAAGATGTGCTTAGTGGTGGGATCCCGTTGGAGGTGGCGGAAGTGACCGCTTTGCTGAACGTCTACGCTCTGTCCGCCAGAGAAAGCAGGATCTCCCAGTGGCCACACATTTTAATTCCACATCCCATTCCCATTCTGACATGTCTATCCACGGCCTCCTCTACTGTAAAGATGAAGCCACATTCAGGTTGGAGGAACAACACCTTATATTCCGTCTGGGTAGCCTCCAACCTGATGGCATGAACATCGACTTCTCTAACTTCCGCTAAGGCCCCACCTCCCCCTCGTACCCCATCTGTTACTTATTTTTATGCACACATTCTTTCTCTCACTCTCCTTTTTCTCCCTCTGTCCCTCTGAATATACCCCTTGCCCATCCTCTGGGATCCCCCCCCCTGTCTTTCTTCCCGGACCTCCTGTCCCATGATCCTCTCGTATCCCCTTTTGCCTATCACCTGTCCAGCTCTTGGCTCTATCCCTCCCCCTCCTGTCTTCTCCTATCATTTTGGATCTCCCCCTCCCCCTCCAACTTTCAAATCCCTTACTCACTCTTCCTTAAGTTAGTCCTGACGAAGGGTCTCGGCCTGAAACGTTGACTGCACCTCTTCCTACAGATGCTGCCTGGCCTGCTGCGTTCACCAGCAACTTTGATGTGTGTTGCTTGAATTTCCAGCATCTGCAGAATTCCTGTTGTTTCCAATCTAACAATCTGTTTATGATATTCATTGGCTTTACCATTGCTAAATTAAACAATGATCAACATCCTATTAAATACAAGGGGTGATTGATAAGTTCGAGGCCTAAGGTAGAAGGAGTCAATTGTAGAAAACATAGCACATTTATTTTTCAACATAGTCCCCTCCTACGTTTACACACTTAGTCCAGCGGTCGTGGAGCATTCGAATCCCTTCTTTGTAGAAGTGGTCCACAGCAGGGGTGATTGATAGGTTCGTGGCCTAAGGTAGAAGGAGATGAGTTATACAGCTCTTCATACATGCACATGCAGCTCAACTCTTTGAGTGAAAATGCAGAAAGTTTGAAGTTAATAACTCATCTCCTTCTACCTTAGGCCACGAACTTATCAATCACCCCTGCTGTGGACTATTTCTGGAGGTCCAAGACGCCGACTTCTACAAAGGAGGGATCCGTATGCTCCACGACTGCTGGACTAAGTGTGTAAATGTAGGAAAAATGAATGTGCTAGGTTTTCTAAAATTGACTCCTTCTGCCTTAGGCCACGAAATTATCAATCACCCTTTGTATATTATCCCTAACTCAATTGGACCAAACACACATCAGGGACACAAATCAGTATCTGGGCATCCTTCAGTGAGTGACCCAGTCCTCATATCCAAGGGCTTTCTGACAATAAATTAAGAGGAAGAGTCACAGAGCAGTACAGCACGGATACAGGCCCCTCAGTCCCTGCTGACCATTAGCACAAGTCAGAGGTAATATGAAACATTCTCCATTTGCCCGGCTGAATGAAATTCTGATAAACAGCAAGAAGCATCAACGCAGGCCCAAGGAAATCTGCAGATGCTGGAAGTTCAAGCAACACACACTAGTCCTGACGAAGGGTCTCGTCCCGAAACGTCGACTGTACCTCTTCCTAGAGATGCTGCCTGGCCTGCTGTGTTTACCAGCTACTTTGATGTGTGTTGATCAACACAGTCCATTTGATTGGTACCTTGTCCACACTCTAAGCCTTCATTCCCTACACAAAACATGCAGTGACCACAGTATACACCATCTACAAAATACTACATACCACGACTCCTTCAACAGCAGCTCTTGAATCATTGACATGTCTGACAGAGTGACAAGGGAATAGACACATGAGGACACAGGTTCCCCCCCAAAGTGAACACCACACTGACCTAGAAATACATTGCTTGATCTATATCTTGGAAATCTCCAACCAAAAGAACTACATTCAGTCTTTCTTGAAAAGGACTGCAGCAGTTCAGGAAATCAGCTTAACATCATCCTTTGAAAGGCAGTTGAATACTGGTTTTGCCAGTGACACTCAGATCCAAAAGTATGAACAAATAAAGGAAAAGAGAGGGAACAGTTTTATAATAAGTGTCTGCCTTTTAATGCAGGTCCAAAAAATTATTTCTGTTGGATGTGTATGTTCAGAATTCTCTGCTCCAGCAAGCTGTAAAAGCTGAATCATTGAATATATTGAAGGCTGAGAAAGATTTTCAGTTTTTCAATGAGATAAGAACTGACAGGAAGACGGAGTCAAGACTGAGATCAGTGTATCTATGACCTTATTGAATGATGCAAAAGCCTTGAAAGGGTCACATGGCCTACTCTTGATTTTTTGCTGGTATTGTATTGATTGGATGCTATTTTCCCTCACTTTTGATAATCAAAAGCAAATCATTCACCATGTGTGGCCAGTGGAGTTTTGTACACTCTCTCTCTCTCTTAATACAGCTTTGCCCCAGAATAAGATATTTCATGTTTTCCCAAAAATAGTTCTAGCCTTTCTGTAGTGCAGGGGTTCCTAACCTATTTTCTGTCCTGGATCTTTGCCATTAAGCAAAGGATCCTTGGATCCCAGGTTCCATACCCCTGATTTAGTGGGATTAAATGCTGCATTCGATGAAGAATGGATTTGAGTGCATGAACTATAATAATGAATTTTAGACATCGTTCAGTAAGTAATCACAACAACAACGACCTTACTTAGCTTTTTTTAAGAGAATTGAATGAGTTATAGAATAGAATATAGAATTAAGAACAAAAAGTCTTGGAAACAGCACCTTACATTCTTGTCAGGGAGAAACAAACAATGCTGAAAGTTCAGGTCAATCACCTTTCATCTAAATAACAGTCTCACCAGCAACCTGAAACCTTAATCCTCTTTTCATTCTTCATGAATTCAATCTGATCTACCAGCATTTTTAGCAGCTCCTGTTTGTTTTCCCAGAATTTCAGCATATCTATGTATATTTTAATATTATTTGATAGAATTCATCTGCCCAGTAAATGATCACATAAAATTCTGCAAGCAGTTGAAAAGGGTCTGATGAATTCCATCCAAAAGATAATTATCACTAATTTCACTATCTGTGGTCTAAGTGGGAGAGGGTCCAGGCATGCAAGCTTCCCTCCAATATTCCATTTTTTGCATACTTGAGATATTCCCCTTTCCCTCAATATTTGTCCCTCCAGTCCTGTCATGGGTATCCACCCACAACATCACTCACACTTCTGTCCACATCCATGACTTTAGAATTGGTTGTGACCTTCTCATCCACTGCATTCTAGTCTGGCAGTGTAACAGCTTGTCAATATGAGTGGATGTCAGGGGAAAAAGTCTGTTGCCAAAATATAAAATGCGGCACAACCTCCAGATTCCTGTCTGCCAGTCCCTCAGGACTCGTCAACTTTTCCCTCTTCCAGCCTCCCTGCTATTTGCCAGGGCCTATGTTTCCAGACACTTCACCTCGTATTCTCATACCTTCGGGAAAGTTAATAAAATAACTGAACATTTCACTTGGGGCTGCTTCGTCAAAAATTAATTCATAAGAAATCAAGATAATCTGTTTTTATTTTAATTATGAACTGGTTGGTAGGGATAAGATCAGCCAAATAACTCCCACACAGTGACGTTATTTAATAAGAGTTACTCTCAGCTAATTTGAACGATACCACTGAAAGGATGGTGGAAACAACCTAACTGCTTATTATGAAGAACATCTTGTTGAGATTTGGAACCATGAAGACTATGCTATACATGAGAGGTATACGTACCTATGCTATACATCGAGTGTCACAGAAATATTTGAAAGAAGGTTCTGTATGAGAAATGTTCAGGCTGACAGGTGTTTTGAACTCTACTTTATGGTTCTTGCTAACTGTTATAACAATGTACAGTTTATTTCTGTAAAGTGACAGTGTTGATGTCTCGTCCTCATTATTTTAACAAGGCATAACAGTACTAGAATAAACCAGTACAGGGGAATAATATGTGTACATTGATGACCTACCTATGCAACACAATGGGGAGAGAATTAGCTGGAAACAGAAATAATGTTTGGCCACAGAGCTGGAATAACTCTTTTCCAGCATAAGGAAACAATGAAATGGCAAGTTATAGAAATAACCTCAAATTTTCCTACATGTGGCAGTTCAATTAGTTGTATCTAAATTGTACCTGAGGCTGCACCTGGATGACAGACTTGAGCGGAGCACCAGTGCAGAGGCTGGGTGCAAGAAGGGCCAGAGTCTCCTCTACTTCTTGAGGAGACTGAGGTCCTTTGGAGTACGCAGGCCTCTGTTTCACATGTTTTATCAGTCTGTTGTCGCCAGTACAGTCTTTTATGCAGTGGTGTGCTGGAGCAATGGCATCAACACGGGAGATGCCTACAGGATCAAAAAGCTGATTAGAAAGGCTGGCTCTGTTATAGGAGTGAAACTGGGCAGACTGGAGGCTGTGGTAGAACAAAGGATCCTATGGAAAATCCTGGCAATTCTGGACAATGTTTCTCACCCTCTGCGGGCCACCTGAGGAGCACTTTTAGTAACAGATTAAGACAACTGCGCTTCTCCAAATTGTGCTATATGAGGACATTCTTACCGTCAGTCATTGGGCTGTATAATGAGTCAATCTATAGCCGGGCAAGTGATGACCCCCGACTGTAAGGCTGTTTATGGTATCTTATTTTTTATTATTTCTACTTCTCTTCTAATATTTATATCTGCGCTCGTAATGTTACTGTGACACTGTAATTCCTTTTGGAAACAATAAAGTATCTATCTACCTATCTATGTAAGGAGGACAGACAGTTTTGTCTTATGGAAAAATACCAAAGAATAAGATGCCAAGGGAATATTGATAACATGGTAATGAGACAATTTTAGATGGAATTAATGCAACTTAAAATGAAACAACTGAGGACTGGAAGAATATTCTAGGGGAGGTCGATACACTGTATTTTGCCCTCTGTTCTGGATTCACATCATATCAATTCAGTTTATTTTTCAAAGCAGAGGTCCAATCTGCAAAGAGCAGGTCACTCCCAAACAATGTGTGTTTGGGACACTTTCATGGTTAGGCCAGATGTTCCTATGGTTGGTAAGGTGTAAATTTTGAGACAATGAGTTTCTTCTGGTGTTAACACTGAAACTCTCAGTGCTGACAATGCATGCACTCAAAGTTATTTCTACCATCCTGAACGTTTCCTCTCCAATTTCTCCAGTCACGGAGCAGGGATTCCCAGGATTAGATGGGAATTTTGCAATTTTCCAAGTAAGCTTTGAGCACATCTTGAAAATTTTCCCTCAATTCATTTAGTAATATGTTCCCATGACAGACCGTGGGATAGGTTATGGCAAACTCTGTATATTGCACAGTGGTCCCATCAGTCACTTCAGACCTAGAGAACTGGAGTGGGAGCTAGTCATACTTAATACTGAGGGACTGACTAAGAAGAAAGTTCACCAGTAGGGCCAATGGAATGGGCAACTGCTGACTGAAATTAGATACTGAGAAAATGTAGATTAGATATTATATGATATAGCTTAATTTGCAACTTTGCCTTAGAATGCTTTTTATTGTTATTGTTTTTACATGTGGATGTTAGACGGGTAAGAAAATACATCTCTTCCTCTTTCTCCTGCTCCAGGTACATTTGTTCTTCAGCTATTCATCATACGGCTGGTAACACTTGCTGTTTCCTGTACTGGAGAGTTGAGCAGTGTCGAGCAGGCAGGCATGAACCAATCTCTGGACTATTGCAAAGTTCCTTCAGAACGGTCCAGCCTTGTTTCAGCAGGCGAATGGGATCACATAACGTGTAGGTTCCAGGTGGTTGTGCACTGGGGTCATCAGCCTTGTTGCTAGCCACTCTCTTGTTTGCTGTGGAGACTCAGCCTGGTGGCACAGTGGCACAGCAGGGAGAGCTGCTGCTTCATAGCTCGAGTCACCTACGTTTGAAACTGATCGGTCCTACTCTTCAGCTGCACATTCTCCATCAACACAGCTTCCTGTTTCCTTTCATATCGAAAGACCAGCTGATTGGCAGGCAAACCGGGCACATAATATGGCAGGGAGTTGTTGGGCATGTGAGGGAGAATAAGTTACAAAGAATGGCTCTGAGAGATTTCATAGCTCAAAACCTTCCTTGTATATTGTGAAGAAATTTGAGACTTCTGCAAGGTGAAGGCAACCTCACAGACATTATTCTGCATAAAATACCAGGGAGGTTTCCTTTTGACACTGGTACTAAAAAGAGTTGACATGTTCCTCTCCCAAAGCAGACAGCACATGTTCAATGGAACATTGCAACCATGGGAATACATTCTTCATACACTCACCACCTGCTGGTGGTTTCACTGAGAATGAAATGCAGAAAGCTCCCTGAATACAGAACCTCAATGAGCTCCCTCACGATAAAAATGTGTGACAAAGTGTAAGATATTGCCAACACCACCAGCTTCATCCTGGAAACATTGAAGTTCTCAACCATGATTACTAATCGGAGTGGATGCTCTCAGGCATTGATTTTGGCTCAAGTTTGTTTTAGAAACAAGTTCTTTCTAATTATTAGTGACAATCATTTCTCGTTCTCTTGGACACCTTCATTTTCACTCCTGCTATCATATGTAAGAACATTCACAGAAAGATTTTGTCTCACCTTCATCCTGTATTACTCACTATTTCACTATTGTTATTTTAGGTCTATAAAATATACTATCACATATATTACTTGTTAGCTTTTTTACATATATGTTTTCAACAGTTTTAGCTCTACATTTTGCATTAAAGGCATGTTTACATTATTTTTCTGAATTTATTTCAGGGTTGAGGCGAAGTAGGTAATCTGTTTAGAATACAGACAGGAATTATGTGTGTGAGGCTGGATTTCTGTGCTCGGTGTCAGATGTGGGAGGTCCTGGAGACTCCCAGTCTCCTGGACGGCCATATCTGCACCAGGTGCGTCGAGCTGCAGCTCCTTAGGGACCAGGTTAGGGAACTGGAGATGCAGCTCGATGACCCTCATCCGGTCAGGGAGAGTGAGGAGGTGACAGAGAGGAGCTATAGGCAGGTAGTCACTCCGGAGCTTTGGGAGACAGATAAGTGGGTGACAATCAGGAGAGGGAAGGGAAAGAAGCAGATGCTAGAGAGTACCCCAGTGGCTGTCCCCCCTACAAATAAGTACTCCTCTTTGAGTACTGTCGGAGGGGGGGACAGCCTACCTGGGGGAAGCAACAGTGGTCATGCCTCTGGCACAGAGTCCAGTCCTATGGCTCAGAAGGGTAGGGAAAGGAAGAGGATGGCAGCAGTGCCAGAGGACTCTATAGTTAGGGGGTCAGACAGGCGATTATGTGGACGCAGGAAAGAAACGCAGATGGTAGTTTGCCTCCCAGGTGCCAGGGTCCGGGATGTTTCTGATCGCGTCCATGATATCTTGAAGTGGGAAGAAGAACAGCCAGAGGTTGTGGTACATTGGTAGGAAAAGGGAGGAGGTCATGAAAGCAGACTACAGGGAGTTAGGAACGAAGTTGAGAAGCAGGAACCCAAAAGTAGTAATGTTGGGATTACTGCCTGTGCCATATGACAGTGAGTATAGGAATAGAATGAGGTGGAGGATAAATGCGTGGCTGAGGGATTGGAGCAGGAGGCAGGGATTCAGATTTCTGGATCATTGGGACCTCTCCTGGGGCAGGTGTGACCTGTACAAAAAGGACGGGTTGCACTTGAATCTGAAGGGGACCAATATCCTGGCGGGGAAGTTTGCAAAGGCTGTTGGGGAGAGTTTAAACTAGGATTGCTAGGGGGTGGGAACCGAACTGAAGTAATGGAGGAAAGGGAGGATGGCTCACAAATAGAGAAAGCTTGGAGACAGTGCAAAAGGGAGGATAGGCAGGGTGATAGAGAAGGGAAGCACCCAGACCGATGGTATGAGATGTGTCTATTTTAATGCGAGGAGTATCATGAATAAAGCGGATGAGCTTAGAGCGTGGATCAGTACTTGGAGCTATGATGTTGTGGCCATTACAGAGACTTGGATGGCTCAAGGGCGGGAATGGCTACTTCAAATGCCAGGCGTTAGGATGTTTCAGAAAGGACAGGGAGGGAAGCAAAAGGGGTGGGGGCGTGGCACTGTTGATCAGGGATAACGTCACGGCTGCAGAAAAGGAGAAAGTCATGGAGGGGTTGTCTTCAGAATCTCTGTGGGTGGAAGTTAGGAATAGGAAGGAGTCAATAACTCTACTGGGTGTTTTTCATAGACCACCCAATAGCAACAGGGACATCGAGGAGCAGATAGGGAGACAGAGTCTGGAAAAGAGTTATAATAACAGGGTTGTTGTGGTGGGAGATCTTAATTTCCGAAATATTAATTGGCATCTCTCCAGAGTGAGGGGTTTAAATGGAGTGGAGTTTGTTAGGTGTGTTCAGGAAGGTTTCTTGACACAATATCTAAATAAGCCTACAAGAGGAGAGGCTGTACTTGATCTGGTATTGGGAAATGAACCTGGTTAAGTGTCAGGTCTCTCAGTGGGAGAGCATTTTGGAGACAGGGATCACAACTCTATCTCCTTTACCATAGCATTGGAGAGAGATAGGAAGAGACAAGTTAGAGAAATGTTTAATTGGAGTACGGAGAAATATGAGGCTATCAGGCAGGAACTTGGAAGCATAAATTGGAAGCAGATATTCTCAGGGAGACATACGGAAGAAATGTGGCAAGTGTTCAGGGGATATTTGCGTGGGGCTCTGCGTAGATACATTCCAATGAGACAGGGAAAAGATGGTAGGGCACAGGAACCATGGTGTACAAAGGCTGTTGTAAATCTAGTCAAGAGAAAAGAGTTTATGAAAGGTTCAAAAAATTAAGTAATGATAGAGATCTAGAAGATTATAAGGCTAGTGAGAAGGAGCTTAAGAATGAAATTAGGAAAGCCAGAAGGGGCCATGGCAGACAGGATTAAGGAAAACCCCAAGGCATTCTAAAAGTATGTGAAGAGCGAAAGGATAAGACATGAGAGAATAGGACCAATCAAGTGTGACAGTGGAAAAGCATGTATGGAAACAGAGGAGATGGCAGAGGCACTTAATGAATACTTTGCTTCAGTATTCACTAAGGAAAAGGATTTGCTGGAGCTTTTGAAAAGCATCATGTTGGATAAGTCACTGGGACCGGATGAGGTGTACCCCAGTCTGCTGTGGGAAGCGAGGGAGGAGATTGCTGAGCCTCTGGCAATGATCTTTGCATCATTAATGAGGACAGGAGAGGTTCCGGAGGATTGGAGGGTTGCGGATGTTTTTCCCTTATTCAAGAAAGGGAGTAGGGATAGCCCACGAAATTATAGACCAGTGAAACTTACTTCAGTGGTTGGTAAGTTGATGAAAAGATCCTGAGAGGCAGGATTTATGAACATTTGGAGAGGTATAATATGATTAGGAATAGGCAGCATGGCTTTGTCAAAGGCAGGTCGTGCCTTACGAGTCTGATTGAAATTTTTGAGGATGTGACTAAATACATTGATGAAGGTAGAGCAGTAGATGTAGTGTATATGGATTTCAGCAAGGCACTTGATAAGGAAGCCCATGCAAGGCTTATTGAGAATGTAAAGCGGCATGGGATCCAAGGGGAAATTGCTTTGTGGATCCAGAACTGGCTTGCCCACAGAAGGCAAAGAGTGGTTGTAGATGGGTCATATTCTACATAGAGATCGATGACTAGTGGTGTGCCTCAGGGATCTGTTCTGGGACCCCAACTCTTAGTGATTTTTATAAATGACCTGGTTGAGGAAGTGGAAGGATGGGTTAGTAAGTTTGCTGATGACACAAAGTTTGGGGGTTTTATGGATAGTGTGGAGGGCTGTCAGAGGTTACAACGGGACATTGATATAATGCAAGACTGAGCTGAGAAGTGGCAGATGGAGTTCAACCCAGATAAGTGTGAGGTAGTTCATTTTGTTATGACAAATATCACAGTAGAATATAGCATTAATGGCAAGACTCTTGGCAGTGTGGAGAATCAGAGGGACATTGGGGTCCGAGTCCATAGGACACTCAAAGCTGCTATGCAGGTTGACTCTGTGGTTAAGAAGGCATTTGGTGCATTGGCCTTCATCAATCGTGGGATTGAGTTTAAGAGCCGAGAGGTAATGTTGCAGCTATATAGGACCCTGGTCAGAC
This sequence comes from Mobula birostris, assembly GCF_030028105.1. Classification (NCBI taxonomy): domain Eukaryota; kingdom Metazoa; phylum Chordata; class Chondrichthyes; order Myliobatiformes; family Myliobatidae; genus Mobula; species Mobula birostris. The sequence goes on from NC_092377.1 coordinate 55,604,707, forward strand.
CCCACTTGGAGTACTGTGCTCAGTTCTGGTCGCCTCACTATAGATAGGACGTGGAAACAATAGAAAAGGTACAAAGCAGATTTACAAAGATGTTGCCTGGATTGGGGAGCATGCCTTATGGGAATAGGTTGAATGAACTCGGACTTTTCTCCCTGGAGCGGCGGAAGATGAGAGGTGACTGATAGAGGTGTATAAGATGCTGAGAGGCATTGATCATGTGGATAGTCAGAGGCTTTTTCCCAGGGCTGAAATGGCTAGCACAAGAGGGCATAGTTTTAAGGTGCTGGGGAGTAGGTCAGAGGAGATATCAGGGGTAAGTTTTTTGCACAGGGAGTGGTGAGTGCATGGAATGGGCTGCCGGTGGCGGTGGTGGAGGTGGAAATGATAAGGTCTCTTAAGAGACTCCTGGATGGATACATGGAGCTTAGAAAAATAGAGGGCTATGGATAACCCTATGTAATTTCTAAGGTAAGGACATATTCGGCACAGCATTGTTGGCCGAAGGGCCTGTATTGTGCTGTAGGTTTTCAATGTTTCTAAAACTATTATTTGCTGGATTGAGTTTCAAGAAACATATTGGAAGATCAGGAGTCACTGTGAGAGGAATCCATGGAATGAAGCAGTTACTAAAGTCTGGGGAATTTTGATGATAAAAACCTTATGCAAGCAAATGGGATTTGTGTGGATGGGCAGAAATGTCAGCATGAGCATTATGGGCCAAAGAACTCATTTCTATGCTGTATAACTCTATGATGGTATGATTTTATTAACCATGTCAACAACACAACAAATGTAACTTAATCCTGAAAAAAGTACTTGCTAGCAATTGGCCAAGCACACCATTTACGAAAAAACTAATTGTTTATTACATTTTAAATGTCTTTTAAGTTCAGCTTATCTCAAGACAAGGAAATCTGATGGATTTCCTGTTGTATTATATATTCCTGGTGATTACGCCTTCACTGATTAATGCCAGTTGAATTCAACCTCGGACATAAGTTTATTTACCCAGTGTCATTTTCATCTCAAGCTGCCAACAAACAGTGATGCAAATAATAAATGCAATTAAATAGGCAAGACCAAATTTAATTGATAGTGGATATTACTGGTGCATTTACCAATTTTTAAAAATATCTTTAGTATTGTAACCTAAAATGGAATAATGTAATAACCCATTGTAAAAAATGCTTACCTTTCATTGAAAGATTAAACTGGAATTGGAAATAAATCAACATTACAAAATTCTTCTCAAATATTACTGTACAAGATCAATCATTGTTAATGTTTAGCTGCTGGGCATTATGAAACTTCAGCTCCAGCTGTCTGATCCAAGTGACAGAAAGTGACAGAAAGGCTGATACAGTGTCAGGTTAAAATAACACGGGTGCAATCTCGACCTTAAAAAAACATCTTGACATTTCACGAAGCATGGGCAAACCTTCATGTTGGAAGTTCCTATATTATAAATCCTCTTCCTTTCCAGAAGAAAGAGGTGTAATTTCTGACAACTTCAAATTGTAATTACTGTAGCTGAGACATCACAACTGATAGAATATTCAGTAGGCCAAATTACACTATATCTGGCCTGGGAACTGCCACTTGCTCTCCCTACATGCCAGTGCATATCTAGATCTAATGAAGAGGGCTGAATTCATAGCCTGATCTCATGAGGTGGGGTCCAGTTGGAGAATCTGCCCTTTCAGTGGTATTGTGGAATAATTGTCAACTCACAGACGTATTAAAACTTTGAAGTAGTTGATTAGACAAATTAAATCTGTTTCAAAACTATTTTTAAAAACTAAAAAATTACTGAGAGATAATCAAAAAATTGTTTGTCACAATCTGACACAAATGTTTGGGATTTAGTTTAGCTTGAATGGCTGAGTGCCTCCAGTTCCAGAGAAAACTCTTGCCACAGTTGGCAACATATGTATTTGCCCAGCATTCCTTTCACCCTATTTCCACTGTTTCCACAACCTGACCGAAATTAAGTTGAAAAGACCTCAGCAGCTTACCCAGAACAATTAATTCAACAAGGTCCGAGGCCTAATTTCAGAGCAGCTCAGTCCTTCTTGTTTGGAAATGCAGCTCAGGCAACCTGCTTTATTGGTGTTGGTTAGAAATGGTAGAATAACCAAGCACAATACCCACATGTCTCAGAAAGTCGAAAACTACAGAAATTCCATGTAAATTTCCTGGAAACATCATTTTAGTTTTACAGAAATATATATGAAATTATAGGCTGTTGCCACTAAGAGAACAATAGTTAATCCACAGTATTCAGAAACAAACACTACATTTTAAAAATCAACCAGAAGAAATGGTGATAATGAAAACACACAGAACTGTGCAAAATTCTTAGGCACATATTGATAGCAGAGATAGTAATTTTACGTATTGCACTGCACTGCTGCCACAGAAGAAAGTTATGACATATGTGAATGATGATAAAGCTGATTCTGATATGGGTCTCCATAGTGGACCGAGAGTGGGAAGGGGGCAGGGAGAAGGAATCATGGTTGGGAAAAGAGGAAGGGAGATGTACGGGAGTGGGAGGCACCAGAGAACAGTCTGTAATGCTCAATATACCAATTGTTTGGAATTAAGTGACCTTGCCTGGTGTCCCAGGGCTGGGTGTGTCTGCACCTGCGCCAACCCCGACCCCTGCCAATCCTTCTCTGCTAGCCGTGTTACACTCCCCCCCAATGCTCCACCCTTGCCATTTTCAACATCTTTTGCTCCCAGCAGATTTTTTTTATGGTGAATTGTATTATCTCATTACTTCAGAAATAAGCATAGATCAGGTTGTGCAAATGGAAGTCGCTTAAATAGATGATATTAACTAAATATTTTAATACGATGGCAAAGAAGTCATAAATTCATGAGTATAATCTCCTGAATCTGATTCAACGATTCAAAGGATCCAAAGTACATTTATTATCAAAGTATGTATAAATTATACAACCTTGAGATTTGACTGCTTACAGGCAGCCATAAAGCAGGAATCCCGAAAGAACCCAATCAGAAAGAGAAGGACCAACGCACAGTGCACAGAGAAAGCAAAAAACACAAATTACATAAACAAAAGAAGCAAGCAACAGCATTCTGAACCAAAATGAGTCCATAGATCTGAATTTGCAGTGAAGCTGCAGTCACGAAGCAGGTAGCAGTGGGAGCAGTCTCACAGCCTCAACACTGCGGGCAAATTCAGCTCGGTCCTCGCCTCCGGTCCCAACACCCTGCCTTTACAGTCTACAATAATGTTTTTGACATTTTGTAGTGATGTGGAAATGCCACAGTCTGAGCTATGTTAAGCTTCTACAAATATTTATAACCTTTATTTTCAATATATGAGTAAACTTAAGTTTGCTATAATTGGTCTTCAAATTTTCAAGGAAAAGATAGGTTGAAATGTCAACATTATTTTAAGCATTTATATAAAATTACCTCAGTAACCATCTCAATGTATTTAATTAAATTGAGTTAACAATGCATTGAAATAGCTGCAGAGAAATTTCATATAAATGTGCTAATGTGTTTGTGGCAAATACCTCTGACAGTAATTTAAATCCTTATGTTAGTGATTGGTTCATTTCTACTGACGATATGTTAGCACTTGACGTGGTGAAAATTCTCATGTGCCCAGAGTGAATGAATATTCTAAATGTGATTCTTCAGATCTTTATATCAGTCAAAATTCATAACTAAAATTTAGCAAAAACTTGAAAGTTTTGTTTAGTAGAATGTTTTATTAGATTAGTGTAATGAGTCAATAAGTTTTAATGCAAATTATATGCATTTTATATTGAAGGATTGAGATGGTAAATCTTAGATATTTCTGTAGTTTTCTTTCTGTTGCTTTCCTAATTTGATATTTGAAGGCATTGAATTTCTATGATTGAGGTTGATAGAGGTTCTAGCTGTCTCATTTCTCACATTGGATTCAAAGGACTCAAAGTACATTTATTAGCAAAGTCTGTATAAATTATACAACATTTGATATTTGATTGCTTACAGGCAGCCACAAAACAAGAAATCTGAAAGAATGCAATTTTAAAGAAGACCAAAGGCCAATGTGCAGAGAGAGAGAAAGAACACACAAATTCTACAAACGTTGGGCTATAAATTTCAATGAACACCACTCCTCTTCCCAATATAAATCCAATAGGCAATGCCATCAACGTCAGTTGTCTGCTTCCCAGTCCCTTGCTCTTATCGTTATTTTCACCCCAGCTCCTGCTTTGAACAGGAGACAGTTGGAAAAGAACACTGGCAGGGATGATGCCAGAGCAGCAATGGCTGGAATTTCTGGAAGCAATTCGGAAGGCACAGGATATATACATACCAAAGAGGAAGAAGTATTCTAAAGGCAAGGTGGCACAACTGTGACTAACAGAGACATCAAAGCCAACATAAAAGCCAAACAGAAGGCACATCATACAGCAAAAATTAGTGGGAAGTTAGAGAATTGGGAAGCATTCAAATACCAACAAAAGCCAACTAAAAAGTCATTAAGAAGTAATAAAGGAATATGAAAGCAAGCTAGCCAATAATATTAAAGAGGATACCAAAAGTTTCTCAAGATATTATTAAGAGTGTGGTCTCAGGGTATTTGGGGGCACATGATAAAATAGACCATAGTCAGCATGGTTTCCTTAAGGGAAAATCTTGCCTGACAAATCTGTTAGAATTCTTTGAAGAAATAACAAGCAAGATAGACAAAGGAGACTCATTGATGTTGTGTACAGTACTTGGATTTTCAGAAGGCTTTTGACAAGGTGCCACAGGTGAGGCTGCGTAACAAGCTATGAACCCGTGATATTACAGGAAAGATTCCAGCATGGATAAATCAGTAGCTGATTGGCAGGAGACAAAAAGTGGAATAAAGGGAACCTTTTCTGGCTGGCTCCCGGTGACTAGTGGTGTTCCATAGGGGTCTGATTTGGTACCGATTCTTTTTAAATTATATGTCAATGATTTAGATGATAGAACTGATGGCTTTGTTGAAATGTTTGCAGAAGATATGAAGGTAGGTGAAGGGGCAGGTATTTTTGAGGAAGTAGAGAAGCTATAGAAGGTCTTAGACAGATTAGGACAATTGGCAAAGAAATGGCAGATGGAATACAGTGTCAGGAAGTGTATGGTCATGCACTTTGGTAGAAGAAATGAAAGGGTTGGCATTTTCTAAATGGAGAAAAAATACAAAAAACTGAGGTGCAAAGAGACTTCGGAGTCCTTGTGCAGGATTCCCAAAGGGTTAATTTGCAGGTTGAGTCTGCAGTGAGGAATGCAAATGCAATGTAGCGTTCGTTTAAAGAGGACTAGAATATAAAAGCAAAGATGTAATGTTGAGACTTCATAAAGCACTGGTGAGGCCTCGCTTGGAGTACTGTGAGCAGGTTTGGGCCCCTTATTTTGGAAAGGATGTGCTTAAACTGGAGAGGGTTCAAAGGAGATTCATGAAAATGATTCCAGGATTGAATGGCTTGTCATACGAAGAGTGTTTCAGCCTGTATTCACTAGAATTCAGAAGAATGAGGGGTGACCTCATTGAAACCTATTGAATGGTGAAAGGCCTTAATAGGGTGGATGTGGAGAGGTTGTTTCTGATGGTGGGAGATCTAAGACTAGAGGACACAGCCTCAGAATAGAGGGGCATCCTTTTAGAATGGAGATGAGGAGGGATTTCTTTAGCCAGAGAGTGGTGAATCTGTGAAATTCTTTACCACTAGCACCTGCGGAGGCTAAGTCTTTATGTATACTTAAGGCAGAGGTTGACAGATTCTTGATTGGTCAGGACATGAAGGGATATGTGGGAGAAGGCAGGAGATTGGGGCTGAGAGGAAAATTGGATCAGCCATGATGAAATAGTAGAGCAATTCTACTCCTCTATTTTATATAAATGTAAATAAATGTCAGAGAGTAGAAAAGACCAGCCTGGTTGCCAAGAAAATTGTGGGAGATTTCAACCCCAGTAATTCCCCATAGATAAATTGAATCTGTTGATGCAGCTACTTTTCTAATGTCTTTCTTTTCAAAATTGTGACCCTAAAACTAAATAAAACACTAGAATTCATTGCAAATTTTAAAAATCTGGCCAAGAATCCAATATAACAGCTGCTTTCTAAGCACAGAGGCTCTGGTGTGAATGGATGTAGGTAGCAGTCTCTAAATTTAGGAAATTAAGAAATATCATGCTCTGCACTCTTTAAAAGAAATTCTGCCAATGAATTTTCTGAGAATATCACTTAGTAATATATGTAACCTTTTAAAAACTTGTTTGCGATATAACCTTTCTCAGAGTGTTTTTGGAGCTTTCTTTCTCAATTTGAGATGGAAGCAAAGTCACTAATCATCTAAAGGCAGAAGTATTTTTGATAAGCATCAAGGTGGAGGAAGTTTATTGGCTGTAGATGAGAATAAAAGAATGATATGGGAATCAGACATAAATTTATCAAATGATGGAAACGGCTTGAGGGGAACGGGGTCTACTTTTACTCCTAAGCTGTATGATTCTATGCAAAAGTATTTTTATGTGTTAGTATAGAATAATTTTTTCTTGACCAAATACTTGGCCCCCATAACTATGACTGCAATCCACCACAATAGAATATACATCACATGAGGAAACATTCTTTGTAAAATACAGAGGCGGTAAATTGACAAGAAAAAAAGTTGTCTTTTGATAAACTTTCATAATACATCATCCAGGTTATTTGTTTACAATCTCTCCTGAGGTACTAGATGAGCATGAAACTCCTCATGCAGACACTGCTGGAACGCAGTGGTTAAGGACCAGTGATGACAGATGCTGTAACTGCACAGAAGAAACCTCACAATTTTTTGACAGTGACAAACTTATTAATGTACAAATAAAACACTTTAACTGTAGTGAGTGATAAGGTCACCAGCAAAATGGAATATATAAATCATAATTTGGAAGGGATGCATTTTGTATTAAAATTTACATTTAAAGAGCTAACCTACATTTAAAGAAGAACAATATTATATTCCAAATACCTGGGATTCATCACACATTTTGTTTTCTGAAGAGGGATTGATAGTATAGTCAGAAAATAACTTAGTTAACAAAATTATATGGTTGCTCAAATACCATCTCCAATTTGCTGACGATACAACCATTGTTGGTAGAATCTAAGGTGGTGACGAGAGGGCGTACAGGAGTGAGACATGTCAACTAGTGGAATGGTGCCGCAGCAACAACCTGGTACTCAACGTACTAAGGTAAAAGAGCCAATTGTGTACTTCAGGAGGGTTAAGATGAAGGAACACATACCAATCCTCATAAAGGGATCAGAAGTGGAGAGAGTGAGCAGCTTCAAGTTCCTAAGTATCAAGATCTCTGCGGTTCTAACCTGGTCCCAACATATTGATGTCGTCATAAAGAAGGCAAGACAGCCACTCTACTTTATTAGGAGCCTGAAGAGATTTGACATTTCAACAAATACACTCAAAAACTTCTATAGTTGTACTATGGAGAGCATTCTGACAGGCTGCATCACTGTCTGGTATGGAGGGGCTACAGCACAGGACCAAAAGAAGCTGCAGAAGGTTGTATATCTAGTCAACTCCATCTTGGGTACTAGCCTACAAAGTACCCAGGACATCTTTAAGGAGCGGTGTCTCAGGAAGGCAGTGTCCATTATTAAGGACCCCCAGCATCCAAGGCATGCCCTTTTCTCACCGTTACCATCAGGTAAGAGGTATAGAAGCCTGAAGGCACACACTCAGCAATTCAGGAACAGCTTTTTCCCCTCTGCTATCTGATTCCTGAATGGATATTGAAGCTTTGGACACTACCTCACTTTAAAAAAAAAGAAATACTGTTTTTGCATAGTTTTTAAAATCGATTCAATATACGTAATTGATTTACTTGTTTATCTATTATTATGTTTTATTCTATTTATTATTTTTTTTTCTCTCTGCTAGATTATACATTGCATTGAACTGCCGCTGCTAAGTTAACAAAATTCATGTCACATGCTGGTGATCATAGACCTGATTCTGATTCTGATTATTGTTAAAAACATATAATATAATGAAGGCTGAAAGAAATAGATGAGTTCAGAGTGCAAAGATGATATCATCAATCATTGCACTCAACAATGAAATACTTGCTTAGGCAATTGAAAAATACAGTCATTATAAAAAGATCTATATATATATAAAAATACAGTCATTACAAAAGGATCTACCTATATAATACTTCTGATGAGCTCCGAAAAACAAAATGTTTTACAGCCAATTAAATGCTTTTGAAGTGTTTTCACTCATGGGAAGATCATGGAGTTTCTTTGCTGAAGTATTTTCAGAGTGTCATTTTTGTGATGTAATCTACAGTGGGGTGTAGGGAAGGAACAGAAGTTAACACGAAAGTAAGTTTCCACTGCCAAGAAATTAAGCATGAGGAAAGTAAGTCTTACTGTATGTGACAATGGGATACAGGGGCTATTTCTCCTCTCCTCCCCCCACAACCTCAGCTATCTGTAATATTGGAGCAGAATAAAACGATATCTGGGTCCTATGATGCCATCAGACCTGGTATGTTTTTTTTAAAGGCAGCCATCCATCTGCCTCTAATTCAAATGAACAGGTTACAATGAAATAACTTGCATACTCCAGACATTCAATAGGTCAGTCAGCATCTGTGGACAGAGAAAAAGTTACCAGATCAGTGTGTCAGGTCAAGGAACCCTCATTCAAACTGAGAAAGACAGAAATGAAAGTTAGTTCTAAATTTCAGAAATTTGGGGTAAGGGCAAAAAGGTGGTGAGAACTTGATGAAGACATCTGGTTGGTAGGTTGATGGAAGAAGTCAGAAAATGAGAAAACAAAGAAGGTGTAAAGGCTGTAAAATACAGGTCAGAAATGTGCAAATTGCTTAAAAGATCAAGCAGTGGTAGTGGAAAGATTATAGAAAACTAATAACATTAATGTGTAATTTACAGCAGAATTACTAACTTGATACAAAAAGAGAAAGCAAATCACTGGAAGTTGAAGAATAAACAGTAAATCCAGGAAACTGAGCATGCCCAAAGGAAGATGTGCAAGATCAGAGATAAATTGACACTATAAACTGCCACACACCCTAGTGGCAGTTTTGGGAGTAAAAGAGGGGAATGTTTGAGAATAAAAGGGGTTAGAGTAGGATTTGCGAAAAAACTGGGTATTTAATATTTAGAAACATGAGAAAATCTGCAGATGCTGCAAATCCAAAGCAATACACTCAAAATTCTGGAGGAACTCACATCCTGATGAAGGGTCTCAGCCTGAAACATCAACTGTTTACTCTTTTCCATAAATGCTGTCTGACCCGCTGCGTTCCTCCAACGTTTTGTGTGCATTGCATTTGATATTTAGCATGGACTCAGTCCAACAGAAAGGCCTATTTCTGTGCTGTATCTCTCCATGACTCTGGTTCAAAAACATTTCACCAGAAAGGTGGTTGGAGTTTGGAACTGCTTGAGTTTAAGAAATATCTACATGAGAACTTGAATCACCAGAGCATGGGAAGGAATGGCCCAAGTGTCGGTAAATTGGATTAGTATAGACGGAAACTTGATGGTCAGCCTGGATAGAATGTGGCAAAGGGATTGTTTCTGTGCTGTGTGGCATCGAAGGTATCATGGATATGAAGTGGGAAAAAAACTAGACCAGAGGAGGAAGAAAGACCCAAGGTTGAAACACGGACCTGCCCAGACACTCCTGCTGGTAAATCTTGGGCAAGAGGGAAAAGCATGTTATGAAGGACTGAGGTATTACAAAACTCGAGGCTGTAAAAAGATCTCTGGAGGACATAAGGTCTGTGAGTACCTGAAATAGTTAAAACCAAAGCTAGCAGAATTCAAGGGGGATGTTGATGGTTAATTATCTAGTCAATTGTAATAGGCCATCCAGCAAGTTGATACCAACTGGTTTAGTTAAAAATCACTTCTCATATGAAACCTGCCAATATTCAATTTCATCTGGAATTTAACTGTCAGATTGAATGGATTTTATATCATATATTTGGTGACTAGCAATCATTTTATTAGTGATTGTGGTGGGTAAAACAGCCTGAGGTCAGGATGCTTGCTTCAGTGATAACAAAACTCAAAAAAAGGTAAAAATGTAATCTTAAGAGATTCTGGCAAAATTTTCTTATATTATGAAGGAAAGGAGGTGCACCTTTCCAGTAGAACATTAAAGCTTTGACTGCCTAGAAACTGAAACTTACCTTTATTCATTGCACCAACTGGGTTCTCTGCTAATATTCAATTAGAGGGAAACTTGGAGTCATAAAAATTGGAGATGATTAATTTTAAGGCAAGACTAGGGTTTCCTTTCCACTGTGTCAAAACAGGTCTTTCACAATTCATGATGGTAGCTAACTAGAGAGATCACAGGTGCCATACCTTTGACCCCAGGATCTGCGGAAATGGGTAACAGCCTGGAAATACAGAGGTGCAAGAAAGTTTGTGAACCCTGTAAAAGTTTCTCCATTTCTGCATAAATATGACCTAAAATATGATCAGATATTCATGTAAGTCCAAAAACTAGATAGAGAATCTAATTAAATAAATAGCATATAAAAACATTATGCATGCTCATTTATTTATTGAGAAAAATGATCCAATATTACATGTACTTATTGGAAAAAGTATGTGAACCTTTCCTTTCAATAATTGATCTGACCCCCTTGTACAGCAATAACTTCAACCAAACATTTCTGGTTACTGTTGATCCGTCCTGCACATCAGCTTGCAGGAAGTTTAGGCCATTCTTCCTTACAAAGCAGAGGTATTTAATGAATACTTTACTTCAGTATTCACTATGGAAAAAGATCTCGGTGATTGTAGTGATGACTTGCAGCAGACTGAAAAGCTTGAGCATGTAGATATTAAGAAAGAGGGTATGCTGGAGCTTTTGGAAAGCATCAAGTTGAATAAGTCGTGGGGACTGGATGAGATGTACCCCAGGCTACTGTGGGAGGCGAGGGAGGAGATTGCTGAAACTTTGGCAATGATCTTTGCATCATCAATGGGGACGGGAGAGGTTCCGGAGGATTGGAGGGTTGCGGATGTTGTTCCCTTATTCAAGAAAGGGAGCAGAGGTAGCCCAGGAGATTACAGACCAGTGAGTCTTACTTTAGTGGTTGGTAAGTTGGTGGAGAAGATCCTGAGAGGCAGGATTTATGAACATTTGGAGAGCTATAATATGATTAGGAATAGTCAGCATGGCTTTGTCAAGGGCAGGCCATGCCTTAGGAGCCTGATTGAATTTTTTGAGGATGTGACTAAACACATTGATGAAGGAAGAGCAGTAGATGTAGTGTATATGGATTTCAGCAAGGCATTTGATAGGGTACCCCATGCAAGGCTTATTGAGAAAGTAAGGAGGCATGGGATCCAAGGGAACATTGCTTTGTGGATCCAGAAGTGGCTTGCCCACAGAAGGTAAACAGTGGTTGTAGACGGGTCATATTCTGCATGGAGGTTGGTGACCAGTGGTGTGCCTCACTGTTCTGTTCCGGGACCCTTACTCTTCGTGATTTTTATAAATGACCTGAATGAGGAAATGGAGGGATTGGTTAGTAAGTTTGCTGATCACACAAAGGTTGGGGGTGTTGTGGATAGCGTGGAGGGCTGTCAGAGGTTACAGCAGGACATTGATAGGATGCAAAACTGGACTGAGAAGTAGTAGATGGAGTTCAACCCAGATAAGTGTAACATTTTGATAGGTCAAATATAATGGCAGAATATAGTATTAATGGTAAGACTCTTGGCAGTGTGGAGGATCAGAAGGATCTTGGGGTCCGAGTCCATAGGACACTCAAAGCATCTGCGCAGGTTGACTCTGTGCTTAAGAAGGCATACGGTGCATTGGCTTTCATCAACAGTGGGTCTGAGTTTAAGAACCAAGAGATAATGTTACAGCTATATAGGACCCTGGTCAGACCCCACTTGGAGTACTGTGCTCAGTTCTGGTTGCCTCACTACAGGAAGGATGTGGAAACCATAGAAACTACTACAGGAAAGGATGCAGAGGAGATTTACAAGGTTTCTGTCTGGATTGGGGAGCATGCCTTATGAAAATAGGTTAAGTGAACTCAGCCTTTTCTTCTTGAAGCAACGGAGGATGAGAGGTGACCTGATAGAGGTGTATAAGAAGATAGGATGCATTGATCGTGTGGATAGTCAGAGGCTTTTTCCCAGGGTTGAAGTGGTTGCCACAAGAGGGCACAGGTTTAAGGTGCTTGGGAGTAGGTACAGAGAAGATGTCAGGGATAAGTTTTTTACGCAGAGAGTGGTGAGTGCATGGTATGGACTGCCAGTGGCAGCGGTGGAGGCAGATACAATAGGGTCTTTTAAGAGTCTTTTAGATAGGTATGTGGATCTTAGAAAAATAGAGGGCTCTGGGTAACCCTAGTAATTTTTAAGGTAGGGACATGTTCGGCACAACTTTGTGGGCTGAAGGGCCTTTATTGTGCTGTAGGTTTTCTGTGTTTCTATGTTTCTAAAACTGCTTCAACTCTGGGATGTTGGTGGACTTCCTTTCATGAACTGCTTGCTTCAGGTCCTTCCACAACATTTCTATAGGATTAAGGTTAGGAGTTTGTCTTGGCCATTCTAAAACATGAATTTTCTTCTTTTTAAACCATTCAGTTGTTGATTTACTCTTGTCTTTCAGACCATTGTCTTGTTGCATTGTTCAATTTCTATTAAGCTTCAGGTGATGGACTACTACCCTAACATCCTCCTGTAAAATGTTTTGATAAAATTTTGAATTCATTGTTCCCTCAACAACTGCAAGCTGTTTGGGCCCTGAGGCAGCAAAGCAGCCCTAAACCATAATGCTCCTTCCACCATGTTTCACAGTTGGGATGAGGTTTTAGTGCTGGTGTGCAGTGCCCTTCTTCCTCCAAGCATAGCAATGTATACTTCTGTCAAGAAGTTTAACTTATATCTTATCTGCCCACAGAACAAAGTCCCAGAAGTGTTGTAGAAAACCCAGGTGATCTTTTGCAAACTTGAGATGTGCCCCAATTTTTTTTTTTTGGAGAGTAGTGGTTTCCTCCGTGGTGTCCTTCCATGAACACGATACTTGATCAGTGTTTTTCTTATAGTAGACACATGAACAGAGCTTTTATCAAGTTCTAAAGATTTCTGCAGGTCTTTTGCTCTTCCCCTTGGGTTATTTTTCACCCTCTTCAGCATTGCATGTTGTGCTCTTGGTGTGAACTTTGCAGGAAGCTCACTCCCAGGGAGAGCAGCAATAGTACTGAGTTTCCTCCATTTGTAAACAATTTCTCTTAACGTGGACTGATGAGCACTCGGGTTTTTAGAAATGCTTTTGTAGCCTTTTCCAGCTTCATACATCTCTACAATTCTTCCAAAATCCTCAAAGTTATTTTGATCAAGGCACGGTGCACATAAACAAATCTTTCATGAGAAGAGCAGGCTCTGTCGGTAACCTCTGTCGGTGTCTTTTTATTAGACACACAAGTTTTTAAGCTCACCAGTGGGAAGTGGTGCTTTAGCTATGCTGACCCACCACCTTGAGGGTGTCCTGATCATAAGCGGGCCAAAATTCCTGAAGACAGGTGGCAGCTCAACTGATGATCGCACTGGTGATAGCACAGGACAGTTAACATCTTAGTCCAAGTGAACTTTCAGTTCTAGAGCAGGGCACCTCTACAACCCACACAACCAATCTCATTCATTTGGACACCTGGCTCCAAATAGCTCTTGTAGAAGGCATTACCCTGGAAGCTCACATAGTATTCCAACAAATTCATGTAATATTGGATCATTTTTCTCAATGAATAAATGAACAAGTAAATGTTTTTTTTGCATTATTTATTTAATGGGGTTCCCTTTAACTAGTTTTAGGACTTGTGTGAAGATCTGATCATATTTTAGATCATACTTATGCAAAAATAGTGAAAATTCTGCAGGGTTCACAAACTTCCTAGCACCACTGTATGTTCTCCATGGCAACCACAGTACAGAATCTTATAAGCCTATTGCAAAGGGAAAAGGAGAAGATGGGAGAGAGATGGTGTTTTTTAGTGGGTCCATCAAATCTCACCGCTTTTCATTGTTTATCAGCACACATCAGCCCTTACACCACATGTAACCCAAGCCACTGCCAGGCACAGTCTCATCACCATGCAAAATGCGCAGAATGCATCTCTTCTATATATAGCGACAGTGAGCACCTTGGGACCCCGTAACAATGTGTGAAAAGGAAAATCCATTAACAAGCTGTAACAAGGCAAGCAGGATAGTTTTATTAACTGCTGTGATGCCCTGGCAGTCCTTTATACTATTTAAAGTTAACTTTCAGAAGTCTGTCTCTCAAATTCCACTGCAGGTTTGAAATTGTTAATGGAAATATTTTGTGCTGTAATGAAAGCTGTAATACTGGCTTTGAGCAGCTATATCAGGATGAGTTTCACTGTTGCATAGATGAAGGAAACCACCATTCTATACATGAAAAGTGCTTGGATATGGTAATAACTAAGCATCCTCAACTCTCTAGAGTAGCAATTCCAGAGATTTACAATTATCAAGCAAAACAAAGATTTTCTCATCTCCATATGAAAAGCTTTATATCCCTTTTCTTTCAATGGGTCTCTGCCACTTTCTTGAGGCACTGCTTTTGGAAGATGTTCTCAATGGTGAGGAGGTTTGTGTCCGTGTTGGAACTAGCTTAGTTTTCAACCCTTTGAAACCTCTAATAATCCCGTGCATTGGTGCCTCCATACCAGAGTCAGAATGCTCTCCATGGTTTATCTGTAGGAAGTTGCTGGAGTCTAAATCTCCTCAAATTCCTAATGAAGTATAGGTACTGGTATGTCTTCATCACAATTGCATCAAAATGGTGAGCCCAAGGTAGATCTTCTGAGATGCTGGCATCCAAGAACTTGAAATTGCTTACCCTTCCCACAGCAGACCCCTAAATGATGATTTGTATGTGTGCTCATGACTTCCCCTTCCTGAAGTACACAATCAATTCCTTAATTTTGCTTACACTGAGTGGAAAGTTGTTGTTGCAACCCCTCTCAACCAACCAGACTACTATGCTCCTGTATGCCTTCTTGTTGCCATCTGAAATCCTGCCAACTGTGATGCCATTGGTAAGTTTATAGCTGGCATTTAAGCTGCTCCTATCCACATAGTCTTGAGTGTAGAGGGAGTAGAACAGGGGCTAAGCACACATTCTTCAGGTGAGTCTATACTCATTGTCAGCGAGGATGAGATGTTATCTCATTGCCACATCATATGTACTTCTTCTCAAATAAACCATTCATTTTTGGGACCCCTGAGAACTTCGTAATGTAATTTTGCAATGCAAGATAGTTTCAAGACTGAATTTGCTTGAATTTTTTTTCCTATCGTGCTGTTAGCTCACAGTAAGTATTTTCCAAAGAAGATTGTGTCCCATGTGCTTTAGTCAATTCATATAATCATTTTATTCTATATTTGTAATTGTGCTGAATGAAAATCAGCAATAATTACAGGATGAATTTCTTCAATATACTAACAGAGCATTAGACAAATAATCTCCTTTATGTTTTTAGTATACTGGAAGAAAAGCATAATTTCTATCAGTGCTTTTATCAATGTCAGAAGTGTTACAATTCATTCTCAGTTCTCAAACAAGGTGCTAATTAGAATGGTACGCACCTCCTGTTTCTACCTCCTACCCAAGATCCACAAACCTGCTTGTCCAGGTAGACCCATTGTTTCTGCCCCACTGAACGCATATCGGCATACCTCGACTCTGTTTTATCCCCCCTAGTTCAGTCCCTCCTACCTATATCCGTGACACCTCACCCGCTCTTGATCTTTTCAAAGATTTTATTTTTACTAAGGATGTCCAGTCCCTATGCACCTCCATCCTCCACCAGGAAGGCCTCAAAGCACTCTGTTTTTTCCTGGACACCAGACCTAACCAGTTCCCCTCCACCGCCACTCTCCTCCACCTAGCAGAACTTGTCCTCACACTCAATAATTTCTCCTTTGGCTCCTCTCACTTCCTTCAAACAAAAGAAGTAGCCACGGGCACTGGCATGGCTCCCAGCTATGCCTGCCTGTTTGTCGACTACATGGAACAGTTTATGTTCCAAGCCTACACTGGCGAGCATCCCGCACTTTTCCGCTGCTACGTTGATGACTGCTTTGGTGCTGCTTCCTGCACCCGTGTTGAACTCGTCGACTTCATCCACTTTGCCTTCAACTTCAACCTGCCGTCAAATTCACCTGGTTCATTTCCGACACCTCCCTTCCCTTTCTCAATTGCATTGTCTGTATCTCTGGAGACAGCTTATCCACCGATGTCTATTACAAACCCATGGGCTTTCAAAGCTACCTAGGATAGATCGCGTCTCACCCTGTTACTTGAAAAAATGCCATCCCCTTTTCTCAATTCCTCCGTCTCTGTCGTATCTGCTCTCAGGATGAGGCTTTTTATTCTAGAACGAAGGAGATGTTCTCCTATTTCAAAGAAAGTGGCTTCCCTTCCTCCACCATCAATGCCGCCCTCAACTATATCTCTTCCATTTCACGCATATCTGCTCTTACCCCATCCTCCCTCCACCCCACCAGAGATAGTGTTCCTCTTGTCCTCACCTACCACCCCATCAGCCTCCGCATCCAGCATATAATTCTCCAAAACTTCCACTACCTCCAATGGGATCCCACTATCAAGCATATCTTTCCCTCCCTC
This sequence comes from Mobula birostris, assembly GCF_030028105.1. Lineage (NCBI taxonomy): Eukaryota > Metazoa > Chordata > Chondrichthyes > Myliobatiformes > Myliobatidae > Mobula > Mobula birostris. The sequence continues at coordinate 55,621,441 of NC_092377.1, forward strand.
CACTTTCTGCTTTCCTACGTGACTCCCTTGTCCATTTGTCCCTCCCCTCTGATCTGACCTGGCACTTATCCTTGCAAGCGGAACAAATGTTCCACCTGCCTCTACACCTCCCTCACTACCATCCAGGGCCCCAAACAGTCCTTCCAGGTGAGGTGACACTTCACCTGTGATTCTGTTGGGGGGTCATTAACTGTGTTCGGAGCTCCTGTTGTGGCCTTCTGTACGTCGGTGAGACCCGACAGAGATTGAGAGATTGCTTCGCTCCATCTGCCAGAGCAAGCGGGATCTCCCAGTGGCCACCCATTTTAATTCCACTTCCCATTCCCATTCCACTATATCCATTCATGGCCTCCTCCACTGTTGTGATGAGGCCACACACCTTATTTTCTGTTTGGGTAGCCTCCAACCTAACGACATGAACATCGATTTCTCAAACTTCCGGTAATGTCCCCCAACCAACCACCCCGCCAACTCCTTCTCCATTTCCCATCCCTTTTTCCCTCTCTCACCTCATGTCCTATCCCACCAATCATCTTCCTCTGGTGCTCCTTCCCCCTTTTTCTTTCTTCCATGGCCTCCTGCCTCTCCAACAATCAACTTCCCAGCTCTTTACTTCATCTTTCCCCCTCCAGGTTTCACCTATCACCTGGTGTTTCTCTCTCCTCTCCCCCACCTTTTAAATCTACTCCTTAGCTTTTTTTCTCCAGTCTGCTGAACGGTCTCAGCCCGAAATGTCGACTGTGCTTTTTTGCATAGATTTTGCCTGGCTTGCCGAGTTCCTCCTGCATTTTATGTGTTTTGTTCTGATTTCCAGCATGCAGATTTTCTCATTTGTGGTATGCTCATTAGTTTTAACTGACATCGTAGGAACTTTAATGTTGTAAATGTTCGTTTATTCGACATTAATTTCAGGAATAGAAACTATTTTACAGAAACTGTAAACTGTCATGAGCAAAAACAAAGCCCTGTCTGCCATAAACATTGGAAGGAATGTTAAAAAATCACTTTTAGGACTAAAGAAGCACTTATTAAATATTGGGGTCGGCAGTCATAGGAAACAATTATGAGAAAGGGCGCAGGGCTTCTCCTATCTACTTTCATGAAAGGGCATACAAAAGAAATTGTTATACCTGCAGCAAAACGCTGGCAAATCAATGAATGTGTCTGTCAACTTTGTGAACATTTCAGATCAATGACCTTTTTGTTTTTATGAAAGGTCAGGGACAGGAAAAAAAACGATTTTATCTTGCCAAAAATGTTTTCTGACTTGATTAGTGTTTCCAGCAATTTCTGCATTTATTTGAGATTTTCATCATCTGCAGTATTCTCCTTATAAGTTATCCTCAATGCTATCAAAGTGTGGAGTCCCACCAGGTTCCATTTGTTTGCTATAGCCTCACAAAAGAACACCTTCATGCTCTTCCATTCTCATACATCTACTACTTTTCCAGTCAACGCCACTGCTTTAAGGGTCATTCAGTCTCACTTGGTCTTTGCTCTACCACAAACATGTCCTTTGTCCAGACAAACTCTCTCCTTTTCAGCAAGATCTTTCACCCAGAATGTAAACTATATTTCTCCCACTGCATATGTTAATTTTTTCCTACACAATCTGTCTTTTTTCTCTGTTAATCCAAAATTCTCCAGTAACTTGTTGTAATGTGGCATTTGAGCTGTTGCTGAAGTAGGATGGGTGGTGCTCCCCATATGTCTGAATGTATTGAGAAGGTGCCTCAGAATGCATATGACTAAACACTGGCTTTCACACTCTGTTGGTGCATTTAATATGGGCTACATATAGAACATAGAACATAGAATAGTACAGCACAGTACAGGTCCTTCAGCCCACAGTGTTGTGCTGACCCTCAAACCCTGCCTCCCATATAAGCCCCCACCTTAACTTCCTCCATATACCTGTCTAGTAGTCTTTTAAACTTCTATAGTGTAGCTGCCTCCACCACTGACTCAGGCAGTGTATTCCACGCACCAGCCATTCTCTGAGTAAAAACCCTTCCTCTAATATCCCCCTTGAACTTCCCACCCCTTACCTTAAAGCCATGTCCTCTTGTATTGAGCAGTGGTGACTTGGGGAAGAGGTGCTGGCTATCCACTCTATCTATTCCTCTTATTATCTTGTACACCTCTATCATGTCTCCTCTCATCCTCCTTCTCTCCAAAAAGTAAAGCCCGAGCTCCCTTAATCTCTGTACATAATGCATACTCTCTAAACCAGGCAGCATCCTGGTAAATCTCCTCTGTACCCTTTCCAATGCTTCCACATCCTTCCTATAGTGAGGTGACCAGAACTGGACACAGTACTCCAAGTGTGGCCTAACCAGACTTTCATAGAGCTGCATCATTACATCGCGACTCTTAAACTCTATCCCTCGACTTATGAAAGCTAACACCCCATAAGCTTTCTTAACTACCCTATCCACCTGTGAGGCAACTTTTAGGGATCTGTGGACGTGTACCCCGAGATCCCTCTGCTCCTCCACACTACCGGGTATCCTGCCATTTATTTTGTACTCTGCCTTGGAGTTTGTCCTTCCAAAGTGTACCACCTCACACTTCTCTGGGTTGAACTCCATCTGCCACTTCTCAGCCCACTCCTGCATCCTGTCAATGTCTCTCTGCAATCTTTGACAATCCCCTACACTATCTACAACACCACCAATCTTTGTGTCGTCTGCAAACTTGCCAACCCACCCTTCTACACCCCACATCCAGGTCGTTAATAAAAATCACGAAAAGTAGAGGTCCTAGAACAGATCCTTGTGGGACACCACTAGTCACAATCCTCCAATCTGAAAGTACTCCCTCCACCACGACCCTCTACCTTCTGAAGGCAAGCCAATTCTGAATCCACCTGGCCAATCTTCCCTGGATCCCATGCCTTCTGACTTTCTGAATAAGCCTACCATGTGGAACCTTGTCAAATGCCTTACTAAAATCCATATAGATCACATCCACTGCACTACCCTCATCTACATGCCTGGTCATCTCCTCAAAGAACTCTATCAGGCTTGTTAGACATGATCTGCCCTTCACAAAGCCATGCTGACTGTCCCTGATCAGACCATAATTCTCTAAATGCCCAGAGATCCTATCTCTAAGAATCTTTTCCAACAGCTTTCTCACCACAGACGTAAGGCTCACTGGTCTATAATTACCCAGACTATCCCTACTACCTTTTTTGAACAAGGGGACAACATTCGCCTCCCTCCAATCCTCTGGTACCATTCCCGTGGACAACGAGGACATAAAGATCCTAGCCAGAGGCTCAGCAACCTCTTCCCTCGCTTCATGGAGCAGCCTGGGGAATATTCCATCAGGCCCCAGGGACTTATCCGTCCTAATGTATTTTAACAACTCCAACACCTCCTCTCCCTTAATATCAACATGCTCCAGAACATCAACCTCACTCATATTGTCCTCACCATCATCAAGTTCCCTCTCATTGGTGAATACTGAAGAGAAGTATTCATTGAGGACCTCGCTCATTTCCACAGCCTCCAGGCACATCTTCCCACCTTTATCTCTAATCAGTCCTACCTTCAGTCCTGTCATCCTTTTTCTCTTCACATAATTGAAGAATGCCTTGGGGTTTTCCTTTACCCTATTCGCCAAGGCCTTCTCATGTCCCCTTCTTGCTCTTCTCAGCCCCTTCTTAAGCTCCCTTCTTGCTTCCCTATATTCCTTAATAGACCCATTTGATCCTTGCTTCCTAAACCTCATGTATGCTGCCTTCTTCCACCTGACTAGACTTTCCACCTCACTTGTCACCCATGGTTCCGTCATCCTACCATTCTTAATCTTCCTCACCGGGACATATTTATCCCTAATAAGCTGCAAGAGATCTCTAAACATCGACCACATGTCCATAGTACACTTCCCTGCAAAAACATCATCCCAATTCACACCCGCAAGTTCTAGCCTTATAGCCTCATAATATGCCCTTCCCCAATTAAAAATATTCCTGTCCTCTCTGATTCTGTCCTTTTCCATGACAATGCTAAAGGCCAGGGAGCGGTGGTCACTGTCCCCCAGATGCTCACCCACTGAGGGATCTGTGGCCTGACCCAGTTCATTTCCTAGTCAGCCTGTCCACATACTGTGACAGGAATCTGTCCTGGACACACTTAACAAACTCTGCCCCATCTAAACCCTTGGAACTAATCAGGTGCCAATCAATATTAGGGAAGTTAAAGTCACCCATGATAACAACCCTGTTATTTTTGCACCTTTCCAAAATCTGCCTCCCAATCTGCTGCTCTGTATCTCTACTGCTACCAGGGGGCCTATAGAATACTCGCAATAGAGTAACTGCTCCCTTCCTGTTCCTGACTTCCACCCATACTGACTCAAAAGAGGATCCTGCCACATTACCCACCCTTTCTGTAGCTGTAATAGTATCCCTGACCAGTAATGCCACCCCCCTCCCCTTTTTCTGCCACCTCTATCCCTTTTAAAGCACTGAAACCCAGGAATATTGAGAATCCATTCTTGCCCTGGTGCCAGCCAAGTCTCTGTCATGGCCACTACATCATAATTCCATGTATGTATCCAAGTTCTCAGTTCATCACCTTTGTTCCTGATGCTTCTTGCATTGAGGTACACACACTTCAGCCCTTCTGCCTTTCTGTCTTTACACCATTTATTCTGCTTCTCTTTCCTCAGCCTCGCTATATGTTAGATCTGGCTTTACTCCATGCACTTCTTTCATTGCTCTATCGCTCTGGGTCCCATCCCCCTTGCAAATTAGTCTAAACCCTCCTGAACCATGCTAGCAAACCTACCTGCAAGGATATTGCTCCCCCTCGAGTTCAGGTGCAACCCATCCAATCTGTACAGGTCCCACATATAGCTTTACTGTCCAATCAGATCTCCAAAACTTCATGAAACTGGCCAATAATGCATGAGCCAAATATTGTAGGAGCTTGTACTCAGAAACATATGCAAACTTGGGGCCTGTATGGTCCCTGTCAGGAGCTGCTTGAAAAACTTACATCCACAACATCATTGATATGCTGATCACTAGGAAGAGTGTCAGAGACTAAAATATTTTTCCCAAGGCAGCTCATAACAGATCAGGCAAAACAGGGCATAAAATTGGCGTGGGATTGCAAAGGTAAACGATGATATCCTGTGTATCTGAGAGCCCAGATGGGTTACCCTGATGGAGTCCTAGGCCATGAGTAGCTCTAATTCTCTATGAAATGCAGACCAGTCATGGAATCAGTGATAACAGCCCACAGTTCTAATTAAGTTGGTACAAAATGGTTCCTGACAGTGATGTGACAGCCACTGGTTCAGATTTAGTTACTTGACCATTAAAAGGGAAGACTGGCAGACACTGACATATAAGTACAGATCTTTTAATTACCATTTCATTGCTCATCCCAGTGCCATCTGCCCCTAGTTTTCTATCCATCATTAGCAAAGGTTGTAGTTGCAACCAAAAAAAGCTCCTGACTTTGCTCGACTTGTGACATGATGATATGATCGGTTGCACAACTGACATTGGGGAACTTAAAGTGAGCTGGATAATGTGTTCTTTAGTAAAAGTAATAGGGAATACTGAAGTCTTCTGTCATAATTCAGAGCTTCACCACATAGAATCACCCTTGTCAACAAATTGTTTATGTATCCAGTGCCTCAATGTCCTTTCTAAGATTAATTTGCAAAAACTTCCACTACTGGCTACAAGTCAAATTTTCTACTTCATTGGAGGCAGAAAGTGGGCTGCATCAACTCTGCCAAAGAACAAATAGGGTGCCTAATTAGTTGCAAACATCAGACAAGCTGCTGAGACTTGGTCATGCCTCATAAACTATGCCAATGCCAGTAAGAGTCCATCAGAGAATCAAGCAAACAGCAGAAAGTCAAATCTTCACCATGTTTTTCAAAAATCAAAGAGCAAAAGAAACTTTATCCAACTATAAAAGTCAATGAATGCCCTTCAGCAACATTTGTTATTGTTACGCAAAATTCTGTAACTTCACCAAAGGCCTTTGACAAGGTGCCGCACATGAGGCTGCTAAACAAGATAAGAGCCCATAGAATTAAGGGAAAGTTACATACATGGATAGAGCGTTGGCTGATTGGCAGGAAACAGAGAGTGGGAATAAAGGGATCCTATTCTGGTTGGCTGCCGGTTACCAGTGGTGTTCCACAGGGATCAGTGTTGGGGCCGTTTCTTTTTACTTGGTACATCAATGATTTGGATTATGGAATAGATGGCTTTGTGGCTAAGTTTGCTGACGATACAAAGATAGGTGGAGGAGCCAGTAGTGCTGAGGAACCAGAGAGTCTGCAGAGAGACTTGGATAGATTGGGAGAATGGGCAAAGAAGTGGCAAATGAAATACAATGTTGGAAAGTGTATGGTTATGCACTTTGGTAGAAGAAATAAACAGGCAGACTATTATTTAAATGGGGAGAGAAATCAAAGATCTGAGATGCAACGGGACTTGGGAGTCCTCGTGCAGGATACCCTTAAGGTTAACCTCCAGGTTGAGTCAGTGGTGAAGAAGGCAAATGAAACGTTGGCATTCATTTCTAGACGAATAGAGTATAGGAGAGGGATGTGATGTTGAGGCTCTACAAGGCACTGGTAAGACCTCACTTGGAGTACTGTGTGCAGTTTTGGTCTCCTTATTTAAGAAAGGATGTGCTGTCATTGGAGAGGGTTCAGAGAAGATTCACTAGAATGATTCCGGGAATGAAAGGGTTAACATATGAGGAACGTTTGACCGCTCTTGGACTGAACTGCTTGGAGCTTAGAAGAATGAGGGGGGACCTCGTAGAAACATTACGAACGTTGAAAGGCATGGACAGAGTGGATGTGGCAAAGTTGTTTCTCATGATGGGGGAGTCTAGTACGAGAGGGCATGACTTAAGGTTGAAGGGTGTCCATTCAGAACAGAGATGCGAAGAAATTTTTTCAGCCAGAGGGTGGTGAATCTATGGAATTTGTTGCCACGCGTGGCAGTGGGGGTCAATTCATTGGGTGTATTTAAGGCAGAGATTGATAGGTATCTGAGTAACCAGGGCATCAAAGGCTATGGTGAGAAGACGGGAGAGTGGGACTAAATGGGAGAATGGATCAGCTCATTATAGAATGGCAGAGCAGACTCGATGGGCCAAATGGCCTACTTCTGCTTCTTTGTCTTATGGTCTTATTTAGCAGAACACATTGTAGTCAGACAGTTGGACAGTGTATTTTAAAAGGCAGAACAAAGCACCAGAGAATCACAGCATCACACTTCAGCAAATTCTGTGCCATTACCATCTCTAACAGTCTGAAATTTGTGCAATTTCTACTTTGTCCAAATTTTAAAATTGTTATTACCTGTGCCCCAAATTTCTTAAGTGAATGATTTGCAAAATCGAGTTTTGAAGAAAGTGCAACATGACTGGCCATAAAATAACTCTTAAAAAATCTAGACTACTTCAACTAATCGAATGACAGAGAAACTGTGATTGACAATGCTCATTGCAGTGAGGCGATCTGATCACTTTTTGTTGTAATTGTTCATATTAAAGAAGTGTCTCTAAATCAACATCTGCTCATGGAGTGCAGAACAATCTGTCAAGTAAAATCTACTGTACCGTGCAAATTATTTATATTTAGTAGAAAGTATTTCATAATTGATGCCCCAGCTTGCATTGTAGTGTAGCAAAAGTAGAAATCACCTCATGTTTGGGTGCTGCAATGAAAGCCTAATCATCTGAGCTAAAGCAGCTCCAAGATCCAAGTTCAGCTTCTGGTCATGTGAGCTTGGGCTGCTCCAATCAAGACCGTGGATGATGATGTTCTCTTCACTTTCTCTGTAACTGCATCACTATATTCTTCAATTTGTTATCTTTCTTCCTGCCTCAGTGCTATAATCTATAGCGTAATCTGCAGTACTGAAGTTTATCAATGTAAACACAATAAGGAGTTGTAGAATATCATAGCAGTCCCATGAAAATTATTCGACGTGAGTTGAAATTTTCTTCACAGGAGTGGTAAGTAGATAGCAAACAATAGGTAATTGAAATACATCACCAACTCCAGGCCGATGATATCTCCAGTCATAATCATTGCAACAGAGAAATGTGCTTTGGTGAGATGCTGCATGCCAATGCTTTGGAAATTTAGGCAATCCTGTTTTTCTTTCATATTTGTCCAACATCATTCCCCTATTTTTTTTAAATTTTTGGAACTTTCCTTTGATTTTTTGGATTGGATAACTATATATTTTTGGGTATACCCTACTCAGCTAGAAAACAGTCATCCTGTACAGACCAGCATTGCTTAAGTGAAAGAGCAGAGGAAAAGCTATAAAGTAGATCAGTGATGTTACTAAACTTCAAATGATGCTGAAAAGTGTCCATTACCGTGACAAGAGAGAAAAAAACAGGAAGCAGCTAAGTGTGACCATGAAGATGATGACAAAGTTCTGACCGTTGATCAGGTAGGCCATCAACATGAAGGCGATGCCTCCAGTGGAGGGAATGAAATGAACGAGGAGGAGCTGAGTCTGGAGCATCCGAGCTGTATGCCGATAGGGCAGTGTGAAAAGGCAAACAGAACATGATTCAGAATTAAGATGTCCAATTCCATTAAAATGTCACAACTCGAGAGAAACCTTCCATTCTGTTATAGCAATTTTCACGAGAAGTGAATGTGACCCTACAGTGTATTCCAAGGATATATCAAGAGTTACGCCCATAGTTAATGGAAATTATTTGGGATTTTTGGGTTTGAATGCTCGATCTGTTCTGTTTTTGGCAGTTTGTATTGTCACATTTGGACAGAGGACACCTGTTGTCAAGTCCTGGTAAAGATCTAATGAATTTAGAATGACACAGAATCAAACACACAACAGTGGCAGTCAAGTGCCTTCATTGATGGATTCATTTTGATCAGATGACTTTTATATTTCATTTTGCTAATTCAGTGAGAGAAACTACAAACTGAATTATTGAATCTGAGCCATAAATGAATCATGTAAGTGCAGGACATGCTGAATGTTGACTTGCACTGGCGAATAACTGACTCTGGACATCCCTAGTTGCCATAGATGATTGAATGACAATGCAATAACATATCACGGATGCACAGTGGTCTGCAAGCATATGACAAAACTAACTTAACTACTATATTCTTTAAATTCAGACCATTCTTTAAATTCAGTGGGAGTTAAGAATATGAACGACAGCTGCACAAATGTTATTAATGCATTTTTTTACTTTCACTGTCACTAAATGCATTCTTCACTGCATCCACGCATTAACGGTAGCAGGTTTTCCATAATGAATGTAGCAAATCATCCATGACACTTAAAGTCTGTCAGTTGTGAAACTGAGCAATTGCAAAGATTCCATGAGAGCCCAGTGTCAAAGCCATAATGCAATTCAAAAAGCCTTGGAAAACCTGTCAAATACTATGAACCTGACACCAAGATGAAACAATTGGAAACCACCGTTTGGAATATCAGTGGCCTACAATGATTAGATTGCAGCCGCAGGGAAATAACAGTGGCCTTTTACTGCAATCCCTTGAATCATTTGTGTGCCCCCATGTGAGAACAATTCCAAAATTTTGAAAATGCTACTGAAAATACATATAAGCCTGTTTCACAAAATTATCAGTTATATGCTACGTATCCGAAAAAAAGTGGTAGACAGGCAAAGCTGAGACTTAAATAATGTTATGGTTTGTAACTTCACAACATTAAACTAATTCAAGGAAGACATAAGAGTCCGAAATATGTGTATAAATTCATCTTTACTTTTAGCAAGTTGTGGACGTATCACATAGTAGTGTGATGACATATGTAATTAACATATTATTACAGGTAACCTGTAATTAATTGTTTCAAAGAAAACGAATGCTTAATCAACTATGAACAAGATTACTCAGATATTACTGAAATAGTAAATACACATCAGTCCTCACTGCTTACTGTAAACTTCAACTCAGTGGAGAATGCATCTCAACTATATTCACAGTATATTACAAAACACAACAACTAAATATAGACATCAGTATAGTAATTTTTTAAATTGTTCCTTCCAGGCTTAAATGTTTAATCACTATGGAGGATTTCTTGTTCTTGTGAGATAACGTCATTCCTGTCAAGGGAGACCTTTCTGCTTGGCAGGTGAGACTTGTGGCTGTGAAAACAATCTCAGTTTCTGAGGCCTCCTCCGTGATGGGTGTAGGTGTTGAATCTGAGAGGGTGCAGGAAGTAGTTCTAACAGCTCTGGACACCTTTCTTCTCCTTTTCTCTCTCTGGCTCTACTTCAATCCCTTTATTTTTCTTTCTCATGTTCCTTCTCTCCTTCTTTTCCTTTCTTTTTATTCTTCCTGTTTTGTGCATCTTGATCCTGGGAAAGTGCAATCAGTTTACTGGAGTATTCTCTTATTAATCCTTCTTTTGCTGCTTTTGCAAACTGATCTGTCCTTTGGTTTCCTCATCCACAACACCATCTGACAAATCCTCTGTTTTTGTATCACCATTGACCCTTTTCTTTTTGTCCTTCCATTCATCCAGTTGGACTTTAGTCCTTGCAAACAGCTTTTTGTCTCCCACTTGAAGTTCCTGCAATAATCAAATCAAATCAAATCAAGTTTAATTGTCATTCAAACCATACATGAATATAGCTGAATGAGACTGCATGCCTCTGGGGCCAAGCTGCAAAAACATACACGCGCATTCAAAATAGTGAGAGAGATAAAAAAAAAAGAACATAGTCACGCAGGAAAACATATTTTTAGTCCAAGATCCTGAGCAATAAGTTCTGCAAATTGATGGTTCCCAATAGTCCATCCCGTAATTCCACTGATCCAACACGAGAGGGCAGCACTGACAGGAAAGACCACCCCCAAATGAGCACAGAAGCCATGCCTCTGGCATCTCCTCACCTGGACCACAGCAACAGGCAAACCCACAGCTTGAAGCCTAGTCCTCAGTACAACAGTGGTGACACTGCTGTCTCCCCTCCTGAATCTCCACCAAACAAGAGAACCAGGCCTGGGATAATTAATGTTCAACAGGATCTTACAATCACAAAAGAAATGTCCAAGACAGTCACTCATGGTTTCACTGCACGCTGCTTTTGCACACCAACTCCAGTGTCCTCGAGTGGCAGCAGACTGTACTTCTCCAAATCCAATCTGGCTCCTCCTGTGGCCCGACAGCCCGACTCTGCTCCCATGGCCCAGTGACCCAGTGGCCGGCCTGCCCTTCTCTGAACCACAGGCCAGCCCCTCTGACACCCTGACTGGCTGTTCTGAACAACGAGCAGCTCACTGATGCAGTAGGTCTGCTGTCCCTGTAGTTATTGGAGTCTTATGATAAAAGAGATACATTTTTAACAAAGAAAACAAACCTTAATGAATGTAGGGTAGATTCTGGTTCCTTATACTCACAAAAGCCGAATGCTTACAACTTCCCTGAAGCTTGATGAATTCTCTTCCAGCTTAAAACCAAGCCATATTTCACAAGTAACTGCCTGATTAATATATCAGATGCTTTCTCAGATACATTGCCTACGAAAACTGTTGTAGTCAGACCACTGCTTTCGTCACTTTCACAATTCTTCTGAGCAGTATGGTCCTTCCTAGATCCAATATGCTTTCCAATCAGATGCACAGAGGTTGGCAGCAATACCTGTTTGTCCTCTATTGGGCAACGATTCAAGGTGTTCAGCGTGGCAACAACTGTGGCATCATCCAGTACATTTCTTAATTCATTGTCTTTCAGCTTCTTTGCAGGGAATGTGGCATGAGAACAGTGGGTGAATCTTCAATCAGTTTATAGATATCTCAGCCACTCACATCCCCACAATGCTGGTCCTTCTGTCTTTTCACACACACGCTCAACGTGGCTTGCTGGTTGTCGTACTTCAGTTACAGGTGTCATTCCCATAGGAGTTACCTTTTCTCCAGTCTGAGTTCTTAGTTGGATATCTGCAGGCTTCAGTTCAGTATCTTTGAAATGCCCTTCAAACTCTTTTTGTGGAATGACTGAAACAACCGAACTAGTGTCAAATTTCATTTTAATTAATTTGCCATTCACTTTTGCTGTAAGCCACTTTCATTCCTGACTGCAACTGTGTCTTGTGTTTTCCATTGAAACAGCAATTTCCACTGCTGTGCTTCATTAAAGCCATTTTTGACACATTCTTCTAAGATTCCACAAACTAAACAATCTCTTAGTGAATCATTAAGCCCATTACCGAACTGACAATGTTCAGACTTCAATTCAGCTCCATACATTGAAATGGAATCCCCTTCCTTTTGGTTCCGCTTATGAATCCTAAAGTGTTCTGCAATCAGCAATGGCTTTGGTTCTAAGTGTTCCTGCATTACTTTTACAACAGCAGTGAAGTTTGTTTCTAATGGTTTGGTTGGAGCAGTTAAACTTCAAAGCAACCTCTATTCCTTTAAACTCAAAGAACTCAGCAAAACTGGCACTCACTTCTCATTGGCTACTTCATTTTCTCCAAAATACAGTTCCAATAGTTCAATATAGATTAGATTAGATACAACTTTATTGTCCTGATGAATCTTTTCCACAGATGCTGCCTGACCTGCTGAGTTCCTCCAGCATGCTGTGAGTGTTGCTTTGACCCCAGCATCCGCAGATTATTCTGTGTTTACAACTTTATTGTTATTGTGCCGAGTACAGATACAAAGCCAATCAAATGCAGTTAGCATCTAACCAGAAATGCAAAGAATAGTGTTATTTACAAAATAACTGCGAATAAAAAGTAAATGCTACAGCACACAAATATACATGAGGCAATTACCGGTTGTGTAATCAAACTCTTCAATCTGTCCAACATAGCCAGCCAGTTCTCTTTTTTTAAGGATTATTATAACCTTATGAACCCTGAATTCTTCTGTTATAGCCCTTTTTTAAACCTGATCATGTCTTTCCTTTTGAAGAACATAAGCCACTCTGCGTTGTTGTTTCTCACTGTATTGTTTTCGTTCAAACGTCTCGCTGTGCTTTAATAGTTCGATAGCCATGTCGAGTTTGTTTTAAAAATACCTTGTCACCAATGTTATGTTTTGTAACTTGAACACATTAAACTAATTCAAGGAAGACAAAGAAGTCCAAACTACGGAGGTAACTTTGTTTACACTCTTAGCAAGGTGTGGACATATCACGTAGTAGCATGAAGACCTATGCAATTAATGCATTATTACATTTAACCCATAGCTAATTGTTTAAATGAACAAGAATGCTTAATCAAGACTACTCTTGATTACTTAATCTTGTACAAGATTACTCAAGTATTATTGAAATATTAAATACACAACAAAGAAGGCAGAAATCTTTCATTGAAACCATGTTGAACAGCTAATAACTGTCTTCATCAGCAACTGAATATCTGTAAGATTATGAAAGATTGCTTTCAAGCATCATGTCAGTGCAATTTATTGGACATTACCAATATTTGGAAGTATGCCATTGAATTTGCTACAGTTTACGCCTCTGCCTTGAGATAGAACTTCCCTGATGAACTCAGACAATTCAAGCTCATTGTACAGGAAGATCAACACCATGCAGGGCAAAGTGACTTGCCTTATTTGTCCTTCTTCAACCACCATATATATTCATTCTCTTCACCACAAGTTTGTAGCTATAAAGGGAGTTGTATGAATATTTCGGCAGACATAATGAATATGCAAATCTGACATCTTACACATCCTCTATTGTTATCGTTCCACATTTAAACAGTAGTGAGCATTCTGGCTGGTTGCAACACTGCCTGCTTTGGAGCCTTCAAATCTCAGGTTTGCAAGGAGCTGCAGAGTGCTCCATCACAGACACAATCTTCCTTGCTATCGAAGACATCTTCCGGAGGCAGTGTCTCCAGAAGACAGCATCCATCATTAAAGACCTTCACCATCCTGGACATGTCCTCTTCACTTTACTACTGGGGAAGAGGAACAGGAGCCTGAAGAATGTTTTAAGAACAGTTTCTTCCCCTCTGCCAACAGATTTCTGTACTTTCCATGATCCCATGATAACTACCTAATTGTTCATCTTGTCCACAATTTATTTATTTTTGGAACATAGCAATTTTTTATGCATTGCACTGTATTGCAGCTGCAAGATATCAAATGTCATTGTGTACATTAGTAACAATAATTCTGATTCAGTTTCTGATGTTTTCAGCTAGTTTGATCTCAGGTCTGAAATTCTCCCTGTAAATCTCCTCCTTTAAAATCTCTCCTAAACACTTACTTTTGGTCAAACAGTTGGTCATCTATCCTGATATCTTTCCCATCAAAATATTTATTGCTAATGCTCCAGTTAAATACTTTGTGGTGTTTGGTTTTGTTAATGTTATTCTCATCAATCTATTGTGCTATTTCAGTGCAGTTTGAGATGATATTCACAAAACACTGCATTGCATTTATTAATTAAATTCATGCTCACTTTTATCAGTAATTTATTAGCCAGCTTGTCAGTGCTGGAGAATTAATCATTATTCTGTATTTATTGAAAATAATGTATTATGTGTAAAATATCCCAGGACACTTTTATGAAAAATTGTGAATGCCTTTATTGTTATCTTGACCAACATTTTTGCCGCACATAAACTAGCTATTGAATATACTAATTTTTCAACAATTATCATTAAAAATAAGTAATGATTCAAAAAACACTTTATTATTTGAAAGGAGCAGTATAAAAATAAATTCTTTTATATTGAGCCTTCCTTACCAGCCTTACTGAAAGGTTCAAAGGTTCATCATATTATCCAAGTACATTTGGAGTATACAACCCTGAGATTTATCTTCTCCAGATAGCCACGAAACAAAGAACACCCCGCTCCACAAAAACTAACACATCACCCACAGAAAACAGCGGCTCGAATATCAGACCTCAAACCCCCAATCTGCTCTTTACAAAAAAATCCAAACAGATCACCCACATAGAAAAACAGCAATAAGAACGTCAAAGCCCCAAGCCCAAACCCCCTCACTCACACAGAAGACTAATATATCGCCCAGCCGGAAAACAGCAAACTCCAAACACCTGCATGCCAATCGGCAACAAAATAGAAAACACAGAAAACTGAAGGCAACCAATATGAACTATGGTTAGTTTGAACTACAGTCCACACGAATAATCAAATAAGTCTCAGAATTTTGATAACATTTTCCCATAGCATCATGTCTTTTAGTGCTGCACAGGTACTCAGCAGAGGATCAGAGATGGACAGGGTAAGTAACTTTAAATTCTTGGGTGTCACTATCTCACAGGACCTGTCCTGGACCCATGATATAAATATAATTACAACGAAAGCCCGACAGCACCTCTACTTCCTCAGGAGTCTGGGCAGATTTGGCATGTCATCAGGAACCCTGGCAAACTTCTATAGATGTATGGTGGAAAGTGTGCTGACTGGTTGCATTACAGCCTGGTACGGGAACAGTAATGACTTTGAGCGGAAAATCCCACCAAAGACAGTGGATTCAGCCCAGTACATCAGGGGTAAAGTTCTCCAAGCCATTGAGCACATCTGCATGAAATGTTGCCAAGGAAAGCTTTATGATAAGTTACAGAACCTGGGCCTCTGTACCTCCTTCTGCAATTGGATGCTCAACTGCCTAACTGGAAAACCACAATATATGTGGATTGGTGATGGTATCTCCTCCTTGCTGATAGTCTACACTGGTGCACCTCAGGGGTGTGGTCTTAGCCCACTGCTCTACTCCCTGTATACCCATGACTATGTGACTAGGTATAACTCAAATACTGTCTATAAATTCACTGATGATACAACCGTTGTTGGTAGAATCTCAGTTGGAGTTGAGAGGGCATACAGGAGCGAGACATATTAGCTAGTTGAGTGGTGTCACAGCAACATCCTTGCACTCAATGTCAGTAAGACCAAAGAGATGATTGTGGACTTCAGGAAGGGTAAGAAGAAAGAACATGAACCAATCCTCATAGAGGAATCAAAAGAGGAGGAAGTGAGCAATTTCAAATTCCTGGGTGTCAAGATCTTTGGGATCTAACCTGGTCCCAAATTATAGCAACATAGTGACTATATTTCAATCAGAATTTGAAGAGATCTGGTTTGTCAAATAAAATACTCAAAAAACTTCTATAGATGTACCATGAAGAGCATTCTGACAGGCTGCATCACTGTCTGGTATGGGCGGGCAGCTACTATACAGGACCAAATGAAGCTACAGAAAGTTGTAAAATTAGTCAGCTTCATCTTGGGTACTTGCCTCTATAGTATCCAAGAAGCAGTGCCTCTGAAAGATGGCATCAATTATTAAAGAACCCCATCACACAGGGCATGCCCTCTTTTCATTGTACCATCAGGAAGGAGGTACAGAAGCCTGAAGGCACACACTCAACAATTCAGGAACAGGTTCCTCCCGTCTGCTGTATGATTCCTAAATGGACATTGAACCAATTAACACTACCTCACAGTTTTTAGATATTTTATTTCTGTTTTTGTAGTAGTTTAATTTATTCAATATTCAGATATATACTTACAGTAATTTATTTTTTCTATATTATCACGAATTGCATGGTACTGTTGCTGCTAAGTTAACAAATTCCATGATATGTCAGTGATAGTAAATCTGATTCTGAGAAGCAGCATCCATCATCCAAGATCCTCACCACCCCGGTCATGCTGTTTTCTCCCTGCTGCCATTAGATAGAAGGTACAGGGACCCTCAGGACTCGCACCACCAGGTCCAAGAAGATTTACTACCCCCTAAGAAAAAGAACCTCAGGGTTGTAAAAGGTGACATATATGTACTCTGATAATAAATTTTACTTTGCACTTCTTTGAACTTTAATCTTTCCAATGTAGCCAGCCATTTCTGCTTTTTTTAATGATTATTATCACCCGGTGCTCACTGTTTGTGGACCCATGAATTCTTCCATTTTTTGCCTTTTTTTTAACTCCACTGTCTCTGCATGTGCTGCACGCTACTGCTTTTTTTTTAACTCAATTGTGTTTTGCTGCACTGCAACTGGTAGGTAGCCGTCTCAGGTTTGTTTTAAAAATATCTCATCACCACTGTTATGTTTTTTAACTTCAAAACATTAAACTAGTACAAAGGAAAACAAGAGAACCAAGAGGAGCAGTCCTGGTTTGTTCTTTGGAGCAGCAGCTGGATGACCTTCGACTCATAAGGGAGAATGAGGCAATCATAGATGAGAGCCACAGGGAGGTAGTCACACCTAGGCTGTCGGAAGCAGGTCGCTGGGTGACCGTCAGAGGGGGGAAAGCAAAGGTGAGCAGACAGGAAGTGCAGAGCACCCCTGTAGCCATTCCCCTGAATAATAAGTTTCCAATCCTGGATACTGTTGGCGGGGACGACCGACCAGGTGTGAGCCACGGTGGCAGGGCCTCCGGCACTGGTCTGACCCTGTGGTGCAGAAGCATGGGACGGAGAAGAGGAGAGCTGTCGTCATTGGAGACTCCATAGTCAGGGGAGCAGACAGGAGATTTTGTGGATGTGAGAAGGACACCCGCATGGTTTGTGGCCTCCTGTGTACCAGGGTCAGGGATGTCTCTGACCGGGTGCACGACATCCTGGTACGAGAGGGAAAGCAACCAGAAGTCGTGATACATGTTGGGACCAACGACATAGGCAGGAAGAGGGATGAGTTTCGGGAACTAGGCAGAAGGCTGAAGAACAAGACCTTGAGGGTGGCGTTCTCAGGATTGCAGCCAGCGCTACGTGAGGAATATAGGGAAGCAAGAAAGGAGCTTAAGAAGGGGCTGAGAAGAGCAAGAAGGGGGCATGAGAAGGCCTTGGTGAGTAGGGTAAAGGAAAACTCCAAGGCATTCTTCAATTATGTGAAGAAAAAAAGGATGACAGGAGTGAATGTAGGACCGATTAGAGATAAAGGTAGAAAGATGTGCCTGGAGGCTGTGGAAGTGAACGAGGTCCTCAATGAATACTTCTCTTTGGTATTCACCAATGAGAAGGAACTTGATGATAGTGAGGACAATATGAGTGATGTTGATGTTCTGGAGCATGTTGATATTAAGGGAGAGGAGGTGTTGGAGTTGTTAAAATACATTAGGACGGATAAGTCCCCGGGGCCTGATGGAATATTCCCCAGGCTGCTCCACGAGGTGAGGGAGGAGATTAGTGAGCCTCTGGCTAGGATCTTTATGTCCTCATTGTCCACGGGAATGGTACTGGAGGATTGGAGGGAGGCGAATGTTGTCCCCTTGTTCAAAAAAGGAAGTAGGGATAGTCCGGGTAATTATAGACCAGTGAGCCTTATGTCTGTGGTTGGAAAGCTGTTGGAAAAGTTTCTTAAATATAGGATCTCTGGGCATTTAGAGAATCATGGTCTGATCAGGGACAGTCAGCATGGCTTTGTGAGGGGCAGATCATGTCTAACAAGCCTGATAGAGTTCTTTGAGGAGGTGACCAGGCATATAGATAAGGGTAGTGCAGTGGATGTGATCTATATGGATTTTATTAAGGCATTTGACAAGGTTCCACATGGTAGGCTTATTCAGAAAGTCAGAAGGCATGGGATCCAGGGAAGATTGGCCAGGTGGATTCAGAATTGGCTTGCCTGCAGAAGGGAGGGGATGGTGGTGGAGGGAGTACATTCAGATTGGAGGATTGTGACTAGTGGTGTCCCACAAGGATCTGTTCTGGGACCTCTACTTTTCGTGATTTTTATTAACGACCTGGATGTTGGGGTAGAAGGGTGGGTTGGCAAGTTTGAAGATGACACAAAGGTTGATGGTGTTGTAGATAGTGTAGAGGATTGTCAAAGATTGCAGGGAGGCATTGATAGGATGCAGAAGTGGGCTGAGAAGTGGCAGATGGAGTTCAACCCGGAGAAGTGTGAGGTGGTACACTTTGGAAGGACAAACTCCAAGGCAGAGTACAAAGTAAATGGCAGGATACTTGGTAGTGTGGAGGAGCAGAGGGATCTCGGGGTACATGTCCATAGATGCCTGAAAGTTGTCTTACAGGTGGATAGAGTAGTTAAGAAAGCTTATGGGGTGTTAGCTTTCGTAAGTCAAGGGATAGAGTTTAAGAGTCACGGTGTAATGATGCAGCTCCATAAAACTCTGGTTAGGCCACACTTGGAGTATTGTGTCCAGTTCTGGTTGCCTCTCTATAGGAAGGATGCGGAAGCATTGGAAAGGGTGCAGAGGAGATTTACCAGGGTGCTGCCTGGTTTAGAGAGTATGCATTATGATCAGAGATTAAGGGAGCTAGGGCTTTACTCTTTGGAGAGAAGGAGGATGAGAGGAGACATGATAGAGGTGTACAAGATAATAAGAGGAATAGATAGAGTGGACAGCCAGCACCTCTTCCCCAGGGCACCACTGCTCAATACAAGGGGACATGGCTTTAAGGTAAGGGGTGGGAAGTTCAAGGGGGATATTAGAGGAAGGTTTTGTACTCAGAGAGTGGTTGATGCGTGGAATGCACTACCTGAGTTGGTGGTGGAGGCAGATACACTAGTGAAGTTTAAGAGACTACTAGACAGGTATATGGAGGAATTTAAGGTGGGAGCTTATATGGGAGGCAGGGTTTGAGGGTCGGCACAACATTGTGGGCCAAAGGGCCTGTACTGTGCTGTACTATTCTATGTTCTATGTTCTTTACTTGAAGTGAGGCATGAACATAGCAAGTTGTTTGTGTCCTGCTGTATGCAATTCACGTGTTTTTACATATAACCTGCAGTGAGTTATTTAAATGAACAAGAATGCTGAGTCAAGCTATATATTTACAGCATTACTGAAATATTAAATGCATAACAGAGATGGACCAAGGCTTCTCTGCTCCACACTCAGATACAATATGCTGGCTCCACCATCAGGTGAGGCCTCTCAATCTGGCGGAGAAAGTCCAGCTGGCAACTAGAGATCTTTCTTTGGAAGCTGAGAACTGCAAGTCTGCCCCACACTATGTGGGACCATTTGTCATGGAGAAGACTACCCCATAGACTGCGCCTACCATCTTTGATGAAGATTCACCCTGTGTTCCTTGTTACTCAGTTCAAGCCGGTGACTTCTTCCACCCTTGCTCCAGTCAACCCCTCCCCTCCTCCCCACTTGGTGGATGGGTCCCTTGTTTATTCTGTGCTGCACCTCTCAGCATCGCACTTGGTATAGGGCAGGTTCCAGCACCTCGTGGATTGGGAGGGGTAGGCCTCCTAGAGAGGGGGGCCACGTCACAACATGGACTCTGCTGCAGAGTCTGGGGAAGTGGTCAGAAATCACACTTCTGAGTATACATGTTCTAATTAATTAAGGTTTCTTCACAGTTGTATTTCACTCTCTTCCTTTTGCTTCCGTCTTCTTGACCAAAATGTAGTGATGACTATGCTCCCTCTTTACCCTAGTCCGCATTCTGGGAAGGAAGATTACAATTTAGTTTGATGCTGAAAAAGACCCAGTATCAGTTCAGTATTAAGGCATTGCTTCCGACCCGCAGCGACAATGTGAGCTTTTAGTTTCTGAGTTTTATTTAACAGCTGTGTTGGCCTAGTGTTTATTATTTGTTCCTTTTGCTCTGTACAGTTCTTATTAAAACACAGTGAATTATTCACTCTGCTGCTGTCTCTCTTACTTAGCAATTGGGCCATCACCAAACAACGTGTCATATCACTTCTCCTGTGTCATTTTGCAGTGATCCATCATCCACTCTCACCTCTCTTTTACTCTTTATGTATAGTATCTGAAAAAGATTTGGTATCCTCTTTTATAATATCAGGTAGCTTCCCTTCATATTTCATCTTTTCTTCCCTTACTACTTTTTTTAGTTGCTTTCTATTGGTTTTTAAATGCTTTCCACTCATCTAGTTCCTGTTAGTTTTTGCAATATTGTACGCTCTCCATTTTGATTTTGTGGTGTTTTTCTTTCCCTGTGTCAGCCATGGTTACCTCATCCTCCCTTGAGTATGCTTTGTCTTTTTTAGGATGAACTGATCCTGCCATTGCTGCTGGACCATCATCCAGCTAGGGTTCGCTTCCTGTCAACTTTGGCCAGTTTCTCTGTCATGCCTCCATAATTCCATTTATTCTACAGTACTATTGATACATCTGACTTTAGCTTCTCTCTCTCTCAAACTGCAGGATGAATTCTATCATATTTTTATCATTTCTTCTTAAGGGTTCCTTTATCTTAAGCCCCTTAATCAACTCTGATTATTACAAGAATTACCCCTTGTAATAATGATCAGGGAGGCACAGAGAGAATCTGTAATTATCGACAAGGGCCTCTATTGTCTAAACAAACAAGTACAATAATTTATACACTAAATACCTGTGTGCTCAGCCACCAAGTTTCTGACTTTTAACACCTTTTTATTGGCCCTGCTCCAAGCCAACATTCATTTATTGCCCTCTGTCCAGCAAGTGACAATCAGAAATTTATGTCTCTTTGTTCTCAATCAGCAGCCAGCTTGAATCATGCAGGGCAAATACAGACCCAACAATCACAAACCTGCACTTTACGTCCAAACAAAGAACATCTCACAAATAACTTCTTATTTGAAAATGATCTCTAGTCCAGCAGATTACCTGGAGCATTACTAAGTCTTCTTTAAAACACTGATCAAGCCAAGCAACCTAAGCTGACAAAATAGAGAACAGAGCCCCTTCATAAAATGGCAACCTCCATCCCTAAGCATATGGTAGTAACAAAAACAATCGGTCTGTCTGCTTCCACCATCCTCAATTCATTCGAATTCACTGATTTGTAGACTAGTTCTTTCTGGCAAACATCTGCATCCTCTTGATCCAATGATATTTATCTTAGGATCACTATCCTCTTCTATTCTGCTGACTACCCACAGGATTGCCACGGATCCCCAGCAGATGTGCTATACTTACAGTATAACATTTGCTTACTGAATTCATACAATCTTTATACCAGCTATCGTTTTCTCAGTATTACAAAATCATCACCCTCCACTTTTTGGATAATTTCAGCCTTTCACCTTCTAAGGTGATACACATTAAACAATACAATTATCAGGATGCATAAAATTAATATTACAGCAGCATGTGTTATGTTCACCAATGGATGTATTTGAACATTTGATCCCCAATTCCAACACTTATCCCAAGGGTTTGAGTCACTCAGTATTTCATTTGCTTTACCAGCATGTGTCTTAATAACTTTTGTATGTTTAGTCCACTGATGAATTTTCTCCTTTGCCTCCTCCATAACTCGTGTCCAGTCTGCAGTCAAATGAGGAATCTGTGACAACTCAGTAATAACAATAGTCCCACAAATATCAATCCATATCAGTTTGTTGGATTGTACAGTTCTCCTTCACCACCTTGTCCACTGCTGGTTGAGGAAAAGTTCATCCTCCAATACACAAATCTAAAGTCACACTCCCAATTGCAACATTATGATTTTCCAAAGGGCACTCTTTCCATCCCTTGGCATAACTCGTGGCTGCTGTTGCTATCTGTACTGTATATGTTCGTCCCACCAGAGCACACTGCAGAAAACACTCATTATTGACAGGTAGAATAGACAATGAACAATTCTCATAAGTACTGAAACCACAACTGAGAAGTTTCTGTCTCGTTATCTCTCTTGCACAAGCCCAGTGGTTTCCCCCTTGATTACATCTTAATAAATCTATCGCTTTCCCAGTATAATTCATAACAATAGCATGTGTTGGTGGGATAGCCAAGTAATCTCATAATATTTTCCCACATTGTGAACCCTATTCAAAGAGTAAGTTACATTATTTCCATGTCGGGGAATGTGAAACGCTGCACCAACATAAAACCTCTCTTTAACATCATCACAAGTACCTAGTCCTCTATTGGTTCGTGTAAGACTTCTAATATGACACAAGGGCACCCTGTCTCCAGCCCATTCTATTAATTGCTCATCTGATACCCAATTTGGTACTTGATGTGCATTAAATTGTAATAAGATTGTACCAATCATGGCGAGCCACCAACTAGTATATGTAGCACAGAGTTATGTGTTTCCTTAGATATGAGGTCAATGTGGTCAATTATTAATCTTGTTGTATCTTGAAGGGGCTTCAGAAATTTAAGTGAATCCAGTGTTACTCTGATGCACTCCGATCAATTTGATTAGTCTGTATCTGATCCCAATAATTTTCACCAGTAATATCCCGCATTTCCTGCCTAAGAGACTGTATCAGGCTTTCTAATTCTGCAGTGTCTAAGGTATTGACCATTGCTACCCTTGATTCATAACCTGCTCCCACTAATTCCAATAGTCTTCTCTTTGTTCTATTTTTGACTGGCTTAAACTCACTTCAACCTTGTTGTCTCCCAAGAAAGTAAGTAAGTAAGCTTCTTTGTTGGTGAGCACTATTCCGGCACCATTATTTCAGTTAGATTAAAAATCACCTACACATTCTGGTACCCTTGTACCAAAGTGACAAATTCCTCCGTATCCTCAAACACTAATCCTACTTTGTTTATGCCACACTGGCTCTCATTACATTTAGGCTCTGGCGTAGTTGTGGTGTGGTCAATTTTCTAGTAGTTTTGAAAACTCTGAAAGGGCCTGGGTCCTGACAGAAACTCTTACCCGTGTCCCTTAGTGGCTTTCCATTCTACTCTTCCCATGTATAATATCCTCCTGTAGACAGTTTATAACGATAGAAGCAATCTTCGAGAAACACTTGATGTGGTGCTCCAATCGATACATCTCCTGTGTAGATCACTACACTACTCAGTATTCACATGAGTGTGATTCTACAGAGTGGAATCTTACTGTGGCCATCATCACCTGAAGACTGCTCAGTTATGGGACCTAGAGACTGACTTATGATTATCCCCTCTGTGTTACTAAACAATGTCGCCTCTAAAACTTTATTACGTTTGTACCCTTTGAATATTTAATGTTTTATCCACGCATATCAAACTATCTACCCTAGCATAATACAAGTTCCAGTCTTCTGTTTCTACCACATGTGCCCATATTACCCGTGCCCATTGAGAAAAATTATTTTTGATCACCATATGCTCTTCATAGAACGACGTCGTTGTTGACATATTCATCCGCTGTGGTGGTTCTGAAGCACAACCAACCATAGCCCCAGTTATAGTTAATTCCATCGCAAGAAAATATATTATTCTCTTCATGTCGAATTAAATCTGTAACACAAATTTTCCCCTGCCGATTTTAACTGGTTGATGTGGTACCATCCATTTTTTTTATCTGGAGAAATCAGTAGCCTGTGCTCTGAAGAACTAGTTTTGTCTATAATTTCATAGGGCTTTGCAAAAACTGGATATAAAAATAAGGTGAGTTGTTGTATTCTAAACATTACTGTTTGTCCTGGGTTTAATTCCAAGGGACTAAGGGCTTCTTCTTTCCTAGTCAATGGGCTGCCACATAACTGGCCTCTTTCACTGTCTCTACCAACTGTTGTACCCACTTTTCTAACACAATCCCATCGATTTCAGGTTCTGACAAAATCTAATCCTAACAACTCCTTCAATCCTCTCATGTCCCTACCAGTCATGAGTTTATATGGGGTGTAACCTGTTGATGATGCCACTGTATTCCTTAATATCATCAATACATAAGGCAAAACTACCTGCCATGTGGGTGCACCATTTTGGCCATCATATTTTTTAATGTTCAGTTCCTTCTTTCCTCAATTCCATTAGACTGTAGTCTATGGGATATATAAAAGTGCCATGACATTTGAGATAAGTTCACTCTGATGGCACAAACTTAATAAAATCTAGTTTTGTATCTACCTAAAATTATTGACATTTTCCTTCACATAATTTATGCCCAGCTGGTATGCTAGACTTATTCCTCGAGAAGGCTGCAGCCTGGCCTTACCTGTATACGACTATTGCTTTCCACATTCTGTTAAGGTTATAGGTTTATGCAAATAAAACGAAGTGAGGCGTTTTATTTTTAATGAAGCCTGTAACACATTTCATTGAACTCCAAAACCTACACAACCAAAGCATGCTAAAGATCTTTATGTTACCATGTCAGACCAGCCTGTTAAAGTGAAACCCCAACTCAATACTGGTGGTTGAGAGTTATGGACATTTCTTCCAGTTACGTTACCCTACAAAACAATCTGTTGAATCATTTGTTTTAACAAATGAAGTCTTACAATCTTTCTGTTCTTTCTTTCCTTGTATAACTTTCCACCTGACCAAAATATTATGACCATCACTACTGTTTTATTAAATATTTTCATGACATTAATACTTCAGCTTTTCTAATTACACTCACTAATCCATAAAATTATATTCAACATACTAATAATAATGATGTATCTGAAACTCTACAGCTTCAAACTCTAAGTCTTCGCTTGTTCACCCTTAGAACCCACCATTAAGCCAAAAACAATTGACATTTAGACTCCTCACCAAATATCTGCTCAAGATTACAGTCCAACTTTTGTCTGTTTTGTCTCCAAGTGGCCATTAAAGAAACTAAGTCCGTACTATTTGAACTTGGCAAATAAGCAGGTTAACAGCCATGCCAGTGGGCCTGAACTTCAAATTGCTGTTGCAAAATTCATTTTTATTATTTCCAAAAGTAGGAAAATAAATCCACTTATAACCACTCAATCATACTGCTTCAACGGTTCACAAAAGAGTCTCAATCACAAGGCCAACTGGGGTAGAAGAAAATTCATTAATGTGCATATCTGTTCAGAAAACATACTCAGTTATACTTAAGTCAAAACACTATAAAAATGGATTGATATTTCTACATTGCCATCCATTTCTCAAAAAAAGAAACAATTAAATATCCAAGTGTTCATAGCATTTATTTTGGGAACTACTGATTTCATTATGATAAGCAATGAAAGGTCATTCAGTCTTTAAACCAGAGAGGTTTACAGAGCTGGCCGATGCCACTTTCTTCAATATCTACGCAAACACGAGGAAATCTGCAGATGCTGAAATTTCAAGCAACACACATAAAAGTTGCTGATGAACGCAGCAGGCCAGGCAGCATCTCTAGGAAGAGGTATAGTTGACGTTTCGGGCCGAGACCCTTCGTCAGGACTAACTGAAAGAAGAGCTAGTAAGAGATTTGAAATCAATGGAACATAACATGGAACATAGAAAATTGACTTCTCAAACTTCCGCAAAAGCCCCACCTCCCCCTAGTACCCCATCCGTTATTTATTTATTTATATACACACATTCTTTCTCTCTCCCTCCTTTTTCTCCCTCTGTCCCTCTCACTATACTCCTCGCCCATCCTCTGGGCTTCCCCCTCCCCCTTTTCTTTCTCCCTAGGCCTCCTGTCTCATGATCCTCTCACATCCCCTTTGCCAATCAACTGTCCAGCTCTTGGCTCCATCCCTCCCCCTCCTGTCTTCTCCTATCATTTCGGATCTCCCCCTCCCACTTTCAAATCTCTTACTAGCTCTTCCTTCAGTTAGTCCTGACGAAGGGTCTCAGCCCAAAACATCGACTGTACCTCTTCCTAGAGATGCTGGCTGGCCTGCTGCGTTCACCAACAACTTTTATGTGTGTTGCTTCTTCAATATCTATTCTGCTTCCTTGTATCCAAAACTAATCACTCTATGGTCATAGTTCTCCACTTCCAAGGCTTTGAATATTTATAATTTTGGGAAGGATTACTGATTTCTACCCCAACCATTCCCTATGACAATGCATTCCTCATTGCAGCAATCCGTTTATCAAAAGATTTAACGTCACCTGTCTCCACAATCATTGATACTAAATTCAAACTGTTAACTTCTTCCCTTTGTTTGCCTAACCACATAAAATTACTTTCTATCTGAGTTTTTAAATAGGGAAGTAATTCCATTTGAAATGCATACCAAAACCTTCCAGTAATTGAAAATTTTTCCATTACAAAATATGTACTCAAAATATCTAAATTCCACTTGAAGGTGTACTTTCCATTACTGTATTTTGCCTAGAAAATCAATGTTTTATATTCCAAGAAAGTCTTTATTAATTCCCTCCATGAGTGAAAAATCTAATGGGCCCAGGGAATGAATAGAGAGTTCATGACTGACAATTCAAATGTGTTAGTTGACTGCAGGACAGGTGGCACACTAACTTAATGATGCTTGCTTATACCAGAATTCAGTGTCCATAAAACCATAAGATCATAAGACACAGGAGCAAATTTGGGCCATCTGACCCATCAAGTCTGCTCTGTCATTCATCATGACTGATTTATTATCCCCCTCATCCCCCTTGTCCCTATTCTCCTACCTACTCCCTGTAACCTTTGCTGCTCTGTCTAATCAGCAAGGACATGGACCCACTGCAATTTGCCTATCGCCACAATAGGTCTGTGGCAGACACTATCTCAATGGCTGTTCACACAACCTTAGATCACCTGAACAATAGAAACACACATGTCAGGATGCTGTTTGTTGAACAAACCTCAACGTTTAACATTCCCACAGTTCTGATCAATAAGCTACAGAACTTGGGCCTCTGTACCTCTCCCTGCAATTGGAGCCTCTACTTCCTAGCTGGAAGACCAATATCTGTGCAGATCGGTAATAATATCTTTCTCACTGATGACCAACACCGGCACACCTCAGGGATGTGGTTAGCCCACTGCTCTACTCCATCTATACCCATGACTGTGTGGCTAGGTATAGCTCCAATAACATCGATAAATTTACTGATGATACAACCATTCATTAGTAGAATCTCAGATGGAGATGAGAGGGCATACAGGAGTGAGATATACCAGCTAGTTGAGTGGTGTTGTAGTAACAACTTTGCACACAACGCTAGTACGATTAGAGAGCTGATTGTGGATTTCAGGAAGGGTCACACGAGGAAATATGAATCAGTCCTCATCGAGGGATCAGAAGTGGAGAGAGTGAGCAATTTCATGTTCTTGTGTGTCAAGTTACCTGAGGATCTAACCTGGTCCCAACATATCAATGCAGCTATAAAGAAAGCAAGACAGTGACTATACTTCATTAGGAGTTTGAACAAGATTTGGTTTGTCAACTAAAACACTCAAAAACTTCTTTAGAGCCATCAGACTCCTTAATATCCAGATTCTAGACTGACATCTACATCATTCATTATTATATTGTAATTTGTCCTCTGCTGTGTCTATTGTCTTGTTTATTATTTATTGTACTGCCCTGCACTGTTTTGTGCACTTTATGTAGTCCTGTGTAGGTCTGTAATCTAGTGTAGTTTTTGTGTTGTCTTATGTTGTCTAGTGTAGCCTTCTGTT
Organism: Mobula birostris; assembly: GCF_030028105.1. Classification (NCBI taxonomy): domain Eukaryota; kingdom Metazoa; phylum Chordata; class Chondrichthyes; order Myliobatiformes; family Myliobatidae; genus Mobula; species Mobula birostris. Next base: position 55,649,659 of record NC_092377.1, read on the forward strand.
GTCTCACTTAGTCTAGTGTAGTTTTATGTTGTTTCATGTAGCACCATGGTCCTGGATGAATGTTGTTTCATTTTTACTGTGTACTGTACAATAAAAAACGACTTGACTTGACTTATAGATGGACTATGGAGGGCATTCTGACAGGCTGCATCACTGTCTGATATGCCGGTGGGGCAGCTACTGCACAGGACTGAAAGAAGCTACAGAAAATTGTAAAATTAGTCAGCTCCATCTTGGGCACCAGCCTCCATAGTATCCAAGACTTCTTCAAGGAGCGGTGCCTCAGAAAGGCAACATCCATTATTAAGGACTCCTTCCCTTTGTTACCATCAGATAGGAGGTACAGAAGCCTGAAGGCACACACTCAGCAATTCAGGAACAGTTTCTCTCCTCTGCCATATGATTCCTAAATAGACGTTGAGCCCATAAACACTACCTCATTTTTTTAAGTTGATGTATATTATTTCTGTTTTGCACTATTTTAATCTATTTAATATACATGTATATACTTACTGTAATTGATTACTTATTTATTTTTTTCTTTCTATATTATCATGTATTGCATTGAACTGCTGCTAAGTTAACAAATTTCACAACCCTTGCCTGTGGAAATAAACCTGATTCTGATTCTGATTCTGACAACACAGAAGGCTGCCATATGTGCCATTGCTTCTCCTTATTTCCCTGTATCCCTGCAGTTCTCTCCTCTCTCACACAAGGTCATATATTCCTCCTTGATTACTTTTGGTATAACCTACAAAAAATGGTAATTTACAGCAGTATCTCTTTGGGATGTGATAGGAAACAGGAACAGCCAGAGGAAACCTATGTTATCTCCAAAACAAAAGTGTGCACAAAACTCATAGACAGGGCCAAATGTTAAGGTTAAACCCCAATTCCTAAAGATAGGAGGAAGCAGCTAGTGTCAGTTGTCTGTGAGACATAGTGGGGGCAAGACGGAAGTGCTGTGAGAGTCACTAATGAACTCAAGTGCAGAAATTACAGAGGCTTTGGCAATTCAAACAAACCTGAGGATTTATTACATAAATTAGCCAGAAAAACTAACAACAGCTCAGGCAAACTGCGCAGAATCTTGAACTGACATCACTCGCGATACACCAAAGAACTTGGTCTGAGTTTCACCAGATGAAGAACAACAAAGCCCCAGCAAAGAGGGGTTGGCATGCCCTCCTGAAATACACCCTGGAGCTCATAGGAATTCTGGACCAATTAGACAACGTAGGTACGAGGAAATCTGCAGATGCTGGAATTTCAAGTAACACACATAGAAGTTGCTGGTGAACACAGCAGGCCAGGCAGCATCTATAGGAAGAGGTACAGTCGACATTTCGGACTGAGACCCTTCGTCAGGACAAACAAAGTCTGACGAAGGGTCTCGGCCCGAAACGTCAACTGTACTTCTTCCTATAGATGCTGCCTGGCCTGCTGTGTTTACCAGCAACTTCTATGCGTGTTGCTTGACAACATAGGTGTCCAGATGAAGCAATAATCCTCAAAGCCAACAACTGCAATACAAGACATTAAAATATTGCACTAATTAAATTATCCCAAATTGAATAAAAGTGATAAATACAAAGTGTAAAAATCTGCATGATCCCAATGAGACACCTGCAAAACCAAGTGAAAAACCTGAGCCAGTCCAAAGGCAAACAGTTAACCTAAAAAGTAAACAATCCAAGGAAAACTGCATACCTACGAAGGGATACAGAAAATACAATCCACATACTAACGGAAATGACCCCTGGTTGTTATGAGTGCAGATCACAGGAGATCATACTCTTCACAAGGCTGCAGAGTCTCCGGCATATTTCAACACTTTTGTGCTGCTGAGTGTCCATCTCTCACTGCTGAGGTTAGTTCTGTAACAAGACCTGCTTGATCTGGCAATGGTGGATAAGTTCAGTCGGTGGGTGTAAGTTCCACCATTTTGACACCCATACAGCGTAACTGTCAAAGGCAACCATATTGCCACTCATAAAGTAAAGAAGAAGAAACAGATAACTTGCCAATTATGTAGATCAAATTTGGTACTAATGATGCTGGTCAGAATGACTAGGTACTCAAATTTGCTGCTTTGTCTAACACTCCTCAATCTTTCAGCCTTCAATTCCATTCTGTGGACTACAGGCAACGCCAGACCAAACTGAAGTATTCCAATGAAAAATGTTGCCACTTGTTTAACATTCAACTGGTGTGCAACGTCAAGAATGTCTTTCACCAGCTGGATGACAGGAACCCAGACAGGATTTATGCTTCATTTATCCTGCAGCTCCTCATCCTTTCTAATAGAAACAATTCCATACACATAGTTGGGGATTGTTTGTAGGGGGACAAACAATAAAAACATGTGGATGAGCTTGGTGAGAGCCCAAAGCAATACGAGTCATTTATCCACCAGAAATAGCTGTCAGAATTATATCAGGGGATTCACATTCATTACAATGCACACAATTAGAAATACTCCTTTATCATTCAGACACTCTTTAAAAACAAATTGTCTTAAACTAATTGAGAAGTATTTACTATGTTTCATCTTTTGTTACTCACCAAGCTTTTCTGCTTTATATTTTAATCTCCTTTTGCAATAAATTTTTAACTACGCCATTATATATCTCTTTCTATTCATGACTTCCTTCAGGACGGTTACATTAGAAAGGACATACGTAGGCAATTTTTCACATTGTCAGCTAGTTGCCAATGTTGGAACTGCATTAAGGGTATAAATTCTAGAGTATAAATCTAGACTCTCAAGATACACACAAATTTATGAATCTCTAATGTTGATCACATTGAGAGATTCATAACTTAGTGGTAATACAGTAAAATAATTCATCAAAGTGCATTTTCTGTGCAAAGTTAATTTTTTTTAAATATAATGTATTCAGCAATGAATTGCTGCAGGAAATGAAAAGTAACCTACGGATCAGGTCACACTGCTAATTTTGTTTAACATGCTTAAATTCAATTGATACTTGTGAAAGACTGCAGTTTCAGTTATCGAAAACAATTGTGCAGTTGGTTAGCATGATCATGTGTTTTGTGGATAATTAATATTTGCATTTCACTGGTTCTTTCTGCATTAATTTCATTCCTTTTTTGGTGCTGACAGCATTACAGATTATAGAATCGTCCTGCAGTGCAACAAGCCCTTCAGCACATTAAGTCTATGCCAACCATCAAGTTCCCAGTTACACCACAATATTCTCAGGATACTCTCATCAACTCCTTGTATATTCACCACTCACCTACATTCTTGGGGCAATTTCCAGTACCCAATACCCAGTACTTCAACCCACACCTTTTTCAGATATGAAGGATATCAAGGTAATTGGGAGATTATGCAAACTCAAAATCCAGAGTAACACCCACAAAATGCTGGAGGAACTCTGCAGGTCAGACTGCATCTATGGAAAGGAATAAACAGTTGATTCGTGAGTTCTTGTCCAAAACATTGACTGTTTGTTATTTTCCATGATGTTGCCTGACCTACTGAGTTCTTCCAGCATATTGTGTGTGTTACTTTATACAAAATAACTTACTTTGCATTTTTTCACCATAAATTCCTCTCAAAGGCAAGGCACACAACTTAAGAAAGAGTGCTAATGATCAAGCAGTCTAAAGCTGCCAATACATAAATGCTTTAGGTGTAGTTTATTGCATTGAAAAGTGTACTGATCTTACAAAAATATATGAAGTAATATAAAGTGAAACTGTCTGCAGGTACTGTCAGCAAAAGACAAGTCGTGTAATGAGTAATTCTGCAAGTTAAAGCAAATTTCTAATATAGCAAAAGATTTGAAAAGGAATGGTTCACAGAGGTAGCAGAGTAATTTATTATTGCTTATTGATGACATGTCTTAAGATGATCAAAGTTATGATCATGTGTTTACTAAACCAATGCCTTTATGTGGACTCCTAAATATTACACTGAGCTGTCATCATTTGTCATATTAAACATTGCACAGAAAATCTGTTACCCAAAGGAAATATGAGCTCTTCAACAACGCAGCAAAGCACTTGGCCTTCAGAAACATCAATGAATATACTGCGTATTCAGAATTTTTTATTTACCACTAAAATTTACTGTGAAATCCTCAAAATAATGGGAAATAAGAAAGAACGTGGTACACAATAAAAGAGATAAAAGATTATTAATAAGAAACACACCAGATATGAAAAGTTCAAGTTTAATTGTATTCAACGACACTTGAATACCCACGAGGCATAGTCCTCAATGTAGACCCCCCCCCCACACCCCACCCCGCCACCAACTGTCAATAAGTCCGTGAATCACACTTACAACATGTCACATTAACAATGTCCAACAGGGTCTTGCAATCACAAGAAAAGCAGCTAAGATAATCTCTCGCTGTTAGACTACACACCACCTTCGCACACTAACTCCTCTCTGACACAGGCAGGAGCATAATTTGCACCAAGTCCAGCTCCTTCAGTTTCTCCACCAATGAACAGCTCGCTGATGAGATAGACCTGCAGTATTTTAAGTTCTTAACGTCCAGCAAGGTTTTGCAACCATAAAATATATGTTTATAAAATACAATAACACCTCTTGTTGATCTCATATAAGCCACTACGATCAGAGAAGAGAAAATGATTATTTAGTTCTGCACTGGAGTTTAAGATAGTAGACATCTGACTGAGTTAATGGACAGAAACTCATGGATACATTCAATGCTTCCTGTATCCTAATGATACCGTTACTCAGACTTTGGCTCCAAACTCTAGGGAATCACTACCAGAGTATGGTATTGAAACGATACATGAGTGCTGTCTTCCAGCCCATCACACGGTATTTTTTCTGGAATTTTACAAAACCTAATGTTTTTTAAATTCTCTGGATCTTGACAGAATACCAAGTTGCTGTCATGGAAATAGTGGCTGAGAAGCTTCGTCCCCTGATTCACTTTATAATCAGTGCAAAGTTTGATCTTTTCCAGCAGTCTGATGCTCTGCTCTCTGGAGACTTAAGTGCCTAATCCAAATGATCCAGATACAATTTAGAAATTTAAGAGATAAAAAAATCGAAGCAATCTTTCTGAAATACTGCAGTTCTGTTAATCACTATGGCAACACATTTCAGTTGCATATCTATGCCCCTGCAATGGCCTAGTGTGATCTTAGAGTCTTCAATCTTCTGGATTGCCCCATTAATCTCTCAGGAATGAGAACAGCAATATAACAAACTGTTTTGTATCACATAAAGCCAATATAACGCTCGGAACTTTATGCTTGGAACTGAACCAGGAAACCCTGCTTTTTGCAAATGGAGAGGAAAGTGCTCAACAAAACATTTCTCCAATCTATGTTGGGTCTCACCAATGTACAGGAGACTGCACCGGGAGCACCAGATCCAGTAGATGACACAACAGATTTGCAGGTGAAGAGTTGCCTCACCCAGACAAACTGGTTGGGACTCTGAATGGAGGTGAGGGAGGAGGTGAATGGGCAGGTGTACTACTTTTTCCACTTGGAGGCAGAAGTGCCAGGAGGGAGATTAGTAAGGAGGGACAAATGGACAAGGGAATCACAGAGGGAGCAATCCCTGTGGAAACCAGAGAATATGGAAGGGGGGGGGGAGATAAGGATGTGTTTGGTGTTAGGGTCCTGATGAAGATGCCAGAAGTTGCAGAGAATAAAGGCCAGATATGGGGGCTGATGGTGTGGTAGGGAAGGACAAGAGGAGCTCTATCCTTGTTAAGGCAGCGAGAAGATGCAGAGAGGGTGGATCTCCACAAAATGGAGGAGATGCGACTGAGGGCAGTATCAAAGATGGAGGAAGTGTAAACCTGTTCTTTGAAGAAGGGGAACGTCTCTGATGTCCTGGAAAGGAAAGCTTCATCCTGGGAACAGATGCAGCAGAGACAAAGGAATTGAGAAAAGAGAATGACATTTTTACAGGAGACAGTGTGGGATGAAATGTAATCAAGATAGCCATGGGAGTTGGTGGATTTATAAAAAATATCAGTAGACAGTTTTTCTCCAGAAATGGAGACAGAGAGATCAAGAAGAGGCAGAGAAGTGTCAGAAATAGATCATGAATTTAAGGGCAGGGTGGAAGCTGAAGGTAACAACGTTTTTCCAAACCAATTATATTAGTAGTCAAATGGCCAAATAAACTAATCCTTCTGCCTATACAATGTCCATATCCTTCCAATTCCCTCACATGCATGTGCCCATCTAATCATCTCTTAAAAATCCCTAATGTATCAGCATCTTCCACCCCAGAGAGTGCATATGTATCTGCATCTTTCACTCCAGACAGAGCATTTTATTGACATTATATTAAACTAAATTATATTTAGTTTCAATATAATTCTGGAGATGGATAGGTCTGGACCCAGGGTTGAGATTTTTGATTGGAGAAAGGCTAACTTTAAGGAGATGCGAAAGGATTTAGAAGGAGTGGATTGGGACAATTTGTTTTATGGGAAGGATCACAAGACAAAGGAGCAGAAGTAGGTCATTCGGCCCATCGAGTCTGCTCCACAGCTCCCCCATGAGCTAAACTATTCACCCATCTAGTTCCAATTTCTGGCTTTTTCCCCATATCCCTTGATACCCTGACTAATTAGATACCTGTCAATCTCCTCCTTAAACACTCTCAATGATCGGGCCTCCACAGCTGTATGTGGCAACGAATTCCACAAATCCATGACTCTCTGGCTAAAAAATTTCTCCTCATCTCTGTTTTAACTGGGTACCCTCTAATTCTAAGACTATGGCCTCTTGTCCTGGACTCACCCACCAAGGGAAACAACCTTTCCACATCTACTCTGTCCAACCCTTTCAACATTCGAAATGTTTCAATGAGATCCCCTCTCATTCTTCTATACTCTAATGAATACAATCCAAGAGCCGACAAACGCTCCTCATATGTTAGCCCCTGCATTCCAGGAATCATCCTCGTAAATCTTCTCTGAACTCTCTCCAACATCAGTATATCCTTTCTAAGATAGGGGGCCCAAAACTGCACACAGTATTCCAAATGAGGTCTCACTAATGCCCCATAGAGCCTCATCAACACCTCCTTACTCTTATACACTATTCCTCTTGAAATGAATGACGACATAGCATTCGCTTTCCTTACCGCCAATCCAACTTGGTGGTTAATCTTTGGGGTATCCTGCACGAGGACCCCCAAGTCCCTTTGCACTTCCGATTTTTGAATTTTCTCTTCATCTAAATAATAATCTGCCCGATTATTTCTTCTTCCAAAATGTACAATCGTACATTTTTCAACGTTGTATCTCATCTGCCATTTCTTTGCCCACTCTCCTAAACTAACTAAGTCTCTCTGCAACCTTTCTATTTCTTCAACATTTCCTGCCTCTCCACCTATCTTGGTGTCATCCACAAACTTAGCCACGAAACCATTTAATACATAATCCAAATCATCGATATACATCATAAAAAGAAGCAGCCCCAACACCGACCCCTGTGGAACACCATTAGTAACCGGCAACCAATCAGAATAAGATCCCTTTATTCCCACCCTTTGCTTTCTGCCTATCAGCCAATGCTCCACCCATTTCAATATCTTTCCTATAATTCCATGGGCTCTCATCTTATTAAGCAGCCTCATATGCGGCACCTTATCGAAGGCCTTTTGAAAATCCAAATACACAACATCCACAGCCTCTCCCTTGTCAATCTTATTCGAGATTACCTCAAAAAATTCCAATAGGTTGGTGAGGCAGGATCTTCTCTTCATGAAATCATGCTGGCTTCGGCCTATCTTGTCATGCACCTCAAGGTATTTCATAACCTCGTCCTTGAGGATTGACTCCAATATCTTTCCAATTACCGATGTCAGACTAATAGGTCTGTAATTTTCTTTTTGCTGCCTCCTTCCTTTCTTAAATAGTGGAACTACATTTGCGACCTTCCAGTCCTCCGGAACCATGCCAGAATCTATTGATTCCTGGAAGATCATTTCCAATGCTTCCACAATCTTCAAAGCCACCTCCTTCAGAACCCTTGGGTGCACCTCATCCGGACCGGGAGACTTATCTATTCTTAGTCCACTTAGCTTCCCAAGCACTTTCTCTCTGGTTATCTCGACTGTACCTAATTCTATTCCCTGATACCTCTGGCTATCAGGTATATTGCCTAAGTCTTCCACTGCTAAGACGATGCAAAATAATCATTCAGTTCCTCTGCCATCTCTTTGTTATCCATTATAATTTCTCCAGCACCATTTTCAATCGGTCCCGTAACTACCTTGTCACTCTTTTACTCTTCGTGTATTTGAAAAAACTCTCAGTATCCTTTTTCATGTTAATCGCCAACTTCCTTTCATAATTCATCTTTTCTTTCCTAATGACTTTCTTAGTTAGGATGTAATAGAGAAATGGAGGTCATTTAAAGGTGAAATTTTGAGGGTACAGAACCTTTATGCTCCTGTTAGGTTGAAAGGAAAGGTTAAAAGTTTGAGAGAGCCATGGTTTTCAAGGGATATTGGAAACTTGGTTTGGAAAAGAGAGATATCTACAATAAATCAAGTCCAGTCAATTCAAGTCACTTTTTATTGTCATTTCAACCATAACTGCTCGTACAGAACATAGTAAAAATGAGACAACGTTTTCCAGGACCATGGTGCTACATGAAACAATACAAAAACTACCCTGAACTATGTAAGGAAAAACACAAAAACTATACTAGACTACAGACCTATCCAGGACTGCATAAAGTGCACAAAACAGTGCAGGCACTGCAATAAATAATAAACAAGACAGTAGGCACAGTAGAGGGTACAGTAGGTTGGTGTCAGTCCAGGCTCTGGGTATTGTGGAGTCTGATGGCTTGGGGGAAGAAACTGAATATAGGCAGCATGGAGTAAATGAGGTACTCGAGGAATATAAAGAATGTAAAAAGAATCTTAAGAAAGAAATTAGAAAAACTAAAAGAAGATACGAGGTTGCTTTGGCAGGTAAGGTGAAAATAAATCCAAAGGGTTTCTACAGTTATATTAATAGCAAAAGGATAGTGAGGGATAAAATTGGTCCCTTCAAGAATCAGAGTGGAGCCAAAAGAGATGGGGGAGATTTTGAACAATTTCTTTTCTTCGGTATTCACGAAGGAGAAGGATATTGAATTGTGTAAGGTAAGGGAAACAGGTAGGGAAGTTATGGAAATTATGATGATTAAAGAAGAGGATGTACTGGCGCTTTTAAGGAACATGAAAGTGGATAAGTCTCTGGGTCCTGACAGGATATTCCCTAGGACCTTGAGGGAAGTTAATGTGGAAATAGCAGGTGCTCTGACAGAAATATTTCAAATGTCATTAGAAATGGGGATGGTGCCAGAGGATTGGTGTATTGCTCATGTGGTTCCATTGTTTAAAAAGGGTTCTAAGAGTAAACCTAGCAATTATCAGCCTGTGAATTAGACATCAGTGGTGGGTAAATTGACGGAAAGTATCCTTAGAGATAATATATATAATTATCTGGATAGACAGGGTCTGATTAGGAACAGTCAACATGGATTTGTGTGTGGAAGGTCATGTTTAACAAATTTTATTGAATTTTTAGAAGAGGTTACTAGGAAAGTTGACGAGGGTAAAGCAGTGGATGTTGTCTATATGGACTTCAGTAAGGCCTTTGACAAGGTCCCACATGGAAGGTTGGTTAGGAAGGTTCAATCGTTAGGTATTAATACTGAAGTAGTAAAATGGATTCAGCAGTGGCTGGATGGGAGATGCCAGAGAGTAGTGGTGGATAAATTTGTCAGATTGGAGGCCGGTGACTAGTGGTGTGCCTCAGAGATCTGTACTGGGTACAATGTTGTTTGTCATATACATTAATGATCTGGATAATGGGGTGGTAAATTGGATTAGTAAGTATGCAGATAGGTGGAGTTGTGGATAATGAAGTACGTTTTCAAAGCTTGCAGAGAGATTTAGGCCAGTAAGAAGAGTGGGCTGAAAGATGGCAGATTGAGTTTAATGCTGATAAATGTGAGGTGCTACATTTTGGTCAGATTAATCAAAATAGGACATACATGGTAAGTGGTAGGGCATTGAAGAATGCAGTAGAACAGAGGGATCTAGGAATAATGGTGCATAGTTCCCAGAAGGTGGAATCTCATGTGGATAGGGTGGTGAAGAAAGCTTTTGGGGTGCTGGCCTTTATAAATCAGGACATTGAGTACAAGAGTTGGGATGTAATGTTAACATTGTACAAGGCATTGGTAAAGCCAAATTTGGAGTATTGTGTACAGTTCCGGTCACCGAATTATAGAAAAGATGTCAACAAAATAGAGAGAGTACAGAGAAGATTTACTCGAATGTTACCTGGGTTTCATCACCTAAGTTACAGAGAAAAGTTGAACAAGTTGGGTCTTTATTCTTTGGAGCGTAGAAAGTTGAGGGAGGACTTGACAGAGGTATTTAAAATTATGAGGGGGATAGATAGAGTTGATGTGGATAGGCTTTTTCCATTGAGAGTGGGGGAGATTCAAACAAGAGGACATGAGTTGAGAGTTAAAGGGCAAAAGTTTAGGGGTAACATGAGGGAGAACTGCTTTACTCAGAGAGTGGTAGCTGTATCGAACGAGCTTCCAGCAGAAGTGGTTGAGGCAAGTCCGATATTGTCGTTTAAAGTAAAATTGGATAGCTATATGGACAGGAAAGGAATGGAGGGTTATGGGCTGAATGCAGGTCGGTGGGACTAGGTGAGATTAAGCATTGAGCATGGACTAGAAGGGCTGAGATGGCCTGTTTCCATGCTGTAATTGTTATATGGTTATATGGTTATATAGAGCATGTGTATCTACATCTACCACCACCCCAGACAGTGCATATGTATCTGCATCTTCCACCCCAGACAGTGCATATGTATCTGTCTCTGCCACCAATACAGGTAGTGCATAACAGGCACCCACCACTCTGTGTAAAAAACTTGCCCTGCACATTTTCTTTGAATTTACCCCTCTCACCATAAATGGTACCCTCTGGTATTAGACATTTTAACTCTGTGAAATTAGAGGCAAAGCAATCAAGTCGATGAGAGAGTGAGCTTCACACAGGTCAGGGAGAAGAGTTTTAAAAAGGAGCGTTTCGTGGGGCTCAACGCATTAGTGGTGGACCAATCGATTCGAAGAGAGAGTAAGCTTCGCACAGGTCGGGGAGAAGTGCACAGATACAGTAGCTCATCATCATGCAAGGACATTGAGAAAGCTCCGAAATAAAAGAGAGACGCTGTCACTGTCTAGCGGATCAGTCATCGAAGGAGCGGTAGTCAGAGTAGTGTAAGTCAGAATAGTAGAGATTTGGCTTACTGGGGCTTCGGGGAGGTCAGGCCTAGGCAAGGTAGGTTACATCTTTTTCTCCCCTCTAACAAGAATAGTGGGTATGACTGCGAGGCCAGTTTCCTGTTCTGGGTGCCAGATGTGGGATGTCCGGGAGACTTCCAGCCTCCCAGATGGCCACATTTGCGCCAGGTGCATTGAGCTGCAGCTCCTTAGAGACCGAGTTAGGGAGCTGGAGCTGCAGCTCAGTGACCTTCGGCTTGTTTGGGAGAGTGAGGAGGTGATAGACAGGAGATACAGGCAGTTAGTCACCCTGGGGCCACAGGAGACAGATAAGTAGGTGACCATTGGCAGAGGGAAGGAAGGGCATCAGGTAGTGAAGAGAACCCCTGGGGCTGTCCCCCATAACAACAAGTACTCAAATTTGAGTGCTGTTGGGGGACGACCTACCTGGGGGAAGCAACAATGGCCATATCTCTGTCTGGCTCTGTGGCTCAGAAGAGTAGGGAACAGAAGAGGAAGGCAGCAGTAATCGGGGACTCTATAGTTAGGGGGACAGATAGGTGATTCTGTGGGTGTGAAAAAGAAAATCCACAATATCCTGAAATGGGAGGGTGAGCAGCCAGAGGTCATGATACATATTGGTACCAAGGACATAGGTTAAAAAAAGGGTGGAGGTCCTGAAAGCAGAATACAGGGAGTTAGGAAGGAAGCTGAGAAGCAGGATGTCAAATGTGGTAATCTCAGGATTGCTGCCTGTGCCATGCAACAGTGAGTATAGGAATAGAATGAGGTGGAGCATAAATGCGTGGCTGAAGGCTTGGAGTGGGGGCAGGGATTCAGATTTTTGGATCACTGGGGCCTCTTCTGGGGCAGGTCTGACCTAGACAAAAAGGATGGGTTACACTTGAATCCGAGGGTGGCCAATATCCTGGTGGGGAGGTTTGCTAATACTATTCCGAAGGTTTAAATTAGATTTGCAGGGGAATGGGGAGGTTGGAGCACAAGTAGAGACAGCTTGTAGGATGCTTGTGAGGAAGGATAGGCAGATGTTAGAGCAAAAATACACTCAGCCTGATGGCTTCAGATGTGTCTATTTTAATGCCAGGAGTATCATAAACGTAGTGGATGAACTTAGAGCGTGGATCAATATGTGGAACTATGATGTTACGGCCATTACAGAGACTTGGGTGTCTCAGGAACAGGAATGGCAGCTGAGTATGCCGAGCTTTAGATGTTTCAAAAAGAACAGAGAAGGAGACAAAAGAGGTGGGGGTGTGGCATTGCTAATTAGGGATAGTGTTATGGCTGCAGAAAAGGAGGAAGTCATGGAGGGATGGTCTACTGAGTCAGTGTGGATGGAAGTCAGAAACAGGAAAAAAGCAATAACTCTACTGGGTGTTTTGTATAGATCCTAAGAGTAACAGGGATATCGAGGAGCAGATAGGCATGCAGATTCTGGAATGGAGCAATAATAATAGGGTTATTGTGATGGGAGATTTTAACTTTCCTGTCTATCTACTATATCTATATCTCTCATAATCTTATAAACTTCTTCCAGATCTCCCCTCAGCCTCTGTTGCTCCAGAAAAAACAGTCCAGCTCTTTTGATAGCACACACCCTTTATTACAGGCAGCATTCTGCTAACCCTCTTCTTCAAAGCTTCAAAATCTTTCCTGTAATGGGGTGGCCTTAACTGTATGCAATACCCCAAATGCAGCCTCATGAGAGTTTTATAAACTTGCAACACAACTTCCTGACTTTTGAACTCAGTGTCAAAAAAGCAAGCATAACATTTACCCTCTTACCTACCTTACCAACCTGCACAGCCACTTTCAGGGAGCTATGAAATTGGACCCAGGATCCCTTTGCTCATCTATATTGTTAAGGTACTTGCTTAAGAAGCTGCAACAGGTTAGACTCAATCTGCCATTGCTCCCCCCACGTCTATTACTGATCTATATTCTACTGTAATCTTTGCCAATCTTCTACACTATCTAGAGCACCACCAATCTTGTATAATCGGCAAACTTACTAACCCACCCATCGAAGTTTTCATCTAGGTCATTTATGTACATCATAAACAACAGAGACTCCTGTACAGATCCCTACTAATCACAGACCTCCAGCTAGAATAAGTCTCTTTGACGACTGTCCTCTGTCTTCTATGGGCAAGCCAATTCTGAATCCAATCATTCACTATGGATCCCATGCATCTTAATCTTCTGGATGAGCCTCCCATGAGAGACCTTGTCAAACATCTTACTGAAATTCATATAGACAACGTCCACAGCTCTACCTTCATCAATCACCCTCAGGACCTCATCAAGAAACTTAATCAAGTTAGTAAGACACAACACTCCCTGTACAAAGCCATGCGGGCTCTCCCTGATCAGGCCATGGTTTTCCAAAAGCACATAATTCCTATCCATAAGAATTCTCTCTAGTATTCTGCCAGTGATGTGAGATTTACTGGTCTATAGATTCCATGATTGTCCCCGGTTCCCTTCTTGAATAATGAAGCAACATTACTTTCTTGCCAGTCCTTCGGGATCCCACCTGTGGCTAGAGAGGAGATGAAAATATTGGTCAAGGAACCAACAATCTCATCTCTTGCCTCCCTCAATAACCTGAGATATATCTCATCAGGCCCTGGGGACTTACCTACCTTGATGCTCTTTAAGAAACCCAACACTACCTCCTCCGTTACCTGGAAATGCTCTAGCATATTTATACTCTCAACATTGATACAATCCTCCACAACCGATGCCTTGGTAAATACAGATGTAAAGTACTCATTAAGGACCTCACTCACATCCTTCACTTACAAGCAAGTATTCCCCCCTTTCTCCTCGAGTGGTCCTACACTTTCCCTCGTTATCCTCTTTCTCTTGGTGTATGTATATAATGTCTTTGGATTCACTTTAATTCTACTTGCCAAGAACTTTTCATGGCCCCTACTGGCTTTCCTATTGAATTGATTTCATTTCTTACATGCTTCACGTACATGAGGAGTAAAGCTCTTTACGTTACGTCTCCGTCTAAATGTGCAATGTGCAATCATAGTAATTTATAATAAATAGAACAGTGAATGTAACATAGAAATACACTCAAATCAGCATGAGTTAATCAGTCTGATGGCCTGGTGGAAGAAGCTGTGCCAGAGCCTGTTGGTCCTGGCTTTTATGCTGCGGTACTGCTTCCTGGACAAAGGAGAGCTTCGTAAGCATTGCGGAAGAGAGTGTAGCAGTGGTCAACCGTCTGATCTCCACGAGTGCTCATCTGGATGTGCTGACAAAACTTTAGAAAGACTTTTGTCAGCGACGCTTGATTAAAGTCATTGGCAACAATGAAGGCAGCCTCTGGGTTTGCAGTCTCCAGCGTGTTGATGGTCTTGTACAGTTCCTTGAGAGCTAGGTCAGTATCAGCCTGCGGCAGAATGTACACCGCCATGATAATAACAGCCATGAACTCCCTAGACCAGGGTCCCAACCTTTTTTGCACTGCGGACCGGTTTAATATTGACAATATTCTTGCAAACCGGCCGATGGGGGGTGTTAAGTAGGGTTAAACTCACCTCAACATGTCTTTTACAGTTAGGGTTGCCAACTTTCTCACTCCCAAATAAGGGACAAAATAGCAGTCAAATACAGGATACTTGTCCCCAAGAAAGACTACCATGACCATGAAGCCTTACGCGGGCACCTGTGTGTGCATGTGTGACGTGCATATATGTGGCGTGTGCATGCACGTATGTGACGATTTTTTTCCCCAACAAATCGGTTTTGGCTTAATCTTCCTGACTACACTGTACATGCATTATTTCTACTTTATATAGGCTGTGTATTTATCATATCATTCCTACTTTTACCATAAGTTAGTGTTATTTTAGGTTTTATGCGTTATTTGGTATGATTTGGTAGGTTATTTTTTGGGTCTGGGAATGCTCAAAAATTTTTCCCATATAAATTAATGGAAATTGCTTCTTCGCTTTACACCATTTCGGCACGAAAGGTTTCATAGGAACGCTGTACCTTAGTGGGGGAAATACAGGACAAGGGTGGTCCCGTATGGGACAAACTAATTTAGCCCAATATACGGATGTCCCGGCAAATACGGGACAGTTGGCAACCCTACGTTCAAGTTCAACAGTGCGTGACAGGGAATGAGGAAAAGTGCAACTGACTCATATCGTTTCCTCGTGGCCCGGTAGCACTTGCTTTGTGGCCCAGTACTGGTCCGCGGCCCAGTGGTTGGGGACCACTGCCCTAGGCAGCCAGTAGAGTCTGCACAGCAGCACCAGGTATCTCAGGTCTAGGGAACAAAAGGATTCCCTTCCAAAGTTGTTTTCTGGGTTCTTTATAATCCTCAAGAGCTCTAATTGATTCCAGCTTCTTCATGGTTTGAGATGACACTGCTGAGGCTCAAAGACTACTTGCTGGCAGCAAACAAAACAAGAAAACAGCACTAACTACTTTCTGGTGAAGGACCACTGCCATCAGTGGCCTGTAACTTCCTTTTCCGAGTTCAGCTTTTGAACCGCCTGTACGAACCTGGTATATTTGCAGTGTGAACTGAAATCCTAAAGGTGCAGGACGGTTGTGGCATGGTGTGCTTGGGTAGCTCGACCCAGGCACGGAAGCGGGAAATGAGACAAAGTGCAGCTACTGGAGCAGACTTGGGGGCGATTCAATGCGGCAGAGCCAGGGTGAGGCGAGTGGAGGTGAGGTAGAGTCGAGGCAGAGCCGAGCAGAGTCCAGGCAGAGCCCCAGACCAACAGCGAGGAAAGACCAGAGGTTTGATCAACATGAGAGCCAGGCCAAATTGGAAAGGTAAGGTACGAGACGAATCCAGGTAGTGGGGCCCAAGCCCAAGAGCATATCAAAGCAGCAGGACCCAGGTCTGGGAGAAAGGAACGACCCAATGTTTGGACAATTTGAGCACTGTGCCACATTGAAAAGCCAGGGTGACAGAATCCGAGGAAAGGGACTGAAGTGAAGCTGTGGCCTGCAACTAACGGGCCCCCGAATCTGCTATAGGCTCACTTTTGTGAACTTCAGCTCCGAATGCTATTTACTTACTTACATTGTTTGCACAATGTGTTTTATTTCTTTCTTTGCATGTTGGCTGTTTGTTAATGGGCTCTATTTGGTTTCTCTGTTTTGCGACTGCCTCCAAAGAGATGAATCTCAAAGTTATACATATGTATATATAGTATATACATATTTTGATGATAAACATACTTTGAACTGTGAACTTTAAAGCTTTACATACTTTTCCTTTTTCTACTTACCTTGCCTTTTTTGTCGTTCCTTCCTACTGGAACATACCTGTCCTGTGCTCTGTGCACTTGGATTTTTAACATCCTTCACATAAGATCAGAAGACACAAGAGTAGAATTAGGCCACTTGCTCTGCCATTTCATCACAGCTGATCCATTTTCGCTCTCAGCCCCAATGTCCTGACTTCTTCCCCTATCCTTTCCTTCATGCCCTGAGCAATCAAGAATCTATCACCTTCTGTGTTAAATATACCCAATGACTTGGTATCCACACCCATCCTTGGCAACAAATTCTGCAGATTCACCACTCTCTAGCTAAAGAAGTTCCTCCTCATCTCCCTTCTAAAGGGACACCCCTCTAACCTGAGGCTGTGCTCTCCAGTCTTGGGCTTCCCCACCATAGGAAACATCCTCTTCGCGTTTACTCTATTGAGGCCTTTCACCATTCAATAGATTTCACTGAGGTCACGCCCAATTTTTCTCAGTTACATTGAGGAAAGGCCCAGAGCCACAAAACACTCCTCCTATAACAAGCCTTTCAACTCCAGAATCATTTTTGTGTAGCTCCTTTGAACCCTCTCCAACGTCAGCACATTTTTCTTAGATAAGTGGCCCAAAATTGCTTACAATACTCCAAGTGAAGCCTCACCAGTGCTTTATAAAGCCTCAACATTGCGTCCTTGCTTTTATATTCTAGTCCTCTTGAAAAGAGTGCTGACATCACAATTGCCTTCCTCAACACAGACTCACACCTGTAAATTAACCCTCAGGGAATCCTGCACAAGGAATCTAAGTCCCTTTGCATCTCAGGTTTTTGAAGTTCCTCTCCATTTAGAAAATAATCTATGCTTTCATTGCTTCTACCAAAATCCATGGCCATACCCTTTTCTCCCCGTTTAGAAAATAGTCTGCACATTTATTTCTACTACCGAAGTGCATGACCATGCAATTTCCAACATTGTATTTCATTTGCCACTTTCTTGCCCATTCTCCAAATCTGTCTAAGTCCTTCTACATCCTACCTGTTTCCTCAATACTACCTACCTGTCATGGTCCGGATCGGGGTCCCTTTAAATTTACCTTGCTTATGTTACAATCCGGATCATTGATTCCCTGTTTTCCTGTGTCCCTTGGCTTTGGTGATTAGAGGGAATTAACGCTTGGCTAAACCGGTAGTTTATAGTCTCCGGCTTTCAGCCGTTCGGCGTGGGAGCGTCTGCAAAGTCATCAAAGGTATGGTGTGCCGATGACATCTGGCCGGAGCAAGCCTAGTCTCTGCCGAAGCGAGTGCCGGTAATTCGCATCTCCTCACCGGAGCAACCCTGTCCAGTTACCTCGCCGAAGCGAGCCTGCAAAGTTTCCTCATCAAGGTGGGTCTGTCAGTTAACCCGCCGGAGAGAATCAGGAGCCGCTGTCTACTGTTCCTGGGCCGAGTCTAGAGCTCGCCACTACCTGGAGGATCCAAGTACCACGTCCAAGTCCTGGCTCCGGTGGCATCCAAGTACCATGTCCAAGTCCTGGTTCCGGCGGCATCCGAGTACCAAGTCAAGTCCTGTCCCTGGCGGCATCTGAGTTTGAAGTTGAGTCCTGGCCCTGGCGACATCCGAGTACCAAGTCAAGTCCTAGCCCTGGAGGCATCCAAGTACCTAGTCAAGTTCTGGTCCTGGCGGTCTGTGATTCCTGTCCTACCCCCCTGTCTGAATCCCTTCTCTGCCCCTCTCGCCTCTAGCCCTCATCTGCAGCCCTTTCCTGTGCTTCGGTCTAGTTCTATTGCCGGAGCTAGATAGGTACTGTCTGGTGTTCTTTCGTGTTGGTCTTGTCTTGTCTTGTCCTCGCCTCCGTGGGGTAAGTCAGGCCATCCTGCCGTTGCCCCACAGGGAGTCATGTCTTGTCTTGTCTCATCCTTGCCTCCATGTGGTAAGTCTGGCTGATTTGCTGTTGCCCTGCGGGGAGTCATGTCTTGTCTTGTCTTGTCCTCACCTCCGTGGGGTAAGTCTGGCCGTCTTGTCGTTGCCCCACAGCGGGTCATGTCTTGCCTTGTCTTGACTTGTCCTCGCCTCCATGGGGTAAGTCAGGCCATCTTGCTGTTGCCCCGCGGGGTGGTCATGAGTCCTGGCCCTATGTCCTGTACCCAAGGAGGGGTCCCGGCTCTCTGTTCTGTGTGTGAGTCCCAGCCCTATGTCCTGTACCTAAGGAGGGGTCCTGACTCTGTGTTCTGTGTATGTGTCCTAAGGAGGGGTCCTGACTCTGTGTTCTGTGTATGTGTCCATGGTTCCATGTACCTGCTCTCCCGAGACCGAGGCTCTGTTTTCCATGTTCCTCCTCTCCCTAGTCCATGTCATGTCCATGCCTGGTTCTGGGGTCTGAGCCCGAGGCAAGACCCAGGTACTGGGTCCTTGCCCAGTCTCGGGCTTGGAGTCCATACCCTAGTCTATTCATGTCTCCTCTAGTTCTGGGAGCGGATTCCGAGTCCTAGCCCAGACCCTTGGTCCCAGCCTAGTCATAGTCCTCAGTCCGCTATTCCTATTCCTGCCTTGCTCTCCTGGTTTCGAACAATAAACTAAATGTAATTAACCTCACAAGATGTGTCTTGCATTTGGGTCCACCCTTGCTCCCAATGCCCCACCATTGTGACACTACCCTTCCACCAATCTTCGTATCATCTGTAAACTTGGCAACAATGCCATCAATTTCATCAGCCAAATCATTTATACAGAGCATAAAAAGAAGTGGTCCCAACACTGACCCCTGAAGAATGTCACTAGTCACTGGCAGCCAACCAGAAAAGGATCCCTTTATTCCCACTTGCTGCCTCCTACGAATTGACCAGTACTCTAACCACGTTAGTAACTTTCCTGTAATTCCATGGGATCTTAACTTGATAAGCAGCCTCATGTTTGGCCTGTCAAAGGCCTTTTGAAAGTCCAAATATGCAACATCCACTGCATCCCCTTTATCTATCCTACTTGTAATCTCCTCAAAGAATTCCAACAGATTGGTCAGGCAGGATTTTCCCTGAAGGAAACCATGCTGACTTTATCCTATCTTGTCCTGTGTCACCAAGTACTCCATCACCTCATCCTTAACAATTGACTCTAACATTTTCCCAACCTGACCCCTGATTGAGGGGCTAACTGGTCTATAATTTCCTTTCTGCTGCCTTCCTCCTTTCTTAAAAAGTGGAGTGACATTTGTAATTTTCTAGTCCTCTGACACCATGCCAGAGTCCAATGATTTTTGAAAGATCATTTCTAATGCCACCACAATCTCTAACGCTACCTCTTTCAGACCCCTAGGGTGCAGTTCTTCTGGTCTTAGTGACTTATGTACCTTTAGATCTTTCAGCTTTTTGAGCACCTTCTCTCTTGTAACAGTAACTGCACCCACTTCTCTTCCTTCACACACTACATCAGGCGTACTGCTAGTGTCTTTCACAGTGAAGAATGATGCAAAATACTCATTTACTTCATCAGCCATCTCACATTTAGAATATGTATTAATGGAAAATGCTCTGTCTGAACAACAGACAGAGGCATAATTTGTCATGGTCCCGATCATTAATTCCCTATTTTCTTCTATATTGCTTTGATTGTGACACAACTCCGACTGTTAATTTCCCATTTGCTCCTAATTCCCTTTAATGATGGCACACCTGGTTTCCATCAGGACCTGCAGCATAAGAACCCCGGCGTTACAACCACTAGTTGCCAGAGCTGTGTGGTAATTAATGTTTCCCAGCCTCTCAGTACTAAGTGTTCTAAGTTTTACTTCAGCACTGAGCTTTCCCCCCTGTTTGCTGTTCACGTCTGCACCCTAACTAAATCTCCGTGCCTGGGTCCTGCACTTGGGTTCGCTTCATTCACTCATTACAACATAGTTGAGTTGAAGTTAGCAATGAAAGAGAGAGTGAAAAAATTGCAACATTTAGAATTGCAGAAAATGCAACAAATTAGGTCACATACAAAGAGCCTGTCAGACAGACAAAAATAAATGGACTGCACAGGGAAGAGAAAAAGGCAAATAATCAAGCTGCAGTTTCAAAAGAATGCTAATCTGCATTTTGTTGACAGAAAAAAACTGATAATGATGACAGGACTAGGATGCCTGCAGATTTTCTAGCAATAGACAAGCAATACGGCTTACACCAAAAGTGAATGGCAAATTAATTAAAATGAAATTGGACACTGGTTCAGCTGTTTCAGTCATTCCACAAAATGAGCGTGAATAACATTTCAGAGATACTAAACCGAAGCCTGCTCAGTTCAGCTCAGAATTTATACAGGAGAAAAGATGAATCCTGTGGGAATGACATGCATGATAGTGAAATACTACAATCAACAAGCCACTTTAAGCTTGTATGTGGTGAAAACAGGAGGCCTAACTTTGTGACTGAGACAACTACAATTTGATCAGAGATCCATCACAATTTGCATGCCCCATCTCCTGCAATGGTGCCATCTGAAAGCAAATTAAGAAAGGTACTAGATGATGACAAAATTGTTTGCATGCAGTACACCATGTTTGTCCAACAGAAGCAAGTAGGTTTGCCTCTGTGCCTCTGATTGTAAAGTATATTGGACCAAGGAAGGATTATGCTGCTCAGAGGAATCAGGAAAGTGATCTGGCTACAACAGTTTTTGTAGGCAACATATCGAAGAAAGTTTCAGATATGTTAATGATGCAGTTACTAGTGAAATGTGGTTTGGTTTTAAGCTGGAAGAGAGTTCAAAGAGTTTCAGGAAAGTTGCAAGCATTTTGTGAAGAACCAGAATATGCTCTGCATGCAGTAAAGTTATTGCATGAATTTCAAGTGGTGAACCAAAAGCTGCCTGGAAAAGTCAACATAAAGATCAAAGCCCAGCTGGCTGAATGGAAGACCAAAAAGAAAGGAGTCGATGGAGATACAAAAACAGAGGATTCATCAGATAATGTTGTGAATGAGGAAACTGAGATGAGAGATTAAATCATAAAAGGGAGCAAGAGGAATATTAATAAGAGAATACTTCAGTGAACTAAATACACATTCCCAAGATAAAGATACACAAACTAGAAGAAAAAGAAGAAGAAAGGTGTCCAGAGCTGTCAGAACCACTTCCTGCAGTCTCAACTCCTACAACCACCATGGAGGGGACCCCAGAACCTGAGGTTGTTTTCACTGCCACAAATCTCACCTGGAAAGCAGAGTGATCTCCCTTGTCAGGAAAGGTGTTATCCCACATGAGTAAGAAAGTTTCCACAGTGAATAAATTTTTAGGCCTAAATAGGACAATTTAAAATTTACTATGCTGTGGATGTCTGTATATAGTAGTTGTATTATATAATACAACATATTATATAATTTTATACTATGTGTGTATTGTTGAAATGTGTTCTGCATTGAGTTGAAGTTTATAACTAATTAGGGAGGAAGCTGTGTATTTAATATTTTGGTAATATTTGAGTAATCTTGTAAATATATTGTTTGCTTAAGCATCCTTTTTCATTTATACTTATACTTTATACTTTATTGTCGCCGAACAATTGGTACTAGAACGTACAATCATCACAGCGATATTTGATTCAGTACTTCACAGTCCCCGGATTACAAATATTAAATATTAAAAATATAAAACATAGTTAAAATAAGTAAATATTAAAAATTTAAATTATAAATCATAAATAGAAAATAGAAAAATGGGAAGTAAGGTAGTGCAAAAAAACCGAGAGGCAGGTCCGGATATTTGGAGAGTACGGCCCAGATCCGGGTCAGGATCCATTCAGCAGTCTTATCACAGTTGGAAAGAAGCTGCTCCCAAATCTGGCCGTATGAGTCTTCAAGCTCCTGAACCTTCTCCCGGAGGGAAGAGAGACGAAAAATGTGTTGGCTGGGTGGGTCGTGTCAATAATTTCAATAATTCATTACAGATTATATGTATAAATACGTGAATTGCATGCATTATCACACTACCATGTGATATATGTGCACCTCGGTTAAAGTAAACCTGAAGTTAGATTCACATTGAAGATTCGTGTGTCTTCCTTTGAATTAGTTTAATGTTTTGAAATTACTTTATTCCTTCTACCAAAGTGGATGACCATACATTTCCCTGTATGATATTAGATCTGCCACTTCTTTGTCCATTCTCCCAATCTGTTGGCTTCTGTGGACTAGTTGCTTCCTCAACAATAACTGCCTGTCAACATATCTTCGTATTGTCTCCATAGTTGGTCACAAAGCCATCAATTCCATCATCCAAATCATTGAGATATAACATCAAAAGCAGCAATTCCAATACTGACTCCTGCAGAACACCACTAGTTACCACAGTCAAGCAGAATGGGCCACCAGTATTCCCATATTTGGGATCCTGCCAGTCAGCCAATCTTCTATCCATGCTAGTATCTCTAATACAATAGGCTCTCATCCTGTTAAGCAGCCTCCTGTGTGGCACTTTGTCAAAGGTCTTCTGAAAATTCAAATAAATAATATCCACTGACTATATTTTGTCTATCCTGATTGTCATTTCCTCGATTAATTCCAACAGATTTGTCAGGCAAGATTTCCCCTTTAGGAAATCATGCTGACGTTGTCCCATTTTATCACATGCCTTCAAGTACCCAACACCACATCTTTAATAATGGAATCCAACATCTTCGCAACCACTGAAATCAGACGAACTGGCCTATAAATTTATTTCTTCTGCTTCCCTCCATTCTTAAAGAGTGAAGTGGCATTTGCAATTTTCCAGTTGTCCAGGACCCTCCAGAATCTAGTGATTCTTGAAAGATCATTACTAATCCCTGCACAATCTCTTCAGCTACCTCCTTCAGAACCGTAGAATGTAGTCACATGGTCTAGGTGACCTATCTAACCCAAGCACCTTCTTATTAATGAAGTAATCTCATAGGCATTCTCAAATTCCATCTCTTAGGATCTTCTTATTAATGGTAACTTCACTCACTTCTTCCCCTTGGCACTTTCGAATTTTTGGCATATTTCTAGTGTCTTCCACAGTGAATACTTATTAAGATTGTCTCCCATTTCTTTGTCCACCATTACTATCTCTCCAGCACCATTTTCCATGGTCCAATATCCACTCTCACCTCTCTTTTACTCTTCATATATCTGAAAAACTTTTAATATACTCTTTTATATTATTGGCTAGCTAACATTCATATTTCATCTTTTCTCTCCTAATGCCTTCTGCTGGTTGTTAAAAGCTTCCCAATCCTCTAACTTCCCACTAATTATTGCCACATTATATGCCCTTTCTTTTGCTTTTATGCTGTCTTTGACTTCCCTTATCAGCCACAGTTGCCTCATTCTCCCTTTAGATCACTTCTTGATCTTTGGGATGTATCTATCCTGCGCTCTCCAAATTCCTCCCAGAAACTTTAGCCATTTTTTTCTGCCATCATCCCTGCTAGTGTCCCTTCCAATCAATTTTGCCCTGTTCTTCTCTCATGCCTTTGTAATTCCATTTATTCCACTGTAATACTGATACACCTGATTTTAGCCAGTTCCTCTCAAACTTCAGGGTGAATTCTATCATATTATGATCACTGCCTACTAAGAGCGCCTTTGCCTTAAGCTCCTCAGTCAAATCTCTTTCATTACACAATACCCAATCCAGAATTGCTTTTGCCCCTAGTGGGCTCCACCACAAATTGCTCTAAAAAGTAATGATAGACATTCTCAAATTCCATCTCTTGGGATCTAGCACCACCTATTTTTCCCAATTTACCTTCATATTCAAATAGGGAAAATCCCCCATGACTATAGTAATATTGTCTTTTATACATGGCTTCTCTATCTCCCATTGTATATTATATAACTCCCATCAGAGTCTTTTTACCCTTCGAGTATCTTAACTCTACTCATAATGTTTTTACATCTTCCAATCCTATATCATCTCTTTCAATGGATTTGATTCCACTTTTTACCAACAGAGCCATTCCCCACCATCTGCCTACCTGCCTCCTGTTGATACAATGGGTATCCTTAGATGTTAAGCTCCCAACTATGATCTTCTTTCAGCCATTATTCTGTGATGCCAACAACATCATACCTGCCAATCTCTAAATTGACTCCAAGATCATCAACCGTATTCCTTATACTACATGCATTTAAATATATAATCCTCAGTCCTGTACTCATCGCCCTTTTTATGCCATGGTAGCATAATCTTTAGTGCGACACTATAATAGCTCAGGGATGTCAGAGTTCGGAGTTCAGTTCCAGTGTCCTCTGTAAACAAGATTTTACGTTCCTTTCCATGTGCTTGTGTGTTTCTTCCAGGTGCTCTGGTTTCCTCCCACAGTCCAAAGACGCACCAACTGGTAGGTTAATTGGTCATTGTAAATTCTTCTGTGTTTAGACCATAAGACCATAAGATCATCAGGTATAGGAGCAGAATTCGAGTATTTGGCCCATCGAGACTGCTCCTCCACTTCATCATGGCTGATCCAATTTTCCTCTCAGCCCCAATCTCCTGCCTTTTCCCCACACCCCTTCATGCTCTGATCAATCAAGAATCTATCAACCTCTTCCTTAAATATACATAAAGACTTGTCTCCACAGCTGCCTATGGCAAAGAATTCCACAGATTCACAGCCCTCTGGCTGAAGAAATTCCTCCTCATCTTCATTCTAAAAAGGCAACCCTCTATTCAGAGTCTTGGACTCTTCCACCATAGGAAAGATGGTCTAGCTCAGGCTGAGGTTAAATCAGGGATTGCCCAGGTCTAACTCAGGCTGAGGTTAAATCGGCGATTGCCCAGGTCTAGCTCGGGCTAAGGTTAAATCGGGGATTGCCCAGGTCTAGCTCGGGCTGAGGTTAAATCAGGGATTGCCCAGGTCTAGCTTGGACTGAGGTTAAATCAGGGATTGCCCAGGTCTAGCTCGGGCTGAGGTTAAATCGGGGATTGCCCAGGTCTAGCTCAGGCTGAGGTTAAATCGGGGATTGCTGGGCATGTGACTGAAGGGTCAGAAGGGCCTGCTCTGCACTGCATCTCTACATCAGTAAATAAATTCCACTTTTTCCCGATTATTTGCCTATCCTTCCTCACAGTCTCACCACACACGGTATCTGCTTGTATACCAACTGCCCCATCCTCAGCCTGATTATTCTGGTTCCCACCCCATTGTAAAATTAGTTTAGATCCTCCCCAACGGCTCCAGCAAACCTGTCCACAAGGATTTTCTTCCCCTTTGGGTTCAGGTGTAACTCATCCTTTTAGTACAGATCATACCTGCCCCAGAATAGATCTCAACGATCCAGAAATCTGAAACCCTGCCCTTGCACCAATTCCTCAGCCACACATTCATCTGCCAAGTTATCCTATTCTTATCCTCACTGGCACATGGCACATACAGCAATCCAGACATTAATACCCTGGAGGTCCTCATTTTCTGCTTTCCACCTAACTCCCTGTATTTTCTCTTCAGTACCTTCTCCCTTTTCCTGCCTATGTTGTTGGTACCAATACATGCCTCGACTTCAGGCTAAGCTTCTCAATCTCCCCCTTTAGAATGCTGAAGACCCAATCGAAGACATCGTTGGCCCTGGCACCTGGGAGGTAACATGGCGTTTAGGTGTCTCTTTCACATCTACATAATCCCTTGTCTGCTCCTCTAACTATGCACTACTGCACTCCTTTTCTTTCCCCCACCCCCTGAGCCACAGAGCCAGACTCATACCAGACACCTGACCATTGTGGCCTTCTTCTGCCAGGTCATTTCCCCAACAGTATCTCCTTTCCCACCCAGTTACCTGTGTCCTACACTTTGGATGTAACTACCTTCCTGTGTGTCCTGTTGATCAACCCCTCAGTTCCTGAATGATCCAGGATTCATCCAATTCCAGCTCCAATTCCTTAACACAGCCCGTAAGAAGCTGCAGCTGGAAGCACTTCTTGCAGGTGTAGTCATCAGAGATGCTGGAGGTCTCCCTGCCTTCCCACATCCAGCAAGGGGAGAGTCAACCCCTATCAGGTGGTCAGGCCAGACAACATCCCAGGCTGAGTACTCAGGGAGTGTTCATACCAGGGCATCTTCAACACTTTGCTCATCTGGGCTGCAGTCTCCACATGCTTCAAATCCAAAAACATCATCCCTGTATCAGAGAACTCTACACCTTCAAAACTAAATGGCTACCACCCAGTGGCACTGATGCCAATCATCATGAAGCACTTTGAATGGCTGATAATGGTGCATATCAAAAACTCCATTCCTGCCACATTGGACTCTTGCCAAAATGCTTTCCGACTAAACTGCTCTATGACAGACGCCACAGCACTTATCATTCTCTTGCTCCTGACAGACTTAGACAACAAGGACACATATCAGAAAGTTGTTTCTGGATTTCATATCGGCATTAAACACAGATGTCGGTGAACAAACTCCTACTCCTCAGTCTAAATACACCACTGTGCAACTGGGTGTTGGAATTCCTAATGAACGGAGCTCAGATAGTCGGGATGTACAACAGCTCCTCCCTCTCCATCATCTACACACGTGCCCCTCAGGATTGTGTGCTGGCCACTGCTGCATACTCTGCTCACACGGCCAAGCGCTGAGTAATCACATCGTCAAGTTCATTGATGACAAAGACAGTGGTGGCTCATCACCAACAACAATGAGATGGCCTACGGAGAGGAGGTGGAACAGCTCAAGGCCTGTGCCAGGCAAATAATCTCTTCCACAATGTCAACAAGACGAAGCAGATGGCTATTGACTTCAGGAGAACATGTACCACTCACAGCCCCCTATACATCAATGGCACAACATTGGAAACTGCGAGCAGTTTCAGATTCCTGGGAGTACACATCACACACACCCTCTCATGGTCCCAGCACACATCCTACACAGTCATGAAAGCCTACCAAAGCTTTTACTTCCTGAGGAGGCTGAAGCGAGCTGGGCTTTGCACATCCATACTCACGTCACTCTACAGCTGCACAGTAGGGAGCATCTTAACAGGCTGCATCACTGCATGGGACACAAACTGCACTATGGTGGACAGAAAGGCTCTACAACGGGCAGTCAAAACTGCCCAATGCATTACTAGCACCGGCCTACCCGCCATCAAGGACATATGGACTGTGGACGCAGTCCAGAGACCCGGATGGTAGTTTGCCTCCCTGGTGCCAGGGTCCGGGATATTTCTGATCATGTCCAAGATATCCTGAGGTGGGAGGGTGAGGAGCCAGAGGTCGTGGTACATATAGGTACCAATGACATAGGTAGGAAAAGGGATGAGGTCCTGAAAGGAGAATATAGGGAGCTAGGAAGGGAGTTGAGAAAAAGGACCGCAAAGGTAGTAATCTAGGGATTACTGCCTGTGCCACGCGACAGTGAGAGTAGGAATGCGATGAGGTGGAGGATAAATGCGTGGCTGAGGGATTGGAGCAGGGGGCAGGGATTCAAGTTTTTGGATCATTGGGACCTCTTTTGGCACAGGCGTGACCTGTACAAAAAGGACGGGTTGCACTTGAATCCTAGGGGGACCAATATCCTGGCAGGGAGATTAGCGGAGGCTACTGAGGTGACTTTAAACTAGAATGGTTGGGGGGTGGGAATCAAATTAAAGAGGCTAGGCGTGAGGAGGTTAGTTCACTACATGGGGATGGGAACCAGTGCAGAGAGGCAGAGGGGTGTAAAGTGAGGGTAGAAACAAAAAGTACTATGGAGAAAAGTAAAAGTGGCAGGCCAACAAATTCAGGGCAAGCATTAAAAAGGGCCACTTTTCAGCATATTTGTATAAGGGCTAAGAGAGTTGTAAAAGAGCGCCTGAAGGCTTTGTGTGTCAATGCAAGGAGCATTCGTAATAAGGTGGATGAGTTGAAAGTGCAGATTGTTATTAATGATTATGATATAGTTGGGATCACAGAGACATGGCTCCAGGGTGACCAGGGATGGGAGCTCAGCGTTCAGGGATATTCAATATTCAGGAGGGATAGACATGAAGGAAGGGGAGGTGGGGTGGCATTGCTGGTCAAAGAAGAGATTAACACAATAGAAAGGAAGGACATAAGCCGGGAAGATGTGGAATCGATATGGGTAGAGCTGCGTAACACTAAGGAGCAGAAGACGCTGGTGGGAGTTGTGTACAGGCCACCTAACAGTAGTAGTGAGGTCGGAGATGGTATTAAACAGGAAATTAGAAATGTGTGCAAAAAAGGAACAGCAGTTATAATGGGTGACTTCAATCTACATGTAGATTGGGTGAACCAAATTGGTAAAGGTGCTGAGGAAAAGGATTTCTTGGAATGTATGCGGGATGGTTTTTTGAACCAACATGTCGAGGAACCGACTAGAGAGCAGGCTATTCTGGACTGGGTTTTGAGCAATGAGGAAGGGTTAATTAGCAATCTTGTCATGGAAGGCCCCTTGGGTAAGAGTGACCATAATATGGTGGAATTCCTCGTTAAGATGGAGAGTGACATAGTTAATTCTGAAACAAAGGTTCTGAACTTAAAGAGGGGTAACTTTGAAGGTATGAGACATGAATTAGCTAAGATAGACTGGCAAATGACACTTAAAGGATTGACGGTGGATATGCAATGGCAAGCACTTAAAGGTTGCATGGATGAACTGCAACAAATGTTCATCCCAGTTTGGCAAAAGAATAAATCAAGGAAGGTAGTGCACCCGTGGCTGACAAGAGAAATTAGGGATAGTATCAATTCCAAAGAAGAAGCATACAAATTAGCCAGAGAAAGTGGCTCACCTGAGGACTGGGAGAAATTCAGAGTTCAGCAGAGGAGGACAAAGGGCTTAATTAGGAAGGGGAAAAAAGATTATGAGAGAAAACTGGCAGGCAACATAAAAACGGACTGTAAACGCTTTTATAGATATATAAAAAGGAAAAGACTGGTAAAGACAAATGTAGGTCCCCTGCAGACAGAAACAGGTGAATTGATTATGGGGAACAAGGACATGGCAGACCAATTGAATAATTAATTTGGTTCTGTCTTCACTAAGGAGGACATAAATAATCTTCCAGAAATAGTAGGGGACAGAGGGTCCAGTGAGATGGAGGAACTGAGCGAAATACATGTTAGTAGGGAAGTGGTGTTAGGTAAATTGAAGGGATTGAAGGCAGATAAATCCCCAGGGCCAGATGGTCTGCATCCCAGGGTGCTTAAGGAAGTAGCCCAAGAAATAGTGGATGCATTAGTGATAATTTTTCAAAACTCGTTAGATTCTGGACTAGTTCCTGAGGATTGGAGGGTGGCTAATGTAACTCCACTTTTTAAAAAAGGAGGGAGAGAGAAACCGGGGAATTATAGACCGGTTAGCCTAACGTCGGTGGTGGGGAAACTGCTGGAGTCAGTTATCAAGGATGTGATAACAGCACATTTGGAAAGCGGTGAAATGATCGGACAAAGTCAGCATGGATTTGTGAAAGGAAAATCATGTCTGACGAATCTCATAGAATTTTTTGAGGATGTAACTAGTAGAGTGGATAGGGGAGAAGCAGTGGATGTGGTATATTTGGATTTTCAGAAGGCTTTTGACAAGGTCCCACACAGGAGATTAGTGTGCAAACTTAAAGCACACGGTATTGGGGGTAAGGTATTGATGTGGATAGAGAATTGGTTAGCAGACAGGAAGCAAAGAGTGGGAATAAACGGGACCTTTTCAGAATGGCAGGCGGTGACTAGTGGGGTACCGCAAGGCTCAGTGCTGGGACCCCAGTTGTTTACAATATATATTAATGACTTGGATGAGGGAATTAAATGCAGCATCTCCAAGTTTGTGGATGACACGAAGCTGGGTGGCAGTGTTAGCTGTGAGGAGGATGCTAAGAGGATGCAGGGTGACTTGGATAGGTTGGGTGAGTGGGCAAATTCATGGCAGATGCAATTTAATGTGGATAAATGTGAAGTTATCCACTTTGGTGGCAAAAACAGGAAAACAGATTATTATCTGAATGGTGGCCGATTAGGAAAAGGGGAGGTGCAACGAGACCTGGGTGTCATTATACACCAGTCATTGAAAGTGGGCATGCAGGTACAGCAGGTGGTGAAAAAGGCGAATGGTATGCTGGCATTTATAACGAGAGGATTTGAGTACAGGAGCAGGGAGGTACTACTGCAGTTGTACAAGGCCTTGGTGAGACCACACCTGGAGTATTGTGTGCAGTTTTGGTCCCCTAATCTGAGGAAAGACATCCTTGCCATAGAGGGAGTACAGAGAAGGTTCACCAGATTGATTCCTGGGATGGCAGGACTTTCATATGAAGAAAGACTGGATGAACTGGGCTTGTACTCGTTGGAATTTAGAAGATTGAGGGGGGGATCTGATTGAAACGTATAAGATCCTAAAGGGATTGGACAGTCTAGATGCAGAAAGATTGTTCCCGATGTTGGGGAAGTCCAGAACGAGGGGTCACAGTTTGAGGATAGAGGGGAAGCCTTTTAGGACCGAGATTAGGAAAAACTTCTTCACACAGAGAGTGGTGAATCTGTGGAATTCTCTGACACAGGAAACAGTTGAGGCCAATTCATTGACTATATTTAAGAGGGAGTTAGATATGGCCCTTGTGGCTATGGGGGTCAGGGGGTACGGAGGGAAGGCTGGGGTGGTGTTCTGAGTTGGATGATCAGCCATGATCATAATAAATGGCGGTGCAGGCTCGAAGGGCCGAATGGCCTACTCCTGCACCTATTTTCTATATATCTGTCCTTGAAGACAGAGGGGCCTCCCAGGGCCTTGAGAGACAAGTAAATGGGTAGCAGTCAGGAGAGGGATGGGCAAGAGTCAGATACTAGAGAGTACCCCTGTGGCTGCCCCCCTTAACAATAAGCACTCCTGTTTGAGTACCGTTGGGGGGATGGCCTACCTGGGGGAAGCAACAGTGAGTCTGGCCCTGTGGCTCAGAAGGATAAGGTAAGGAAGAAGGCAGTAGTGATAGGGGACTCTATAGTTAGGGGATCAGATAGGTGATTCTGTGGATGCAAGAAAGAAGCACAGATGGTAGTTTGCCTCCCAGGTGCCAGGGTCCAGGATATTTCTGACTGCATCCGCGATATTCTGAAGTGGGAAGGTGAACAGCCAGAGGTCATGATACATATTGGTACCAATGACATATGTAGGAAAAGGGAGAAGGTCCTGAAAACAGACTACAGGGAGTTAGGAAGGAATTTGAGAAGCAGGACCACAAAGGTAGTAATCTCGGGATTACTGCCTGTGCCACGCAACAGTGAGTATAGGTGGAGGATAAATGCGTGGCTGAGGGACTGGAGCAGGGAGCAGGGGTTCAGATTTCTGTATCATTTGGACCCCTTTTGGGACAGGCGTGACCTGTACAAAAAGGGCGGGTTGCACTTGAATCCAAGGGGAACCAATATCCTGGCAGGGAGGTTTGCTAAGGCTATTGGGGAGAGTTTAAACTAGAATTGCTGGGGGGTGGGAACCGAACTAAAGAGATGGAGGAAGGGGCGGTTAGCTCACAAATAGAAAAAGCTTAGAGACAGTGCGAGAGGGAGGACAGGCAGGTGATGAAGAAGGGATGTGCTCAGACAAATGGTTTGAGATATGTCTATTTTAATGCAAGGAGCATCAAGAACAAAGCGGATGAATTTAGAGCCTGGATCAGTACTTGGAGCTATGATGTTGTGGCCATTACAGAGACTTGGATCATTCAGGGGCAGGAATGGTTACTTAGAGGGCCAGGTAGGGAGGCAAAAGAGGTGGTGGCATGCCACTGCTGATCAGAAATAGTGCAACGGCTGCAGAAAAAGAGGAAGTCATGGAGGGATTGTCTACTGAGTCTGTGGGTGGAAGTTAGAAACAGGAAGGGGGTCAATAACTCTTCTGTGTTTCTTTCTTTCTCTTCAAATCTTTTTATTGTTATATTATACAGGAAAAATAACATGAGTACATTGAAGTAACAACACTTACAATGTCTCTATAGACCTCCCAATAGCAACAGGGACATCGAGGAGCAGATAGGGAGACAGATTCTGGAAAGGTGAAATAATAACCGGGTTGTTGTGGTGGGAGATTTTAATTTCCCAAATATTGATTGGCATCTCCCTAGAGCAAGGGGTTTAGATGGGGTGGAGTTTGTTAGGTGTGTTTAGGAAGGTTTCCTGACACAATATGTAAATAAGCCTACCAGAGGAGAGGCTGTATGTTATCTGGTATTGGGAAATGGACCTGGTTTCTCAGTGGGATTGAATTTTGGAGATAGTGATCACAATTCTATCTCCTTTACCATAGCATTGGAAAGGGATAGGAACAGACAAGTTCGGAAACCGTTTAATTGGAGTAAGGGGAAATATGAAGCAATCAGGCAGGAACTTGGAAGCATAAATTGGGAACAGATGTTCTCAGGGAAATGTACAGCAGAAAACTGGCAAATGTTCAGGAGATATTTCCATGGAGTTCTGCATAGGTATGTTCCAATGAGACAGAGAAAGGATGATAGGGTACAGGAGCCGTGGTGTACAAAGGCTGTTAAAAATCTAGTCAAGAAGAAAAGAAAAGCTTACGAAATATTCAAAAAACTAGGTAATGATTGAGATCTAGAATATTATAAGGCTAGCAGAAAGGAGCTAAAGAATGAAATTAGGAGAGCCAGAAGGGGCCATAAGAAGGCCTTGGTGAGCAGGATTAAAGAAAACCCCAACGCATTCTACAAGTATGTGAAGAGCAAGAGGATAAGACATGACAGAATAGGATCAATCAAGTGTGACAGTGGAAAAGTGTTTATGGAACCAGAGGAGAAAGCAAAGGTACTTAGTGAATACTTTTCTTCAGTATTCACTATGGAAAAGGATCTTGACAATTGTAGGGATGACTTACAGCGGATTGAAAGGCTTGAGCATATAGACATTAAGAAAGAGGATGTGCTGGAACTTTTGGAAAGCATCAAGTTGGATAAGTCTCCAAGACCAGAAGAGATATACCCCAGGCTACTGTGGGAGGCAAAGGAGGAGATTGCTGAGCCTCTGGCAATGATCTTTGCTTCATCAATGGGGATGGGAGAGGTTCCGGAGGATTGGAGGGTTGCAAATGGTTTTCCCTTTTTCAAGAAAGAGAGCAGAGATAGCCCAGGAAATTATAGACCAATGAGGTTTACTTCAGTGGTTGGTAAGCTGATGAAGAAGATCCTGAGAGGCAGGATTTATGAACATTTGGAGAGGCAAAATATGATTAGGAATAGTCAGCATGGCTTTGTCAAAGGCAGGTCATGCCTTATGAGCCTGATTGAATTTTTTGAGGATGTGACTAAACACATTGATGAAGGTAGAGCAGTAGATGTAGTGTAAATGGATTGCAGCAAGGCATTTGATAAGGTACCCCATCCAAGGCTTATTGAGAAAGTAAGGATACATGGGATCCAAGGGGACCTTGCTTTGTGGATCTAGAATTGGCTTGCCCATAGAAGGCAAAGAGCAATATTCTGCATGGAGGTCGGTGACCAGTGGTGTGTCTCAGGGATCTGTTCTGGGACCCCTTCTCTTCAAGATTTTTATAAATGACCTGGATGAGGAAGTGAAGGGATAGATTAGTAAATTTGCTGATGACACAAAGATTGGGAGTGTTGTGGATAGCATGGAGGGCTGTCAGAGGTTACAGTGGGACATTGATAGGATGCAAAACTGGGCTGAGAAGTGACAGATGGAGTTCAACCCAGATAAGGTGGTTCATTTTGGTAGGTCAGATATGATGGCAGAATAGAGTATTAATGGTAAGTCTTGGCAGTGTGGAGGATCAGAGTGATCTTGGGGTCCGAGTCCAAAGGACACTCAAAGCAGCTGCGCAGGTTGACTCTGTGGTTAAGAAGGCATTTGGTGCATTGGCCTTCATCAACAGTGGGTCTGAGTTTAAGAACCAAGAGATAATGTTACAGCTATATAGGACCCTGGTCAGACCCTACTTGGAGTACAGTGCTCAGTTCTGGTCACCTCACTACAGGGAGGATGTGGAAACTATAGAAAAGGTGCAGAAGTGATTTACAAGGATGTTGCCTGGATTGGGAAGCATGCCTTATTAGAAAAGGTTGAGTAAACTCAGCCTTTTCTCCTTGGAACAGCGGAGGATGAGAGCTGACCTGATAGAGATGTATAAGATGATGAGAGGCATTGATTATGTGGATAGTCAGAGGTTTTTTCCCAGGGCTGGAATGGCTAACACTAGAGGGCACAGTTTTAAGGTGCTTGGAAGTAGGTACAGAAGAGATGTCAGGGGTAAGTTTTTTACGCAGAGAGTGGTGAGTGCGTTGAATGGGCTGCTGGTGACGGTGCTGGAGGAGGATACGATAGGTTCTTTTAAGAGACTCCTGGATAGGTACGTGGAGCTTAGAAAAAGAGAGGGTCATGTGTAACCCTAGGTAATTTCTGAAGTAAGTACATGTTCAGCACAGCACTGTGGGCCGAAGAGCTTGTATTGTGCTGTAGGTTTTCTATGTTTCTATGTTTCTATATATACAGAAAGTTACTGGAAAAGGGCCAGTAACATCATAAAGGATCCCACATGTTCTGCTTGTACCACTCCCATCAGGGAGGAGGTTACATCGCAACCAAGCCAGGACCACCAATCTCAGAACAGTTACTTTCCCCAAGCAGTAAGACAGATCAACACCTCCAGCCACTACTTCATTATCTCCTATCAGTCACCTTATGTATAGCCCGGCATCACTTTATGACTATACAATCAATCTACGCATATAGACTATCTTATGTATTTATATTTATGGTATTTTTAATTAATATTGTTGTGTTCTTTATCTTCTGTGGGAATTTTGGACTGCATCAGATTAGAGTAACAATTATTTCAATCTCCTTACAACTGTGTAATGGAAATAATATTAAATTATCTTGAATCTTGAATCTTAAATCTTGAATTCCACTATCCCCACTGCTCTAACTGTGCAATAAGAAAGAAGGAAAGTAAAATTAAACAAAAAAATCTACCTACAATCTCTCCTTCTCCTTGCCAAAGCCTCTATGAGCCAAAGCCTGAGTTCACCTTTCTAAAACTGGCCCATTACCACAATGGCTGCTCTGCTTAGATCTAACTTCTGTTTATTGGCCCTTGCCAAGTGTCTAATTATGCACGATCCAATATCTCCTCAGGAACTGTGGTACACAGACTGTCCTGACTGCCCTGTTCATTTCTTTTGACCTCTCCCACCATACCAGCCAATATCTCCTCAGGAACTACTTGTACGCAGAATTAGTAATTTTTTGTTCAAAAGTTTTGTTTCTCCAGCAAATACTGAGAAGATTGACTGCCAATTTCTGCACTTTGGCTGAAGGCACTGATTTCAAAGTTCAATGTAAATTTATTATCAAAGTACATATGTCCATATACAACCCTAAGATTTGTTTTCTTGCAGGGAAATGCAATAAATCCAAGAACCAGAATAGAATCAATGAAAGACTACACTCAACAGGATGGACAAACAATCAATGTGCAAAAGACAACAAATTACAAATACAAAAGAGAAAAAAAATACAAAATAAATAATCAATAAATATCAAGAACGTGAGATGAAAAGTCCTTGAAAGTGAGTCCACAAGTTGTGGGAATATTTCAGTGATGGGGCAAGTGAAGTTGAATGAAGATATCCACACTGTTTCAAAAACCTAATAATTGAGGGGTAATAACTGTTCCTGTATCTGGTATTGAGGGTCCTAAGGCTCCTGTACCTTCTTCCTGATGGCAGCAGCGAGTAGGGAGCATGACTTGGTGGTGGGGATCCCTGATAATGGATGCTCCTTTCCTCCAACAAAGCTCCGTATGGATTACTCAGTGGAGGGAAGAGCTTTACCCGTGATGGACTATGCTGTATCCACTACTTACTGTAGGATTTTCCATTCAAGGCATTGCTGTTTCCATACCAAACTATGATTCAACCAGTCAATATATTCTCCATCACACATCTATAGAAGTTTGTCAAAGTATTAGATGTCCTGCCAAATCTTCACAAACTTCTAAGGTGTGCTTTCTTCATAATTGTGCTTATGTGCTGGGCCCAGGCCAGGTCCTCTGAAATAATAACACTGAGGAATTTAAAGTTGCTGACCCTCTCCACCTCTGATCACTCCAATGAGGACTGGCTCATAAACCTCTGGTTTCCTTCTCCTGAATAATCAGCTCCTTGGTCTTGAGCAGCTGGCTGTCGTTAAGGCACCACTCAGCCATATTTTCAGACTCCCTCCTATTTGGGGATTTGTCTCTATCTTTGATTCAGCCTCTGACAGTGGTTTTGTCAGCAAACTTAGATGTGATGTTGGAGATGTGCTTAGCCTCACACAAGAATGTAAGATTAAAACTGACCACAAGTAGGTTAGCACCCTGGCCAGTGTGAAACTTCTGAATGCCTTCATAGGAGGGTCAGAGATTGTTTAATTTGATGCCCTGCATGAAGGCTGAAAATCAACCTTACTCATGTTGGAGTTCTATCTCCAACTTCTGTCCAGTAACATGATTTTACATGTGCAGTCTTCAACCATAACTAGAAAGTAAGCTTTTTAAAAATTGCGAACAGTGCATCGCAACTCACTCCATGTCTGTAGTATCTCATGAGTGTGCCATTGGCACTGTACTGCTGTTGTTAATAGGATATTGGTGAACCTTTGTCACAGTCCGGTCCGCTGACTCCTTGTTTCTGTTGATTTCTGTTTCCTCGTGTTTTGCCTGGCTCCTTGATTGAGGCACCTGATCCTCATTTG
Organism: Mobula birostris; assembly: GCF_030028105.1. Lineage (NCBI taxonomy): Eukaryota > Metazoa > Chordata > Chondrichthyes > Myliobatiformes > Myliobatidae > Mobula > Mobula birostris. Next base: position 55,686,902 of record NC_092377.1, read on the forward strand.
AACCAGCGGCATAGATACTCCAGCTTACATCTACTCACTGCTGGTTCGTTACGGGAGCCAGTGTGGCTATGCTCATCCCGGAGCCGCCCAGAATCATGGACTCTAAGTGGCTCCAGTGCCCGGAGCTGCTTTGTGGATTCTGTCGTTTTCGTGTCCAGCTGAGTTGACAGCCGTTTGCCACCACTCCAAGCCAAAGGTACAAATTCTGCTATTTCCATGGCCAGCTATGATTTGCTACTCCAAGCCGAGATTTGAATGGACTGTTATGGTTTGGATTTCGTTGTCTTGTATTCAGCTCAGTAGGCAGGCCGTTTGCCGCTACCCGAATGGACTGTTGTTGTTTTGTCATTCCTTGTCTAAGTCCGGAGTCCTGGCTCCTTGTCCAAGTCCAAGTCATAATCTCAAGGCTCCAGTCCCGAGTCCAAGTCCCAAGGCTCCGAGTCAAATCTTGGTTCTGAGTTCCAAGTCAAGTCCAAGTCTTGGTTCCGAGTTCCAAGTGAAGTCCAAGTCCTGGTTCCAAGATCCTAGTCAAGTCCAAGTCCTGGTTCCGAGATACTAGTTAAGTCCAAGTCTGTCTCCGTGCCTATGTCCTGCACTTGGGTCCTCCTCCAGTCGCTCCAGCTGCCTCCCTGTAACAACCTTTTACCGTATATGTCTGTTCCCATGGCTGAAGAGGCTATAGAAGTACTGTTTCTATAAAAGTCTCAAAGTTCTCGCCATACATTTTCATGGAGGTCTTAAGATTGTTAACAAACACAAGAAAATCTGCAGATGCTGGAAATCCAGAGCAACCCATACAAAATGCTGGATGAATTCAGCAGGTCAGGCAGCATCTATGGAAAAGAGTAAACAGTTGACATTTTGGGCTGAGACCCTTCTTCAATTGTTGCCATTTACCTATCAGCTACATCCTGCGGCATGAAATGCAGCTTAAATTGATTTCCTCATTGTTCTCATTTCCAACAGTAATGCACAGAACACAACTCAGAGATTTCTTCAGAAACGTTGTTCCTTGCAACACAAGATGTTCTAAGAACTCAGAGAATCTACGAAGGGAAATAAACAGTCAGCATTTCAGATGGAGACCCTTCATTTCCACAGATGAATCCTTGCCATGTAAATCCTTAGGACTACAATTGACTGCTTTCTCCAATGCTTGGTCAGCATTTGCAGACTAGCGCTATGTGTCACACCTTAATATAGTGAAAACATTGAGTTGTTGTGAGTGGACATGATTGAACTGAATAGTGGTCTTGAAAGTGATAACAGCTTTCCCACATGACTTGGACCTCAAAAAGGAGAATCTGATGTTGCTGCAAATGTGGTTTTACTCACAGTGCGCAGGTGCAGGTTTGCCTTCTGCACCAAACCAAGGTCTTCTGTAGCTCATCCTCCATACGTTTGTTCACAAGGTGTAGTGTGAAAGATCAACACTATTTGCTAGTCGAAAGCTGCTGCCATATGTTTGTTATCAACTGGCCTGTTTGAAGAACGCTGCAGCCCTCCTAGCACATGGTACCAGCTTCCGGCATTAAAGTACTGCTATCCTATGAATATTGTGTGCATGTGGCTCTCTGGTCTCTTGCTTTGGGGGACGTACTGACAGAGTGGGGTCGACACGGGTGCCATGGAAAGGTTGAAAGTGTATTGCAGATAGCAGGGCCATGGGCACACTTGAATAAGTATCTGGGTAATTTGAATGTTTCAGTGAATATTTTACTCTTTGTCTTTGCTTTGTTAATAGATAGTTACAGTATTTACTGTAATTTTCAGAAATGTCTTCTGTCCCATTTAATGAATCTGTGAATCTGCTTCCATGCAACACAAGGGCATACATGAAGCAGTCCAGAAGCAGGGTAAAGTTACAGTGCTGCAGCAAATTCTTTAATCTGGGTTTTTAATTGTGGATTACAAATTCATCACGTAAAGAATTTCTCAGTGCACTGCTTTATAATGGCTCTGTAATAAAACAACAACTTAATGAACTGCACATTGGCCAGCTGTGAAGTATCATAGAAGAGTGAGTGATAATGGTAATGATATAAAGTCACCTGGGAGATACAAAATCATTCTCAACTAGAAAAGGGTTTCTGACCATCCTGGGATTTCAAAATCTTAATAGGAATTCAGACACAAAAGAAATAAAGCATAAAGCATGCTTCATGCTGTGAGGCATCTAGTCCAGTGTTTACATTTTCTTTTTGTACACCTTGACTGTATAGACAATGGCACCAATGAACAAACACACCCCTATGAGTATGCATTTCTATTGCTTGTTTCCAGTTGTTTAGTTAGTCTATTATTCAATGTACAATTGTTCCTTTATCCCAGGAATATCCGGCTTCTCCATTCCTGATGAAATGTCGACTGCTTTTTCCTCTCCATAGTTGCTGCCTGTCCTGCTGAGTTCCTCCAGCATTTTGTGTGTGTACTAAAGATTTCCAGCATTTGCAGAATCTCTTGTATTTCCATTTGTCTTACAAGGCATTCTCATCAAATACTGTCTGAAAGTCAATAGGCATTTAGAGAATCATGATCTGATCAGGGACAGTCAGCATGGTTTTGTGAAGGGCAGATCGTGTCTAACAAGCCTGATAGAGTTCTTTGAGGAGGTGGCCAGGCATATAGATGAGGGTAGTGCAGTGGATGTGATCTATATGGATTTTAGTAAGGCATTTGACAAGGTTCCACACGGTAGGCTTATTCAGAATGTTAGAAGGCATGGGATCCAGGGAAGTTTGGCCAGGTGGATTCAGAATTGGCTTGCCTGCAGAAGGCAGAGGGTGGTGGTGGAGGGAGTACATTCAGATTGGAGGATTGTGACTAGTGGTGTCTCACAAGGATCTGTTCTGGGACCTCTACTTTTCGTGATTTTTATTAACGACCTGGATGTGGGGGTAGAAGGGTGGGTTGGCAAGTTTGCAGACAACACAAAGGTTGGTGGTGTTGTAGATAATGTAGAGGATTGTCAAAGATTGCAGGGAGGCATTGATAGGATGCAGAAGTGGGCTGAGAAGTGGCAGATGGAGTTCAACCCGGAGAAGTGTGAGGTGGTACACTTTGGAAGGACAAACTCCAAGGCAGAGTACAAAGTAAATGGCAGGATACTTGGTAGTGTGGAGGAGCAGAGGGATCTCGGGGTACATGTCCACAGATCCCTGAAAGTTGCCTCACAGGTGGATAGGGTATTTAAGAAAGCTTATTGGGTGTTAGCTTTCATAAGTCGAGGGATGGAGTTTAAGAGTCGCGATGTAATGATGCAGCTCTATAAAACTCTGGTTAGGCCACACTTGGAGTATTGTGTCCAGTTCTGGTCACCTCACTATAGGAAGGATGTGGAAGCATTGGAAAGGGTACAGAGGAGATTTACCAGGATGCTGCCTGGTTTAGAAAGTATGCATTATGATCAGAGATTAAGGGAGCTAGGGCTTTACTCTTTGGAGAGAAGGAGGATGAGAGGAGACATGATAGAGGTGTACAAGATAATAAGAGGAATAGATAGAGTGGATAGCCAGCGCCTCTTCCCCAGGGCACCACTGCTCAATACAAGAGGACATGGCTTTAAGGTAAGGGGTGGGAAGTTCAAGGGGGATATTAGAGGAAGGTTTTTTACTCAGAGAGTGGTGGGTGCGTGGAATGCACTGCCTGAGTCAGTGGTGGAGGCAGATACACTAGTGAAGTTTAAGAGACTACTAGACAGGTATATGGAGGAATCTAAGGTGGGGGCTTATATGGGAGGCAGGGTTTGAGGGTCGGCACAACATTGTGGGCCGAAGGGCCTGTACTGTGCTGTACTATTCTACCTATCTATAACGTACACCATTATTGGCAAATTCAGCTGAGTCCTTTACGAATTCTTGTAAATATTTTCTAAAAGCAATGGGCAAATTCTACAAATTATCACTCCTACAGAGATTGTCAAATCAAATAGAATTCCAGATGAATGGATATACGAAACTATTCCTGTTCCTCCTAATTTTCCATTTATCAGTTTTAGTAACACGAATGACTGGAAAATCTGTGATTTGGCTGCGGTGATCTCTGTACTCTGGTCCCTGGGAAGTGATGCCTTCATTTTGTGTTCTCTTCTGTCATTGTGAAAGCATTAAATTTCCTCTTTAAGCTACCTTTTGCTGAAATTTCTCTTGCTGAATTTCCTTTATACTTATTAATACGACCAGAGGCTTTCGGCTTCTGTGTCAATTTAACTTGCTGTGCTCTGCTTTTTTCCTGAGTTATAGTGTGAGCGGGTTTGAGCTACTCTCTGGGGCCAGTCATTATAAGGGCTGATTTCACAATGATGGATATCACCAATGTTGATGGCATAACATTTTAGGGTGGCTCCCTTATCAAGCAAGAAAAATATATTTCTATTAGATCTTTTCCCATTCCTTAATCTCAGGGCTGGTTTTAGGTTTCTAGAGCCAAGATAAAAGGTATGCCGGTTGCAAAATCTCTCTCAGCAGTCTTGAGGTAATGAAATCATCTTGGCCAAATTACAAAATCGTTCAGAACTGGAAGAAAACTTTGACAGATTGTAAAATGAATATAGGTTCAAAGTTGATAATCAGTTTGAAGTATTACTGAGGGGAAAGGGCACTCTCTTTGTACCTTAATAATTAAATTTTGGTAAAATGATGATTCACTCAGTTAATTTTTAATTTAGTATTCTGATTTTGCCTTCTGAACCCTATGTGCTGAAGATGGAAATGTAACATACTGTATTATTTCATACATTTGCATTATCGTTGCAGCCATGGTCATGCACGCCAGTACTCAGAGGAGAAGCAAGATCTGCAGTGGCATTGAAAGGGAACTGTGTGTTTACTATCTCAGGAGGCTAAATTGTACCCATCCATATCTAAATATAAGTGTGCACAGACTGAGGCACATGTCACACACATCAGAAAAACATCTGTTACACATTCACAATGTAGACAGTGACAACAATGTGCAATGTCTTAAGCTTTAAGTCAACTTTGAGTGACTTAAATTGTTCTATTAGACAAGGGAACGCTGCTGAGAAACTCTGTTATGTTGGCTGTTTAGCTACCAGGTCTCTCAATTCAAACTCCATTGCTGTTTTCAACAGAAGGCATATACCTAATTATCTGGGTAAACTGATTCATTCCTTTTATCCTTGGCAACCATGCAGCACTGGAAGAGAAACTATGACAGATTCAGAAACTGCAGCATTGAAGTGGACAAAGGACAAGGAATACAATGGTCTGTACATCTTGGAGTTTAGAAGAATGGTGGGGGGGAGTGGTGGTGGTGAGAGATCTCATTGAAAACTCCTAAATACAGAAAGACTGAGATAGATTGGATGTGGAAAAGATGTTTCCCCTTGAAGATCGAGATAGATTGACGTGGAGAGAACTTCTTCCCTCGAAGAGAATTCTAAGTTCAGAGAGCATTCTTTCAAAATAATGGGTAAGTTGTTTATGACTGAGATGAGGAACAATTTCTTCACTAAGAAGGTGGAGAATATTTGGAATTCTCTACCACATGGGTAGTAACGACTCAGTTGTTGTGTTCATTAATTATAGAGATCAACAGATGGCTGAACGTTCAAAGGTTATAAGGATAGTGCTAGAAAATGATGCTGAGGTAAAAAAAAACAGTCATGATTTTAATGAATGCTGGAACAGACTCAAGAGGCCAAATGAGACAGAACCATATTTAATGAATTTTAAACACAGGCACTTTTTTTTAACCAAAGCCCATTGTAATTTATTGAGACAATCTACATAGTTTATTGTACACCCTAAAATCCCATCATTGGCAAATGTGGACATTCATTTCTCTGCTTTGCCTTATTATTAAATTGTACTTTGTCACTTTTAATGATCCAAAATAGACCTTAGAAATTCACTGTCCTTGAGCTGTTCTAATACCCCAATATGTGTCCCAATTAAACCCTCCTGTTATGATCATACTGCTTTCAATGTGTTTCTTTGACGTCTAACTTTACACATCATGCTACAGCTAGTAACAGGTCTATAGACATCTCCCAGCAGTCCACATCCTTTACACTTCACCTCTTCATCTCTTCCCACTGACTGCAGACCTGTTTCCTTTGCTCCAAATATGTCTTTTGCTATCACTGCAGAATTTCTTCTTTAATTTTCATATGTTCTTTAATACTTTGCTTGATCTGCAAACAAACAGTCCTATTTTAACTAAATATCACTTACAATTGTTTACTTCCATTTTTATATTGAATATATGTAGATTATTTCTGGCTTATCTTTGTAGTTTTTATTCTCATATTAAGTTTTTTACAAATCTTGTTTTAAAAATTTCTCTTTAACTAATTCATACCTCAGTTTTAATACATATTCTCTTTCCTGCTTTGTATGCTCTTGTTCCTTTGGTGCTTCATAATGCTATAAGGTCTTTATGAATGATGAATATTGAAATTAGGAATTGGAATATTATCATCAAACATACTGAAGTACAGTGACAAGCTTGTCTTGCATATGGTTCATACAGATCAAATCATTACACAGTGCATTGTTATTCAAGATAAAACAATTACACTGCATCCATTGGTAGCAAGCTGTGCCATCACATTTTAGGACTGAGATTGGACAAGTACTTATTTAATTAATTTTAATCACCGTAAAAATGAAAAGTTTTGATCTGAGCTTTACATAAGTTGTTAGAATCTGAATTTTCAAACCAAATTAGTAAATCTGATATCAAATGTGTTAGCAATTTATCACATGACCATCTGTCCATTTAATTGCATAAATGTGGTTCCTGTACTTTTCTACATACAAAAGTAACTATGTCAGAAGTAATTCATTACTTACACATTACTTTGGAACATTGTAAGGGTTGAACTGTTCTGAACAAAGGCAAGAACCTTTAAGTCCCACTTGATAAAGAAGTTATCTTCATGAGAAATGAAACTATTTGCTATAAAGGCTTTCTTTCCTTGCAATTGCTCTTACCCTCCAGTTCCTTGTTCGAGAAAATAAATCAAGAAAAATCTTTGCAGTTCTGTGGGGAAAAGCAATGGAGACCAAATATTAACACATCTGGGAGCAATGTACAAATATTAGAGTAGACATTAATGTACCAGACATTGGAGTAGAGCTCAAAATATGAATTTCAGTCCTGAAATCTTACATGTGCTCACATTAACACAGACTATCCACCTTCTCCGACAGTGATGTGGGAATAGATTCACAAAATCCACCTCAGCATTTTCTTACATGAGAGGCATATAATAAATAACCAGCAAACCCAGGAGAGATCAGCCGTCCAAATGGCAGAAGTGAGACCAACAGTTAGATCCAAGTCTGGAGCTGCAATTTTCAGAGATAGACTAAATAGCTTTTTTCCTTGATTTTTTTTTACCTGAGTTATAAACATATTAATTTTCTTTTTTTAGGTGTATGGTACAGAGTTTAGTATTTCTCATTTGACCTAAAGAAAAGGGCTTCAGCCAAAAATAAGTTGTTTATGCAGGTTTCCAAAATTAAGTTGTTGATTCTGTATTCACTTATTCTTTGTGATAATGGATCCCTGGCGCTTTCATGCTGCATTTAGAGTAATTCTAGAATTCTCTGTGTAACCTGCCGGTGGTAATCTGATAATTCACAAGTGAGTGTTTTACTTCTGATCTCTCACTTCTGAGAACAATGATTCTAGCAGGCAACGTAAATATGTACTCCCAAGGCATTGAAGTGATATATTTAGCTATTTTAGTGAATTGATACATTTATCATCAACTATATAAGTGGTATTGGAGAATGCAGAACAAACTGTTTGATTACATCATCCAATTTACTAATTTACTAGCATGCAAGTCTTCAGCCTGGAAAAATATTAACATTGATTCGGATATGAAAATGAATTAAAAACAGTGAAGAAGGAAAACTAAAATATCAGGAAAAATATGGGGTATTATGTCATCAATGGATCCTTATTGAAGTTCTTTCATAAACGAGAAACATTCATAAACCGCACTCTCTGCAAGAATAAGTGACTTATGATTGTCTTTGGTTTGAATGAAAGAATATTTGTAATACTGTGAATGAAACAGATTCGCAATCTGTTGAGGGTCAGATCCGGAACTATACAAGAAATCCAAGTACAACCATGAAAGGCAATTTTAAAAGCAAGAAAACAATTCCAGTTGAAGTTAGCATGGATTACTGCACAGGATCGTAGTAAGCTGTACAGTGTTGTAAAATCAGTCAGCTTCATCCTAGGCACTAGCCCCCGTAGTATCCAGGAGCCGTGCCTCAGAAAGGCGGCATCTATCATTAAGGATCCCACCACACAGGACATGCTGTCTTCTCAATGTTGCCATCAAGAAGGAGCTATAGAAGCCAGAAGGCACACACTCAGCTATTTAGGAACAGCTTCTTCCCCTCTGCCATCCGATTTCTGAATGGACACTGAGCCTCTTATTTCCTAATTTTTGCACTACTTATTTATTTCAACCATTATATCCACACACACATATATACACACACATTTACTGTAATTCCCAGTTTTCTTTTTTCTGTCTATTACCATGTATTGCATTGTACCATTGTACTAAAGTTAACAAATTTCATGACGTATGCTGACGATACTAAACCTGATTGTGATTCTGATTCTAAAGCAACACACACAAAATGCTGGAGGAACTCAGCAGGCCAGGCAGCAACTATGGGAAAGAGTAAACAGTTAACATTTTGGGCTGATACCCTTCATCAGGACTGGAAAGAAAAAGGAGAAGTCCGCATAACAAGGTGGGAGGAGGGGGAGGAGGGTAGGAAAAAGTACAAGTTGGTGGGTGATAGGTGAAACGGGGAGAGAGACGGAGAGGTGAAGTAAAGATCCTGGAAGTCGACTGGTAAAAGAGATAAAGGGCTGGAGAGAGGGGAATCTGATAGGAGAGGACAGAAGACCATTGAAGAAAGGAAGGAGGAGGAGCACCAGAGGGAGGTAATGGGCAAGTAAGGAGGTAAGGTGAGAGAGGGAAACAGGAATGGGAAATGGTGAAGGGGGGTGGAGGGGCATTTACTGGAAGTTTGAGAAATCGATGTTCATGGCATCAGGTTGGGGGCTACCCAGACAGAATATAAGGTGTTGCTCCTCCAACCTGAGTGTGGCCTCATTACAGCAGTAGAGGAGGCTGTGTACTGACATGTCAGAATGGGAATAGGAAGTAGAATTGCCATGAGTGGACACCGGGAGATCCCACTCTTTCTGGCGGACAGAGCGTAGGTGCTCAGTGAAGCGGTCTCCCAACCTACATCAGGTCTCACCAATATACAGGAGGCCACGCTGGGAGCACCTGATACAGTAGATGACCCCAACACACTCCTAGGTGAAGTGTTGCCTCACCTGGAAGGACTGTTTGGGGCCCTGAATGGCAGTGAGGGAGGAGGTGTAGGGTCAGGTGTGGCACTTGTTCTGCTTGCAAGGAAAAGTACCAAGAGGGAGATCAGTGGGGAATGACGAGTGGACAAGGAAGTTGTGAAGAGAGCGATCCCTGTGGAAAACGGAAGGTTAGGGGGAGGGAATCTGTTGGGGTTACATACCATATCAGGTGCTCCTGGGGTGGCGTCCTGTATATCAGTGAGACCCGACATAGATTGGGAGACTGCTTTGTTGAGCACTCTAACACTGTCCACTGCAACAATGTCCGCTCAGCTTAAAACTTCCTTCTTTTTATTGGCCCTTGTTAAGTTACTATCAGACCAAGCAATCTCTCACCCTGCAGACAAGTTCTGATAGGCCCCACTTGCTTTTTAAAACTGGCACGTAAAGTCCTAAGGAACTGTCTCCAACTCACTCTGTGATCCCCCACCATTCCCTGCTCACTTTTTAAAACTAGCATGTTTAGCAACCACTATGCACTACATATACTTCATACTTATACTTTATACTTTATTGTCGCCAAACAATTGATACTAGAATGTACAATCATCACAGCAATATTTGATTCTGCGCTTCCCGCTCCCTGGAGTACATATCAATAGTAAATATTAAAAATTTAAATTATAAATCATAAATAGAAAATGGAAAAAAAGGTACTGCAAAAAAACCGAGAGGCAGGTCTGAATATTTGGAGGGTACGGCCCAGGTCCAGGTCAGGATCTGTTCAGCACATACAGTCTAAGAAATGAGTAAACATAGAATTACACAAAAAATATAATATTCCCCAGGTTTCTGAGTGTCATATCCTGTAGACTGATGATACATGGATGCTGTCAGCAAGAACTAGCCCACAGTAGCCCCATCATCACGTGCTAGTGCAGCCACATTGAACACAATCCAGCTTGTTTTCACCCAACAAACACTGGAGAGCAGCGCTGCTGGGAGGGGCTAGCCTTCAACCCAGCATGGACTCCAGCATGCCTTCCTTGCCTCGCTCTCTCTCGTGCTGCCTCTGGCGTCTCTCCCTGAGCAGTTGCAACAGGCAACCACATGGCAAGAGGGCCCAATCCATGCTACAAACAAGGCCACACAGCTTGCCCGCTGTCGGTCTTACCAATGAACCAGTGAAATAGACTTGCAACATTCTACATTCCCAAGGCACTGTCTCAGCAATCTATCATCAAGGATCCCCACAATCTGGGTCAAGCCCTCTACTCACTAATTCCATCAGACAGGAGGCATAGAAGTCTAAAGTCCTACACTACAAGGATCAGTAACAGCAACTTTCTGACAACCATCAGATTCCTGATCTGATATCCACAAATCTAATCTTCCCTCAGCAATGGAACACCACAGGCCACCTCCTGTACTATCTCAGACTTGTCATTGATCATGTTATTTTTTGCACTCATTTCTTGTTTTACACTGTCATTTTGAATAATTTGTGTATAATGTGCACTGAATGTTTTTTGAATGCCTGTGTTTCTGCTGCAAGGTAGTTTTTCATTGTACATTTTATAGTCATAACAGCTTTTAAAAGATATTTGGATTAACAGATGGACAGAAGGAGTTTATAAGGATATGGACCAAACATACATAAATCCTATAAACTTGGTGGACAATATGATAGGAGAGAGGGGCATGTTTTACACTCTATTACCCTATAACCTCTACCTCTCCATACTTGTGTCTTGGCAATATATTTGACTTGAGTAATCTTCTTTGGCTGTAAATTTTTATTGGATGCATTTGGAACTATATTAGTAATATCTTGCTGGATGTAACACTTACTGCATTGTAGGGAAAGGAGGTAGAGAGGTTAGAGAGGTAGAGAGGACAAAAGAGCTGCTCATTGACTTCAGTAGGTGTGGGGTGGGGGTGGAGTACGGTGCACAGCGGTGGTGCTGAGGTTGAGAGGATTGAGAGTTCATGTTCCTAGAAATGAACATTGCCATTAACCAGTCCTCAACCAACCATTTGGACACAATCACCAAAAAAACTCACCAACACCTCAACTTCTTCAGAATGCTAAAGAAATTTGGCATGTCCCAGTCGACCCTTACCAACTTCTATCAATGCACCACAGAAAGCATCCTATTTTGATGCATAACACCGTGGTATGACAACTGCCCTATCCATGACTGCAAGAAACTGCAGAGAGTTGTTGACATAGCTGAGCACATCATGGAAACTAGCTTCTTCTCCAGGGACTCTATACTTATTGCTGCCTCAGTAAAGCAGCATAATCAAAGGCCCCACCGACCCCAGACATTCTTTCCTCTCCCCTCTTCCATCACCCAGAAGATGCAAAAGTCTGAAAGTATGTGCCACCAAGTTCAAGGACAGCTTTTATAAGACTATGAAATTGTTCCCTATTATGATAAGATAGACCCTTAGACTGTTATCCTCAGAATCTACTCAATATGATTTTGCAAATTACTGTTTACCTGAACTGCACTTTGTCAGCAGCTCCTACACTTATTCTGCATTCTGTTATAGTTTTACCTTATTCTATTTCAAAGCACTGTGACTTGATCTGTATGCACTGTATGTAAGACAGCTTTTCACCGTATCTTGGTACTTGTGAAAATAATAAACCAATTTCAATTCCAATGTAACAAACACATATTGAAACATAACAGAAACAAAGAGAAACAAAGCAATTTAAGTTAGGTGAAGTACTATTCAAATAGAAGAGCAGAGTAATGAGCATATGAAAATAATTGTGAAATTATAGGAACGAGCCTGAAGAAAGAATTGCACTTTATATACAAACATATTCTATTTGTAAACACAGAGAGCTGGAGGAAGTCAGAAGGTTAGGCAGCTTCCATGGAAAAGAATAACGAGTCAACCCTGGTGAAGAGCCAAGACCCTTCATCAGGAATTCAATCACTTCTGTGCTACTCTGGGTTCTCAGCATAGGCAGAATCTCTTGTGTTTCTATCTGCAAATGTTGGTTATATAAGCAAATCAGAACTTTGTAGGTAGAGAAGTTAAATAAAAGGCAAGGAAGAAGATTGCTGTTTTGGTTCAAAATGAAATACGTTATGACACAGTTCCCTTCCTGATCTCAGAGCATTTCCAGATGCTACACAGTCCGTTTGAATTATTTTTAGATTATATTTGCAATAGTTTGCAGTAATTAGAGAAGGATTCTGTTAACTCCATTTCACACTCCATGGATGCCAACTAACCTGCAGTGTGTTTCCACATTCTCTGTTTTAATTCAGATTTCCACAATCTTATGTATTTTAATGGGTAAGGCCATTGAAACTGAACACTTGAAACATGATAACTATTTGTCTGATATATCTATAATTGTATTACAGGGAAATTTGGGGTTAGGTAAGATCCTGTATTCAGAACATTGTATATGTCCTGACACCGACAAGCAAAATATTCTAAAATAAAAACAAAACTTACTGGGAAATATTCAGCAAGTTAAGCAGAATCTTTAGAAAGAGAAACAGAGCTCTTCTGACAGGTCTAGGACCTGATGTGTTATTTGTTCCGTATCTATTTACAGGTGCTGCATGACATGCTGACAGTTTATAGCATTTTCTATGTTTACTTCAAATAGCCACAATCAACAGATTTTCATAATTTGTTGAAATATTTTTGTTGCTTCTTCGGAATTTTTAGTTTAAATGTTGCTGTGAACCCACTAAAGCTTTATGACAGGGACAGCATGTCAGATAAACTACTCAGCATTTTGAGATGTTCTGAAGTCAGGTAAGGTGCTATGTCATTAGTTGTTCTATATTAATTCAGTTCAGTGATCTTCTTCCCAATCTATGATTTAATTATTTCCATATAGCCTCCTAATCTATATATATATCAGTTTAAGAAAAGCAAGAGCAGCGTTAAACAAGGGTGTGTTTTCTCCCCTGATTTGTTTAATGCGTACAATGAAACAATATTACAAAAAATAAGAGACATCTTGGGAATCAAAGTTGGCAGTGAAAACATCAATAATTTCAGATATGCGGATAACACTGTGTTAATTGCAAGTACGGAGGAAGAACTACAAAACTTAATTGATATAGTTGTTGAAGAAAGTGCAAAAATGGGCCTATCTATCAATCGTAAAAGACAGAATGTATGGTGATATCCAAAAAGAAGGAGAATCCTATCTGCAGGCTGAAAATAAACAGGGAAAACATAAAACAAGTACAGAACTTTTGCTACTTAGGCAGCTGGGTGACATCAGATGGCAGGTGTGACATGGACGTCAAAAGAAGAATAGGGATGGCAAAAGACACCTTTATGGGAATGAAGAGTATACTGACCAACACTAAACTAGGCATGACAACCTGCCTCAGAGTACTGAAGTGTCACGTTCATCCAGTTATGTTATATGGATCTGTCTTACCACTGGATCCAGATGGGAATTGGGAAGAGAGAGTGAGGCTGACGCAACTCTCCCTCACTTAAATGTAAATCACGTGCTAGTCTTGACACCAACAAATGGTGTCGAGGTCCTCATCGACATCGACGATGGACAAACACAGATGGATCAGAATGTTGGGCAATATCTAGTCACATGAGGAAACGAATTGAAGCAGCAGAGATGTGGTTTTTGAGTAGGATACAAAGAATATCATGGACAAAACGAATATCTAATAAGGATGTCATGAACAGAGCAAGCACAAAAAGAGAAATAATGTATGAGATCATGAAAAAACAACGTAACTTCATTGGACATGTGATTAGGAAAGAGGAGTTAGAATGCACGGTAATTATAGGAAAGATTGAAGGGAAGAAAGCAAAAGAAAGGCAAAGACAAATGATGATGGAGACAGCAGCCAGAGAACTGGAAATGAATACCAATGAATTGATCCACTTGACCCGAAATAGGAGTGTGTGGGCCATGGCAGTCAAAGCTCAAACTGGGCATGGCACCTGCTGATGATGATGAATCTATATACAGTGCATATACAGAGCACATATTCTTTCCTCAATTTCCTTCCTACACTTTAGCAATCCTTTCCATACGCTCATTACTTTCTTCTTCCACTTGAACTAAATCTAAATTGCTTTTGTCAGAATGAATTGCTTTATTGTAACAACAAAGTTTGTCATGTTTCAATACTTGATTATTACATTGCAGCTATCTCTGCTTCCAACATTCTGTTAGATATAATCCAATAAAACTCCAACTAAATACTGTACTCAAATTTTTTTTCCTGATTTGTTGAAGAGCGGTTTAATTATTAGACAACTCTTGAAGAGCAGATGGTTATAAACCATTTTGAGTGATTGATCCCATTGCCTTACCTTGCTGAAGGCAATGCATTTTTCTGTATCATAGGATGAAGCTGCAATCAGTAAAGGCAAAGTCTAAAACTTTTTTTTTATTATTTCCTCCACTACAACAAGGTTGTACCATTTTTCATTTTACAATTACATCTATGTCAGCTGGTGCATTTCCATTTTTCAGCCAGAGGGTTTGTGACAAGAATTCACCTTATGTAATGGAATCAGGATGCCCAACTACTTCTAATCAAACAGAATTATAAACACTGCCGTAAGGTTTGTTGACTCAGCAAAGACTAAGTAATTTTACCCAACTGTTTATTTATGGTATAGATTCAAACTGGAAACATTATTGGAACCTTGCACTCAACGGCAGTAAGACCAAGGAATTGATTGTGAACTTCAGGAAGGGGAAGTCGAGGGAACAGACACCAGTCCACATGAGGGATCAGCAGTGGAAAGGTTGAGCAGTTTCACATTCCTGGGTGTCAACATCTCTGAAGATCTATCCAACACATTGATGCAATTACAAAGAAGGCACAACAGGAGTTTGAGAAGACTTGGTACGTGACCAAAGACTCTTCAGTTTCTGCAGATTTATGATGGAGAACATTCTAACTAGTTGCAACACATCTCATATGGAAGGGCCACTGTGCAGGTTCAGAAAAAGCTGCAGGAAGTTGTAACACCAGCCAGCTCCATCATGAGCACTACCCTCCCCATCATTGAGGATACTATCAGAAGGTGACGCCTCAAAAGGGCAACATCCATCACTAAGGACCCTCATCACCCAGGACATGCCCTTTCCTCATTGCTTCCATCAAGGAGGAGGTCCAGAAGCCTGAAGACGCACGCTCAACATTTCAGGAACAGCTTCCTCCCTGACACTATCAGATTTCTGAATGAACAATGAACCCATGTTCTACTCTTTTCCTTCTTTTTTTTGCTTTCATTTTGTACTACTTACCTGATTTAATTTTATATGTATATATTTCTTATATACTTAAGTGAAGACTGCTTTGCCCTGTGGCCCGCAGTGGGCTAGCAGCATGATGCTGAACTGAACTGAAATGAATACAACTGGACTCCTGGTTTGATGTTTGATATTGTATGTGTTGTTGGCTCGCTTTTTGCTGTTTGCACTATTTGTTTTTTTTTCCCTCACATTAGCTGTTTGACATTTTCTTGAAAGGGCTCCCTGCTGTTTCTTTGTTTTGTGGTTGCCTGGGGGAGGACAAATCACAGAGCAGTAGTCTATATGCATACTTTGATAAAAATGTACTTTGTATCTTTGAATCTTTATTGTAATTTATAGTATTTTATTATTATGTAGTACATTGCACTGCCAAAGCAAAACAACACATTTTACAACATCTGCCAGTAAGGTTAAACTTGATTCCGATTTTGAAGTATATTTAGTGTTTTTATGAATTAATCTAGCAACGATTAAACATTATTAAGTAAAATTCTCCCTTACACAAAGCTCCCTGGGCATATTCTTAGGTTGACACTGTTTTGCTGCAGGATTTTTGCTGAACATCTCATGTAACAATAACCAAGCTTTCCTTCACAGTTGCAGTATGTCTGAAGAGGTTCTGGGAATTGTCTTTTCAGTCAGCTATTCTAAAAAAAATACAGAAAGATGTGTGACTGATAGATTCTTCAGCTGACATTTTATTTGGCCATATGTCCCAAAAACAAGCAACGTTGGCGTTTACAGAAATATGAACATTTAGGCATTGTCTGTGCATCATTTTAAATCATAAAAACCACAGGTTGTACAATAATGGCAAAACACGGAGGTATGTGATGATCATTCTGATTTGTCCAAAAATGATGGCATTACCCCTTGGTGGTATTACACAGGATGGATTACAAGAAATTTAAATCATTCTTACTTTGAATAGACCACTGGCCATGAAAGCACGTTCACTAAAATTAGTGCATTCAGACATGAAGAGGCAGTAGTGGAGAAAACTGTCAGTTCTTATTGTTAAATTTTTCCAAGAATATTGACCAGCAGTTACACTCATGTCAACTTGTTAGGTTCAATTGACTTCAGTAGAGCAGAATGCACAGAAGTAACCATCAGCTGATACTCTGGCAAATTTTCTAAGCTGGTGGCTAAAGATTTATTTCTCCCGTTCACAGCCAACATCGAAAAGAATATCTGTCTGTAAACTGAAAAATGGTTCTACTATATAAATTAGTTGAATGGTATGATTTTTGAACGTGAGCATGTAACTAAACATAGACTGTAGACATTATGAACATGTGCATTGCTGCATAGTTATAGCATCATACAGTAATACAACATGCAAGTAGGCCCTACAGCCTAACTGGTCCGTGCTGACCAAGATGCTCCATCCAAGCTCGTTTCTTTTGCACGCATTTGGTCCATAACCTTCTAAACCTTTCAGTAAAGGCTGAGCAGCAGTTTTGGGGTAGATTTGCTCCTTTTAAGCTTGTAAGATAGTATAGACACTGTTGTGCCTCTCCTGCTATCAAGGAGGTGTTGGTAGCCCTAGAGAACTCTTCTGTGACATTCACTCCCAAGAATTTAAAGCTGGAGATTCTTCCCATTGCTTTCACCATCTATGAGTAGTGGATTTTTTAAATACCTTCTTGATTTCCTGATATTGATAATCATTTCTTTTTTTTAATGTTGAGTGAAAGGTTATGGTTATTGCACCATTCAGACCATTTCTGCACCTCCTCTCTGTATGCTGTTTCAATGTTATTTGTAATGAATCCAATCACTGTGGTGTTGTCTGCAAGTTTGATGGTGGAGTTTGTGTCATAGGCAGGGGCACGGTCATGGATGAAAAGAGAGTAGCAGAGTGGGCTTAGTACACATCCCTGTGGGTCAGGGAGGCTGTTGTGCACTTGCCTAGTCTGATTGTCTAGGTGTTATTGGTAAGAAAGTCCAGAAGCCAGTTGCAAGTTGATGTATTGGGTCTCAGATTGTGTAGTTTAACTGTCAGGATTGTTGGGGATTATGGTGTTGATGGTGGAACTGTAGCATTCTGGCTTGGGTGCCCCTAAACTCCAGGTGTCCCAGTATGATGTGGAGCGCAATGGAAATGGAATCTTCAATTAATCTGTTTTCCTGGGCAAACTGACGCTGAACAGTGTGGCATTCTTAAGGTGGGGTGTAACCAGTCTCTCCAGGCACCTGGCTGCTCTGGGGGTGAGTGCAATTAGTCTGTAGTCATTGAGGCATGTTACCACTGACTGCTTTGGGATTGGTATGATGGATGATGTCTTGAAACATGCTGAGATCACAGCAAGGGGCAAAGAGAAGTTATGGTAGATTTCAGTAAAAATGTCTGCCAATTGGTCAGCACAGTCCCTGAAGACCCATCCAGTGTCCTCGTCATCACTGGTACATTGTTGTCCCTGTCAAGCCAAGCAAAGAGGGTTTTTTTATCACCTCAGCTAGGCTGTTTGTAGAGCAGGAGATCTTTCCTTTAGAATCAGTGACTAACCTGATGCCTTCCCACAGGTGTCAGGGGTTGGTGGTGTTATTGAAATGTGTCTCTATAACCTGTCTGCATCTGTACTTGGCGGTTTAATGCCTTTTTAAGTTTGAACTGGCTTTGCTGTATGCTGGAGCACTGGATCTGTCAACAGCATCTCGAGCCCAGAGCAGGTTTCAGGCTCTGTTATTCATCCATGGCTTCTGATTGAGGAATACATGGCTGTTTTTACTGCCGGTGCCATTGTCTACACAGTATTTTATATAGCCATGACTGTAGTGGTGCATTCCTCAAAGTCAGTTCCCAAATCATGCATTGCTTGCCATGCGAACAGGTTCCAGTCTGTGCACATGAAGCACTTGAAGCCATGAGACAGCTCCCTCAGGTCATACTCTCACTGACTTGGGATCGGTTTTACCTTTCTAATCACTGATCAGTGGTGTGGGGTTCGAAATAAAGTCAGGTGATCTGACAGTAGCAAGTGAGGGCATGGATCAGGCCTGTATGCGGCCGTAATATTGGCATAAACCTGGTCCAGTGTGTTGCTGCCCCTTGTAGGGCATTTCACATTCTGGCTTAATTAAGGGAATACTGTCTTAAGGTTGGCTTGATTGAAATCACTGGCTAGTCAGGGTGGGCAGGCTGTTGATTATTAATAACATCATACAGTTATGATAATGCTAACATAGTGCTGGCATGTGGTGGAATATAGACCGCTGTGATATGGGAGGTACCTAATAAAGTGGCCACTAAGTGTATTTCTGTATGTTTGTGGTTGATGTGTTGTGTGTTCAGAGATGCTCTTCTGCACACCACTGTGGTAATGTGTGGTTATTTAATTTACTGTTGCCTTCCAAAAACTTCTTGACCATGACTGCATGCTTTTATACATTGGGTTGCATTGTCTGCTTCCAATGTGAGATCAATGTTTCTTTTGCTTTTTGTTTCCATATAATACGCTAAACATTACTATATTGATTATTTGATCAATTGAAGCTAATGATATGTCAAATAATCAATTGATCTCTTATTTCCTGCATAGTCAGCTGTTTGTGTTCAATTCCTTTGAAACCGTTTTATGGTGCATTGTGATAAAATGTTCAAGACCAAATAAAATCATTCAACAAAAATCTGCTCACCACTGAAATGAGGAAGCGGTCAAGGTAAAATGGATTAAATTGCTTAACAGGCTGCAATGCCGCTCTCATTTATCTGTTATAACATTAGTCAATTTCTAGACTGAGCTACAGTAGTTCATCTGAGAACAGCCCATCATGGGTCGGGGCACTGCCGGAAAGTTTTCAGAGCATCTACTAAATGGGTATTGGGGGTGGCATAAGTTTGTTCTTCATCATTTGTGTAAAAAAACACAAGGAACTGGCGGTCCACTTAATTTAAAGAGCAAAGAAAATCTCATGCAGTGTAAAACCCATTGGCAATTTCAGTCCCCAGGCAATGATATCATCATTTACTGCTTATGTTAATAGATGTTAATCGAATGCTAAATACATCACATTTATGCTGCAAAATTTCAGTTGAATTACTGTGATGTAAGTGCCAGCCTTCATTTATATTCAATATTTTCATACTGTTTCCATCCAAATGCTACGTTCTGGTGGGGGAGAATGATGTATCCAGCTCAGCAATTCGTCAGTATGTTTTGACAATTTACCACTCATCTGTGAACTTCACACTTTCTAATGATTAAAATTAAATCAATTCTAATTAATCATTGTACAAACTAATCTGTGTAAATCTATTTCTCATTTGTGATCCAACAAAACAAGGACTTGAACAACTTCACAATATTTAATCTCCACTATAACAGATACACTGCCTTGCACCTATTTGACCTTCTATAAAATGATAATCATACTTCAAAATAAATAAGAATACTGCAGATGCTGTAAATCTGGAACAGAAACAGGGTATGTTAGAAATATTCAGCAAGTAAGGCAGCATATAGGAAGGGAGAAACTGAAGTAAAGTTTTAAACAAATGATCATTACTTAAAACTGCTGTTTCACCTTACCAAGCTTCAGCACATCACTCCTCATACCCTTTTAATCTCAAGTGCATCTATCCCCTTCTGACAATGTATTTTCTTATCTCTTTAGCTATGCTAGTACTGAAGGAGAGTCATACATCACTTGTTGTTGAAACCACTAAATCTCTTCATTAAACTATCTGATGGTTCTCCCTCATTGTTATCCTTATCAAATGCATTCCATCCATTGAATGCACACATTTACAGCTCTGTTTTCAAGGTGCAAGGTCATCCAATTTTGTGCAGTGAACAGAAAAAGCACGGTATTTATTAGCTATTGAATGTGGAGAAAAAAACACAAACATGAGGAAATCTGCAGATGCTGGAATTTCAAGCAACACACATAAAAGTTGCTGGTGAACGCAGCAACTTTTATGTGTGTTGAATGTGGAGAAATGCTGATTGTTCAAAAGCACTGAGGCATCATTGTCCATAAGTCCGTGAAAATTGACGTACAGTTGCAGCAAACAATATGGAAGGCAAATGATATGTTGGCCTTTGTCAAGGGAGGATTTAAATCCAAGGGTGAGGATTCTTATTGAAATTTCTTGCAGCCTTGATAAAAGCTGGAGTATGGTGTAGCTCCAGGCCTCCTTATCTAAAATAGATATGCAGTAGTTTCCAGTTATAGTAATTGGGCTATTAGTTAATCGGAACAGCTGCTTATTTGGGACAACTCTTAAAGAACAAAAACTAATCGGGATACCCTTTGTTTATTTGGGACACCATGCTGCTTAATTGGGACAGGTGACTGTTGCCAAACAGGTCGTAACTTGCATCAGTGTTGCGCACGAGTAGCTGTTCGATGTGACAGCATGCTTAGAGCAAACAGTTTTTAAATATCGTCAGTTGCAAGTGTTGGTGTTCAAAAAGCACTGATTTTTAGCATTGGTAGTTGGAGAGACATAAGCAGTAAGTCAATTCAGAACTGTTTTGCTCACTACGTTTCAAATATTCAGGCTTGGAGATACCAGAAACAGCCAGGAGTGAAGCTGAAATGGTTTCACTACTTCATCAAGGTAGGAACTGCAAGGAATTTGAAGGTATCTTGAATATTACAATGAAAAGGAAAATTCAAATTACAATTGTCAGTAGCATTTCATGAGGACACTGATTTTGTTCATTGCATACACTGGATGAATTCATTTGTCGATAACTATTAGGATGTAATACACAGTTTTATAGCAGTCGTCCCCAGCCACCGGGCCAAGGACCGGTACTGAGCTGCAAAGCATGTGCTACCGGGCCACGAGGAAACGATATGATTTGGCGATATGAAACAATATGAGTCAGCTGCACCTTCCCTCATTCCCTGTCACACACTGCTGAACAGGAAATAACCTACCAAATAATACAAAATAACACATAAAACCTAAAATAACATTAACGTATAGTAAAGGCAGGAGTGATATGACAAATATACAGCCTATATAAAGTAGAAATAATGTATTACAGTGTAGTTTCACTTAACAGAATTGCAAAGATTAAGCCAAAACCGATTTGTAGAAAAAAATCGGCACGTACACACATGCGCACGTCACGCTGCGCACACAGGTGCCTGCGCAAAGCTCCGTGGTCATGGTAGTCTTTCTCGGGGTAAACACAAGTGTCCCGTATTTGACTGCTATTTTTGTCCCTTATTTGGGAGTGAGAACGTTGGCAACCTTACTTGAAAACCCCCCCTCCCCCCGTCAGCTGATCCGCAAGAATATTGTCAATATTAAACCGGTCCGCGGTGCAGAAAAGGTTGGGGACCTCTGTTTTATAGTACTGTAGTTCTATTGGTGGTTTTCTAATTTGTAATGTATTTAACTTAAATACATGATTTGTTACTCGGTTTGTCTATTTTATACCTTTTTAACTATTTCCATGAAACTTCAGCTAATTTGGGCAGCTGCTTGGCTGGACCAAAATGTCCTGGTCCCAATGTGTCTTAGTTAACTGGAATACACTATATCTGCCATAGAATTAATTAGACTGGCTCCAGTAATGACAACTTTGCCACACATGGCAAGGTTGAAAATCTTGGTGTGTGAAAACCAAGGAGTTTAATTGCAGACATAGAAACATTAATATAAGACATGAAAAAAAACAAACAGACAATTGGCTTCATCAACAAGTGACGTGATGATTTTTGAACAATTAAATACATTACGTCATGACTTATTCATGACTTTTATCTCTAATAGACCTATCGGTTTGCAAAGCAAATTTGGGGAACTAGCAATAATATTTTCTCAGTGGAGCTGTGTCTTTCTCAGGTTGTAAGGCACATGACTCATGAAGGATATGCTTCAGCTCTGATACTTACTCTTCATTTGATGGAGTACGGCAGATAATTGTTCGTTTTCCACCAGTGACTCAAAGTTTACAAGTGAGAAAGAGTAGATGGCAGTGGTAGGGGTGGTCGTGGAGAGAGTCTTTTAGAAGGAGCAGCCCTTTCCAATCTCTGCTCAGTTGGACACAGTTGCTGTACACAACTTCTAGAAGATGGTTTAACATTATTCTGATTGATGATGCCTGAGAGTGTTGATGATTACTGAGTAGTGCTTATCTTACCCTTTTGTCACACATATTCTTTATTTGTACCAGTCACAGGGTTGAGGATGCTGGATTCCACTGCAGGTCTATTGGTTCTGAAGTAACTGATGAGCTGAAAGTGGGTCCTGCATTCTCTGAAATAGGTGGGCAGAGTACTTGATGGGGTGGACAAGCGTGTTGTTCAGCTGTTATGCATTCCTGCTGTCATTTTGTTTGGTCTCCCTTTCCACTCATATGGAGAGTTAATAAAATGTGTCATCTCAGAATTGTATACAGATTAACCTGGTGCACCTTGGAAAGGAGGAAGTAAAGAAGAAGCCTTATTGCACTAGATTGAAAGAAGGCCCAACAACAAAAGTGCTTCTGATCTGTGGTTTTCAGATGTATGCCAGGTGCTGCGTGGCCTTATATCAGGTTAAAATATATGATGGGATAGAAGAGAAATGTGTGAAGTGAACTGCTTTAGTTATTTGGATCTAAATCCCTCAACTTGTTAAATCTGGTAACAATAGACTTTAGTATATTGAAGCTGCAACCCCTGTCTTTCTAGTTATAGATTCATGGGGGTGACTTGTCTAGATACTCTACACCATTCTGCCGAGGTTTCCCTCCAGATGAACAGGGTGCCATCACCACCTCTTGTGCATTTTTACAGTTGGGTTGAAGGCATACAGCTTCACATTCTGTATCAACCACGCAGGATTTGCAGCACACACAAACACGGCCATGAAGACATGTTACTTACAAATAAGGTCCATTTAAGCTTTATATTCTCCTTCTCAGCATTGGCTTACAGGACCGATCTTGTTTGTCGCCTCTCCCGCACTAGTCCTTTGTATAAATATACCAATATCAGTCATAATTAGATCACTTGCACTTTGCAGCCATTTTGTCCAATTGCTGTAATAATAGTTTCTCCTATTATTACTTTTAGCTGATTATCTGAGGTAGGGGTGTAAACTCTTTGCTGTGTGCATACATAATTATAGATGAATTGTTTTTGGCTGAACAATGTTTCATCTTGCTCACTTTTCCCACTTACTGAGCACCGGCATAAGGTTCTGAGCACGTATATAAATGTTCAAATGGAAATGGATTCACTTATTGAAAATGACAGGAAATTGGACAAGCTCCGAAATCCAAGTGATCCTTGCTGCTGATGTGCCTCTATGTATCTCATGCAGAGGATTTCCCAACCCCAAACACATCAGATGAAAATGTGGCCCCAGTCCTCTTCTGCTTCTGCTCAATCACATACAGCTTCATTTCCTCATACTTAATATATGTTAAGAAGTAGCTGATTTAAGATAAATCTTTTTTGCTTATATTTCTCAAGCTAATTCACAATTATGAAAGAAAATTACAATAGGCTCCATCTTATCCATGCATCTTGGAAAAGCAAATCTATTTTAAGCGCACTTCATTCTTCAAATTATGTAATTCCTCTTAGAGGCATGACCTCCCGTTCCTCTCGCAGTTTTAAACCTCTCCTTCTTCTAGCATTCACTGTTTAACCAAATGGTTAAATACATTGAGATAGTCTCAATAGGCAACATACAACAGAAGACTAGTTAACTATTATAGAGCCAACCAATTTTGTCTCACATTCTCTTCCAGCCTTATTTTCTATTCACAAGACCAAAGGAGAATTGTTCCACTACTTCCCACAAGTCTCGATATAGTACATCAGTGACAATCAGTGTCTACTTCTTTCTGAGAGTTGTTGCAAGCCCACATCCATTCAGCTTTAAAAAGACCAAAGTGAATCTACAAAATTTCACCACTGAGATTTTAATGAAGCTTAACATATGGGTTGGAGATGGAAAAAAGGTAATGCAAGCTGCTTGAATTTAAAGATCAAATTTACACAAATGGTCTAACTACTTTTATTAATTTTTCAGCTTTTAAATATCATCTTTCCACAAATCCAGAAGTACTGCAGCCACAGAGTTGCGGGCCAAGATGCCAGCAGTATTAATCAACTCAAGAGATACAAATGGCCAGAGGAACTCAGTGGGCCAGGCAGCATCTACAGCAAGAAATACGAAGAGGCAGTTTCCCTCCATAGATGCTGCCTGACTCACTGAGTTCTGCCAGCATTATGTGTTCTTTGAACCAGATTTCCAGCATCCATAATCTCTTGTGTATCAGTATTAGACAGCTGACTTGAATCGCATTCCTTCCAATGCTGATTCCTGTTGGCTGTGTGAGAACATGGGATTGGAAGTGGAAAAATGTCCCCTTTGTCCTACAGCTCTACTTCTGATCGAAATGCATATATCATCACTAGACTGCCAAGGGCAGAAGCATCTGAACTTAAACTCAGCAATGTTTAAAGAATTAAGTAGATAACCAAGAAAGTTTAGATGTTAATTCAATGCTGTGCTCACCTTTAGTGGATGATTGTCTATTGCAACCAAAGTTCTGATTTATTCATTCTGCTGAAATAGCACAAAATAAATTTTGTGAGCCACAGAACCATACAGCACAGAAACAGTCTCACTAACCAATGGTCCCTCTAAGGTTTGTGCATGTGCATGTGCATACATCTTTTGCTACCAGCACACAAAGGAATTCAAACTGCTCACAAAAGGTTGTCACCTTCTACATCGCTGGCATGTTAAGTATATTTCACGATCGTACACAACCATATTTCCTTTTCCGGTTTCTGATGTGGATGGTGTTGACAACATGGAGTTTGTGATGATTTGTCTGCAGATTTTAGAACTGGCTGATTTATACCGTTTTATTGAAGAAATTATTGATTCACTATGTCAAATACACTATGTTAAACACTATGTCAAATTCCGACCCAGCTGGTGGCATAGTGGCATCAGTGCCAGACTTCGGGACAAAAGGTCCCAAGTTCGAATCCAGCCAGTTCCCCTGCACCTTTTCCATCTGTGCTGGCGATCTCTCGCCCAGAAACTCACCCGGCAGAAGGCAATGCTGTAACTTGCCTCATACGCGGTTCCCCACTACCTCAGAGAGGAGTGGAGGGAAATCATCCACTAACAGGAGAAACTCCAGATGCGACGTACCTTTCCTATGTCAAATTCCAAAGAAGTAAAGAGCATGAAGCGCAAAAGAACTGCTAGCTTATTTAAAGTGGAATAGCTTAATGAAACAGCAGAAACTGCTGCACCAGAAGCTCATGAGGTCAGCAATGTAAAATATTTATGTACAATACAGAAACTGCCGTAACCTGCGTGTATTGTCATGATGCAAAAGTTGCAGGAGAATTTGCAAGTGGAAAGAAGTGGAGAGATATTTGGAAACATGACTTTTTAATGTATCACTTAGCAAGCAAATTGAACGTGGATGGGGTGCAAAAGCTCTGGCAAGAAAATCCTTCATTACCAGCTACAGGCCTGCTACATGCAGATGAATGAGAGCAAAATCAATCAAACCCAGAGAGCATCGAAGTTCTTCTTGACAGGGTTTTTCTATCTGTTGAAATGAATACCTCTATATATAAAATCCAGTGAATACATGTTATTGGCATTTGGCAAAAGAATTGCACAGCACAAGATTTTTGCACACACTGGTTATTACAAATTAGAGGGAACATTGCCACTAACTTTCAACTACCCAATCACATTAATCCCATTTTATTCTTTCTACCTCCATCAAATTCACCCACATGCCACCACTCATCTAGACAATAGGGTATAGTTTCCAGTAGACAACAAATCTGTCAACCCACACGTCCTTGGGATGTCTGTGGAAACTGAAGTACCCAATGGAAACCCCAATGATCATTGCGAGAATATGCAAACTCCATACAGATGGCACTGGAGTTCAGGATTGCATCTAGGCCCAAGAGCAGTGAAGCAGTATTTCTACCAGTTGCAAAACAGGATCCACTTGATTTTCAAAATAAATAGAACTTTTTCGGCATTTCATATTTTTCATCTTTTTTCACCAGAAATGATCTCATGCTGCACATTAACAATCAGCCACACCGCAGTGTCATTTAATAGGTTCCTGCTCTTGGAAGGCAAGCTAACCTTCTGGCATTTTTTACACAATACCAGGACAGCCCACACACTCTGTTTTCCTACTCTCCAACCCAACACATTTCTGAATAACATTGCAATTGTTTAAAAATATATAGCTGTCCTACTACTTAATTATTCAAATCGTGTTCAAATTAAACTTTATGGATGAAGATATGTCATTTTTGTCAAGCAAAATTATACCCAGTTGCTGCAGTTGTGTACTTCATGGTTAAAATTCTTGGCTTTGTACCTTTTGTGAACTATGCTAATAACTTGCCATCTGTGTTGAGCTGTGTAGAACTTTGTGTCAAGGGAGATCTTTCTATCTGCATTATTTTCATATTTTGGCATATTTACATAGGGCCCAAGAATAACAATTCATGCTAAAATGTTAAAAAACAGATTTTTTTTTTGTAAAAATGTCCATTACAAGTAATGAACCTGAAGATTGTATTCACAGTAATGATATTTTATTCACTGACATTATGAACATTGAATTTTAAAGAAATATTTGCTTAGGATTTTGAGCAATGCTTGGAGCCATCCTCCCTGGTGATGGCCAATTTCATTAACCTCTTTTTTTCAGAGTCAGCTATATTGCAGTGGAAGGTGGCCAATGCCTCAGTTTCCACTGCAGCAGGAGAACAAAGCAACAGGGGTATTTGGTCTCCAGGTATCATAGCTATGAATGTACATATTCAGAGGTGTACCTGCACTGACTGTTCAAAATGGTTAAGTTACCTCTTTGAGAGAGTGGCAGTGATTCAGTGGAGCACAATTCTACTCTCGTATCTTAACCTGGCATTAGAGATGATGGCTGACATATTAAAGGTTCCCTTGCTAATGTCTGTTAGACAAGCAGACCAGATGGCTGCTGCACAAGATAGAGGTGAAGTCAGAAGCTGACTCAGATACTCCCTTCCAAAATATTTGGAGTCACCACCTCAGGTGAAGGGATGACAAAGACATAGGGACAGCAATCAGAAAGGGAATGTATCATACTGAAGAGTAGACATCTGCATGGTATCAGACATAGACTGTTGTCTAAAGCTGCTTCAGGTTGGAACATTTATTTTTGGATTGTGACCAGCCTCTAAAAGAGAGTAATCAACCTGTGTGTGAAATGTGCTGGTACAGTCATTGCTATTGTGATCCTGGATAAAAATGGGATGTCTTTATGGCTCCTTTGTTTCTTGCTTCTTCCCCCTCCTGCTCTACTCCATAACCCGTTCCAACCAGTGCTCAGGGTGAGGTTGCACAGTCTAGAAAAACTCAGCATGGATCTACGGACACACGTCGCCGAAAATTGCAGAACTTTTCCAGAATGTACAAAGCAGTAGTGTCTATAAAATCATGTCAATCATTAAGTTTGTGGCATTTCTTTTGGCACCAACACACTATCCACAGGATGTGTATAGGAGTCAGAAGTCAGTTATTTAAGAACTATCCTTTGTTGCCCATAGCCACTGTTGACTAATGTGACTCACTAAACAAATAGCTGTATGTGCATGCAGAAGCATTTTATAATCAATTAGTAATTTGCAGCACCCAAAAATAAAGGAACTATGCAGCCAAGTGTTGAGGTTAATGCCTTCCCTTCATTTCAAAATCTTCCTATGAGCCAAAGATTGAGTTAGCTTTGAGTCAGCTTCTTAATATTGTCTTTGGTTCCACATCCATTAATTCAAGTGGATTTCTGTTAAATGCTACAGATGCCTACTTTACCTTAAAGAATTCAAGCTCATGTTGTTCAACCACACTTATTGTCCCTTTTAAATCACAACAGCTTTCAGCCTCTAAACTTTCCAGGTACAGTGGTTTTTCATAAGCCCATCAGATGCAGATACCACATTATTTACCTGAGGAAAAAAATCAAAATATTGGTCTCAAATAAAGCTTAATAAGCAAATAAACTCTTCTCCGGTTTCCAATCATGTGCAGGTGTCGTTCTTAACCGATGTTTGATGACAAATTTTGCCATTTTCATCAGGGGCACATCATCATCAGGTTGACCTATTAGCTATAGGAAGAAATTGCTTTCTGCTTTGAAATTAAACAATGTATGGAGAGAGATTGTTTTCACCTACAGAAGTAAGATGTGGAATGCAATAATCTCTTGATCATATGAGTAATTTCATGAAATACAAATCCTGCTTGGGAACACCAAATTCAGTTTAAAACATAAGCAAGTTTTTAAACCCCTGGTCTAGGTAGCAGTGGCCATTAAGCAACTGGTTATTGTAAATACTCAATTAGCTTACTAATATAACTTTAGGGAAGGAAATCTGGTTCAGACTCCAGTTCTATAGCCATGTGTTTGATTCATAATTACCCTCTGAAGAAATGTAATGCGTATATAATTATGTTCTTTCATCTGTTGCATAATAAGATATGTTTGCAAATTGTACTTGTAGTTGAGTTTGTCATGAGGCCTAATTATAGGTTAGCCTCTAGCTAAAATAAACTTCCCCTCCAGAACCTTGCAAAGAGGAAAAAATATCTCTCAGGTAAATGCCGGTCTTCCACATTACAATGAAATAAATAATGCTGCTCAATACTTGATGAAAGACCCTACTGAAAAGAAATGAAAGATACTAGTTATTGAAAATACAGAGAACACCTTTTTGCAGATCAATGCATTATTGCTTGGCAGGTGGAAACTGACGTGAGATTTGGATGAATTACTCAATAAAACATGACAGCCCACTTTTGAGAGCAAGACTGCTCAGTTCTGTCAAGCTAGAGGTTCAAGGTGTATGAAGACTGCAGACAAACTTCTAGAGCTCCTAAATCAGAGACAATTTATGTGTCTTTTATTCAATGAGCTGACTCTTTCGTTTTAAATTTTTGTCATTCTTCCTCTAAAAACGTAACTGCTTTGGGGCAGGAGGGCAATTGCCCCTCCAGAGTCTTTTACAAATGGACATTATTCATTTGTCAGCTTTGGAAATACCAGTTGTTTAAAAAAAAAAGCAGGATCAACACCAGTCAGGTCTTGCCCTCATCAACAACCCTAATCCAGTATTGATTTGAAAGTAGTAACTAAGGAAGGGCAACAAAAATGTTAGAAAACTAGGTTTTCATTGAATCATGGGACTACTAAACTGCTACTGAATAGAATAGCTCATCTTATTTAAGACTACTTTTAATATAGCAATCCCATGAATACCATTTTCCCACTTTTCTCCGTTCACCTGCAGGTTACTCATTCTTTAATGCATGTACAATTCTGCTTTAATGGCATTCATCTGATTTTGATTTCACCACTCTTACTGGTGAGTACAAGGCTTTAATATTCCTGAAGAAAAATTTCCACATATCCCCCTTGTATCCTAACTTTTCCATCTCTTTTCCTTCTACTGAATCACTTCCTCTGTTTATCCTACCTAAACCAGATCTCACCATTGGCAACAATCCTGTCCCTGGAGATTACAAGTGTCTGCAATCCTGAAGACCAACTGATTATCATTATTATCTGCTTGCTAATTTTAATAGCCAGTTCTCTTGCCACTAACCTTTTTATTCCACAGGTCTTAATTTTGCTAAGGAGGTTTCCATATGTGCTACCTCAATTACCATCCGACAACCCATCCAAGCAACACCTTCTGTATTTCTTTTATCAATCTCCCCTGTTTTGTATAGCAATCTTTAAGGGCAAATACGACTTGTTTTTGTACAAATCTCTCTTTCATTAATTCAAACGTCCCCAAATGCTTATTGACTGTTTTTCAAGTTCAAGTTGATTGTCATTCGATCATATATGTGTATATAGCTAAATGAAACTTTGTTCCTCTGAAGCCAAGGTGCAAAGCACAATTCACATAGTCACACGCAGCACATACAGTTACAACCAGCATATATAATCACAAAATAATATTGACACAAATCCCTGAGTGGCAAGGCCTGAAGTTTGACAGGTTGACATAAAGTGTGAGGTGCATGTTTCTGTAAGACAGCATAATAACACTGGTGCTATTATAATAAAACCAAGCAGTAGTATAAATATGTGAAACAGCAGCAATAAAAGATGAAAAGTGACCAGCACAGATTGAGAGTGTGCCTGTTGAGTTGGGGAATGGGCAATGGGAGGTGGTAGGGCATTCAGAAAGGGTGTACATACTGTATGTGCTGGGTGGCAGTAGGATTTTAAGAATTCTAACAGTCTGGGGGAATAAACTATTTCCCAGCCTGACAGTTCTGGTGCCTTCTGTCGGACAGTTGGAATATGGGAAAGGTGGGTGGGGTCTTTGATAATGCTGAAGGCATTGTACATGCAGAGCCTCTGATCTACGTTCTGAATGGAGGTGGGTAAGACCCTGATGATGCTTTTGGCAGTCCTCACTATCTGTTGCAGGGTCTTGCACACTGAAGCATTGCAATTCCCAAACCAGCTGATTCTCACTTCTAAGAGCTATTGACATGCAGTTCCACCTTTTTTAAACAAGGACATTGCGCTTAGTATTTTCTAGTCCAATGGCACCTCCTCTGTATTCCAAATGGAGTGTAAAATTATGGCAAGTCCTTCTGCAATTTCCAATTCCATGTCCCTCAGCAATCAATGAAGCATCCCATCCAGATCCAGACCTGTTACCTTGTTCATTCAAGCCATTTTTTCTAATATTTCCTTCATATCTGCTTTAATCTATCCAACAAGTTGGTGTTCAAACATATCAGCTCCTGTCTAAGTGGTGTCTTGCATGCACTCCAATTTTCCTAATGAAACAATAGGTGCACTGCAGAATCTATCTCGTTGGCTCTTCACACAACCCTGAAACATCTGGACAGCAAAGATGCATCCATCAGGATGCACTTTATCGATTCAGCTCAGCATTTAATACTATTATCCCCTCAAAACTAATCAGTAAACTCCAAGACCTGGGCCTCAATATCCCCTTGTGCAATTGGATCCTGGATTTCCTCATTTGCAGACCCCAGTCAGTTCAGATTGGCAAAAACATCTCCTCCATGTTCTCCAAACAAGAGAAAATCTGCAGATGCTGGAAATCCACGCAACACACACACACACACACACACACACACACACACACACACACACACACACACACCACACACACACACAATTCTGGACTAACTCAGCAGCTCAGCAGGCTGGGCAGCATCTATGGAAAAGAGTACAGTCAATGTTTTGGGCCGAGACCCTTCATCAGGACTCCACAATCTGCATCAGCACAGGTGCACCACAGGACTGTGTGCTTAGCCCCCCGCTCTATTTGCTTTACACCTATGACTGTGTGGCTAAGTACAGCTCCAATGCCATACACAAGTTTTCTAACGACATTACTATTGCGGGTCATATCAAAGGTGGTGATGAATCAGCATACAAGAGGGAGATAGAAAATTTGGTTGGGTGGTGTCATAACAACAACCCCTCACTCAATGTCAGTAAGACTAAGGAACTGATTGTAGATGTCAGGAGAGGAAAACCAGAGGTCCATGAGCCAGTAATCCTTAGAGAAGCAGAGGGGGAGAGGACCAGAGAATTTAGATTCTTATTAGTCACTATCTCAAGAGGTCCTGTCTTGTATCCATCGTATAAATGTAACTGTAAAGAAAACACGACAGTGCCACTACTTCCTGAGGAGTCTGTGGAGACTTGGCATGACATCAAAAACCTTGACAAACTTCTACAGATGTCCAGTGGAGAGTGTATTGATTGGGTGCTTACGGCCTGGTATGGGAACACCAATGCCGTTGAGCGGAAAATCCTACAAAAGGTTATAGATTCGGCCCAGTACATCACAGGTAAAGCCCTCCCAACCATTGAGCACATCTACATGAAACATTGTTGTAGAAAAGCAGCATCCATCATCAAAGATCCTCACCATCCAGACCATGCTCTTTTCTCACTGCTACCATATGGCAGAAGGTACAAGAGCCTCAGGACACACATCACCAGGATCAAGAACAGTTACTACCCCTCAACCATTAGGCTCTTGAACAAAAGAGGAGAACTACACTCATTCTACTTCTGGAGTTCCTACAACCAATGATCTCATCAAAGACTCTTTATCTTGTTGTTTAATGCTTTCGTTATCTGTTGCTATTTATTTACATTTGTATTTGCATAGTTTGTTGTTCATTGATCCTGCTTACAGTTACTGTTCTATAGATTTGCTGAGTATGTCCACTGGAAAGAGAATCTCAGGATAATATGTGGTGACATGTATGTTCTCTGATAATAATTTTTACTTTGAACTTTGAACTATTATTTATAATACTCCCTAAATATTTTGGCAGCAAACACTTCCTTGAGAGAGAATGATACAAAATATTGAATTAGGATTCCAACTATGCCTTCTGCTTCAAGGCACAAATCACATTCTTTATCTCTAATAAGCCCTACTCACCTTCTTATGATCAATTTTTTATCTACCTACCTTCTGAAGACATTTGAATGCTGTTTATGTTAGCTGTCATCCTCTTCTCTTTGCTGCTTTTTATTTCTCACAGCTTATTATTTTCAGCCTTATTTTTACTGGAGTTCCTTGGCCACCAAGTGTCTTGCACCTCTCTTTTCTGCCATACAAACTTACTTTTCTTCGACACTTAGGGTGCTTTCTTCTTCCTTTATTTGTGGATTTGCCCTCAACCTGGTCCTGAACCATTTCGTCTTTAAAGGTTATTCAGTGTTCTAATTGCAATTGTACCAGCTAACATAGGCTTGCAACTTATACTGGCCAGATTCTTCTCATTCCATGGAAGTTCTACTTAAGATTCATCTCTATTATTAATCCAAGGTTTACAATCTGATTATCACTGCTCCCTAAATATTTTCCTTCCCATACATGGTGTACATAGCCCATTTCATTCCCATGCCCCCATCTTCACTTTGTTTTGGACACTGGGGAGGTGAAAGAGAAGCTTAAGGAGTTAAAGAATCAAGTTTCAAGGTTTCAGAGCTGAAGTGACTAAGGGCTTAAGCAACAGGAGATTCACAGTTGGACCAAACATAGAAGTGTACGGGAGAGGAGTTAAGCCTGCAGGGCAAGGGGTAGAAGATTTATATTCCAGTGCGGTGTGTATAGGCCAAAGATCAATTGAATCTGAGAGTATGGAGGGTTACATTTTGATTCTGCTTTTTGTAAGTAGCAGTTGATGAGATGACAGCAGCAGAAATCCTGAAGGAATTGAAGCTTAAAAGCATGGGTTTACAACAGCAGGCATTTGGTAGGTGCAAAAGTAGCTTTTGATCTGGAGATAAGCATTCAGTGATATTCAGTTTGTGAGCCATGATTCTCAGCTCAGACAGTATGAATGTGCATCATGTGGTACAACTTAAGTGAGCAGTAGGAAACAATCATGTGATAAACTAGATCAACAAATTTGCGCATGACCCAATGATTGGGGGGTGGGGCGGGGAATGTTGGCAAGTTGGACAGGGAGGAAGGTATCAAAGCTTGCAGCAGGATCTTGATCAGCTGGAAAAATGGCAGATGGATCTTAATGCAGACAAGTGTGAGATGTTGTATTTTGGGAGGACCAGCCGAGATAGGCCTCACATGGTGAATGGTAAGGCATTGAGGAGTGCATTAGAATAAAGGGACCTGGGTATACAAGTCCATAATTCATTGAAAAAAACATCACAGGTAGATAGGGTCTTAAAGAGAACTTTTAGCACACTGGCCTTCATCAATCAAGGCACAGAGTACTCAAGTTGGGATGTTACATTGAGGTTGTGCAAGATATTGATGAGACCAATTTTAGAGTATTGTGTGCAGCTCTGGTCACTTACGTACAAGAAGGCCATCAATAAGATTGAAAGGTTGCAGAAAGAATTTACCAGGATGTTGCTGGGATTTGAGATCCTGAGTTACAGAAATAGGTTAAATGAGTTATGACTTTATTCACTGGAGCACAAAAGAATGAATCCAATCTTTGTTAGATTAGTCTGTGTTATTGTTATTCGCTTTTCTATTTAACTTTCTCATGCTTTCTTGCATTTTATATAATTATCTGCCAATGTATGTGTTAATTGCTCTTTATTTCACCCCTCCCCCTCCCTTCCCAGTTTCACCTATCAGTTCACTCACAATGCGCTGGAGGAACTCTGCAGGTCAGTCAGCATCAGTTGAAAAGATTAGTCGACGTTTCAGGCTGAAACCCTTCGTCAGGACTGAAGGAAGAACTTTGGGGAGGGCTTGAAGAATGCTGGTAGTTGAAAAAAACAGTAATTTTAAAGACAAAGGGGTGGGGAGGGGAAGCAGGGAGGTGATTGGCAGGAGAACAATGCGAAGTAGTAGAAGGAGGTGGAACTATGAGGGAGGTGATGTGAAATAGGGGTAGAGGAAGGGAGGGGGAGGGAATTACCGGAAGTTGGAGAATTCTATGTTCATACCAAGGGGCTGGAGACTACCTAGACGGTATATGAGGTGTTGCTCCTCGCAAACCCTCAAACCCTCCCCAAAGTTCTTCCTTCAGTCCTGACGAAGGGTTTCGGCCTGAAACGTCGACTAATCTTTTCAACTGATGCTGACTGACCTGCTGAGTTCCTCCAGCACACTGTGAGTGTTCCTTTGACAACAGCATCTGCAGATTATTTTGTGTTCGCCTATCAGCTACCAACTTGTACTTTTTCCTACCCACCTCCCATCCTGTTACGCTGACTTCTCCTCTTTCTTTCCAGTCCTGATGAAGGGTCTTGACCCGAAATATCAACTAGTTAATTTTGCATAGATGCTGGCTGGCCTGCTGAGTTCTCCTAGCATTTTGTGTGTGCTGCTTTGGATTTCCAGCATCTGCAGACTTCCTTGTGTTTGTGATATGAGGGATGTTCAACAGCTGTGGCAGGGTTTGAATGCCATATCTTCCTACATCTTCTTCAATCTTGCGACATAGGGAACACTTATTTTTGCGATGGACACTACCTGTTTCATTTAATCTGTAAGTGGGTTGAATCAGCATACATAAAACTTCCAAGATAAAACTAACTGGAATTTCTCCCTGAATCATACAGCAATCTATTGTGCCTCAGAGATAGAATTCAAATATTGCAACCAGCATAATTCACCCTGACTAGTTGCACTCTTTGCCTGATATTACTGTTATCCCTGAGGCACAAGAGCTATGAAATTCCCTAGAAGCATACCTGAAGCCCCAGAGATCAATTTATTAATATTTTCTGCTCTTTGCTGAAAACAATTTCACATCTGCTAACCTCTCTAATGAGAAATTTAAGTTGCATGCAGAAAATTATTTTTCCAGAAATCTGAAAAATATAAACAATGCAATGTTTTTATGAAAGTCAGGTACCCCAAATATTCTAATGTGGAGTTTTTTTTTTGATTTGACAAAATTACCTGCTTTGAACATCTATATAAATCCTTTGTTGTTCCTGGTAATTAACTAGTAAAAATAAATTAGCAGTAATAAACTAGAACCAAAAACATAGAATGATAGAGCTGCACTGTAGGTCAATTTGCATTTAGAAAGTAAATATGTCAAGGTGCATATCCCTTTTCACACTAATACGAGTATAGAACAGAACATTTAAACCATTCCAGATCTGGTTAAGGGAATTCAACCGCAAGAGTTGAGGTTGATTGTATAAGGGTGATGAAAACACAATGCTTAAGATGTAAGATGAGAAGGACTTAAGTAAAACAATATTTAAAAACTTAAATAAATAGCTGAAAAGTGTTTTCATGATTTTCTGCAAATTCAGACTAAATGACTCATTTTATGAAAAAGTTGTGCCCCACCTCAGATCCTTGTGTCTGAACTTAACATGTGTGCCCACAGTGTCTGACTGGTTCAATTGCCAAACGGAATGTGAGAGTACAGTCAGCCCTCCGTATCCATGGGTTCCGCATCCGCAGATTCAACCAACTGCGGATCGGGATCGAAAAAAAACAAAAGTTCTCTCTCCAGCACTCGTTGTATGAGCATTGTCCGCCTCGCGTCTCGTTCGTTCGCTACCTGTGTTGTGAGCGAGAAGAAGGGGTTTAAGGCTAGTAAGGGATGGCTGGCTAGCTATGTAAAGTGCTACAGCCTCAAGAACTTAAAGATCACGGGAGAATCGGCATCGGCTGATGCTGAGGCGGCATCAGCGTTCCCAGAAGAGCTACGATGGTTGCGTCTGTACTGAACATGTACAGACCTTTT
The DNA here is from genome assembly GCF_030028105.1 of Mobula birostris. Taxonomy (NCBI): domain Eukaryota; kingdom Metazoa; phylum Chordata; class Chondrichthyes; order Myliobatiformes; family Myliobatidae; genus Mobula; species Mobula birostris. The sequence continues at coordinate 55,723,738 of NC_092377.1, forward strand.
GTCCTTGTCATTATTCCCTAAACAATACAGTGTAACAACTACTTACATAGCATTTACATTGTATTAGGTATTATAAATAATTTAGAGATGATTTAAAGTATACGGGAGGATGTGCGTAGGTTATATGCAAATACTACGCCTTTTTATATACGGGACTTGAACATCCGCGGAATTTGGTATCCGCGGGAGGTCCTGGAACCAAACCACCGCGGATATGGAGGCCCAACTGTATTTCACGTCTCTGCAGCAGGATCTTTCTTGTGTAAAAAGAACCTCGTATAAAATATTTACTTTGTAGGAGACTGGGGAGAGATTCTCAAAAGACTAGCAGGCAATGCCAGCAGAAACCTAACACAACCAGAACTCTTATTTTATGAAAGTGCCCACTGAAAGAAGTTGACTAAACCAAAGGGGCACTCAGTTCTTTTATACCTACTGTTCAAAATGAAGTAGTAAAAAATAAGTACCAACAGTTAATGCAATCCATAAAGTAGCATTTTTCCAACAACTCCTGATTGTCTTATTATAAAAAGACTGCCTACACCATTGCAGCAGATATTCAACAGCCACCGTGGTGCTCATTCCACCAATCTTCCACCCACTAGTAGTGCCTAATTATGCTTTACAGATAGTAGAAAATGATTTCAGCTTGTGGAGTTTTGATTTTCTAGTACATTAAACATCAACAAAAACTTAATTCCACATGTTTGCAACTATTTGTAATACTGATGCTTTAAAATTTCATCAAAGGTTAATTTATACTTTCCTGTATTTGCTTTCAAATCTGGGCCAAGCTAATGGTTTGTACGACATTGGCTTTCACTGGCTACTCCGAATCGCATATAATAATTTAAATGTTGGTGGGTTTCATTTATTGGTGGTGGGGCTGGGGTGGGGGGGTTTGGTTGTGGTAGTTAGGTGAGTTGCAGAAGAGATGAAAATGTTGTTACATTCTACCAGATAATGATGGTGTAACAGCTATGAGAGACACCAGAACAATCTGGAAGGAGGAATCTAAAAAAGAGGAACAATTCCAAGGGGACTGGAATTGGCTAGACACTTAATAAATATATTCAAAGGCCTGAAGGATCTTTTTAGACCACTGGTCCCTGAACCAATAGGAATTAGATGTTCATCCTTATTGTTCAGGTGAAGAAGTTATATCGAGTTATGAAGTTATTGTGTCCTATTCCAAGGGATGAAATTCAATCCATGCTGATTTCTAAATTTTCCACTTCGGAATTGGAATGCTTGAAAACAGGCATTGTAGTGTGAACAAAGTCACCAGAGAGAGAGAGACTGAAGCTAGTAGATATATAAGGGTTTTTTTCAACAAAAACGAGCAGCAGGTATCATATTATGACGTTTTCAGAGGAAGAGGCCTGTTTGACCCAACGTTACTTGACATCTTATATGCTTAAGATCAAAGAACAAATTTATATTTACAATGCATCTACAGTACTCCCTTTGAATTACTTACAACTTTCACACCTCCTTCTTTGCACCCACACTCCAGACGATGTTAATAAACCCACACTCCAGACAACATTAATAACAATGTTTTTCAATTAACTGCTGTCCATGGCTCTAGGAACCTATTGTCCAGAGCTGCATTTTAAATTTAATCTGCAGTCCATGTTCAGGTCTAAATGTTGGTTGCTGAAGTTAGTTGCTGTAGTTAATACCTTGGTATATAACTTAACTCCAGACTATTCCCTAACAGTGGCAGGAATCAAATTTCATCCCAGAATAACTTCATAATTCCATAAAATAAACTTGATATTAACGTTTACCTATGATTAAGTGGCTTCAGAAATGAACAATATTTTTGACAATTCTGTATTATACCTGCAGCAACTTGTTAAAATGGGTAGTGCATTTCCATCTGGAATGTGCTTGCCAGGCATGAAAGTTTAAACCCTTTGAGTGAGTGAAATATAGGGCTGTAAAGAGACAGTTCCATTAAATCCATTGAAAACCACTCTAATTTCCCAAGGAGAATAACCAGTCATGTAATTTGTGCATTATAAGGTGAAAGTTTCTACATTCTCACTCCTGATGTAGAGCCTCGCCTGCTGGGAGCATACATCGAGAACTTAGAATTAAATATGGGAAACATATGTCTGAATTTCTGAAATTCATTCCCAAAGGAAAAAGTGTTTTTCTTGATTACCTTCTTACAAAATTACTCCATATATCTAAAATGCAGTGTGATTGTGGTTGTAGAGGTTACTTAAATTTAAGGGAGAATCCTGCATTAATCTATTAAATCATTTCCTTGTATCTGTGGAGGCATTTCAGAAAACTTTAATCCTGCAGGCAGATCATCAAAATGAAGACCACCAAACATCGTAGGAAAAGCTGTATGCCTATTAACACGATTCATTACCTTGGTTATCAAGGCTATCTTTTGGAAGGAAGACTTTGTAACGTTTCCCAGGACATTAGCATTTTGACTGATTGCACTAAATTAATCATTTCCTCGATGGTGAATAGTAAATCTGACATGATTTCATCTACAGTACATAAGACATGTTTGGCAGAAGAAATTCATCTAGTAAGTATTTGGTGGCACTGAGATAAAGAGAGCTCACTCACAGACGTACAAATTGCTATAAAAATATATTCAGAATGTTTGCATAATTAAGGGTGAATCATATGAGAGCCATTTCAACAAGTTGAACTCTTTTTAATATATCTTGGAAATATTTCTCTTTTATGTAACTTTTGGTTATGGAATTATATTCACTTAATGTCAGGAATAGATTAATAATGTATAGAGCTTCCAACTGATCAAATGTTGACTTGCAACTTGTTTGTAGATTCAGATGTATTGGGTCCAGCTCACTCCAGCTACACAAATAACTTCTTCACAGTTGAACCAACAAACCAGAGTCCCAGTAGTTTCACATTGTATCACATAGAAATACAGTCTGCCGTTTGCTCTGCTTGAATAAACTGAGTATTATAACACTTGCTTAGCTCCCACAGTTCATTGTACTCATTTGTTGTGAATGAAGTTCCAGCTGTTATTCTGCAATTGTCAAAATATTCAGTAATGAAGTACTTTAGATCTTCTTTTAGATTATCATTGCTCTTTATAGATAGGGTGGTGAAGAAGGAATATAGCATTTGCCTTCAATGGTCAGCATACTAAGTATGCATAACAGCTGCAATGTCATGTTGCAGCTACATAAAACTTTGGTTAGGCCAGTGTTTGGAGTATTGCAAGCAGTTTTGTTCATACAGGAAGGTTGTGAAGGCTTTCAAAAGGCCATAGACGAACTGCAGTGGGGTGGGAACCAGAACGCCAGAGCAGATAGTGGAGCAGTTGTGGGGAAGGATGTTGTTAAGCCTACATACAAAGTTAGGAATTGAAACATTGAGCATGGTTTGACTGATGTCCTGAGTTGTGTATATTAGATTAGATTATGAGGACACGCAGTCTTTGTTTATTGCCATTTAGTAACGCATGCATTAAAAAATGATACAATTTGTTCCTCCAGAACGATATCTCAGTGGTTGATCGGGGCTGGACTGCGCGAGCACGTGTAAGTCAGCCCGTGAGGCAGCGAGAGTATTTAAAAGAGAGCAGTTTGACGGAACGGGCAATGTCGTAGCGGGCGACGGAGTAGAGGGAGGCAGAGTAGGAAGGCTTTATCTCGAGAGGCTTTGAGCAGAGGCTGAGGACCAGCTTCACTCCAAGTGAGGTAAGGCCAGGTAAGTTCCTTTAAAAGGAGAACGGTCTGCAGCGGTATCTTATTTGAAGCAAGGAAGGCGGCGAGGCTGCAGCGTATTGGGTAGGTCATGACAGCTGAGATCGGCCCCGTGGTTTGTTCATCCTGCAGCATGTGGGAAATCAGGGATACTTCCAGTGTCCCTGACGACTATGTGTGCAGGAAATGTGTCCCCCTGCAGCTTCTGACAGACCGCATTGATCGGCTGGAGGCTGTGATCGGCTTCATACTGGAGCATCCGCGATGCTGAGAAAGTCGTGAATAGCACGTTCAGTGAGTTGGCCACACCGCAGGTAAAGGCTACACAGGCAGAAAGGGAATGGGTGGCCGCTAAACAGCGTAGCAGTAGGCAGGTGGTGCAGGAGTCCCCTGAGGTCATCACCCTCCTAAACAGATATACTGTTTTGGATACTGTTGGGGGAGATGTCTCATCAGGGGAAGGCAGCAGCAGCTGAGTTCATGGCACCATGGGTGGCTCTGCAGCACAGGAGGGAAGGAAAAGGAGTGGGAGAACTATAGTGATAGGGGATTCGATTGTAAGGGGAATAGATAGGCATTTATGCGGCCACAAACGAGACTCCAGGAGGGTATGTTGCCTCCCTGGTACAAGGATCAAGGATGTCTCTGAGCGGCTGCAGGACATTCTGGAGTGGGAGGGTGAACAGCCAGTGGTCGTGGTGCACATAGGTACCAACAATATAGGTAAAAAATGGGACGAGGTCCTACAAGGTGAATTTAGGGAGTTAAGAGATAAACTAAAAAGTAGGACCACAAAGGTAATAATCTCTGGATTACTACCAGTGCCACGTGCTAGTCAGACTAGAAATAGGAGGACATTTCAGATGAATACATGGCTTGAAAAATGGTGCAAGGGTGAGGGATTCAAATTTCTGGGGCATTGGAACCAGCCCTGGAGGAGGTGGGACTGGTACAAACAGTACGGTCTGCACCTGGGCTGGACTGGAACCGATGTCCTAGGGGGAGCATTTGCAACTGTTGTTCAGGAGGATTTAAACTAATGTGGCAGGGGGATGAGAACAAGTGCAGAGAGACAGAAGGGTGTAAAATGAGGGTAGAAGCAAAAAGTAGTAAGGTGAAAAGTAAAAGTGGCAGGCTGGCAAATACAGGGCAAAAATCAAAAAGGGCCACTTTTCAATATAATTGTATAAGGGCTAAGAATGTTGTAAAAGCAAGCCTGAAGGCTTTGTGTGTCAATGCAAGGAGCATTCATAACAAGGTAGATGAATTGAATGTGCAGATAGTTATTAATGAATATGATATAGCTGGGATCACAGAAGACATGGCTCCAGGGTGACAAAGGATGGGAGCTCAACAATCAGGGATATTCAATATTCAGGAGGGATAGACATGAAAGAAAAGGAGGTGGGGTGGCATTGCTGGTTAGAGAGCAATAGAAAGGAAGGACATTAGCTGGGAGGATGTGGAATCAATATGGGTAGAACTGCATAATGCTAAGGGGCAGAAAACATTGGTGGGCGTTGTGTACAGGCCACCTAACAGCAATAGTGTGGTTAGGGATGGCACTAAACAGGAAATTAGAAATGCGTGAAATAAAGGAACAGCAGTTATAATGGGTGACTTCAATCTACATATACAAACGTAGATTGGGTGAACCAAATTCGTAAGGGTGCTGGGGAAGAGGATTTCTTGGAATTTATGCGGGATGGTTTTCTGAACCAACATGTCGAGGAACCAACTAGCGAGCAGGTTATTCTAGACTGGGTATTGAGCAATGAGGAACGGTTAGTTAGCAATCTTGTCGTGTGAGGCCCCTTGGGTAAGAGCGACTATAATATGGCAGAATTCTTCATTAAGATGGAGAGGGACATAGTTAATTCAGAAACAAAGGTTCTGAACTTAAAGAAGGGTAACTTTGAAGGTATGAGACATGAATTAGCTAAGATAGACTGGCAAATGATACTTAAAGGGTTGACGGTGGATATGCAATGGCAAGCATTTAAAGATCATATGGATGAACTACAACAATTGTTTATCCCAGTTTGGCAAAAGAATAAACCAGGGAAGGTAGTGCACCCGTGGCTAACAAGGGAAATTAGGGATAGTATCAATTCCAAAGAAGAAACATACAAATTAGCCAGAAAAAGCGGCATACCTGAGGACTGGGAGAAATTCAGAGTCCAGCAGAGGAGGACAAAGGGCTTAATTAGGAAAGGGAAAAATGATAATGAAAGAAAGCTGGCAGGGAACACAAAAACTGACTGTAAACGCTTTTATAGATATGTGAACAGAAAAAGATTGGTTAAGACAAATGTAGGTCCCTTACAGTCAGAAACAGGTGAATTGATCATGGGGAACAAGGACATGGCAGACCAATTGAATAACTACTTTGGTTCTGTCTTCATTAAAGAGGACATAAATAATCTTCTGGAAATAGTAGGGGACCGAGGGTCTAGTGAGATGGAGGAACTGAGGGAAATACATGTTAGTAGGGAAGTGGTGTTGGTAAATTGAAGGGATTAAAGGCAGATAAATCCCCAGGTCCAGATGGTCTGCATCCTAGAGTGCTTAAGGAAGTAGCCCAAGAAATAGTGGATACATTAGTGATAATTTTTCAAAACTCTTCAGATTCTGGATTAGTTCCTGAGGATTGGAGGGTGGCTGATGTAACCCCGCTTTTTAAAAAAGGAGGGAGAGAGAAACCGGAGAATTATAGACCAGTTAGCCTGACATTGGTGGTGGGGAAAATGCTAGAGTCAGCTATCAAAGATGTGATAACACATTTGGAAAGCAGTGAAATCATCGGATAAAGTCAGCATGGATTTGTGAAAGGAAAATCATGTCTGACGAATCTCATAGAATTTTTTGAGGATGTAACTAGTAGAGTGGATAGGGGAGAACCAGTGGATGTGGTATATTTGGATTTTCAAAAGGCTTTTGACAAGGTCCCACGCAGGAGATTAGCGTGCAAACTTAAAGCACACGGTATTGGGGGTATGGTATTGACGTGGATAGAGAATTGGTTGGCAGACAGGAAGCAAAGAGTGGGAATAAACGGGACCTTTTCAGAATGGCAGGCAGAGACTAGTGGGGTACCACAAGGCTCAGTGCTGGGACCCCAGTCGTTTACAATATATATTAATGACTTAGATGAGGGAATTAAATGCAGCATCTTCAAGTTTACAGATGACACGAAGCTGGGAGGCAGTGTTAGCTGTGAAGAGGATGCTAAGAGGATGCAGGGTGACTTGGATAGGTAAGGTGAGTGGGCAAATTCATGGCAGATGCAACTTAATGTGGATAAATGTGAGGTTATCCACTTTGGTGGCAAGAACAGGAAAACAGATTATTATCTGAATGGTGGCCGATTAGGAAAAGGGGAGGTGCAACGAGACCTGGGTGTCATTGTACACCAGTCATTGAAAATGGGCATGCAGGTACAGCAGGCGGTGAAAAAGGCGAATGGTATGCTGGCATTCATAGCAAGAGGATTCGAGTACAGGAGCAGGGAGGTACTGCAGTTGTACAAGGCCTTGGTGAGACCACACCTGGAGTATTGTGTGCAGTTTTGGTTCCCTGATCTGAGGAAAGACATTCTTGCCATAGGGGAGTACAAAAAAGGTTCTCCAGATTGATTCCTGGGATGGCAGGACTTTCATATGATGAAAGACTGGATCGTCTAGGCTTATACTCTCTGGAATTTAGAAGATTGAGCGGGGGATCTTATTGAAATGTATAAAATTCTGAAGGGATTGGACAGGCTAGATGCAGGAAGATTGGTCCCGATGTTGGGGAAGTCCAGAACGAGGGGTCACAGTTTGAGGATAAAGGGAAAGCCTTTTAGGACTGAGATGAGAAGAAACTTCTTCACACAGAGAGTGGTGAATCTGTGGAATTCTCTGCCACAGGAAACAGTTGAGGCCAGTTCATTGGCTATATTTAAGAGAGAGTTAGATATGGCCCTTGTGGCTAAAGGGATCAGGGGGTATGGAAAGAAGGCAGGTACAGGGTTCTGAGTTGGATATTCAGCCATGATCATACTGAATGGCAGTGCAGGCTTGAAGGCCAAATGGCCTACTCCTGCACCTATTTTCTATGTTTCTATGTTTCTATCACAGAAACACAAGACAAACCAAGTCTAAAAAAACTGACAGAAACTACATAATTATAACATATAGTTACAACAGTGCAAGCAATACCGTAATTTGATAGAAGAACAGACCATGGGCACGGTAAAAAGTCTCAAAGTCTCTCGAAAGCCCCATCATCTCACACAGATGGTTGAAGGAAGAAAACTCTTCTTGCCATGAGCTTCCAGCACCGCAAACTTGCCGATGCAGCACCCTGGAAGCACCCAACCACAGCCGACTCCGAGTCCGTCCAAAAACTTCGAGCCTCCAACCAGCTCTCCGACACCGAGCACCAAGCACCATTTCTACCGAAAACTTCAACCCCGGCCCCGGCAACAGGCCATAGGCAAAGCTGAGGATTTGGTGCCTTCCTCTCCGGAGATTCTCAATCGCACAGTAGCAGGCATTTCAGAAGTTTCTCCAGATGTTCCTCTGTGCTTCTCACGGCTGTCTCCATCAAATCAGGATTGTGCATGGCATCCTAGTTCACAAATACGATATCAATTCGGAGCATCCTTGCGCGCTGCGTTGCGCCGCCATCTTCTCCTCCCCCTCCTATTTCAGTGCAAGGAGTGTTGTAGGAAAGGCAAATTAGCTTAGAGCATGAATCAGCACATGGAATTATGACCTTGTAGACATTTGTGAGACCAAGTTGCAGAAGGGGCAGGGCTGGCAGCTCAATGTTCCAGGGTTCTGTTGTTTAAGATGTGATAGAGCAGGAGGGATTAAAGTTGGCGGGGGTGGTATTACAATAGCAGTGCTCTGAGGGGACAGGCTGGAGAGCTCATCTTCTGAGGGTACATGGGTAGAGTTGAGGAATAAGAAAGGGATAACTTCGTTTATGGGGTTATATCATCAATCAGCTAACACTCCATGGGTTTTAGAGGAGCAAATTTCTAGAAAGATTGCAGACTGTTTCAAGAAACATAAGACTGTGATAGTAGGTGATTTTAACTTTCTACAAATTGATTGAGTCCCCCATACTGTAAAAGGGCTGGATGGGGTAGAGTTTGTCAAATGTGTTGAGGTAAGTTTATTTAATGAGTACATAGAGGTTGCAATTACAGAGAGTGAAAGACTATATCTCCTATTAGGGAATGAAACAGAGCATGTGACAGAGGTTTGTGTAGGAGATCATAATGCCACTAGTTACAAGATAATTATGGAGAAGGATAAGTTTGGTCTTTGGGTTGACATTGTAAATGGAAAAAGGCCAGTTTTGATGGCATCAGAAAGGATCTGGCAAGTGTAGACTGGGACAGGTTGTTTTCTGGCAAATGTGCACCTGGTAAGTGGGAGACCTTCAAAAGTGGCATTTTGAGAGTACAGATTTAATACGTTCCTGTCAGAATAAAAGGCAAGGATAACATGTTAAAGGAACCTTAGTTTTTGAGAAATTTTGAGGCCCTAGTTAAGAAATATAGCAGGTATAGGCAGGAAGGAGCAAATGAGGTATTTGAGGAGTACACTCAGAACCTGCATGACTCTACCCCGAATAGTGCTGATTCATAACAACGCAAGTTATTCAATTCTTTATCGAAATTTTTTTAAATGACAGAATTTCATTCTCAGCAACACTTAAAACTTCTCAAGAGCAGCCGCAAATATAGTAAACATTCAATTATCCAATGAGAGCGCTCTACATACACTCTGAGCCACTCACAGCCAATCACATATTAGCTCACGCTCTTCCCTGCCCCACCCCCATGTGTGTAAGCGTTCCTGCTCCCTCGCCAATTGATCCCAATTTTTTCTCACCCATAATGTCTGGAGAACGGCCTGCAACTCCCAGTGAGGGTTGTACATTTAAGATGGCCAGGGAAAGTATTAGCATGGATGTGAAACTGCAAGTGACCTCAGCCTGGTCCCACCACTGAGACGTATCCCTCCGCTACTGCTGCGATGTGCTGCTGCTCCTTTTGAGGTATAGGTCAGGCCTATCTGCATGTTTGTTATTCCACGAATTACTGTGTATACATAAAATAATATATCGTTTTATTAGGCATACATGTTCATTTACATAATGCTATAATGATGATTTACATAGTGCTCCACCTCCGAGGAACACATTCTCAGCGTAAAGCAGGGCCTGAATGCATGAGAAATGCAAGAGAACACAGCGAGGTCATGGACCCTGTACAGATTACAGAGGAGGAGATGTTTGCTATCTTGAAGTAAATTAGGGTGGATAAATCCCCAGGGCCTGACAAGGTGTTCCCTTGGACCATGTGGGAGGCAAGTGCAGAAATTGCAGGAGCCCTAGTAGAGATATTTTAAAAATCCTTAGCACAGGTGTGGTGCCAGAGGATTAGAGGATAGCTAATGTTGTTCCATTGTCTAAGAATAATACAGAAAATAATAGACCTATGAGTCTGACATTAGTAGTGTGAAAGTTATTGGAAAGTATTCTAAGGGATCAGATAGGGGTGGTAATCTCAGGATTGCTACCTGTGCTAGGTGCCAGTGAGGGTAGGAAAAGGATGCTCTGGAGGATGAACAAGTGGCCAAGGAACTGGTGTAGGGGGCAGGGTTTCAGATTTCAGGATCATTGGGACCTCTTCTGGGGCAGGTGGGACCTGTACAAGAGAGATGGGTTACACTTGAACTACAGGGGGACCAATATCCTTGCAGGGAGGTTTGTTAGTGCTATTGGGGAGGCTTTAAACTAGATTTGCAAGGGGGATGGGAACCAGAGTGCCAGAGCTGACAGTGTGGCTGGGGTGAAAATAAATGATGTTAAAAGTTCAAGCAAATCCGCTGATAGAAAGGTTGTGAGTGGTGGTAAAAATCTTCTGAGGTGTATATATTTCAATGCTAGGAGTATTGCGGGGAAGGCGGATGAGTTGAGGGCGTGGATTGACAGGTGGAATTATGACGTTATAGCAATTAGTGAAACTTGGCTACAGGAGGGGCAGGACTGGCAGCTTAATATTCCAGGGTTCCGATGTTTCAGATGTGATCGAGGCAGAGGACTGAAAGGTGGGGGAGTAGCATTGCTTGTTAAGGAAAGTATTACAGCAGTGCTCAGGCAGGACAGATTAGAGGGCTTGTCTACTGAGTCCTTATGGGTGGAGCTGAGAAACAGGAAAGGTATGGCCACATTAGTGGGATTGTATTACAGACCACCCAATAGTCAACGAGACTTGGAAGAGCAAATCTGCAGAGAGATAGCGGGCAACTGCAGGAAACATAAAGTTGTGGTGGTAGGGGATTTTAATTTTCCATACATTGATTGGGACTCCCATACTGTTAGGGGTCTAGATGGTTTAGAGTTTGTAAAATGTGTTCAGGAAAGTTTTCTAAATCAATATATAGAGGGACCAACTAGAGGGGATGCAATATTGGATCTCCTGTTAGGAAACGAGTTAGGACAAGTGATGGAAGTCTGTGTAGGGGATCACTTTGGATCCAGTGATCATAACACCATTAGTTTCAATTTGATCATGGACAAGGATAGATCTGGTCCTAGGGTTGAGGTTCTGAACTGGAAGAAGGCCAAATTTGAAGAAATGAGAAAGGATCTAAAAAGTGTGGATTGGGACAGGTTGTTCTCTGGCAAAGATGTCACTGGTAGATGGGAAGCCTTCAAAGGGGAAATTTTGAGAGTGCAGAGTTTGTACGTTCCTGTCAGGATTAAAGGCAAATTGAATGGGAATAAGGAACCTTGGTTCTCAAGGGATATTGCAACTCTGATAAAGAAGAAGAGGGAGTTGTATGAAATGTATAGGAAACAGGGAGTAAATCAGGTGCTTGAGGAGTATAAGAAGTGCAAGAAAATACTTAAGAAAGTAATCAGGAGGGCTAAAAGAAGACATGAGGTTGCCTTGGCAGTCAAAATGAAGGATAATCCAAAGAGCTTTTACAGGTATATTAAGAGCAAAAGGATTGTAAGGGATAAAATTGGTCCTCTTGAAGATCAGAGTGGTCAGCTATGTGCGGAACCAAAGGAAATGGGGGAGATCTTAAATAGGTTTTTTGTGTCTGTATTTACTAAGAAAACTGGCATGAAGTCTATGGAATTGAGTAAATCAAGTAGTGAGATCATGGAAACTGTACAGATTGAAAAGGAGGAGGTGCTTGCTGTCTTGAGGAAAATTAAAGTGGATAAATCCCCGGGACCTGACAGAGTGTTCCCTCGGACCTTGAAAGAGACTAGTGTTGAAATTGCAGGGGCCCTGGCAGAAATATTTAAAATGTCGCTGTCTACGGGTGAGGTGCCGGAGGGTTGGAGAGTGGCTCATGTTGTTCCGTTGTTTAAAAAAGGATCGAAAAGTAATCCGGGAAATTATAGGCCGGTGAGTTTAACGTCGGTAGTAGGTAAGTTATTGGAGGGAGTACTAAGAGATAGAATCTACAAGCATTTGGATAGACAGGGACTTATTAGGGAGAGTCAACATGACTTTATGCGTGGTAGGTCATGTTTGACCAATCTATTGGAGTTTTTCGAGGAGGTTACCAGGAAAGTGGATGAAGGGAAGGCAGTGGATATTGTCGACATGGATTTCAGTAAGGCCTTTGACAAGGTCCCGCATGGGAGGTTAGTTAGGAAAATTCAGTCGCTAGGTATACATGGAGAGGTGGTAAATTGGATTAGACATTGGCTCAATGGAAGAAGCCAAAGAGTGGTAGTAGAGAATTGCTTCTCTGAGTGGAGGCCTGTGACTAGTGGTGTGCCACAGGGATCAGTGCTGGGTCCATTGTTATTTGTCCTCTATATCAATGATCTGGATGATAATGTGGTAAATTGGATCAGCAAATTTGCTGATGATACAAAGATTGGAGGTGTAGTAGACAGTGAAGAAGGTTTTCAGAGCCTGCAAGAGGGACTTGGACCAGCTGGAAAAATGGGCAGAAAAATGGCAGATGGAGTTTCATACAGACAAGTGTGAGGTATTGCATGTTGGAAGGACAAACTAAGGTAGAACATACAAGGTTAATGGTAAGGCACTGAGGAGTGCAGTAGAACAGAGGGATCTGGGAATACAGATACAAAATTCCCTAAAAGTGGCGTCACAAGTAGATAGGGCCGTAAAGAGAGCTTTTGGTACATTGGCCTTTATTAATCAAAGTATTGAGTATAAGAGCTGTAATGTTATTATGAGGTTGTATAAGGCATTGGTGAGACTGAATCTGGAGTACTGTGTTCAGTTTTGGTCACCAAATTACAGGAAGGATATAAATAAGGTTGAAAGAGTGCAGAGAAGGTTTACAAGGATGTTGCCAGGACTTGAGAAACTCAGTTACAGAGAAAGGTTGAATAGGTTAGGATTTTATTCCCTGGAGCGTAGAAGAATGAGGGGAGATTTGATAGAGGTATATAAAATTATGATGGGTATAGATAGAGTGAATGCAAGCAGACTTTTTCCACTGAGGCAAGGGGAGAAAAAAACCAGAGGACATGGGTTAAGGGTGAGGGGGGAAAAGTTTAAAGGGAACATTAGTGGGGGCTTCTTCACACAGAGTGGTGGGAGTATGGAATGAGCTGCCAGATGAGGTGGTAAATGCAGGTTCTTTATTAACATTTAAGAATAAATTGGACAGATACATGGATGGGAGGTGTATGGAGGGATATGGTCCCTGTGCAGGTCAGTGGGACTAGACAGAAAATGGTTCGGCACAGCCAAGAAGGGCCAAAAGGCCTGTTTTCTGTGCTGTAGTTTCTATGGTTTTCTATGGTTTCTATATACAAGTACTTGGATAGACAGGGACTGATTAGGGATAGTCAACATAGCTTTGTGCGTGGTAAGTCATAAGTGACTAATCTTGTAGAGTTCTTCGAGGAAGTTACCAGGAAAGCTGATAAAGGCAAGGCAGTGGATGTTGTCTACGTGGACCTTAGCAAAACCTTTGACAAGGTCCCACATGGGAAGTTGGTCAAGAATTTTCAGTTGCTTGGCATTCAAGATCAGGTAGTAAATTGCATTAGACATTGGCTTTGTGGGAGAAACCAGAGAGTGAATGCTTCTCTGACTGAAGGCCTGTGACTAGTGGCGTGCCACAGCGATAGATGGTGGATCCACTGTTATTTGTCATCTATATCAAAGAGTACAGAGAAAATTTACAAGGATATTGCCAGGGCTTGAGGACTCTAGGTCTTTAGGTATAGGGAAAGGATGAAAAGGTTAAGACTTCATTCTTACAGCATAGAGGAATGAGGGGAGATTTGACAGGGAAATACAAGATTATGAGGGGTATAGATTGTGCAATTGCAAGCAGGCTTTTTCCACCGAGATTGGGTGAGACTATAACTGGAGGACATGGGTTAAGAGTAAAAGGTGAAATGTTTAAGGGGAACATGAGCGTGGATTTCTTCCCTCAGAGCATGGTGAGAGTATGGAATGAGCTGCCAGTGGAATGGTGGATGTGGGTTCAGTTTCAACATTTAAGAGAAATTTGGTTATGTACATAGAAGGGAGGGGTATGGATGGCTATGGTCGGGAGCAGGTCGATGGGACTAGGAAGATGAATAATTCAGCATAGACTAGATGGTTCAAAGAGCATGTTTCTGTGCTGTAATGTTCTTTGACTCTATAACTAAGAGATTCACATTGATGTTGCTTGGAGCTGATTCCCTTGGATTATTTCTTTCTGTACATCTGAGGGTGAGGATATACAGTATCTGATAGAAAGATGTAAAATTATAAGAGGCACAGTCAAGGTAGGTAGAATATTTCCTAGGGCTGAAATGTCAAACACTCAAGGGTTTAGCTTTAAGAGAAAAATTCAAAGGAGACTTATAGGCAAGTTTTAGAGGGAAGTGTCTGGACTGCGCTGGTAGGGTAAGTGGTCAAAGCAGATACAATATTGACGTTTCAGGGGCATTTAAATTGACAAGTGAATAATTAAATAATATATACCACATGCAGGAAGATGTGCTGTTTAAATTAAATGTACATTTATTAACTTTAATATTGTCAAGACTTAGGAATGAAACACCATAGTGCAGTAGGAGTTTTCTGAATTAGATGTAAGGAACACAGTGAGTGACATTAGCATAGGAATTCTAAACAAGCATGTTCACGCCATTCAAAATACATACTGTATGTCGTCTCCCACTAAAAGAATATTAAAAAAGAATTTGACAGGAATCTGTTCAATATTAGTGCAATAGTATAACTCGTTCTCTGACAATGTATTCCTCAAGTACACCCATACAATACTGACATATATCATTATCAAAATGCAAGCATTGCAACTTGTTTCACAGATATGAATTAAAGATTCTCATGAGACAATTTCAGATACAGATTGTTAAATTATTTAATTATGTCCATGGGTAAAATTTGTAAATAGTCCCTGGATTCAAGCAATTTAATTGAAGTTGTTATGCAAGCATTGAAGTAAAACTTCAGTGGACTGCTATATGCCGAGCTCATTTCCATTACACTGTCTGTTGCAAGGACAAGCCCTCCAACACAAATTGAGTCCCATGGGAGGTTTGCATTCTATTGAATGCTTCCATGTAATGCCTTTAATTATACAGCAGCAACTCATTCATTAATGCTCCGGCTTCTCAAAGAGTCTGAGTAAACAGAGATTGATGAGCTAGTTAAATTTAAACAGGTTGCAATTGGCAAGGGTGACATAGAAAAACATGGATTAAAGTGTGGAATCACACTCATGTCCGAGATCAATTTCTTATAAATTCAAAAATCTTTTAGTAAGTATTAAACTAGCAAAATCAATATTATCTCACTTTACACCAGGATACCACAGAAATAGATGAGGTTACAAACACAGATGGACGATATACGTTTCCAATGTACTAAAAGTTTGAATCTACTGCATGGTGACTTAATGTAAATTTGTGATTTTTATTTCAAGGCATCCATACCTGAATGAACACTTTTTATTTATTTTAGTTTATTTAGAGATGCAGAATTGTAACAGGCCCACCTACCCCTCAAGCTCATGCCACCTAATTACACCTATATGACCAATTAACCTAGTAACCGTACATCTTTGGAATGAGGGAGGAAACCAAAATACCCAGAAGAAATCCATGAAGTCACAGGGAGAACATATAAGCTTCTTACATAGACTGCTGTGAAATCGAACCCAGATCGCTGGTGCTTTAATAGCATACTACCCTTGTTGCCACTTCTATGCACGTTCCACGCCAGTGCAGAAAGCACGTTGAGTATAAAGGTAAGTTCAATCCATGTTCAGTGCCCAATTGACAGTTGTTCTGCAACATTAATTCATAGAATAGAAGTGGAAAGAGTGAGCAGCTTCAAGTTCCTGGGTGTCAAGATCTCTGAGAATCTAACCTGGTTCCAACATATCGATGTAGTTATAAAGAAGGCAGGGCACTTTATTAGGAGTTTGAAGAGATTTGTCATGTCAACAAATACACTCAAAAACTTCTATGGTTGTACCGTGGAGAGCATTCTGACAGGCTGCATCACTGTCTGGTATGGAGGGGCTACTGCACAGGTCTGAAAGAAGCTGCAGAAGGTTGTAAATTTAGCCGGCTTCATCTTGGGTACTACCCTACAATGTACCCAGGACATCTTTAGAGAGTGGTGTCTCAGAAAGGCAGCATCCATTATTAAGGACCTCCAGCACCCAGGGCATGCTCTTTTCTCACTATTACCATCAGGTAGGAGGTACAGAACCCTGAAGGCACACACTCAGTGATTCAGGAACAGCTTCTTCCCCTCTGCCATCTGATTCCTAAATAGACATTGAATCTTTGCGACACTACCTCACTTCTTTAATGTATATTATTTCTGTTTTTGCACTTTTTAAAAAATCTATTCAATATACGTAATTGATTTGCTTGTTTATTATCATTTTTTTGCTGTTAGATTACGTATTGCATTGAACTGCAGCTGCTATGTTAACAAATTTCACATCACAT
Source organism: Mobula birostris (assembly GCF_030028105.1). Classification (NCBI taxonomy): domain Eukaryota; kingdom Metazoa; phylum Chordata; class Chondrichthyes; order Myliobatiformes; family Myliobatidae; genus Mobula; species Mobula birostris. The sequence goes on from NC_092377.1 coordinate 55,740,447, forward strand.
GCCAGTGATAATAAACCTGATTCTGATTCTGTAACATGCTGCATGCTCCATACAAAAGAAAATGATTCGTAAGTACTGAGACAAGCTTCACAACTGTGATTTTAAAGCAATCAACAATTGCTTGTAGGTTTATCAATGTATCGGTTAGAAGAAAGCTTTTTGCTCCTTCCAAACTTGCAGTCCTCCAAAAACATTTCCCATCTCTGATCTCCTATACACTACATCCCCCTACTCTGACTACATTACTGCAGTTGAGTCCATTTTATAATGCCTGAGATCTGGAATCTTATCCCTAAGTATCTCTGACTTCCTATTTACCTATCTCACCCACTTCATTGTTCAAGCCTTTGGCTCATGTTGTCTATTTGTTAGGAAGTTTTACTTTAAATTTTGCTATATTGAAGGCACTATATAAATGAACATTGTGGCTGAGGATGCTTTTAGTGGTGAGATGGGACAATAGCTGAGCCTTGTCATGAACCAAACCTGATACTTGAGATCTTTTGATCTAGTTGCTATAAAGGCAGCACAGAGGACCACTGAAGATAAATGGACAATGACTGTAGTCGGAAACCTGTCACAAGTAATCTAATTTGTTGCATGTGGTTGCATCCCCAATGTATTTTGAAAGAACAGATTCCTTTCTCATTTTTGAACTAGCAATGGAAATACATTGGCATCTATGTACTCTCTGGTGGCCTCCAATGATAGTAAATCCTTGAGTTTACTCCTCTTCATTCCTGAGGGAAGGGAATAGGGACGTTCTCCAAATGTACTGGGCCCTATTTAAATATTTTCAGCTGTCATTTTACAAGGCATTCTCTCACATGCCTTGTTGCCATTGGAGCTTCTTGACAGCTGGTGACCTACTATTGCCCTCAATGGAAAGACATCCTTGCCTGCTATATTGAATTGATAAACAGAACTGACTGACATTGAATTTGCAGGCTAGGTTATTTTTACCAGATTAAAGGTCCATGATGCTTTGCACACTAATATGAGTGCCAAAATGCAAAGAATGTGATAAAGGCTCTAAAAATGAGATTAAAATTGCATTTGGATTTATGTTGAATGTTGCTTGATAATTCTGAAATCAGTTTCTCTGTTGCATTGCTACATGAATGGCAGAAGAAAGGCAGCCTGGAGTCATGAATATTACATATTCTCATTGAAGTAATCTTTTGAAGTACACTGTCTCCTATTGTACATAATAAGACACAGTAATCTACAATGCATTCATGCTAGAATGGGCTAGCTGCAGTGTGATTAGCAGCACTCTTGATACAAAACCACTTCATCGACAAGATTTAGGACTAATATGATGAATATAACAAAAAAGACTTTTGGTGGAGGGCTTCTTTTAATTGGACGTCACTTCATATATAAATGTACTGTGCACATAAAAACCACAATGAGATTTATGTTAACTCTCTCATCAGAGGAGCATGTTACTTCTTGCATGCTCGACTTCAGTTGCTTATCAATCCAGTAATGTTCGTTCCAGCTACTCTTGCCTACTTATATATTTGTCATAGACATTGAAGTATTGAAAGCTCCCATCTTACCTTCACAAAAAAGATGACACCTATAACTGTTCTTGGGCCTTATTTTGATGTTACCAATACTTCCCAATACAGATCAATGAATTATGATTCATTCATTTATTAAAGCTTTAATTAATCCATAACATTTCAATTTACTCTATTATAACAAAAATATTTACATTGATGATTTCTAAAATAATTGATAAATTTTCTCCAATCAACAATCACAAATTGGTTGCAAAGACTTGTGCATATCTCTCTGAATATTGCAAACTGTTGAGACACAGTTGACCATTTAAATCTGTTATTTAAAGGATTTTCCTATAAAATAGCGTGCATATTATACAAATAAATAGTAACAGCAGCTGCAAAGGAAAAGTCTGCATTTTCAACCATTCCTACCAACTCTCTAATGGATATCACCTACCAGAAAGCATCAAACTGTATGAGGAATAATCTAATGGAAAGAGAAGAACTTTAAGCTTAACTAAACTCATCTTTTAGATAATGGAACTACCTTTAATATCTGAAACATTGTATCAAATTATTAAATTGAGATTTTCTACAGTTTAAAACCATAGCTAATTATTGCAACACTAATAACCTCATTACAATTATATCTATAATAAAAACATAGGAAAACCTGTAAAGTTTTGTGTATACAATGACATTCCAACTAATTCAGAAAGCAGTATTGCAAAGTTTGTATTTTGTACTATTTTGATTATTCACTTTAATACCAATGCCCTGTGAAGAGAGGAACTTAGAATCGCAAAAGACCTGCATTCATTTCTTCCTGCAAGTTGGCAATCTTTATAGTTTTGTTCTATTTTCATTTTGGTACTGAAGTATGTAGATGAATAAAAGATAACAGAGCTTTATTTGTCTACCTTTTGCCACTTTGGTCTGCTTCTCTGCTGCATGACTCAATGTTTCTTTATTTGTGCACTTGTTTGAATAGCTCTGTGGGCAGACAAACACTTGAAACACATGTATATTCTATTATATTTTTAGAATGTATTTTAATTGCACTCTTTATAAGGCTTTGTTTATTAGTGTTATTAAAGTTAAAAACTCATTTGTTGACAAAAACTTATTTGTTAGCTTCTTTTTAACAATGAATTTGCTTCTGGACCACCTCAGATAAAGAATTTCATGTACAGAATAGAAGAGGAAACACTGGGTCATATCCCAAATACCATATCCTATATATGTGCAACTACAGTCAATGATCAAGTACAGCTACCACACAAGATATGCCTTTGAGGGAAGAAAGTCTACTTTTCCTTCATTGCTGACCCATATGTAACTTCAAAACAGCAGCAAAGCAAATTATTTAACTGCCTTTAAAAAATAACCCAATCAACCACTCAATGTGTGGATGATAATTGAGAATGCATCACTGTGATCCATATCTTATGAATGAAAGAAAAATATCCAGGGGAAAAGACAGATTGAGTGTCAGTTTTTGCAGAAAGCAAAAGCTTCTCACCAGTTCCATAATGGAGGATTTAACTATGTTCAAGATTATAAATGAAGGTGATGTATCCACAAGGAAAGGCGTGACAAGACTGACATTTATGAGCATAGGGGATTCCAACCCCAACCTTGCTCAGAGCCTGGAGCTCAGTTTGCCACCATTGGCCAGTAGGTATGGAGGTGCTGTCATTACAGTGAAATGCAGAAGCCAGTTCATGAAGAACACAATTCGACTGGAGGACACTGCAGGTGCTCCTGGGCTAGTCAGGCTGCTAAGCTGCATCTTGAAAATTTTGATGTCACTTTCCATTACGCTGCTGTGTCTGGATTGCTGTGTTTGTAGTTGTGCTCTCTAGCATGACCAGGAAGAACATAAGACCATGAGATATAAGAGCAGAATTAGGTCATTCTGCTCATCGAGTATACTCCACCATTGAAACATGACTGATTTTTTTTCTCCCTCTCAACACCTTTCTCTTGTCTTCTCTCCATAACCTTTGCTCTATTGCTAATCAAGTACCTATAAACCTGCTTTAAATATTAGATTAGATTATGAGGACACGCAGTCCTCTTTTATTGTCATTTAATAATACATGCATTAAGAAATGATACAATGTTTCTCCAGAATATCAGAGAAACACATGACAAACAGACTGAAAAACTGACAAAACCACATAATTATAACACATAGTTACAACAGTGCAAAGCAATACCGTAATTTGATAAAGAACAGACCATGGGCATGGTAAAGTCTCAAGGTCTCTCAAAAGTCCCATCATCTCACACAGATGGTGAACCTCCAGCGCTGCAAACTTGCCGATGCAGCATCCTGGAAGCATCCGACCACAGTCCAACTCAGAGTCCGTCCGAAAACTCCGAGCCTCCGACCAGCACTCCGACACCGAGCATCCAGCACCACCTCTGCCAAGCGCTTCGACCCCGGCCCCGGCAACAGGCAGTAGGCAAAGCCGAGGATTTGGAGCATTCCCCTCCAGAGATTCTCGATCGCACAGTAGCAGCAGCAGCGAAGCGGGCATTTCAGATGTTTCTCCAGGTGTTCCTCTGTGCTTCTCACGGCTATCTCCATCAAATCAGGATTGTGCACGGCCCCCTAGTTAACACATACGATATCATTCAGAATGGCTGCACATGCTGTGTCGCACTGCCATCTTCTCCTCCCTCCTCTGACTTGGCCTGCACAGCCATTTGTGGCAATGAATTCCACAGATTCACCACCTCCTAGCTAAGGAAATCCCTCCTTATATCTCCTCTCAAGTGACATCCTTCTATCAGAAGATTGACCCTTCTATTCCTACACTCTTCCACTATTGGAAACATCCTCTGTAGTTCCACTATATCGAATGCTTTCAATATTCAATAGGCTTTGATAAAATCCACCACCCCCTCCATTCTTCTAAACAGTAAGTACAGATACAGAGCCATCAAATGCTCCTCATATATTAATCCTTTCATTCTCAGGACCATTCCTGTAAATCTCCTCTGGACCCTCTCCAATGCCAGCACATCGCTTCTTAATTATGGGGCCCAGACTGCTCACAATACTCCAAAAGCAGTCAGATCAATAGCTTATAAAGCCTCAGCATTACATTCTTGCTTTTATGCCCTAGCCCTCATGAAATGAGGAGTCAAGGACAGAAGGTCTTTGTTCCCTTGTGTTATCTTCCCATCTGGCTCAGCAGAAAGAGCACATTGGTCATGAAAACAGTTTCTGAATGAATACATCATGCTGGTTTCCACAATGAGTGATCTTGACCATGAGGTTTCTTTGATGGTGGTCACACAACATCAGTGCTCTTACGGCATGACAGCCTTTGGAAGTTGATTGACAAGCAATCTTATAGAGGTGTAAAATGTCATGATAGGGAATAATGCATTCATTCTTTCTTCAGGATTGGGAATGAAGAACTAACGGGAATAGGTTTAAGTTAAGATGGGAAAGATTTAATTGGGACCTGAGAGGAAACTTTATTTTGTCTTGCACAAAGTATATCTGTATGTAAAGTGAATTGCCAGATGAAACAGTTGACGCTGGTATATTAATAACTTTATAAAGGCAGCTGGACATGTACATGGATAGGAAAGGTTTAAAGGATTATGGACCAAATGCTAGAAAATGGGTCTAGCTTCTATAGGCATCTGGGTTGGCATGGACCAGTGGGGTAGAAGTGCCTGTTTCTGTGCTGTATGACTTTAACTGTACCAGTTCTAGAATCCTAGACTTGGCCTGAGAATTAAGACTTGTAGTTACAGACCTCTGTAAGTATCCTCACTTCAAGGAGGTTATAGCGTATCAACCTATAACTTAAAAACTAATTTACTGAACTACCTTAGTCTCTTTTCTGAAGGGCTTTAGCTGTCAATAATCACTGTTTCAAGCGGTGAGGTCCCCTTCCCAACCAAGGAGGAGACACTTCTAGTTAATGAAGAAGATTAAACACACTTATTTTGAGGAATAATCTAACAGAGATTATAATTCTACAAAGGAGTTCAAACCTCCTACAATTCTTACAAATTATAAAAACCATACCATCTCTAATCATCATCATCATCATCACTGCTGTCTTTATCACCAATATCCAACTCCACCCTTGTGAATGGTACCTTCACTATAAATATTAAGACCAATGCCAAATTGAGGATCAAAAACAAATTTTTGAAATAACTTAATTCCAACTCTGTCTAACAGAAAGGACTGGTGGCACAGCAGCGTAGCAGTTAGTGTGTTGCTATTACAGCCCAGTGTGTTCCAGAATTCAGAGATCAATTCTCTCATAGTTCTGTGGGGAGTCACTGTACACTGCCTCCATGGAATGCATGGGTCTTCCCCAGGTGGTTCAATTTCTTACCGCAGTCCTAAGACATCCCGGGTTGATGAATTGATCATTGTAAATTGACCTATGATTAGGTTATAGTTAATCAGGGTTGTCGGGGGTGATGTGGGTCGAAGGGCCAAAAGGACCTGCTCCCACTATAGTGCTAACATTAAATAAAAATTTAAATTATCAAGTACATTATTGATTCAGCTCTAATCTTCCCTTCCATTTTGCCAGAACTCACAGCTTTGAAGATAGAACACTTTACTGTGGATAGTTCAGATAGGGATGTAGACAAAAACTGCAAGACCTGAAGACAGCTGGTACACAAGCAGCAGAAGATCATTTGTAATTAATGAGCATCCATTTAACCCCATTAGAGGGACACTCCTTCAGAGCAACAGTTGATCTATAGCTGATCTGATAAATGGAAGATTTGCATCTCTGAGTAATTGGGTTTCTTCTAAACCTGTCAGGAAAAGAGTGCCCCAATGAGTTTATCTTGCAAAATTCTTTTATTGCACTGTGGTGACACCTAGTTACAAACGGATATAAAATACACAGCTCTTTACATAATAGTAGTTCAGGTGTTGTCAACCACTCCTTTTTGTTCATTTTGCTGAGTCATTTTAATGATGAAAGTGCCATGCAAATTAAAGTTATTTCCTAAAGGCACCCAACTTGTACAGTTTACAGTTTGGGACATGATTTTGTCATTAGTGGTAAAAAGGTTAGGACCACCCACTTGAGAAATTATATTGCCATCAGTCAAACAGCAACGAAGGGACATTTTACTGGGAGCAACTTTAAAAAAATGTCAAAACTATTAGAGAAAAAGTTGATCAAAGAACATATAGAATAAATTGCCAGTTCATTATAGGTCAAGATATTTTCATCTGTTTACCGCATGAAGATTACTTGTTACAATATAAATGCCCACCAACATTTGATGCCACTGAGCTGATTAGATGAAAGTTTAGATAAATAAATGGTACTGTTTTTGTTTTGTGATTTGAGTTGCTCACTGCAATATAGACAACTTGCTTTAGGCACATATAACTGTAAATTAAATTCTTTCCAAAAGGTTAGTTTGATTTTTTTTCTCTCTCAAAAAAGCCCTTTGTTCTATCTGGTTTTGTCATTTGGCATAAACTCACAAAGTCAAAGGCCAGCCTTAAGTATCTCTTTGTTGTATCTCATTATCGGATGTAATTACATGTCAGTGTAGAAATACGTCCTTGGTGGCTTGTGCTAAATGTGCAATAAAAGAGGCTCCAATTGGTTTATTTGAAGTTAATGGAATGGAATTGCAAGAACACTGTACAATCACCATCTCTGTACTATTGTCTGTCTAATCCAAGTGACCAAGGTTAAATTTGTCTCCAGAAGCCTAACTTCCCCACTGGCGGAGGTTAAGCGAATATACCACATCTATGGTTTTCATTGCAGTGTGCAATGTTATCAGGGCCGCACTGAGAATATTGGAGGTAGGACTAAATTATAATTTTTTTCAGAGTTTTGTAAAAACCTGTTCAAGTATAATCATTTATTATGTAAACCAAATCTCCTTGATTTACCAAGGATGAGCAAGCTGATGCAGCTCATTATATATTTTGTTATAGGATTTACTCACTTTTTCTTTTAAAACCACACTCCACAAAAACCCATAAGTTGTGTTTCTGTCACTGTAGTGAAGTGTGATGTTATTTAGGAAAAGCCCATTACTGCAAACAATTAGATTACTGTTCTTGGTATTGTGCCAGCCATTACAAGTGGCAAATCCAAGTATCATTAGTTGATGTTTCTATGGCAACACCTCCTTAATGTACCCAGTAACGTGTTTGATAAGCAATCCATAGTATTGCTTTGAATGCAGAGAGAAAAGAAAACGTTTCCTCTCAACTCCTCTGCATTGCAAGCACGTTGTGGATTTACAGTTTTGTTTTATTTCAGATTAGCAGGTACTCAATCTTTCGACTGGAGACCAAAATGAGAGATTAGGCAATTTCACCACCACAAAGAATAGTTTCCACAGCACGGTAAAAGCAGCATCATTCTGCAACTGCCACGGGTAGACACCGATTAATTAAAACCTGCATTAGCAATGCTCCATTTCGGTCACAGAAAAATAAGACCATTCAAGCAAAGAGGAACACAAGAAGGATTTCTGTGAATATGGAATGATGAATAAAGCAAATAAACTCAATCAAAGTAGAAAATAGATAGAATGTATCGTATGTAACAGGTAACATGCTGTTCATTAGAAGAAACTTCTGAGCTTACAGATAGCAAACGAAGAAATGCAGGTTAGATTAATTAGAGAATAGATGGTAGCTGTAGAATTAGGTATTTAAATTTATTGATAGCCAGTCTGTTTTCCAGATTGAGTTATGAACAACTATATGAAGTTATATGAAAATTATGATTTTGAATTTTTCCATCAACAATTTGAGAACCAGTTAGCTTATTGAGCTTGGAGAGTAGCTGGGTGACAGGAGAATAGGACTCTGTTATTGCTTTAATGGTAATGGTAAATAAATTTTAATGGTATTAAAACAGCATCCAAAAACTATTTGTAAAAGACTCACAAAGAATATGAATTTTATTTGAGAAGGGACCAGATTGAGTCAGTTTCAGCACAGCACTACACCATCAATGTGACAGAAGTTCTTGCAGGTGCTGGTAAAAAATCGCTAATCCTGCAAAGCTGATTCCCAATTCCTGGGTAACTGCACCCCACTAGTGAATTCTGGAGTCTTAGAATAGAAATCTGCCTGGTGAATGTGTCAGCTTAAACCGGCACAGGTCCAAGGGGCCTATTCATTACAGCTGATGTGATCAGAAGTATAAGTACAAAATAATCTCCTTCTTTGATTCACAGAGTCACAGAGAGAATGCTGCTCAGCCTCAGTGGAAAGCTTGGATTACTTCATTGAAATCTAATAAAGAGCTCCTGTAAAAGACGAGTGGAGCAGCAATCAGTCAAATCCTGGGCATATATTGTTCCCATTAGGCAGGGAAGACAGGAATTTAACAGCTCCCCAATAGTTTACATAAGGCAAAGGAGCAGAATTAGGTCCTTTGACCCATCGAATCTGCTCCACAATTCATTCATTTTTGATTTACTTCATTCAACCCCATTCTCCTGCCTTCTCCCCATAACCTTTAATGCCCTGACTAATCAAGAACCTATCAAATTCTGCTTTAAATATGCTCAAGTACTTGACCTCCACAGCCACCTCTGGCAATGATTTCCACAGATTCATCACCCTCCAGCTAAAGAAATTCCTTATCATCTCTGTTCTAAATGAATAGGCCTCTATTCTGACACTGTGCTCTCTGGTCCTAGACGCCCGCTATAGGAAACAACTGCTGCACATTCACTATGTATGGGCCTTTCAGTATTCGATAGATTTCAATGAGATGCGCCTCATTCTTGTGAACTCCAGTGAGTGCAGGTACAGAGCCATCAAACGTCCCTTTCATTTGCAGAAACATTCTCGTGAACCTCCGCTGGGCCCTCTCCAATCCCAGCACATCTTAGATAAAGGGCTCAAAGCTGCTCAAAATACTCTTAAGTGTAGTCTAACCACATTCTTGCATCACAATTTTGCTCTTATATTCTTGTGCTCTTGAAATGAATGTTAACATCGCATTTGCCTTCCTTACCAATGACTCAACCCTGCAAGTTAACTTTTAGAAAATCCTGCACGAGGACTCCCAAGTCCCTTTGTACCTTTAATTTTTGAATTTTGTCCCCATTTATAAAATAGTCTATGCCTTCATTCCTTGGTACTGCATCGGCAAGTTGGCAGCGCTTGGATGTTCATGGCGGGGAGAGTTCCTCCCTCCTGCCACCTGCGTGAGATGATGAGTCTATCGGGATTTTGAGACTTTTTTTTACCATGCCCATGGTCTGCTCTTTATCAAATTATGGTATTGCTTTGCATTGTTGTAACTATATGTTATAATTATGTGGTTTTGTCAGTTTTAGTCTTGGTTTGTCCTGTGTTTTCTTGTGATGTCATTCTGGAGGAACATTGTATCATTTTTTAATGCATGCATTTCTAAATGACAATAAACGAGGACTGAGTGTCCTCATAATCTAATCTAATCTTGTACCAAAGCACATGACCATACACTCCCCTACACTATATTCTATCTTCCACTTCTTTGGCCATTCTCCCAATCTATCCAAGTCCTTCTGCAGACTCCATGCTTCCTCTCAACACCACATGCCTCTCCACCTATCTTTGTATTATTCACAAACTTGGCCACAAAGCAATCAATTTTGTCATTCAAGTCATTCATATATAACGTGAAAAAAAGCAGACCCAACACCAACCCCTGAAGAACGCAATAGTCACCAGCAGCCAAACAGAAAAGGTGCCCTTTATTCCCACTCTTTGCCTGTTACCAGTCAGCCCGTCTTCTATCCATGTGCTCTTTCCTTGTTAAGCAGCCTCATTTGTGGCTTCCCTTTTTGCATGAAGTTGGGGCCATTCCAACTATATGTTGACTTTGCAGGGAAATGCTGTTCCTCCCAAGGACAGTATTTCCAGTTTCAAACTTTGTAAGCTCTTTTTGTCCAATTCCACTTTGAGCAAGGACATGAAGCCAATGATTGCCAATATTAACTCCAGTCCTTATTGGTTAACTTATTGTTAATTGTTATTTATCACTTGGAACAGTAGGAACACCTGAGGATTTGTATAAACCTTTTGATGGCAATTCATCTCGAGAGTTAATATGATCACCAGATATTTTAATATTATTTTATTATTTGTTCCTAAACATTAGTTTATTATCAATGTATAACTAATATTATCTTCATATAAAATAGGTCTTTTAATGTTGGTGCATTCCATTTAAATTACTTTAGGCCAATTAAAAATAAATCTCATTTAAACACAGTTTTAGTCGTGTTGTTAACCGCTAATAGATTACTAATAATTCATATTTTAAAGTTAAGTCTGGTATTATCTTAATATTTTAAATATTTGAATTTGAAAAAAATATTTTGATTCATATTTACATACAATTTATATTTGTTTATATTTGTTTATAATTGTTTATATATAATTCTGAATATTAGAGCCATTCGGGATATTTTGGAAGTTTTGAGGGACAGTTGACCTTGGAGAGAGGACATAAATGTTTGTGTAAGGTTTTTTTAAGTGATATTGGGGTGGTTCTCATCCCGCGACCCCACACCCAACCAAAATACTACAAAATGTCAGCATTGCCTCTCAGATGAGGTTTGAAGAAGAAGGTTCTTACTAGGATTCAAACAAGTTAAATTCAGATATGGTGTCAATGGAGAGTATGGGTGGTGACCAAACACAACTATAGCATTATAAAATATTCACACACTTATTTTGTCTTTTTAGTAATAGCACGTCTGAAAGGAAAGAAAACTGCCTTTTAAACTCACGGGGAGCATAGGCCATCAACTTTTTGCTGTTGATGTTTCTGTAGCAGGCAATTTCTTTTTTTACAAGGTCAAATTGCTAGCTCGACACTCAACCCAGCACGGATGGAAAGCATGCCAGGGGAGCTGGCTGGGTTCGAACTCGGGAGCCTTCGCTCCAAAGTCCGGCGCTGATGCCACTACGCCACCAGCTGGCATGTCTAGCCTGATAATACTTGATGTTGTTTATTTTATGCAAACAGATTTAATTAATCACTTGAATTGTTTGTTGGGATGGAGGGTCATTGGGTTGAAGTGTTAATACTGATCCTTGCTCTGTTGATTCTACCTCTGAGCAAGCAGTTCCAACACATTTTAATTTCAGATTTCCAGTACCTACATTATTTCAGTTTTGTATTATTTATGTATTCACTACTTTAACTTATGTAAGTGTCGATGTGTGCAATGAATCAAGTGCTTGGTCAAGGCCTTAAGCTTCTGGTGTTTCTCCTCCTTGCCAATGACAATCTTTGCCGAACTGTTCCCTGAGTTGTCTATAAAGTTTTTCTTTTCTTGGCAATGTTTCTACTTGTTACTTAGACCTCCTTCAATGAATATTCCTAAAGCATTATGACTGTTTGGCTCCACATTGTCAACCATCTTACAATCTTACATCCTCTTGCTATCTTTTCTGTTACTTCTGCTCTTTTTCAGTACATGGACCTCCATGCAGAAGCTTGCTGGTGGAGGACTATCTCCCTGAGGGATGGGATGAGTGTACCATCAATCAACCTACACATCTCACGCCCCAATGCAAATAATGAGAACTAACCTAAGTTGGATTATGACTTAAAGAGCAATCAAACAACAGAGCAACAGTAAATATTTTCTCACAATTAATAAATACCATTTGAGGCAAAGTTAACACCATCACATTGGCGGCAATAGAAATGAGGCTTTATTAATTCCAATATTCCCAGCAGCTATTATATTAAGGTTGCTATGACTGGGGGGTGGTAGTGGCGATAAGCTCACACTACCTATTAAATGCTCCCAATGGCTTGTGTCTCAAGTAGACTCTGAGGAATAAGTCCAGCTCCTGGCCTTCATGTGTAGTTTAGCTACTAAGCCCACTGGAACCGTCCCTACTGTCAGCAGATGGGGTTCATCAGCCATAGTTGATAACTGTTCTAGAAGGTGGAAAATTCTGATTTCAAATCTCCACTGCCTTGTGGCTATATCCACTCATGGGGAAAGCTTCAGGAGTAAACCACAGGGAAAAATCCGGAACTGGAGTCCCTAAGACAGTCCTACATTGAGTTTAACACTGACCGGCAACTCCTGCAATGCTGCTGTTGCCAAGCTGTATGTCCAATCCAATTTACTACTTCATCTTGAATGCCAAGCAACTGAACCTTCATCACCAACCTCCCATGCAGGACCTTGACAAATGCCTCGCTAAAATTTATGGAGGCAACATCCACCACCTTGCCTTTATCAACTTTTCTGGTAACTTCCTCGAAAAACTCTGGAAGATTGGTTACACACAAAGCTATGTTGGCTATCCCTAATCAGTCCCTGTCCTTCCAAATACTTGTAAGTCCAGTCACTTAGAATGCCTTAGAAACATAGAAAACCTACAGCACAATACAGGCCCTTCGGCCCACAGAGTTGTGCCAAACATGTCCCAACATTAGAAATTACTAGGCTTATCTATAGCCCTCTATTTTACTAAGGTCCATGTACCTATCTAAAAGTCTCTTAAAAGACCCTATCATATCCACCTCCACCACCATTGCCGGCAGCCCATTCCACGCACTCACCACTCTCAGAGTAAGAAACTTACCCCTGACATCTCCTCTGTACCTACTCCCCAGCACCTTAAACCTGTGTCCTCTTGTGGCAACCATTTCAGCCCTGGGGAAAAGCCTCTGACTATCCACATGATCAATGCCTCTCATCACCTTATACAACTCGATCAGGTCACCCCTCATCCTCCGTCACTCCAAGGAGAAAAGCTGAGTTCACTCAACCTATTCCCATAAGGCATGCTCCCCAATCCAGGCAACATCTTTGTAAATCTCCTCTGCACCCTTTCTATGGCTTCCACATCTTTCCTATAGTGAGGCGACCAGAACTGAGCACAGTACTCCAAGTGTGGTCTGACCAGGATCCTATATAGCTGCAACATTACCTCTCGGCTCCTAAATTCAATTCCACAATTGATGAAGGCCAAGACACTGTACATCTTCTTAACTGCAGAGTCAACCTGCGCAGCTGTTTTGAGTGTCCTATGGACTTGGACCCCAAGATCCCTCTGATCCTCCACACTGCCAAGAGTCTTACCATTAATACTATATTCTGCCATCATATTTGACCTACCAAAATGAACCATTTCACACTTATCTGGGTTGAACTCCATCTGCCACTTCTCAGCCCAGTTCAGCATCCTATCAATGTCCCGTTGTAATTTCTGACAGCCCTCCACACTATCCACAACACCTCCAACCTTTGTGTCATCAGCAAACTTACTAACCCATCCCTCCACTTACTCATCCAGGTCATTTATAAAAATCACGAAGACTAAGGGTCCCAGAACAGATCCCTGAGGCACTCCACTGGTGACCAACCTCCATGCAGAATATGACCTGTCTACAACCACTCTTTGCCTTCTGTGGGTAAGCCATTTCTGGATCCACAAAGCAATGTCCCCTTGGATCCCATGCACTTACTTTCTCAATAAGCCTTGCATGGGTACCTTATCAAATGCCTTGCTGAAATCCATATACACTACATTTACTGCTCTTCCTTCATCAATGTGTTTAGTCACATCCTCAAAAAATTCAATCAGGCCGTAAGGCATGACCTGCCCTTGACAAAGACATGCTGACCACTCCTAATCATATTATACCTCTCCAAATGTTCATAAATCCTGCCTCTCAGGATCTTCTCCAACAACTTACCAACCCTTGAGGTAAGACTCACTGGTCTATAATTTCCTGGGCTATCTCTACTCCCTTTCTTGAATAAAGGAACAACATCCGCAACCTTCCAATCCTCCGGAACCTCTCCCGTCCCCATTGATGATGCAAAGGTCATCACCAGAGGCTCAGCAATCTTCTTCCTTGCCTTCCACAGTAGCCTGGAGTACATCTCATCCAGTCCTGGCGACTTATCTAACTTGATGCTTTCAAAAAGCTCCAGCATATCCTCTTTCTTAATATTTACATGCTTAAGCTTTTCAGTCTGCTGCAAGTCATCACTGCAATCACCAAGGTCCTTTTCCATAGTGAATACTGTACTGAAGTAAAGTATTCATTAAGTACCTCTGCTATTTTCTCCGGTTCCGTACATACTTTCCTACTGTCACACTTTCACGTCTTATCCTTTTGCTCTTCACATACTTGTAGAATGCCTTGGGGTTTTCCTTAATCCTGCCCGCCAAGGCCTTCTCATGGCCCCTTCTGGCTCTCCTAATTTCCTTCTTAAGCTCCTTTCTATTAGCCTTATAATCTTCTAGATCTCTAACATTACCTAGCTCTCTGAACCTTTTGTAAGCTTTTCTTTTCTTCTTGACTAGATTTATTACAGCGTTTGTACACCACAGTTCCTGTACCCTACCATAACTCCCCTGTTTCATTGGAACATACCTATGCAGAACTCCACACAAATATCCTCTGAATATTTGCAACATTTCTTCCGTACTTTTCCTTGAGAACATCTGCGTCCATTTTAAGCCTCCAATTTCCTGCCTGATAGCCTCACAATTCCTCTTACTCCAATTAAACGCTTTTCTAACTTGTCTGTTTCTATCTCTTTCCAATGCTGTTGTAAAGGAGATAGAATCATGATCATTATCTCCAAAATGCTCTCCCACTGAGAGATCTAACATCTGACCAGGTTCACTTCCCAATACCAAATCAAGTACAGCCTCTCCTCTTGTAGGCTTATCTACATATTGTGTCAAGAAACCTTCCTGAGCACACTTATCAGACTCCACCCCATCTAAACCCCTTGCTCTAGGGAGATTCCAATTGATATTTGGGAAATTAAAATCTCCCATCACGACAACTCTGTTATTATTTCACCTTTCCAGGATCTGTTTCCCTATCTGCTCCTCGATATCCCTGTTACTATTGGGCAGCCTATAAAAAACACCCAGTAGAGTTACTGACTCCTTCTTGTTCCTAACCTCCAACCACAGAGACTCTGTAATAACATTCTAATAACTTTCCCACTCTTGATGTCAGACTCACAGTCCTATAATTTTCTGTCTTATTCTTAGAGCCTTTCTTAAACAATGGAACAACATTAGCTACTTTCCAATCCTCCAGCACGTCACCATAGCTAAGGCTGTTTTAAATATCTCTGCTATAGTCCCTGCAGTTTCTGGACTAGCTTCCCACAAGGTCCAAGGGAGCACCTTGTCAGGGATTATCCACCCTAATTTACTTCAAGGTAGCAAACATCTCCTTCTCTGAAATCTGTACCAGTGTCCACAACCTTGCTGTGGCATTTTTTCACATTTATAGACTCTGTGTCTGTCCCCCGAGTAAATACAAATACAAAAAATCCATTTAAGTTCTCCATCACCGCCTTCAGCTCTATGCTTAGATTACCCGTCTAATCTTCCAGAGGACCAATTTTGTCCTTGCTATTCTTTTGCTCTTAAAATATCTGTAGAAGGCCTTAGGAATCTCCCCCACCTAGTCTGCTAGAGTAACCTCATGTCTTATTTTAGTCCTCCTCCTTTCCTTCTTAAGTGTTCTCTTTCATTTCTTATACTTCTCAAGAACCCCAAGTTCCTGCCTGCCTACTCCTGCTATGCAACTCCTTCTTTTTCTTAACCAGGGCTTCAATGTCTCTTGATAACCAAGGTTTTGTTATCCTTGCCTTTTATTCTAACAGGATCATACAAATACTGTACTCTTAAAATTTCACTTATGAAGGCCTCCCATTTATCAGGTACACCTTTGTCAGACAACAAAATGTCCCAATCCACACTTGCCAGATCCTTTCTGATACCATCAAAATTGACCTTTCCCCAATTTAGAATCTCAACCCGCAGACCAGAATTATTCTTTTCCATAAGTATCTTGAAACAGATGGCATTCTGGTCACTAGGTGCAAAGTGTTCCGCTACAGAAATTTCTGTCACCTGCCCTGTTTCATTCCCTAATAGCAGATCAAGTATCACACTCTCTCTAGTTGGGACCACTATGTACTGATTAAGGAAACTTCCCTGATCACACTTGACAAACTCTTTCCTATCCAGCCCTTTTACAGTATGAGAGTCCCAATCAATATGTGAAAAGTTAAAATCACCTACTATCACAACCTTAAGTTTCTTGAAGCAGGCTGTGATCTCTCTACAAGTTTGCTCCACTAAATACCGCAGACTGCTGGGTGGTCTATAATATAATCTCAGTAACATGGTCATACCTTCCTTATTCCTCAATTCAAAGGTATTCAAAGGTATTTAAGGGTACAATTCTACCCACAAAGCCTCACGAAATTAGCTCTCCAGGCTGCCCTGGATGACATTTTCCCTGTCTAGTAATGCCACCCCTCCTCCTTTACACCTCCTGCTCTATCACTTCTAAAACAATATAACCCCAGAATATTGAACAGCCAGTCCTGTGCCTCCTGCAATCATCTCACTGATGGCTAGAATGTCATAATTCAGCATGCGGATCCATACCTTTAGCTCATCCACCTTTCCTATAATGCTCCTTGCATTAAGATATATACAACTCAGAATTTTAGTCCTACCATGCTCAATCTTTTGATTCCTGACTTTATAGGTTTCTCCACAACCACTCAACTATCTGTTCTGGCAATCCGATTCCTATCTCTTTGCAATTCCGGTTTAAACAGCCACTCCCCCCACCCCCTTCACAGTACTAGCAAACCTTCCCTCAAGGATATTCATCCCCCTCCATTTCAGATGCAAGCCAGCCCTTCTCTACAGGTCCCACCTTCCCTGGAAGAGAGCCCAATAATCTAAAAATCTGAAGCCATCCGTCCTGCACCAATTCCTTAGCCACGTGTCAAAGTATGATCTTCCTTTTTGTCTGGCCTCACTAGCACGTGGCACAGTTGGCAATCCTGAGATGACAACTCGGGAGGTTGTGTCTTTTTCCTTAGCGTTTAACCACCTGAACTCACTTTGAACTTGTCACCCATCCTACCCATGCCATTGGTACAGACATAGACCATGACCTCTGGCTCTTTACCCTCCCACTTAAGAATGCTGTGTACACAATCTGAGATTGCCCTGGCTCTGGCACCCGTGAGGCCACCAACCATCCAGGAATCTCCGGTCCCGATGCTTTGCCATGTCTGAGTTTCCCCAGAGCCCTTTTCACCTGCTCAGTAGTGAAGGTGAGTCCATGATAACTGGAGAGTTGATGGAAGGTGGGGGCTGTGGGAAGTGAAGATGGGGACGATTGCAGCAGTATGTGAGTTGTGGATGGTAGGTGCAGGGCAAGGAGGGGATGTAGACAGTGGTAGCCTGTATTGTTTATCCACATGTTGAACTGGAAGGGGGAGGAGGGGGTAGGGGAGGTGTTGGTGCTGAGGGAGCACTGGGTACCTCAACAACTGGACTAGTGTGCTGAGGGAGCATTGGGTACCTCAACAACTGGACTAGTGTGCTGAGGGGGGTGTGAACAGGAGGGCAATTGTCAAACCTATTGAAGAATTGGTTTAGCTCATTAGCTCACTCATGGCTGCATTCCGAGGCTCTACAGCTGGGTGAGTGAAGCCAATGATGTTCTTCAAGCCTCTCCATACCTCCCGTATGCTACTCTGCCCAAGCTTGTTCTCCAGCTCGCTCCTGTCTATCTGTTTAGCCACCTTGATCTTCTCCTTTAGCTCCCTCTGCACATGTTTCAGCTCCCCCCTGTCTCCTGATCTAGAGGCTCTTTTTTTTGTTGTTGAAAAGAGCCTTTAGATCACTGGTGACCCATGGTTTGTTGTTAGGGAAGCAGTGAACAGTCCTTGATGGTATTAGTGTCCGCACAGAAGTTGATAGAGCCAGTGAATGCAATCAGTAAGTCTGTTAATGTCCTCCCCATTTGGTTCACAAAGCACATTCCAGTCAGTAACTGGTACTATATTGAGGGTCTGCGCACGTCCGGCTCCCGCGGCGCCGTGCTGCTGCCCAACCGGACGGCCGAGGGCACGGCCAAGGCGGGCGAGGACTTCGTCGGTCTCAGCGGACAGCTGCTCTTCCAGAACGACGAGACCATTTTTAACAGGCGGCGGGGGTGGGCGGCGGCAGTCACGACGAGCAGCAGGCCAGCTCCAGGCCTCGGGCCTCGCCCCCTCCGCCCTCCGCCGCCTCGCACTGGCTGCAGGCTGCCAACAGTGCGGTGGCGGCGGGCGGCCCGGGGCCGGGCCCCGGCCTCAACCTCACCAAGAGGCGGCATCGCGCCTCCCCGCACCAGCGCGGCGGCGAGCTGCGAGCACACTTCCATAGGCCAGTAACCAAGGTGATCATGCCAACGGCGGAGCAGGCGGAAGAGGAGAGATCTCCCAATGGCTGCAAAGGTGGATGAGGATGCCCAACAATGGGTAGGAAGGCTTGCGAGCACGCCGCAAGAACCGCAGTCGACCCACTACACTCAGGGCTTGTCTACCTAGCGTGTGAAGCCTGGATTCGGCGGACTGCGCGGAAGAAACCATCACTGGTTCAACGGGCAGAAAGGCGATTGTCAGCAATGCGTCGTGGAGCGCTAAGAGGGCACAGTGAGACACACAGAACACTGCTGGCCATCCACTGCATCCTGACCTATCTCCAGCTGTCTCGACTATGTCTTGCCACTGGGTCCAGATAGGCCGGGACGAGAGAGTGAGGCTGACGACCTGCACAACTCTCCCTCACTTTAATCCACGTCAAGCGCAAGTCATGACCTCAAACCCAACGCGCAACCTAAAGTCCTGTGGCGATGGGGGAGCGGCGAAGCAGCAGGTACGGATACACTGGAAGCTGTAGTCACAAACCTGCACACAGGCAGCCCAGGGCATAGGGTCGCTCTCTACTGGACCGAGGCAACAGTTGAGTTCGGCAGCCCCCTGGGTATCTGAGCAGCCCTCTTTAGGATCGCTCTGCTCACCTCCATGGAGGAAGGGGCTGGAAAAGGTGCCTCAAACATGGTCTGCTTCACCTCACCCTGGCCAGCTTACCGCGGCTGGTGGGGATCCCTCATAGCGGTCGACCTACAACAGTGAAGAAGAAAGTGATGGTGCTCAACCTTGGCACATGGAACGTGAGAACTCTGCGAGATAACGTCAAGACAGACAGACCAGAGAGAAGAACTGCACTGGTTGCAAAAGAGCTAGCTCGCTACAACATGGACATAGCAGCTCTCAGCGAAACGCGCCTAGCAGACAAGGGCCAGCTGACAGAACGTAGTGGTGGATACACGTTCTTCTGGAGTGGTCGCAGCAGTGCTGAACGACGAGAAGCAGGCGTGGGATTTGCCATCAATTCTAACCTCGCCCGTAAACTCACCAAGAACCCAGAGAGCATCAACGACCGCCTGATGACACTTCAGCTCCCACTTGCAAACAAGAAGAGTGCTACGCTGATTAGTGCCTACGCTCCCACCATGACCAACCCAGGTGACATTAACGACAAGTTCTATGAAGAACTTGACGCCGTCATCTCAGCAATCCCACAGTCAGAGAAGCTCATCGTTCTCAGGGACTTCAATGCCAGAGTAGGGACAGACTACCAGACCTGGGAAGGGACCATTGGAAGACACGGCACTGGCAAGTGTAACAGCAACGGCCTTCTGCTCCTCAAGACGTGTGCCACACACGACCTTGTCATCACCAACACCCTGTTCCGCCTACCCACCCGTAAGAAGACGTCATGGATGCACCCACGCTCGAAGCACTGGCATCTGATTGACTACATCATCACCAGGAAGAGGGACAGGATGGATGTCAGAGTGACGAGAGCCATGTGTGGTGCCGACTGCTGGACCGACCACCGCCTCATTGTGTCCAAGCTCAGGCTTTGCATTCTGCCCATGAGAAGACCCCAAGGGCAGAAGACTGCAAAGAGGCTGAATGCCTCCAAGCTGAAAAGCAGCAGGGTTGCAGAAGAATTCATCGATGACCTTGAAGGCAGACTGCCAGACACACCACAGGAAGACAGGACCAGCGTTGAGGAACAGTGGACGGCCTTCAGAGACGCTGTCTACACTACCGCCCTCGAACATCTCGGACCAGCAACCTGAAGAAACCAAGACTGGTTCGGTGAGAATGATGAAGAAATACAGGCACTACTAACGGACAAACATCAACATTACAGAGCGTATCAGAACGACCCCACGTCGCTAGCCAAGAAAGATGCCTTTACCAACGCAAGAAGAAAGGTGCAGAAAAAACTTTGCGAGATGCAGGACAGCTGGTTCAGCAAGAAGGCCGATGAAATCCAGGGCTATGCAGACAGCCACGAGTAAAGCGCTTCTACGATGCGCTTAAGGCTATATACGGACCCCAGTCCTCCGGCTCCTCACCCCTCCTCAACGCAAATGAGACGCAGCTGCTGACAGAGAAGAAGCAGATTCTGGATCGGTGGGCTGAGCACTTTAACAACGTCCTTAAGCGCCCTGCCGACATCAACGATGAGGCCATTGCCCGCCTGCCCCAGGTAGAGATCAACAAGAACCTCGACACCCTCCCCACAGTAGATGAAGTCAGGAAGGCAGTGAAGCAACTCTCCTGTGGCAAAGCACCAGGACCCGATGCAATCCCTGCTGAGGTATACAAAGCAGGAGGCCCTGTCATGATGCAAAAGCTGACTGTACTCTTCCAGTCCATGTGGAAAAAGGGACAGGTCCCGCAACAGCTGAAAGATGCCAGCATAGTCCACATCTACAAGAGGAAAGGCAACCGCCCGTCTTGCGACAACCACTGAGGCATCTCCCTCTTGTCCATTGCGGGGAAGATTCTGGCCCGCGTCCTGCTCAACCGCCTTCTCCAACACCTTGAGCAAGGTCTGCTCCCAGAAAGCCAGTGCGGCTTCCGTGCTGAACGTGGGACCGCGGACATGATTTTTGCTGCGCGCTAACTCCAGGAAAAATGCCAGGAGCAACACAGCGACCTCTTCATCGATCTAACCAAGGCTTTCGATACGGTCAGCAGAGAAGGCTTGTGGAAGATCATGGAGAAGTTTGGCTGCCCCAGCAAGTTCATCACAATCGTCTGGCAGTTCCACGACGGTATGATGGTGAAAGTTCTGGATGACGGCGACGAGTCGGAGGCCTTCCCAGTGACAAATGGCGTAAAATAAGGCTGCGTTCTTGCCCCGACTCTGTTCAGTATGGTATTCTCTGCCATGCTGACAGATGCCTTCTGTAACTACGAAGAAGGAATCCACGTCAGGTACAGGACTGACGGCAGGTTGTTCAACCTTAGGTGCCTGCAGGCAGTTACAAAGGTGCGAGAGACTGTCATCAGAGACTTGTTGTTTGCTGATGACTGCGCACTCAATGCCAGCACAGAGCAGGAGATGCAGCGTGAAATGGACTGCTTCTCACAAGCCTGCGACAACTTCGGTCTCACTATCAGCACCAAAAAGACCGAAGTTATGTACCAGCCTGCCCCAGGAAAGCCATACCAGGAGCCGCGCATCACGGTGAAGGGCCAGAACCTCCAGGCAGTCGACAACTTCACCTACCTGGGCAGCATACTCTCTCGCGCAGTGAACATAGACACTGAGGTCAACAACAGGATTGCCAAAGCCAGCGCCGCCTTTGGGAGACTCCATGAGAACGTCTGGGAGCAGAGAGGACTCAGCCTTACCACCAAGCTGAAGGTCTACTGTGCAGTGGTCCTTACCACCCTCCTTTACGCCAGCGAGACCTGGACTGCCTACAGCAGACACGCCAAACAGCTCAACCACTTTCACCTGAGCTGTCTCCGCAGACTCCTCCACATCAGGTGGCAGGACAAAGACCCCGACACGGAAATCCTGGAACAAGCTGGGCTCAGCAGCATCTATACCCTCCTGCTGAAAGCCCAAGCCAGTTGGGCTGGACATGTGGTCAGAATAGAAACATAGAAACATAGAAAATAGGTGCAGGAGTAGGCCATTTGGCCCTTTGAGCCTGCACCGTCATTTATTATGATCATGGCTGATCATCCAATTCAGAATCCCGCCCCAGCCTTCCCTCCATATCCCCTGATCCCCGTACCCACAAGGGCCATATCTAACTCCCTCTTCAATATAGTCAATGAACTGGCCTCAACTGTTTCCTGTGGCAGAGAATTCCACAGATTCACCACTCTCTGTGTGAAGAAGTTTTTCCTAATCTCGGTCCTAAAAGGCTTCCCCTTTATCCTCAAACTGTGACCCCTCATTCTGGACTTCCCCAACATCGGGAACAATCTTCCTGCATCTAGTCTGTCCAATCCCTTTAGGATTTTATACGTTTCAATCAGATCCCCCCTCAATCTTCTAAATTCCAACGAGTACAAGCCCAGTTCATCCAGTCTTTCTTCATATGAAAGTCCTGCCATCCCAGGAATCAATCTGGTGAACCTTCTTTGTACTCCCTCTATGGCAAGGATGTCTTTCCTCAGGTTAGGGGACCAAAACTGCACACAATACTCCAGGTGTGGTCTCACCAAGGCCTTGTACAACTGCAGTAGTACCTCCCTGCTCCTGTACTCGAATCCTCTCGCTATAAATGCCAGCATACCTTTCGCCTTTTTCACCGCCTGCTGTACCTACATGCCCACTTTCAATGACTGGTGTATAATGACACCCAGGTCTCGTTGCACCTCCCCTTTTCCTAATCGGCCACCATTCAGATAATAATCTGTTTTCCTATTTTTGCCTCCAAAGTGGATAACTTCACATTTATCCACATTAAGTTGCATCTGCCATGATTTGCCCACTCACCCAACCTATCCAAGTCACTCTGCATCCTCTTAGCATCCTCCTCACAGCTAACACTGCCACCCAGCTTCGTGTCATCCGCAAACTTGGAAATGCTGCATTTAATTCCCTCATCTAAGTCATTAATATATATTGTAAACAACTGGGGTCCCAGCACTGAGCCTTGCGGTACCCCACTAGTCACCGCCTGCCATTCTGAAAAGGTCCCGTTTATTCCCACTCTTTGCTTTCTGTCTGCTAACCAAATCTCCATCCACATCAATACCTTACCCCCAATACCGTGTGCTTTAAGTTTGCACACTAATCTCCTGTGTGGGACCTTGTCAAAAGCCTTTTGAAAATCCAAATATACCACATCCACTGGTTCTCCCCTATCCACTCTACTAGTTACATCCTCACAAAATTCTATGAGATTCGTCAGACATGGTTTTCCTTTCACAAATCCATGCTGACTTTGTCTGATGACTTCACGGCTTTCCAAATGTGCTCTTATCACATCTTTGATAACTGACTCCAGCAGTTTCCCCACCACCGACGTTAGGCTAACCGGTCTATAATTCCCCGGTTTCTCTCTCCCTCCTTTTTTAAAAAGTAGGGTTAAATTAGCCACCCTCCAATCCTCAGGAACTAATCCAGAATCTAACGAGTTTTGAAAAATTATCACTAATGCATCCACTATTTCTTGGGCTACTTCCTTAAGCACTCTAGGATGCAGACCATCTGGCCCTGGGGATTTATCTGCCTTTAATCCCTTCAATTTACCTAACACCACTTCCCTACTAACATGTATTTCGCTCAGTTCCTCCATCTCACTGGACCCTCTGTACCCTACTATTTCTGGAAGATTATTTATGTCCTCCTTAGTGAAGACAGAACCAAAGTAATTATTCAATTGGTCTGCCATGTTCTTGCTCCCCATAATCAATTCACCTGTTTCTGTCTGTAGGGGACCTACATTTGTCTTTACCAGTCTTTTCCTTTTTACATATCTATAAGAGCTTTTACAGTCAGTTTTTATGTTCCCTGCCAGTTTTCTCTCATAATTTTTTTTCACTTTCCTAATTAAGCCCTTTGTCCTCCTCTGCTGAACTCGGAATTTCTCCCAGTCCTCAGGTGAGCCACTTTCTCTGGCTAATTTGTATGCTTCTTCTTTGGAATTGATACTATCCCTAATTTCTCTTGTCAGCCACGGGTGCACTACCTTCCTTGATTTATTCTTTTGCCAAACTGGGATGAACAATTGTTGTAGTTCATCCATGCAACCTTTAAATGCTTGCCATTGCATATCCACCGTCAATCCTTTAAGTGTCATTTGCCAGTCTATCTTTGCTAATTCACGTCTCATGCCTTCAAAGTTACCCCTCTTTAAGTTCAGAACCTTTGTTTCTGAATTAACTATGTCACTCTCCATCTTAATGAAGAATTCCACCATATTATGGTCACTCTTACCCAAGGGGCCTCTCACGACAAGATTGCTAATTAACCCTTGCTCATTGCTCAATACCCCGTCCAGAATAGCCTGCTCTCTAGTTGGTTCCTCGACATGTTGGTTCAAAAAACCATCCCACATACATTCCAAGAAATCCTCTTCCTCAGCACCTTTACCAATTTGGTTCACTCAATCTACATGTAGATTGAAGTCACCCATTATAACTGCTGTTCCTTTATTGCACACATTTCTAATTTCCTGTTTAATACCATCTCCGACCTCACTACTACTGTTAGGTGGCCTGTACACAACTCCCACCAGCGTCTTCTGCCCCTTAGTGTTACGCAGCTCTACCCATATCGATTCCACATATTCCCGGCTTATGTCCTTCCTTTCTATTGCCAGACAGCCGATTGCCTAAGCAGCTGCTGTACGGAGAACTGTGTCAGGGCAAGCACTCAGTCGGGGGGCAGAAGAAACGTTACAAAGACTGCCTCAAAGCGTCCCTCAAAGGCCTGGGTGTCGACATCAACACGTGGGAGACGCTTGCCCTCGACCATCCAGCTTGGCACAGCAAGATCACCACAGGAGCCCGTGCAGCTGAAGTCAGGCGCATCATTGAGGCGCAATGAAAGCGTCCTGTGCGCAAGGCCCGAGCAGCATCCACTGCCACGACAGCACCCACCCACTTGTGTCCCACATGTGGGCGAGCCTTTAGGGCCCGGATTGGCCTCATCAGTCACCTCCGGACCCACAGTCACCAATCTCCCATTTGACTTTGAAGCCATAGTCATCTTCGACTACGAAGGACGAACAACAACAACAACAACAACAACAACAATATTGCTGGTAGCTAGCTGTTGCTGTTCTTTGGGCTTATACAAGGGCATGAGGTGAGCCAGGTTGTGACCTGATCTTCCAAGTGGGGGGAGAACTGTGGAGCTATATACATCTTTAACATTTGCATACAAGGGAACCAATGTTTTATTTTCTCTTGTATGACACTTGACAAACTGATCGAAGGTGAGTAGGGTTGTTGAGAGAGAAACATAGTTGAAGTCTTTTGATACTGCAATGAACGCATTGGGGTGTTGAGTCAGGAGTCTCACAATGGTAGTGTGTATGGCAGCACACACAGCATTGGGACTGCGTTAGTACTATTGATGGTGAGGACATGGATGTGGTGAGGACCTTCAAGTACCTGGGGGTGCACCCGAATGACAGACCTGAGTGGAGCACCAACAGAAAGGCTGTTTACAAGAAGGGCCAGGATCCCCTCTATTTCTTGAGGAGACTGAGGTCCTTTTGAGTACGCAGGCCTCTCCTTCACAAGTTCTACCAGCCTGTTGTCACCAGTACAATTTTGTTTGCAGTGGCGTGCTGGGGCGATGGCATCAACATGGGCGATGCCAACAGGCTCAATAAACTGATTAGAAAGGCTGGCTGTGTTATAGGAATCAAACTGGACTCACTGGAGGCTGTGGTAGAACAAAGGACCCTATGGAAAATCCCGGCAATTCTGGACAATGTTTCTCACCCTCTGCGGGCCACTTTGGTTGAACAGAGGAGCATTTTTAGTAATAGACTAAGACAACTGCACTGCTCCGAAGAGAACTATATGGGGTCATTGTTGCCCTCAGACATAAGGCTATATAATTAGTTAACCCAGAATCAGGGAACTGATGAACCCTTACAGTTAGACTGTTTGAGGTAAATTATTTTTTATTCTTTCTTACTTGTCTTCTAATATTTGTATATCTGTGCACTTTTAATGTTATTGTGACACTGAAATTTGCTTTGGGATCAGTAAGTATCTTGTCTATCTAACTATCTATGTACAGGGTACTGTACCACCCTGTTCTCCCTGTATACTACTTAATAGTCCATACCATAATTCTTAAAGGATTAGTTGTTGGATGCTCCAAAAATTTCCAATAACTTTTCATAGGAAATGAATTTGTGGAAAAGTGAGGACCATTTCCAGTGCTTGGCCCTACTCCCTCACCTTTACTCTCCTACCCAGCTGGCAGGATTACCGATTGGCCAGCTTAGTCTCAGAACTGGCCAGAATTCTTAGAGGTCCCAAATTAGCGCTCTGCACAAGGTGCACATTTTGGAATACATATTTTGTTGGTTGTACTTACACAAGACTCTTTGCTCCCAGCTAGATATGCAACTTGCACTTACCTCTGGGGAACTTCCTGAAGTTTAAAATCTATCTACTATACTGCTAGCATGGAAATTTTGAAATGGCTATTGTGACCTTCACCATCTGGTCTCGAACACTTTGGAGTGAACCAAGGACTTTACTGAGTCTTCACAACTTCTAGTTCCATTGATTTAAATGGAATTAAATTGTGAGATGTGGTTCAACTGTAAAAAGCCATCTCATTTCACTGATAATTTCAGTTAGATACTATCTATAATGCATATTCCTAGATTATAATTTTAATATAGTGGCTTATTTTTATTAGTCTCCTGAATTATTGTTTCATCTCATGTCATCAAACATCCAAAGTTACAAGTTTCAACCATCATCAGTAAATAAGGTCGCAGTAACACTAAATTAAGGTTGCACAACAGGACAAGCAACTGAAAACAAGAATGAATAAAAAGAAAGGCATGAATTTAAAGCCGATTGAGACCAAAGAGAGTTAAAAACAAAGAATTTCAATCAGGAAAAGGGGTAGTTACAAATAACATATAATCTCTAATCTACTCTATAAATTTCTTTCAATTCATGGCAAGTGTCTTCTAATATTTTCAATATAACATAGTTGAATTTAAAATAGCATTATAGTTTATTATTTTCTTTGATGTATTCTTTACCAGGGTTGGAGAAGCTTTCAAGACAACTGAGACACTACAGCACACAAGTAAAATATTTCATCAGTAAACCAATAATTTGCTTAATTTGATCTCTGATTTCCGCAGGGATCGCTCCCTATGTGACTCCCTTGTCCATTTGTCTCCCCCATCCCTCCCCACTGATCTCCCTCCTGGCATTTATCCTTGTAAGGGGAACAAGTGCTACACATGTCCTTACACTTCCTCCCTTACCACCATTCAGGACCCCAGACAGTCCTTCCAGGTGAGGCAACACTTCACCTGTGAGTCGGCTGGGGTGATATACTGCATCCGGTTTTCCCTTTGCAGCCCTCAATATATTGGCGAGACCCGACGCAGACTGGGAGATCGTTTCGCTGAACACCTACGCTCTGTCTGCCAGAGAAAGCAGGATCTCCCAGTGGCCACACATTTTAATTCCACGTTCCATTACCATTCTGATATGTCTATCCACGGCCTCCTCTACTGTAAAGATGAAGCCACACTCAGGTTGCAGGAACAACACCTTATATTCCGTCTGGGGCAGCCTCCAACCTGATGGCATGAACATTGACTCCTCTAACTTCCACTAATGCCCCACCTCCCCTTCGTACCCCATCCGTTATTTATTTATATACACACATTCTTTCTCTCTCTGTCCTTTTTCTCCCTCTGTCCCTCTCACTATACCCCTTGTCCATCCTCTGGGTTTTTTCCCCCTCCCCCGTTTCCTTCTCCCTGGGCCTCCTGTCCCATGATCCTCTCTTATCCCTTTTGCCAATTACCTGTCCAGCTCTTGGCTCTATCCCTCCCCCTCCTGTCTCCTCCTATCATTTTGGATCTCCCCTCCCCCTCCCACTTTCAAATTTCTTACTCACTCTTCCTTCAGTTAGTCCTGACGAAGGATCTCGGCCCAAAACGTCGACTGTACCTCTTCCTAGAGATGCTGCCTGGCCTGCTGCGGTCACCAGCAACTTTGATGTGTGTTGCTTAATTTGCTTACAATTTGGACATCCCTTTCTCTAGTTTAATTATGTATTTTTTCTACTTTTATGCTTTTTTAGTGCAGATTTCAGGAAAATAATGCACATATTTTGAAGTATTTTTTGGGTATCTAACATTTTCTTCTCCGAAAAGTTTGAAGATGTTGGACACTGACATTATTGGATGACATGTTGCATATTTAACTGTATGGGAGATGTCATGTAACTTATTGTAAATTCTCTGAAGCCTTGGAAAATTAATGTGTTTGCTTGCGTACTTTTCACACTGCTGTTTGAGTCATAGGAGCCTTTCAAATGCCAGAATTCTTCCTGAATAGAGCTTAGATGTCTAAACTTCTTTGCAAGTCATTTCTTTTATCAATTTTCTTCAAACTTCACATTGACAAACAGGATGAACCAACATTTTGTACACTGAGGATTTTGGAATCTGAACAGGAGCCAATAGTTCAGAATCAGAGTCATCCTTCAAACTCAGAGAACAGGACTAACTACCTGTATCCTGTAGTTGTCCTGAAGGTAGCATGAAACACAGTTCACTAATTTGTGAAGGTTCTGCTGATGACATTGTACTGATTCCAACTGATCCCTTGGCTAAGGTTGAATAAATCCAGAACTGTAAGAAAAGGCTTCCATTCCCTTTCCTGCAATCTATAAATATTCACTTTCTAATTTTTACTAATTCTGAGTAAAGGTCATCATGTAGGTAAGCAGTAAAATAATCAAAGCTGAGTTAATACTTGTACGAGGGAGAATGATTCCCAGGGCTGCAAGTAAATAAGGGAGGAAAAGGGAATGAAAACATTGCTCTGCTGGGAGCAGGCATGGACCCACTCAATTAAACAAGTGGCCTATTTCTCTGTCATAAGTAAGTTAATCATCAGCCTGAGATGTTGTCCACTTCTGACTCTCCAGAGGTGGCGTGTGTCCTGTTGAGTACTGCAGCATTTTCTAGACTTATTTCAGAATCATCTATAAGGTCTCCAGTGTAAAATGATGTATTCATCATCATTGTGCAATGAGGCGTTATGTCATTAAACGACAGAAGTTTTGACCTTCCTTTCTTGACCATGTGCTGAGTTTCTGCAACTCGCTAGGCCATGGAAGACATTTACTACTCAAGAAATGGCCCCTCACAATGCAAGAGGTGAAACTGAAACATGATGTTAGGTAAATTGAAGGGATTGAAGGCAGATAAATCCCCAGGGCCAGATGGTCTGCATCCCAGAGTGCTTAAGGAAGTAGCCCAAGAAATAGTGGATGCATTAGTGATAATTTTTCAAAACTCTTTAGATTCTGGACTAGTTCCTGAGGATTGGAGGGTAGCTAATGTAACCCCACTTGTTAAAAAAGGAGGGAGAGAGAAACCGGGGAATTATAGACCGGTTAGTCTAACGTCAGTGGTGGGGAAACTGCTGGAGTCAGTTATCAAAGATGTGATAACAGCACATTTGAAAAGTGGTGAAATCATTGGACAAAGTCAGCATGGATTTGTGAAAGGAAAATCATGTCTGACGAATCTCATAGAATTTTGTGAGGATGTAACTAGTAGAGTGGATAGGGGAGAACCAGTGGATGTGGTATATTTGGATTTTCAAAAGGCTTTTGACAAGGTCCCACACGGGAGATTAGTGTGCAAACTTAAAGCACACAGTATTGGGGGTATGGTATTGATGTGGATGGAGAATTGGTTAGCAGACAGGAAGCAAAGAGTGGGAATAAACGGGACCTTTTCAGAATGGCAGAGTGACTAGTGGGGTACCGCAAGGCTCAGTGTTGGGACCCCAGTTGTTTACAATATATATTAATGACTTGGATGAGGGAATTAAATGCAGCATCTCCAAGTTTGCGGATGACACGAAGCTGGGTGGCAGTGTTAGCTGTGAGGAGAATGCTAAGAGGATGCAGAGTGACTTGGATAGGTTGGGTGAGTGGGTAAATTCATGGCAGATGGAATTTAATGTGGATAAATGTGAAGATATCCACTTTGGTGGCAAAAATAGGAAAACAGATTATTATCTGAATGGTGGCCGATTAGGAAAAGGGGAGGTGAAACGAGACCTGGGTGTCATTATACACCAGTCATTGAAAGTGGGCATGCAGGTACAGCAGGCGGTGAAAAAGGCGAATGGTATGCTGGCATTTATAGCGAGAGGATTTGAGTACAGGAGCAGGGAGGTACTACTGCAGTTGTACAAGGCCTTGGTGAGACCACACCTGGAGTATTGTGTGCAGTTTTGGTCCCCTAATCTGAGGAAAGACATCCTTGCCATAGAGGGAGTACAAAGAAGGTTCACCAGATTGATTCCTGGGATGGCAGGACTTTCATATGAAGAAAGACTGGATGAACTGGGCTTGTACTCGTTGGAATTTAGAAGATTGAGGGGGGATCTGATTGAAACGTATAAAATCCTAAAGGGATTGGACAGGCTAGATGCAGGAAGATTGTTCCCGATGTTGGGGAAGTCCAGAACGAGGGGTCACAGTTTGAGGATAGAGGGGAAGCCTTTTAGGACCGAGATTAGGAAAAACTTCTTCACACAGAGAGTGGTGAATCTGTGGAATTCTCTGCCACAGGAAACAGTTGAGGCCAGTTCATTGACTATATTTAAGAGGGAGTTAGATATGGCCCTTGTGGCTACGGGGATCAGGGGGTATGGAGGGAAGGCTGGGGCGGGGCTCTGAGTTGGATGATCAGCCATGATCATAATAAATGGCGATGCAGGCTCGAAGGGCTGAATGGCCTACTCCTGCACCTATTTTCTATGTTTCTATGATTAACTTCACACTGCTATGCTTATCTCATAGAAGATCCAAGAAGATGGCAGGCTGTTTGCTAACTTGCTCAGAGAAAAGCTATCTTAAGACATAGTGGATTAATATTAAAGACAGAAGAGACTGCAGATACTAGAACTTAAAGCAACAAACAATCTGCTGTGGGAACTCAGTGGGTTGGGCAGCATGTAGGAGTGTGAGGGGGGGGCGAGTTGGGAGTAATTGTTGATGTTTCTGGTCTAAACTTTGCGTCAGGACATATTATACATGGGGTTATAATACCTAGATGGTGAATTTAAGAGATTCTAAATAAATACTCTGACTTTACTGTTCAACTCCCTCCTGCCCTTAGATCATGTTACAGTAGTAAAATGGCATTAAGCGCTGTGGTGATAATTGATGATTAAAGGCTACTTGCCCTCTCTGATGTTTGGGTTTTTTTTATTTGAAGCTGTGAAATTGTGTGGTTAACTGAGATCAAGTTAGGTTTAATGATTCCTTCACCTTTCCAATACACACGCAATACTCCAGCTGAGGCCCGGCCGATGTTGGAGCATAACCTCCCTGCTGTTTTATTCATTGGCCCAACTAATGAAAGCCAGTATCCTACAGTAAATGCCTTTTTAAGTATATTATCTGTGCTGCCAATGTGGACCCAATTGAGCAGAATAGTAAGGTAGATTTTATAAATTGATTAGGTAAAGAGGGCAGTGAATTAGATTGGTTGCAAGAACTGATGACACATCAGAGCTCTACTGAACGGTTTGGTAGGTCAGGATTTAATGAAGGAAAGAGAAAGAGAAACTTTGCAAGTTTCTAATTTCATTACACCACACAAAATCACTGGACAGACACCTGTTCAGTTCTTGATGGTCAGACATGTTAAACCATTGGTGGATTTTATGAAGCCAGAGGCAAGCTGAAGGAATGATTGTTGAAATTGTGATCACCTTCCTGAAGGTGCTGATCCTGTATTTGTCAGAGGCATCACACAAGAAGCTGGTTACCAAGGTTGATGGATATGGCTGATTTAATTTGTATTCATCTAGAGTACATTGAAGTATCATCAAAACCACAGAAGATAACATAATTTGAAACAGAAAATAATTTTCCTAAGTGCCATTGTAACCTCCAAATATAGAGAGACTTCACTGGGTACTTGCACAACTTCAGCTGGAAGACCACCACATAAAGGACTAAATTTGTAAACAATGAAATAATAATTATATAGATTGTTGTAGTATTATGTTTTTGATTGTACTTTGTGTATGCTTTTGTTCAGATTAAAGGGAAAGTGCTGGAATATTCTGATGATCACTATCAAAGGCTGTAGCTGATACTTGTGAGATTCATTGTGACTCTAAGGTTCAACCCCCTCCAGTGGTTAGATGATAGTGCAAAATATAATGACTTCACACAGAGAAATCACATGTTGTTTGCTCGATGTTTGCATATGCTACAGTAAGTGATGCCATTATGCGAGTCTTTCCCTTGGAGTGCAGCAAGAGTGAGCGACCAGGCAGAGGGGATGCAGAGCAACATCAATTACTAACAGAGCGAGGAGGATTACAGAAGGGCTCACAGGAGAGGGGAAATGTCAACTCTCAGTATTTAGACAGTAATTCTATAACTTCAATTCAAGTCAAATCAAGTCAATTTATTAACATTTAACTATATACATGTACACTGTCGAATGATATGTTTCTCCAAACCAGGGTGCAAAGCACAGTCGTACACGTAACACACATAATAACTTAGGAAAGTAAGGATGAAATCTACAGAATAATAGTGCATAAGTAAACAAAGTAAAGTACATAAATTAAATATTGTCAAGTACAGGACAGATTGACTGGTGACACTTCGAAGGCAATGTAGCCGGGAGTCAGAAGCCGAAAGGCCTGAGGGAAGAAACTGTTTCCCATACTGACTGTTCATGTTTTTATGCATCAGAGTCTCCGGCCTGATGGTAGAAAGTCAAAGAGGATGCTGGATGGCTGGGTAGGATCCATGATAATACTAAGGGCCCTGCGTACACAGCGCTCCTGGTAAATGTCCTCAACGGGATGGTAGAGAGACCCCTATGATCCTCTCAGCCGTACTCATAGTCCTTTGTAGGGAGTCCTGGTCTGATGTGTGGCTGCTCCTATATTGGATGGAGATCCAGCTTGTCAGGACACTCTCAATGATGCTCCTGTGAAACTCAGTTAAGCTTGGGGTGCACAGGGAACCTCACTTGCCTCAATCTTCTTAGGAAGTGGAGGCTCTGCTGTGCTTTCTTGTTCAAGGAAGTGATGTTGAGGGAGGGACCATATGAGGTCATCCCTGATGTGAAGTATAGAGGAACCACGTATTCACAGAGGGGGATTGTTCATCTGCACCTTCCTGAAGTTCACAATAATTTCATTGGTCTTCTGCATCTTCAGACTTAGATTGTTGTTCTCATACCAGACCACCAGCCACTCCACTTCCTCTCTGTACTCTGACTTATTATCATTGTGATGAGGCCAACCACTGTTGTGTCATCCATTGATGATACAGTTTGAGCTGAATCCTGTGACACAGTCATGTGTCAGCAGTGTGAACAGCAGCAGGCTTAGCACACAGCCTTGGGGAGCACCAGTACTCATTGTAATGGGACTAGAGACGTTGCTGCCCACACAGACTGATTGTGGCCTTTCTCTTAGACGTCCAGGATCCATTTACAGAGAAAAGTGTTGAGACCCAGCAAGAGGGTTTCCCCACCAGTTTCAGAGGTTATGATGGTGTTAAATGCCAAACTGAAGTCTATAAGCAACCACCTGGTATAGTCCTGACAAATGGTCTCGGCCCGAAACATCGACTGTACCTCTTCCTAGAGATGCTGCCTGGCCTGCTGCGTTCACCAGCAACTTTGATGTGTGTTGCCTGGTATAGGAGACCCCACTTTCCAGGTGGGACAGGACAGAGTAGAAAGCAGAGGCTATTGCATCATCAGTTGATTGACTTGAATACTTGCAGGGAGAACTGTATAATTCCAAGTGAATATTCTACACAAATCTGCCACATGTTGCACCACTAAAATCAGCTTGTGCTTCAGATAGTTATCATCTAGTCCTTTGATAGGAGTGTGCTGATGAGTGTCATTTAATATGTTTGGAGTGTGTGGCAATTAGGCTTGAATTGCTGGCTCTCTGTGCAAATTATGAAATGGGGATATGAGACCTAGTAAAACAAGTAAAAGTGTGACAGGGCATGTGAATATTAGCTATGTGTCCTGGTAGATAGAAGCTGTTAATGATGGAGGTATTGTATGTTGAACTGTATATACAGCTGGTGGTGCAGCTGGCAGGACGTACCATTGGAGATTCAGTCATTGACCCACAGCTCCCGTGAAAGATCATTGAATTTCTTCCAGCACTGCTCCCGCCCAGCGCTGACAACTACTACTGTCTTAGGGCCTCTGTCCCTTCCCTCTTCAGTCCTGACGAAGGGTTGAGCCTGAAATGTTGACTGATCGTTTCCACGGATGCTGCCCGACCTGCTGAGTTCCTCCAGCGTGTTGTGAGTGACTCTATGAGTTGACTTAAGAAATGGCAAGGGTAAAAGGACACTAATGGTAGTTGTATACAGGCCTCCAAACAGCAGCCGAGATGTGGATTACAGATTACAGCAGGAGATAGAAAAGGCATGTCAGAAGGGTAATGTCATGATAATGGTTGGGCATTTTAACATGAAAGTGGATTGGGAAAACCAAACCAGTACTCGAGCTCAAGAGAGAGAATTTGTAGAATATCTAAGGGATGGATTTTTAGAGCAGCTTGTTGTTGAGCCCACTAGGGGATCGGCTGTGTTGATTGGGTGTTGTGCAATGATCCAGAGGTGATAAGAGAGCTTAAGGTTAAGGAACCCTAAGGGAACAGTGATCACAATATGATCGAGTTCACTTTGAAACTTGAGATGAAGAAACTAAATTCCAATGTGTCAGTATTTCAGTGGAATAAAGGAAATAACAATGGCATGAGAGGGGAACTGGCCAAAGTTGACTGGAAAGGGACAATAGCAGGAAGGACAGCAGAGCAGCAATGGCTGGAGTTTCTGCGAAAAATAAGGGACGTGCAAGACAGATATATTCCAAATATGAAGACATTTTCAAATGGAAGAAGGACACTACCGTGGCTGACAAGTGAAGTCAGAGCCAAAGTAAAAGCAAAAGAGAGGGCATACAAGGAAGCCAGAGCTAGTGGGAAGATACAGGACTGGAGAGCTTTTAAAAACTTGTAGAAGGAAACTAAGAAGGTCATTAGGAAGGAAAAGATGAATTATGAAAGGAAGCTGGCGACTAATATCAAAGAAGATACTAAAAGCTTTTTTAGTATATAAAGGGCAAAAGAGTTGAGCCTACATATAGGACCAATAGAAAATGACGCTGAGATATTGTAATGAGAGATGCAGAGATGGCAGAGGAACCGAATGCGTATTTTGCATCAGTCTTCACAGTGGAAGACGTCTGCAGTATACCAGACATTCAAGAGTGTCAGGGAAGTGAAGTATGTGCAGTGAAAATTATAACTGAGAAGGTGCTCAGGGAGCTTAATGGTCTGAGGGTGGATAAATCTACTGGGCCTGATGGAATGCACCCTTGGGTTCTGAAGGAAGTAGCTGGAGAGATTGCGGAGGCATAACAATGATCTTTCAAGAATCGATAGATTCTGGCATTGTACCGGAGGACTGGAAAATTGCAAATGTTACTACGCTATTTAAGAAGAGTGGGAGGCAGCAGAAAGGAAACTATAGACCTGTTAGTCTCACATCAGTGGTTGGGAAGTTGTTGGAATCGATTGTTAGGTATGAGATTATGGAATACCTGGAGACACATGACAAGAAGGCCAAAGCCAGCATGGTTTCCTGAAAGGAAAATCTTGCTTGACTAACCTACTGCAATATATTGAGGAAATTACAAGCAGGGTAGACAAAGGAGATTCAGTAGATGTGGTGTACTTAGATTTCAGAAGGCGTTTGACAAGGTGCTACACATGAGGCTGCTTAGCAAGATAAGAGCCCATGGAATTACAGGGGATTTACTAGCATGGCTGATTGGCAGAAAGCAGAGAGTGGGAATAAAGGGATCCAATTCAGGCTGGCTGCTGGTTACTAGTGGAATTCCACAGGGGTCGGTGTTGGGACTGCTGCTTTTTACGATGTATGTCAATGATTTGGACAATGGCATTAATGGATTTGTGGCTAAGTTTGCCGATGATACAAAGATAGGTGGAGGAGTGGGTAGCGTTGAGGAAACAGAGAGCCTGCAGAGAGACTTAGATAGTTTCGGGGAATGGGCAAAGAACTGGCAAATGAAGAAGGTGAATGCAATGTTGGCATTCATTTCCAGAGGTATAGAATATAAGAGCAGGGATGTGATGTTGAGCCTCTATAAGGCACTTGTGAGACCACACTTGGAGTACTGTGTGCAGTTTTAGGCTCCTTATTTTAGAAAGGATATACTGACATTGGAGAGGGTTCAGAGAAGATTCATGAGAATGATTCCAGGAATGCAAGGGTTACTGTATGAGGATCATTTGGCAGCCCTTGGGCTGTATTCCCTGGAGTTCAGGAGAATGAGGGGGGGATCTCATAGGGACATTCCAAATGTTAAAAGGCTTGAACAGATTAGATATGGCAAAGATATTTCCCATAGTAGGGCAGTCTAGGACAAAAGGGCATGACTTCAGGATTGAAGGACTTCCAATTAGAACAGATGCCGAGAAATTACTTTAGTCAGAGGGTGGTATATCTGGGAATTTGTTACCACGAATGGCTGTGGAGGCCAAGTCATTGGGTGCATTTGAGGCAGAGATAAATGGATTCTTGATTAGCCAGTGCACCAAAGGGTATAGGATGAAGGCAAGGGAGTGGGGATGACTGGAGGAATTGGATTAACCCATGATTGAATGGCAGAGCAGACTCAATGGGCCAAATGGCCTACTTCTGCTCCTATATCTAATGGTCTTATGGACTGACTGACTGCATACTGAAGGGTTTTCCTGGCACTGCTCCCACCCCTCCACACACGCAGGCTCAGGACAACGTCCTACTTTGCTACTTTTCACCCAATATCTCAAAAGCACCTGTGGCAAATGCTTGTGCCCATTCCATGTTGTTGTACCATTCTTCACATTTTTCAAGAATATCTTCAGCTAAAAGATGCCTGTCAACATATTCTCCAGCCACAGAGCACACTAACCCATCCTTTAGAAATGCAGGCTCCTTTACCTAGTGGTAGCAATCCAGGAAATTGCCACCTGCTGGTGAGTTCCAGCCACTGAGCAGACAACAGAAAGGTTCCACTGAATAGGCAATAGTTAATCGCAAACTGTGAATCCAAGGCCTCCTTGCAGGTGGGCTTGCTAGCATGGTTCAGGAGGGTTTAAACTAATTTGCGAGGGGGATGGGACCCAGAGCGATAGAGCAGTGAAAGAAGTGCATGGAGTAAAGCCAGATCTAACATATAGAGAGGCTTTGAGGAAAGAGAAGCAGAATAAACGGTGTAAAGACAGTAAGGTAGAAGGGCTGAAATGTGTGTACCTCAATGCAAGAAGCATCAGGAACAAAGGTGATGAACTGAGAGCTTGGTTACATACATGGAATTATAACGTAGTGGCCATTACAGAGACTTGGCTGGCACCAGGGCAGGAATGGATTCTCAATGTTCCTGGATTTCAGTGCTTTAAAAGGGATAGAGAGGACGGAAAAAGTAGAGGGGTGTGGCATTACTGGTCAGGGATACTATTATAGCTACAGAAAGGCTGGGTAATGCAGCAGGATCCTCTTTTGAGTCAGTATGGGTGGAAGTCAGGAACAGGAAGGGAGCAGTTACTCTATTGGGGGTTTTCTATAGGCCCCCTGGTAGCAGCAGAGATACAGAGGAGCAGACTGGGAGGCAGATTTTGGAAAGGTGCAAAAATAACAGGGTTGTTATCATGGGTGACTTTAACTTCCCTAATATTGATTGGCACGATTAGTTCCAAGGGTTTAGACGGGGCAGAGTTTGTCAAGTGTGTCCAGGATGGATTCCTGTCACAGTATGTGGACAGGCCAACTAGGGGGAATTCCATACTAGATCTAGTACTAGGTAATGAACCGGGTCAGGTCACAGATCTCTCAGTGGGTGAGCATCTGGTGGCCAGTGACCAACACTCCCTAGCCTTTAGCATTATCATGGAAAAGGATAGAATCAGAGAGGACAGGAAAATTTTTAATTGGGGAAGGGCAAATTATGAGGCTATAAGGCTAGAACTTGCGGGTGTGAATTGGGATGATGTTTTTGCAGGGAAATGTACTATGGACATGTGGTCAATGTTTAGAGATCTCTTGCAGGATGTTAGGGATAAATTTGTCCCAGTGAGGAAGATACAGAATGGTAGGGTGAAGGAACCATGGGTGACAAGTGAGCTGGATAATCTAGTCAGGTGGAAGAAGGCAGCATACATGAGGTTTAGGAAGCAAGGATCAGATGGGTCTGTTGAGGAATATAGAGAAGCAAGAAAGGAGCTTAAGAAGGGGCTGAGGAGAGCAAGAAGGGGGCATGAGAAGGCCTTGGTGAGTAGGGTAAAGGAAAACCCCAAGGCATTCTTCAATTATGTGAAGAAAAAATGGATGACAGGAGTGAAGGTTGGATCGATTAGAGATAAAGGTGGGAAGATGTGCCTGGAGGCTGTGGAAGTGAGCGAGGTCCTCAATGAATACTTCTCTTCGGTATTCACCAATTAGAGGGAACTTGATGATGGTGAGGACAATATGAGTGAGGTTGATGTTCTGGAGCATGTTGATACTAAGGGAGAGGAGGTGTTAGAGTTGTTAAAATACATTAGGACGGATAAGTCCCCGGAGCCTGATGGAATATTCCCCAGACCGCTCCACGAGGCGAGGGAAGAGATTGCTCAGCCTCTGGCTAGGATTTTTATGTTCTCGTTGTCCACGGGAATGGTACTGGAGGAATGGAGGGAGGCGAATGTTGTCCCCTTGTTCAAAAAATGTAGTAGGGATAGTCCAGTTAATTATAGACCAGTGAGCCTTACGTCTGTGGTGGGAAAGCTGTTGGAAAAGATTCTTAGAGATAGGATCTATGGGCATTTAAAGAATCATGGTCTGATCAGGGACAGTCAGCCTGGCTTTGTGAAGGGCAGATCGTGTCTAACAAGCCTGATAGAGTTCTTTGAGGTGGTGACCAGGCATTTAGATGAGGGTAGTGCAGTGGATGTGATCTACATGGATTTTAGTAAGGCATTTGACAAGGTTCCACACGGTAGGCTTATTCAGAAAGTCAGAAGGCATGGGATCCAGAGAAGTTTGGCCAGGTGGATTCAGAATTGGCTTGCCTGCAGAAGGCAGAGGGTCGTGGTAGAGGGAGTACATTCAGATTGGAGGGTTGTGACTAGTGGTGTTCCACAAGGATCTGTTTTGGACCTCTACTTTTTGTGATTTTTATTAACGACCTGGATGTAGGGGTAGAAGGGTGGGTTGGCAAGTTTGCAGACAACACAAAGGTTGGTGGTGCTGTAGATAGTGTAGAGGATTGTCGAAGATTGCAGAGAGACATTGATAGGATGCAGAAGTGGGCTGAGAAGTGGCAGATGGAGTTCAACGCGGAGAAGTGTGAGGTGGTACACTTTGGAAGAACAAACTCCAAGTCAGAGTACAAAGTAAATGGCAGGATACTTGGTAGTGTGGAGGAGCAGAGGGATCTGGGGGTACATGTCCACAGATCCCTGAAAGTTGCCTCACAGGTGGACAGGGTAGTTAAGAAAGCTTATGGGGCATTAGCTTTCATAAGTCGAGGGATGGAGTTTAAGAGTCGCGATGTAATGATGCAGCTCTATAAAACTCTGGTTAGGCCACACTTGGAGTACTGTGTCCAGTTCTGGTCGCCTCACTATAGGAAGGATGTGGAAGCATTGGAAAGGGTACAGAGGAGATTTACCAGGATGCTGCCTGGTTTAGAGAGTATGCATTATGATCAGAGATTAAGGGAGCTAGGGCTTTACTCTTTGGAGAGAAGGAGGATGAGAGGAGACATGATAGAGGTGTACAAGATAATAAGAGGAATAGATAGAGTGGATAGCCCAGAGCACCACCTCTCAATACAAGAGGACATGGCTTTAAGGTAAGGGGTGGGAAGTTCAAGGGGGATATTAGAAGAAGGTTTTTTACTCAGAGAGTGGTTGGTGTGTGGAA
Organism: Mobula birostris; assembly: GCF_030028105.1. Lineage (NCBI taxonomy): Eukaryota > Metazoa > Chordata > Chondrichthyes > Myliobatiformes > Myliobatidae > Mobula > Mobula birostris. Next base: position 55,780,875 of record NC_092377.1, read on the forward strand.
TGTACTGCCTGAGTCAGTGGTGGAGGCAGATAGACTAGTGAAGTTTAAGAGACTACTAGACAGGTATATGGAGGAATTTAAGGTGGGGGCTTATATGGGAGGCGGGGTTTGAGGGTCGGCACAACATTGTGGGCCAAAGGGACTGTACTGCGCTGTACTATTCTATATTCTTTTGAGAGCTATCCAATATACTGTATCCTCAATTTTCTGAAGCTCATTTGAAGAAAATATTTATCAATTAATAATCAAACGTGGGGCATTGTAGCGTGGTGGCTAGGGTAACGCGGTTGCAGTTCCAGCAACCCGGGTTCAATTCAACCACTGTCTGTATGGAGTTTGTCTTTTCCCCCATGATCACGTGAGTTTCCTCTGGTGCTCCGGTTTCCTCCCACATTTCAAAGTCAAAAGAGTTAGTAGGTTAATTGGTGTAGTTAGGAGGCACGGGCTATTGGGCCAGAGGGTCTGTTACCATGCTGTATCTCAAAAAAATAAAAATAAATAAAATCAATACTTAATTACACCTGTTGTGAAAATGAAGTATGTGTATAAAATTCAGAAATGAGTGATGAAGGATAGAAAGTACTGAGAAGTCTAAAGTCATTTAGTTTATGATTGTTAACTGAATGTGATTTGTTGACGAAAGTTCTCAGCCCGAAACGTCAACTGTACCTTTTCCTAGAGATGCTGCCCGGCCTGCTGCGTTCACCAGCATCTTTTATGTGTGTCACTATTTCATAGTTAGATTTCTGAAAATGGCAATATAAGTTTTAAAATTTAATATTACAAGAACAAGCCTTTGAACAAACACAATTTGGAGGTGGAGCCATTAAAGTTGTTTTGTTTATTTTACTTCTTTCGAAAACAGCATCATAAGAGGCCCTCCTGGCCCATTTACACCCACATGACCAGTTAACCCACTAGCCCAAAGTTCAAAGTAAATTTATGATCAAAGTACATATATGTCAGCCTATACAACACTGAGTTTCGTTTTCTTTCAGAATACACATTAACTCCAAAACATACGATAGAATCAATGAAAAACCGAACCTAACAAGACAGACAAGCAACCAATGTGCAGAAGTACTGGCAGATGGAATATAGTGTATGGTCATGCACATTGGTAGAAGGAATAAGAGGCATAGACTATTTTATAAACAGCAAAAAAATTCAAAAATCAGAAGTGCAACAGGATTTGGGAGTCCTTGTGTAGAATTCCCCAAAGGTTAACTTGCAGGTTGAGTCAGTGGTAAAGAAGGCAAATGCAATGGTAGCATTGACTTTGAGAAGACTAGATTATAAGAGCAACGATGTAATGTTGTGGCTTTATAATGTATAGGTCAGAGTGCACTTCAAGTATTGTGAGCTGTTCTGGGCCCATTATCTAGAAAAGATGTGCTGGCATTGGAGAGGTTGCAGAGGAGGCTCACGGGGATGATTTGGGATGAAAGGGTTAACATATGAACAGTATTTGATAGCTCTGGGCCTGTACTTGCTGGAGTTCAGAAGAATGAGAGGGATGTCAATGAAACCTATTGAATATTGAAAGGCTTAGATGAAGTGAATGTGGGGAGGATGTTTCCTATAATGGGAGTCTAGGACCAGAGGGCACAGCCTCAGAATAGGGGGACAGCCATTTGGAACAGAGCTGAGGAGGAACTCCTTGAGTCAGAAGGTGGTGAATCTGTGGAATTCATTTGACTGCTGTGGAGGCCAAGTCATTGGGTAGATTCAAAGTGGAATTTGAAAGGTTCTTGATTAGTCTCTTGCAAAGGCAGGAGAATATGGTTAAAAGGGATAATAAATCAGCCATGGTGGAATGGTGGAACAGACTCGATGGGCTGAAAGACCTAATTCTGTGCTTAGGTCTTATGGTCTTATGTAAACTGAAACACCCAGATGAAATCTACATGGCCACAAGAAAAACATATTATACAGCCTCCTTACAGAGAGCGGCGGAATTGAACTCGGATCACAGTGAATCGCAAACATGAATAGATTATAAAGAAGCTGCTGCTAATGCAACCACTGCTTTTGGAAGCAGCATGAAATATTGTTCTTACCTTGATACAACACTGTTCTTTTAAGTTAAAATGAATTATCAGTAGATTAAATAACTAGAATACCAATAAAGTATTAAAGATACAAGATTTTGAAAGTTCCCTTGCATCTGCTGTCATGTTCAAAGTATTTCAAAGGGCCCCTCATCTCCTGGGGTTTTGTCAAAATGCATATCTTTTGTATGAAAGAACCTTTAGTGAAAAATAGTGTATGACAGAGACATTTACAAATCTCTATATTAAAAGAAAAAAGTGTTTCAGAATGAAACTGAATCTATCTCATTTTATTTTGTAACAGCGACAGCAAGGTGACATTATTTCAATCCCCTTCACCGGAGAGCATTTCATTTATTCCCATTATTAAACAAATGCTTTGTTGTGTTATGAAAGAATTTGATTGGAAAGAAGACAAAAGCCTCTCAGCTGTCTGAAGGTAGTTCAGAGTAGAAGAAATAGTGCAAATTCATCCAAAAAGTCTCTGCAGGCAAAATATTCTTATCAAAGGTGACAGCTCTTTAGTATGTTCCACCTCCCTGGCTTGTTGCAGCATGCATTAATTTTCCTTTGGTGTTCATCTAACCACATTAACACAAGTGCTGAGGAGAAACTCCAGCAAAATAAATTTATGATATAATTATGTATCCACTTAATTGAATTTTCAATTTGTAGAAATAAAGATGCTGTTTGAAGAATTAAACAATGTTATATCAGGAGCTGCCATATTACATTTACTGTTGGCTGTGTTAAATAACTAATGTGGCATTGGAAGGTGAGTGCTGAAAATAGGCAGTCCTGTTTTATAAGGAGGATATCAATTGCTCAATTAAATCAGTACCAAAAGCCATGGGAAAACTCTATAACTGGCTCCCTATAATTATCTCATTGTTCTTTCTGGCTCAGCTAATAAACTCCAAAGGAGTATTATGAAGAATTTTTGAAATACTGTATGTAATATTGTAGTTACCATAAGATGCCATGAACCTGTCTGCGATAAAGTTTTTATAGTAATTTTATAACCATTGTAATAGACAAGTACCTCAATGAAGTTAATTATAAAATTACATTTTTTATTTCAGTATTGCTGTTTTATAATGTAATGCATATTGAAGGATTAATTTGTATTTTCGTGCTTGTGCTAAATGTGCTTCAGAATATTCATTGCCAATTTCACTGCTCTTTCCATATTTCATTTGCTATTGCACATTCAGTGGCCACTTTATTGATTACCTCCTGCACCTGGTAAAGTGGCGACTGAGTGGATGTTTGTGGTCTTCTGCTGCTGTAGCCCATCCACTTCAAGGTTCAATGTGTTGTGCTTTCAGAGATGCTCTTCTGAACACCACTGTTGTAAAGCGTGGTTGCTTGATTTACTGTCACCTTCCTGTCAGATTGAACCAGTTTGGCCTCTCTCTTCTGAAATCTCTCATTAACAATGCATTTTTGATCACAGAACCATCACTCACTGAATGCTTTTTGTTTCTCGCGCCATTCTCCGTAAGCTCTCGAGACTGCTGTGCATGAAAATCCCAGAAGATAAGCAGATTCTGAAATATTCAAACTATGGCATCTGGCATCAACAATCATTACACAGCCAAAGTCATTTACATCACATTTCTCCCTCATTCTGATGTTTGGTCTGAACATCAATCAGCTCAACCTCTTGAACACAAGAAAATCTGCAGATGCAGTAAATCCAAAGTAACACCCACAAAATACTGGAAGAACTCAGCAGGCCAGGCAGTATCCGTGGAAATGAGTAAACAGTTGATATTTCATGCCGAGACCCTTCTTCAAGTCCGGAAGAAGGGTCTCGGCCCGAACAGTCAACAGTTTACTCTTTTCCATAGATGCTGCCTAGCCTGCTGGGTTGCTCCAGCATGTTGTAGGCATTGGAACTGAACCTTTTGACCATGTCTAAGTTTTTTTTATTATGCATTTGAATTGCTGCTGCATGATTGGCTAATTAGATATTTGCATTAACGAGCAGGTGTACCTAATAAAGTGTCCACTGAGTGTAAATAGCTTACAATTGGAGTGAGAACTGGAGGGGGCTGGCTGGAAGAGGATGGGCAAGAAGGGAGGCTGAGTGGGCGCATGCGTGAATGCGGTTGCAGAACTTGCTGGGGGAAAGGGAATGGGGAAGGAGCAGGAATTGCTGGGAGGGGGTGATTCTTTTGCAATGGAATGCAAGGAGCTTACTGGCCAATAGCCAGGAATTCAAACACTTTATTAAAGAAATGGTTGTAAAACCAGATGTTTTGTGTATTCAGGAAACTTGGTTGAAACCAACTTTAGACTTTGTGGTATATGGGTACAGAATGATAAGGAAAGATAGAAATCTAGGGGGAGGAGGGGATTGTGCTATGTTAATCAAGCAAGGTGTACCATGTAGGGTACTGGAAAAAGGAGATGATCAGGGATACATAGTGGTGGAAGTGTGGGAGAGAGGGGAGGAAGTGGTTATAATTAACTACTATAATCCATGTAAAAGGTTGGATTTGGACAGCCTATTAAGGATACAAGGACAAAACAGACATAAAGTAGTGTGGTGTGCAGATTTCAATACTCACAGCACAATATGGGGGGGGGGGGGGGGAATCCGATTACAGATTCAAATGGAAAGGTAATTGAAGATTTGATGGAAGAAAGGGATTTGGTGTGTATGAATGATGGTAAGAGGAACAAGGATATACATAACAACAGGAACTGAGTCAGTATTAGATATTACGTTAGTGTCTAATACCTTGGCTGGCATTAGTAACTGGGGAGTTTGGACTGCTTCAACAGTAGGCAGTGATCACGACCCAGTTTTATGTTCAGTGGGTGAAAGAGTTGAAGTAAGACCAGGTGGTGGAATCCCAAAGTGGGTGTTTGGAAAAGCAGATTGGGGTAAGTTCCAGAAGTTGAGTGAAGAAGCATTGACAAGGATTGACATTTCTGGAAATATAGATGAATTAAACAGTCAGGTGAATTCAGCAATTATTATGGCAGCAGAAGGATCTATACCCAGGAGTAAAAATAGGATGAATAGAAAACTGATAGCATGGTGGACAGAGGAATGTTGTCAGGCTGTAAAAAAACAGAAATACAGCATGCAGGCTAGTTAAAAGAACCCATAATATGCAACATTTGATTCAATATAAGAAGGCACAAGCAGTGGTGAGAAGAACTATACGTCAAGCTAAAAGGGCAAGCTGGAGGAGTTTTTGCAACCAAATAGGAAGAACAACACCTGTGGGAGAGGTATGGGGAATGATTAAGAGGATAGGGGGAGATAGAAGGGAATGGGGATATCCAGTAATGATATCTGAGGAGGAAACAGCAGTCTCCAGTAGGGATAAGGCTGAGATCATGGCCAAGCTGTTTGCATAGATACAGAGTTCTGAAAATTTGTCTGAAGAAGGGAGGAGAAGGGAAAGAACAATGAGTCAAAACCCAGGTGCGTTAAACAGGAGGGAGGAAATTGACGATATAATTGATGATCCATTTACGTTGGCAGAAATGGTGAGAGCAATAAAGAGATCGAGACCAACTTCCCCAGGGAAAGATCTGATATGCTGTGTTATGCTAAAAAATCTAGGAGAAGGAGTGCTCTTGAAGTTGCTGCATTTTTATAATGTGGGAGGAGGGCAGATTACCAAGTGCATGGAAAGAAGCAGTAGTAATTCCAATAAGGAAACCTGGCAAGGATCCATCAAAACCCACTAGCTACAGACCAATAGCATTAACATCAAATATATGCAAAATGAAAAGGTTGATAACAGAAAGGTTATCGTATGAGGTTGAGAAGAGAGGAATGCTGGCAAGTTATCAGAGTGGTTTTAGGAAGGGAGGAATTTCATGGACTCAGTGATAAGGCTAGAGACTGAAATAAGAAAGGCCCAGGCAAATAAAGAGTCAGTAGTTCCAGTGGTTTTTGACGTAGAAAAAGCCTATGATACGAGGTGGAAGGAAGGATTGTTAATTAAATTGCACAAGATGGGGGTTGGTGGGAGAGTTTTTAATTGGATTAAAGATTTTCTGTTTGGTAGAAAAATTCAAGTTCGGATTGGATCAGAATTATCAAAACAGTACATAGTGGGAAATGGCACACCTCAAGGTAGTGTGATTAGGCCGTTACTTTTCATCATTGTGATCAATGATGTCTTCACAAAGGTACCAGTGGATATAGGTAGGTCACTGTTTGCGGATGATGGGGCCTTGTGGAAAAGAGGCAGGAACATGGAGCATATAATCAGGAAACTACAAGGAGCAATTGGTGAAGTGGTGGAGTGGGGTTATGATTAGGGATGTAGATTTTCAGTAGAAAAAACTCAAACTGTATTTTTCACCAGGAAAAGAATGGAGGTAGGGAAGAAGTTAAGGATGTATGGGATTGAATTAGAAAGAGTTGAATCATTTAAATTTCTGGGAGTTATATTTGATTCTGAAATCAAATGGACTTTATTACTATAAACCAAAGATTTAGAAACTCAGTGACTCAATGCAAATCATATCCAGGTGCAGACTGCATTAGTGACCACAACCCAGTAATATGTCACGTAAAAGTAAAACTTAAAAAAACTAAAGAAGCAAAAACCTGAACAATCCCTTGACTACTCACAATTAATTAAAGAAGAAACTTCAGACAAAAATTTACAATTGAAGTAGGGAATATATTTCAAAATCTAGAAATAGAATCTGTTGAAGATGATAGCAATTATAGAAATGAAGTTTAACTCTCTAAAAGTATGCCTTGGTAGAATCAGCAAAGTCAGTGATTCCTGAAGAAGAAAAAAGCACAAAGAATAAATGGATGACAGATGAAATCAAAAATCTAATGGAAGAAAGCAAACGGAAGAAAGCAAATCCTACAGAATATAAGTTCTGAGATAAAAAATTTAAAATCTAATGTCAAAAAGCCAAAGAAGAATGGTTAAACCAGAAGTGTGGGCAATTAGAAAGAATCCCTATTACTGATCCAAAAAGGTTACATCAACAAATCAAGAATATCACTGGTAAAAAGCTCCTCCGTTCTTCAGGTGGATGTTTGAAAGCAAAGGACGGTACCATTACCATGGAAAAAGATGAGGTTATGAACAGATGGATTCCGTATATTCAGGAATTATTTGAAGACCATTGAGACGAAAAACCAGAAATTAAGAAAAACATTGAAAGTCCAAGTATTTTAAAATCTGAAGTTCATAATGCAATAAATAAGATGAAGAAAGGAAAGGCAGCAGGTCCTGATGAATTAGTAATAGAACAAATTATCACCCTTGAAGATTATAGAATTGAAAAACTTACTGATTTAATCAATGACATTTATGAGACCAGAATAATACCAGAAGAGATGAAAAAATCAGTATTTATCACCCTCCCTAAGAAACCTGGAGCAATAGAATGTGAATTACATAAGTTTAATGAGTCATATCACTAAGCTACTTCTAAGAATTTTGATGACAAGAGCTAAAAGTAAGATACAAGCTGAAATAGATAAAGAACAATGTGGTTTTGTGAAAGACAAAGGTACAAGAAACGCGATATTGATGATAAGGATACTATCAGAACAAGCTATTCAAGTGCAGAAAGATTTGTTTGTTTGTTTTATCGACTACACAAAAGCATTTGATAAAGTGAAGCACAATAAGTTATTCGAAGTATTACAGAAACTCTAGATCTAGATTCGAAAGACCTCCACCTATCAAAAGTCTGTACTGGGAACAAACTACCACTGTAAGAATAGATAGAGAAGTGAGTCAGTTTACGAAAATCAAGAGAGGCATTAGACAAGGGTGTGTTTTCTCCCCTGACTTGTTTAATGTGTACATTGAAACAATATTACAAAAAATAAGAGACATCTTGGGAATCAAAGTTGGCAGTGATAACATCAATAATTTTAGATATGTGGATGACACTATGTTAATTGCAAGTATGAAGAACTACAAAACTTAATTGATATAGTTGTTGAAGAAAGTGCAAAAATGGGTCCATCTATCAATTGCAAAATGACAGAATGTATGGTGATATCCAAAAAGAAGGAGAATCCTATCTGCAGGCTGAGAATAAACGGGGAAGACATAAAACAAGTACAGAAATTTTGCTACTTAGGAAGCTGGGTGTCATCAGATGGCAGGTGTGACATGAACATCAAAAGAAGAATAGGGATGGCAAAAGACACCTTTACGAGAATGAAGAGTATACTGACCAACACTAAACTGGTCATGACACCCCCCCCCCCCCCACACCAGAGCACTGAAATATTTATCCAGTTATGTTATATGGTTCAGAATGTTAGACAATATCTAGTAACATGAGGAAACGAATTGAAGCATCAGAAATGTGGTTTTTGAGGAGACTGCAAAGAATATCAGGGACGAAACGAATATCTAACGAGGATGTCATGAACAGAGCAAGCACAGAAGGAGAAATAATGTATGAGATCATGAAAAGGCAACATGATTTCATTGGACATCTGATCAGGAAAGAGGAGTTAGAATGCACGGTAATTATGGAAAGATTGAAGGAAAGAAAGCAAGAGGAAGACAAAGACAAGTGATGGGTCTCCTGTTGACAGTCCATGGAGTAGGACGCATTTAGTGCTGCTCCTAACTTTAATAACCTACTTCACACTGCTTGATCCGTTTAAAGTTTGAAGATTTATTACTCTTACTGAAGGTTTTATGATTTAATTATGATCACTGCGATTTTAAAAAAAAGCTGGAAAAACCGTTGCTGAAACCGACCCAATAGAGAAATCAGCGGAAGTTCTTACTTGAGAAAGAATGCTATCTTTAATGGAAGATATGAATACTAAGATTGATAGCCTGGTGAAGGCTAATGAAAAGTTTGAAAAAGTTATTTCCGTTGTCCAGGAATCTTGCGGCAATCTGGAAATCCAATTCGAGGCGCTCAAGAAGACTACTACCAGAATTAAAAGAGAACAGGAGGCAATGAATCAAGTTATTAAAGAACAAGAATTAAAGATATCGGCTATGGAAAAGAAAATTAATGAGGCTACTTCGGAAATATCGACAATTAAGAAGAAAACGGTTGGTGGAGATGGGTGGAGAAAGCTAGACAAGTCAAAGTGTTGATATGCTCAGATTCATCCTCAGTTCTAGCAAGTTTAATGTCTTTTCACTTAAACAGTCAGCAAGATATACCTTATGAAGTCCTTCAGCCAGTCACAAAAATTGCAAATCTGGGAGGTCAGGTAAAATTTCTATGGGGTTCAGCTCATGTAGGGGTGAAGGGGAATGAGAGGGTGGATGAGTTGGCAAAGAGGGCGTTAAAGGAAGGAAATACAGAAATGCACATTAGTATCAGTAAAGCAGAGGTTAAGTGGGTAATCTGGGAAAAAATCAACCAAATGTGGCAAGAAAGATGGGACAGGGAGGGGAAAGGGAGGCATTTATATCAAATACAACGGAGTGTTGCAGTTACTAGGATAGGTAGTGGATACAGAAGAGAGGAAACTGTGTGGACTAGGTTAAGGCTGGGGCACTGTGCATTAAACAAAACATTGAAAATGATAGGGAAACACCAGACAGGATTGTGTGAGGAATGTCAGGAAGAGGAGTCAGTAGAACATGTAGTTCTGATTTGCAGGAAGTACTTGATACAGAGAGAGATGATGAGAATTAATCTAAGGGAACTGGGGGTGCAGGAATTCACATTAAAAGGGTTGCTGGGAATGAGTGAGAGAGCACAGGTCAGGGTATTTTTAGCTTTCTTAAGGGGTACAGGGGTTTTTTTATAGGATATGATGGATAAACAGGAATAGGGTACTAGGATGGCCAAAGATGGAAGGATAGAGTTTAGGTTAGGGTATGTGCATGTGTGTGATTGGGTGAAGGGATTCGAATATAAGTCCATTGCACACTCTGGAGTAGAAGGTGGCAGTAATGCACCGTTAAGCTGGGTGCCATCCGCCGTAAAATAAGACGGAGAAGAAGAAGAAGAAGCAGAGAACCGGCAGGCAGTGGTTGGTGGATGTGACTGGTTGTCATGGATGGGGTAGGACTGGGGTTAGTCATCATCAGAGTGTATGTCTGAGCTTATGGGAGGTCCGCAGATAGTTTATGGGGAACTTGATTGTTACCTGGGGGGGAGGGAAGAAGACAGTCAACAGTAAGAGAGAGAGGCATGAATGGAATTGGCCAGGTAAGAGGAAACAGCTGGGAGGGTAGAGTTGAAAGAAAGTTAAGGGGAAATTTTGCCTGACAAACTGTTGGAATCTGTTGAGGAAATAACTGGCAGGATAGACAAAGTAGAGTAATTGAATATTGTTTACTTGGATTTTCAAAGGCCTTTGACAAGATGCTGCACCTGAGGCTGATAAACAAGATTAAGAGCCCATGGTATTACAAGAAAGATACTAGCATGGATAGAATATTAGTTGACTAGCAGGAGGCAAAAATTGGGAAGAAAGGGGACCTTTGATGACTGGCTGCCAGCGACAAGTGGTATTCTGCAGGGGTGGGTGTTGGATCCACTTCTTTTTATGTTATATGTCAATGATTTGGATGACATAGTTCACGACTTTGTGGCCAAGTTTGTGGGATGATACAAAGATAGGTGGAGGAGCAGGTAGTGTTGAGGAAGCAGGGAGTCTGTAGAAGGGACTTGGACAGATCAGGAGAATGGGCAAAGAAATGGCAGATGAAATACAATATAGGGAATTGTATGGTCATGCACTTTGGTAGAAGGGATAAAGGCATAGACTATTTTCAAAACGGGTAGCAAATTCAGAAATTTGAGGCGCAAAGGGACTTGGGATTACTTAAAATTAGCTTGCAGGCTGCGTCATTGGTAAGGAAGGCAAATGCAATGTTAGCATTCAACAGAATCAGAATCAAGTCTATTAAAACCGGCATGTGTTATGAAATTTGTTAACTTTGCAACAGCAGTACTATGCAATACATTACAATATAGAAGGAAAATAAATAAATCAATTACAGTAAATATATTTCTATGTATGTTGAATAGATTAAAAATAGTGCAACAACAGAAATAATATATATTTCTTAAAAAGTGAGGTAGTGTTCATGGGTTCAATCTCAATTTAGGAATCAGATGGCAGAGGGGAAGAAGCTGTTCCTGAATCACTGAGTGTGTGCCTTCAGGCTACTGTACCTCCTTCCTGACAGGAACAAAGAGAAGAAGGCATGCCATGGGTGATGGGGGTCGTTAGTAATAGTTGTTGACTTTCTGAGGCACTGTTCCTTGAAGATGTCTTGGATACTATGGAGGCTTGTACCCAAGATGGAGTTGACTAAATTTACAACTTTCTGTAACTTCATTCAGTCCTGTGCAGTAACTCCAACCTTTACTAGAACATGATGCAGCCTGTCAGAGTGCTCTCCACGGAACATCTATAGATGTTTTCCCTGTTTTAGTTGACAAACCAAATCTCTCCAAAGTCCTAATGAAATATAGCCGCTGTCTTGCCTTCTTTATAGATGCATCAATATGTTGGAACCAGGTTAGATCCTCAGAGATCTTGACACCCAGGAACTTGAAATTGCTCACTCTCTCCACTTCTGATCCCTCTATGAGGATTGGTTCATGTTCCCTCACCTTACCCTCTCTGAAGTCACAGTCAGCTCTTCCGTCTTGCTGACATTGAGTGCAAGGTTGTTGCTGCGACACCACTCAGCTTGCTGGTGTATCTCACTCCTGTGTGCTCCCTTGGCTCCATCTGAGATTCTGCCAACAATGGTTCATTTCAAGAGGATTAGAATAAAATAGCAATGATATAATGTTGAAGCTTCATAAGGCATTGGTCAGACCACATTTGGAGTAATATGAGCATTTTGGACCTCATATCTATGAAAGGATATACTAGCATTGGTGAGGGTCCAGAGCAGGTTTCCGAGAAGGATCCTGGGAATGAAAAGATTAACATATGAGGAGCATTTGATCACCCCGGGTGTGTTACCACTGGAGTTTAGAAGAATAAGGGGGAAATTCATTGAAACGTATTGTATATTGATAGGTCTAAATAGAGTAGATGTGGAAAAGATGTATCCCATGGTGCGAGAGTCTAGGACCAAAGGGCACAGCCTTATAATACAAGGATGTCCCTTTAGGACAGAGGTGAGGAGGAATTTCTTCAGCCAGAGGGTGGTGAATCTATGGAATCTGGTCTCCACAAATGGCTGTATTTAAAGTAGAGGTTGATAAGTTCTTGACTAGACCATAACACATAAGAGCAGAATTAGGCCATTCATCCCATCAAGTCTACTCCACCATTCCATCATGGCTTATCCCAGATACCATTCAACCCCATATACCTGCCTTCCCGCTATATCCTTTGATGCCCTGACCAATCAGAAAACTATCAACCTCCACTTTAAATATACCCACTGTCTTGGCTTCCCCCGCAGTCTGTGGTAGAGATTAGTAAGGGTGTCAAATGTTAAAGGGAGAAAGGTAGGAGAACAGGGTTGAGTGGGACTCGAAGGGCTGAATAAGCTAATTCTGCCCCTATATCTTATGTTCTTCTTGTCTTCTCCTATTAGAAGACTTGTTCTAACTGACAAGGGCTTACATCCAAATGACTTGACCTTTTTCAAAGAAAGGGGCTTCCCTTCCTCCACTATCAACGCTGCCCTCAACCGCATCTCTTCCATTTGACGCACGTCTGCTCTTACCCTACCCTTCCACCACCCTACCAGGAATAGGGTTCCTCTTGTCCTCACCTACCACCTCACCAGCCTCCGCGTCCAGCACGTAATTCTCCGAAACCTCCAGCACCTCCAAAGGGATCCCACCACCAAGTACATCTTTCCCTTACCCCCCCCCCAACTTTCTGCTTTCCTCAGGGATCAGTCCCTATGCAACTCCCTTGTCCATTCATCCCTCCCCACTGATCTCCCTCCTGGCACTTACCTTGCAAGCGGAATAAGTGCTACACCTGCCCCTACACCTCTTCCCTCACTATCATTCAGGGTGCTGAACATTCCTTCTAAGTCCTTCACCTGTGAGTCTATTGGGGTCATATACTGTGCTTGGTGCTTCCAGTGTGGCCTCCTGTGTATTGGCGAGGCCAAACGTATATTGGAAGATCACTTCGCTGAGCACCTACGCTCCGTCTGCCAAATAAAGTGGGTCTCCCAGTGGCCACCAATTTTAATTCCACTTCTCATTCCCATTGCGATATGTCCATCCATGGCATCTTCCACTGTTGTGATGAGGCCACACTTAGGTTGGAGGACCAACACCTTTTATTATATTTGGGTAACCTCCAACCTGATGATGGAATGAACGTCAATTTATCAAACTTCCAGCAATGCCCCCCACCCCACTTCAGCATTACCCATGCCCTTTTCCCTCTCTCGTCTTATCTCCTTGCCTGCCCATCACCTCCCTCTGGTATTCCTCCTCCCTTTTCTTTCTTTCATGGCCTTCCGTCTCTTTCACCAATCAACTTTCCAGCTCCTTACCTTATCCTTCCCCCTCCAGGTCAGGTTTCACCTATCACCTTGTGATTCTCCCCTCTCCCCATCTTTTAAATCTGCTCCTCAGCTTTTTTTCTCCAGTCATGCCAAGGGTTTTGGCCTGAAACGTGGACTGTACTCTTCTCCTAGATGCTGCCTGGCCTGCTGAGTTCCTCCAGCGTTTAGTGTGTGTTGTTTGGACTTCCAGCATCTGCAGATTTTCTCTTGTTTGGCCTCTTCCTTTTTTTGCTTTAAGATCTTCCTCTCGACCATCCTCGTCTTCTTTCACTGAACTTGAGCTTGTGAGTTGGCCTAGGACGTATGTCGTCTTGGAGGTGCAGTATACTTGCCTATGAGGTGACTATTCTTCCTGGCACCGAACAATCATGGAGAGTCGGTTTAAAATGGCACTGCTGAAGGCAAGCGACAACTTACTGCTGGTTCCCAAAGCAAGAAATATAACTAAATACTTTATTAATAACAATTTTCCTGTAAGAAATATTATGGTAAATGATCACCGTAACAATAAGGTGGAATGCAAAGGCAAGGCTGAGTCAAAGGTTGAAGCATGAAGGTATGAGAGCGAGTGGGAAAGAGGTCATGGCACGTTCAGGAAGGAGTTGGAGCAAGGTTGAGACAGGTTTAAGGTGTGTGAAGCAGAGAAAAGGAGGAAAGGCAGATTCGGTGCCCATCTACCTAAACGGAGAATGCGGTTTTATCGATCTAAGTGTTGGGCTGATTTGGAAAGGTCCGGTATGGTCTGGAACGTGGCAGCATGCTTCAGACCCTGAGCATATTGATGCATCAGGGCCCAGGTCCTAGAATGAGGAATGATTTAAATGTCGGGCCAGATGAATTAAAAAGGCAGGGTGTCGGGACCAGAGACAAGAGTCAGGATGGTTCTACTTGCTGCTCGGCAACATCTACTGGGCTGTGTGCTGCATTGAAGCTGAGGCTAATTCAGCTCTGACTGCTCTGTGCTCCATGTCTGCAGATTTCACCACTTCACGTAGGCAGAGCTTGGGAGGGTTAATGGCACCTAACGGTGACTGCTTTTCTTGCATCTACGGAAACAGCACAATTTCCATCCTTAATATCTCTATTTTTTCCTTTCAGGGTTCTTTTGAAGACCCTGACATGGAGTTACATGCTGACTACTGTTCTTTGTAGGAATGGGACCCGCTCTTGGGATTCTACGATTAGCCATTGTTGCTCGGTACACCAAAGGCTTCGCCTAAGAGTCCGGTTCAGATTCGGAAGCCTAGGATCTCAAAGCTCTGGAGACGGGCGTATCAAGGATTGGTGTCACGACAGGAGACCCATGTATCATTGGGGGAGTCGGGTTATCTGTGACCGTGTGCCTGGAGACCCGGGATCTTTGCGATCTTCACGCACCAAGCTCAAAAAAAGCGACGTGACGGACTCCTAACATTGTAAACCGGTGAGTTGTTTGTTTGTCTCCCCACTCACTGGGAAAATGGAGACAACTCTTCCTCCCTTACTAGGGAGAGAGAGAGTCTGTGGTATATTGAATACCGGGTGAAATGCGAAGTCTTTGGGGTAACAGCAAGTTCTGTGTCTTTGCTATTGCTTTGCTCACGCTTGAGTGCTTGGTGGCAGTGCTGATGGGTTTTTTTTGCTGGTGGGGGGAGGGGGGATTGTTGCTCATTGCCACTTACGCGCGAGGGGAGGAGGGAAGCTGGTGGGAGATTTTGGGGTTCTAACATTTAACTGTTGCTCATTCTTTGGGGCACTCCATTTTCATGGATGGTTGTGAAGAAAAAGCATTTCAGGATGTATATTGTATACAATTCTCTGACATTAAATTGTGCCTATGAACATTTGAACTTTTTACTGTGCCACGTGCTGAACTGAAGCTGTGGCTGTGTGTCACTCCAGGATTCGTGTCTCAGGACCCACTTTCATTCTAAATGTGATTAGCTTACTCTTATTGTTTGCACGATTTGTTTTTTTTTTATCTCTCTCTGCATAATGGGTGCTTCTCGGGTTTTTTATGGGTTCTTTCGGATTTCTTGTTTTGTGGCTGCCTGTAAGGAGACAAGTCTCAAGATTGTATAATGTGTACATGCTTTGATAATAAATGTACTTTGAACTTTGATCATGCACTTGTGTTTGGCATGTTATAAATGCTGATCATCTGCATATGGTCTTTCTCTTTGAGTTAGTTGTCGATTCTCATACAATATAGTGACAGCTGTGTCAAAACACCTGTGTCTCTGAGTCTCATGTGCTACTGGAACAATATTTTACTCTGTAAAGTCAATGCTGAATGTGACAATTTAAGAACTGACTATGCTGTGGATGTCCATATTCTAGTTGCGTAATACAATATACCTCCATTTGTGGTCCCAACCAGTCCTTTGAGGTGAGGCAACACCTCACCTGTGAATCTGCTGGGGTCGTCTCTTGTGTCCAATGCTCCTGATGTGGCCTCCTCTACATTGATGAGACCCATCATAAATTGTGGCAACATCCACCACAAGCAAGACTTCCTGTCAGTCAAATATTGTAATTCTGATTCCCATTCCCATTGCAACATATCAGTCCATGGCCTCCTCTCATACCAAGATGATGCCACCCTCAGGGTGGAGGAGCAACACCTTGTATTCCATCTGGGTAGCCTCCATCCTAATGGCATTCCTCTATTCCCAACTCAGACCTTTTACCCCTTCTCACCAGCCTATCATTTCCTCCTGGGTCTCCTCCTCCTTTCCTTTCTTCTATGGTCCACTCTCCTCTCCTATCAGATTCCTTCTTCTCCAGCCCTTGACCTTTCCTACCCACTTGGCTTCATCTATCACCTTCTAGCTAGTCCCAACCTGGCATCTTTTCTGGCATCTTTCCACTTCCATTTCAGTCCTGAAGAAGGGTCTTGGCCTGAAACATTGATTGTTTATTCACTTCCAGGGATGCTGCCTGACCTGCTGAGTTCCTCCAACATCTGCAGACTTTCTCATGTCTAAAATCTTGCAAATATATTGCTTGATTAAATATTCTTTGTTGTTTATAAATTCATGACAAGTTATATGTACAAATATGTGAATTGCATACATCATCTCATTACCATCTGATATGAGCACGCCTCACTTAAAGTAAGGAACAATCTAAGACTCACATCTCTCAGCTCGTTTGCTTCCTTTGAATTATTTTAATGTTTTGGAGTTACAAAACATTGCAGAATTGTCTCTTGCTGCTGCCTGAGTGGGAAAAGCTGATGGAGCTTTTCTGTTAACATTGCACTACCTTCCTTGTAAGCTTCAGCAGTATTGCATCAGATCCTGGTGCTTTGCCATTAGAAAGCTGATGTATCACTTTCTGAGACTCAGCTAAGGTTGCTGGAACAACCAGTGCTTCATTGACAGGTACTTCAGGCAGACAATCACCGGACAATTTATAGTTGAAGACGATTCAGAACACTGTTAAAGTAGTCAGCCCATCTATGAAGAATTTTCTCTTAGTTCATGATCAGTGTGTTCCCATCAGCTCTAAGTAGAGGGGATGATCCTGATAATGTAGAGCCATAGACTTCTCTTAGTGCAGCATAGAAGTTCTTTAAATCATACCTATCTGCACACGCCTGGATCTCATCAGCTTTATTGCTCAGCCAGGAGTCCTGCATCAGGCACAGGTTGTGTTGTACGGTTCTTCATATTTTATTGAAGACATTCTTCTTTGCGATGGGCTTAGGGTTGCTGAGGAAAGCTTTGTGGAGATGATGTTTCTCATCCAGCAATGTGTGATGTCAACACATTTTTCATCAAACCCGTCCTTGTGCTTTCTGGTAGCAGGCTCCAGAATCTCTGTGGCAGTGGTGTAGATCAGCTCTCAGAGGGTTGACTAAGCAGTTTCCACATTCTGATTGTCCTGAGGGTGGAGTTTAAGTGGTCTTCCAGAGTGCCAACAAAAGACTGCTTTATGTTGCTTCTTCTCAGCTTTGAGACTTACAGCCATCTTTGGGATTTCTTTCCTTGTGGGTGTCCCTTGGGCTGGATATGGACGTTCACTTTAGAAACAATCAGATGGTGGTTTGTACAGTATTCAGCACCGCACATTGATTTTATCTCCCTTACATTCTGCCGGTCTCTCTTCCTGACGATGACGTAGTGAATTAGATGCCAGTGCTTGGAGCGGGAATGTTTCCATGAAGTTCTGTTACAGTTGGGAAAGCAGAGGATGGTGTTGGTGATCAACAATTAATGTTAGGGACACGTCTCAAGTAGTAGAAGACCGTTACTGTTGCAGCGGCCAACACCGTATTTCCCACTGACCCCATTCCAGGTAACATCAAAGCCTTCTCTTGTGTTGGAGTCACTAAGAATGATAAGCTTGTCCACTTTGGGAACAGTGGCAATAAACAAGCACAGTTCTTCATAGATCTTGTCCTTGACATCATCTGGGTTGATCATGATTGGGGCATAAGCACTGACAATGGCGACATGCTTCCTACCGTGTGACGGGAGAGTTTCATGGTCATGAACAAGGCATTCACACCCTTTAGAGGTCCAACAAGTTTACCAACAATCTCTGTCTTCATTGCAAATCCAACCCCATCCCCCACGTTTGTCTCAATTTTCTCTTCCACTCCAAAAGGATGTGTATCCCATGCCCCTTTCACAAAATTCACCCTCTCCTGCGAGTCGGGTCTCACCCAGGGCTACGATATTGACGTTATATCGGGCTTGCTCTCTCTCTACTAGAGAAGTTCTCATCTGAGGTCTGTCAACACCAACTCTGTCCGACAGTGTGTGCATATTCCACACACCAAGGGTGAAAGGAATAGTCCTTAATTTTTTATATGTATTTCGACTGCTGTGGTAGGGTTACCACCAGCCGTGGTAAACTGGCCAGGGGAAAAAAATGGAGCACGTAATGTTTAGGTCCCTCGTTCTAGCTCCTTCCCCATACCATGAAAGTGCGCAGTGCATTGCCTGGTTGCTCAGATGGCTGCCGAAAGTAACTGCTTCTCCACGTCAGTGGATGACGATCCTGTGGCCTGAGCCACCAGTGTGCATATTTGGGGCTACGGCTGTCAGTGTGCCCTCACCTGCTGCTTCGTCACTAGCCTGTCGCCACAGGACTTAGGTTAGGTTGAGATGGGAAGGGTGGATGACAAGAGTAAGTTGCGCAAAGAGTTAGTTTAAAGTGAGGAAGAGTTGCGCAGAGTCAACCTCACTCAGTGTATCAGTGGTAAGACAGAGTCAAAGTGGCTGGAGATAGTCAGATGCAGTGGATGATCATGATGTCCTTTCTGCCTTATCATGCTCTAAGCACTCCACAGTCCCATGCCAGGTCTGCCTTCCTGCCCGTTGACCCAAACTAGAGGTTACCTTCACGCAATCTGCTGGATTCAGTCTTCTCTAGCTTGGGTAGGCAAGCCCAAACTTGCTGAGAGTTTAAATCCCATTGGATACCTTCAGCTGGTTTAGCCCTTTTGTCCAAGCTGTTTACCAAGGTATGGCCGCTGTCACTAGCAAACAGCTGCTTGGAGCCACAGATGAGAGCAGAGTGAAAATGGGGACCAATGGTGGATGAGCTACTCCCAAGGGAGCATGGTGTGCCTGGCCCATTAGAGGTGCTACCCCTCCCTGACACCCTATACACCCCAATGTTACATGGCAGGATGTAACAATCACATGGTAACCTGTCAAAAGTGATAAATCTCAGAGACTGATGGATCCACACTTTG
Source organism: Mobula birostris (assembly GCF_030028105.1). NCBI lineage: Eukaryota > Metazoa > Chordata > Chondrichthyes > Myliobatiformes > Myliobatidae > Mobula > Mobula birostris. Next base: position 55,800,062 of record NC_092377.1, read on the forward strand.
TTTCACATAAACAACAACCATCCTGCCTCTAATGACATTTTCTTCACCATTGAACAAACACAGAGCTTAATGCTTGATAAAACTGTTCAGCTATACCTCCGCTGTCAAATCTCTTCAATAATCTGTTGCTCAAATATCTTGGTTCAATTGATAACATTGCCATCTCTGTGCCCAATGCTTGTTAGGTAAATTTGAAATCTCCTTGGACTAGATGCTCAATGGTTCAAATAAATGGGTAACATATTGGTACCAGTTATGACTTTATTAAAGCATGTTAGATTTGGGGAGTATTGTTGAGAACTAGATTGCCTGTTATCCCCTTTGAATAGAAAGCATCACAATTCCCTTATTAACACTACATGATCTCAACTACTCTTATCCGTAATCAGGGGCATAACAAGTCCTGTCATTACCATATCTTGAGCATTTCTTCTCCACTATTTTGATTTAGACAAGCTTTTTCTGGGCTTATCTTCTGTTCCTATATTTGATGATATGCAGCACAAGAACTTTCTTTGTAGATAAAAGCTTTTCCCAATTCAGACAGCTGGACAAAAAAGCTAAAAGTCTTAATATTAAATACAGTACATCTTGATAATGCTGAAAAAATAGAAAAGAGCAACAATTTCTAATTACATTCCAACAATTTGCAGGAAAACTTTTTGCTTTTACAGCTAAAGAAACAGTTAAGACTGAACAGAAATAAAAGTCAACATGTTCCATTTCCCTATCGTTCAAAAACAGTAAATTATTTGAGCAAAACTAAGACTATTTACAGTTCTGCACCACTCAAATTGGACAGAGGTAGGCAGACACACTCGGATTTCCAGCATTTGCAGATTTTCTCTTGTTGGAGGTAGGCAGTGGTTTTTATAATATAACTTTGAGATATTTATTCTTGCAATATCCTTTTAACAATCAAAATAAATACAAAATGCTGGAGGAACTCAGCAGGCCGGGCAGCATTTATGGAAAAGAGTCAACAGTTTATGTTTCAGACCGAGACCCTTCAGGAGTCTTGAAGAAGGGTTTCAGCCCAAATTGGCAACTGTTTCCTCTTTTACATAGATGCTGCCTGGCCTGCTGAGTTCCTCCAGCATCTTGTATGATTTGTTTTGGATTTCCAGCATTGACAAAATTTCTCGTTTTGTGAAAATACCCTGGAAAGTCCATATGTCTGTCCAGGATAAAGTAAGACGATGAGAATATGATTCCTTCAAGGTGTTTCACTGCCCTCCATTTCTGCAACTGCACAATGTATCCTCCCAAACCAGACAGCTCTCTCTTGAATGTTTGCAACTGTGCTTCAGACTTCAGTGCTCTCAGCTCTCTAAGTCCTTCCATAATTTCAGCAGGCACTTTTCCTGAAATCTAGGGACTTTTCTCCCAAATAAAGGCGTCAAACTAATGCAAATCCACATTGCAATGCTGCTCTGTTGTGATCTTTCCTTTGGTTAATACATCAAAGTAACATGTTTATTTAGGTGAATATCAAAGGTTGCTTGCTAGCATTTGAGAAACACAAAGTTTTCATGCTCAACGTTCTTCTTTCAGGCAAATCCACTAAAAACAGACCAATTAGATACTGAAGAGACTGTAAATACTAAAATATGGAACAAGTAACAAACGGCTGGAGAAATTTGGCAGGTGGAGCAGCAACTGTGCAGGGGAAAGAGGAATTGTTGACATCTTAAACAGGATCTGAACCCTCCAATGCAGGGTCTTGACCCAAAATGTTGGAAAGTCCTCTCCTTTCCACAGATGTGCTTAGTCACTGAATTCCCCTAGCAATTTGATTTTTTTGTACTTGCTAATTATTTGTAAAAGCGCCCCTACACTGCATAACAACACTGATGGCACTTAAAAAGTAAGGTATATGAATTATATCTAAGGTTTCTGAGAAATATGTGGAGAAACTGAGTATTTTTCCTTAAGTGACAAGATCAAAGATGGTGCACAATGTTAAAAACTCCCTTTGTAGAAATTCTGAAGGCCAATCAGCACCTGTAGGGTGAACGGAATTGTCAAAATTCCAAGTCAAAACCCAGCATCAGGACATCCTGCTGAGTTCCTCCGGTAATTGTTTTGTTTTTGAATCTGATTCGAGTCATTTGGCACTTAATATCCATAGAGCCAATCTTGAAAAGTCATAAAGCTGCACTCAAGGTAATAACAATAGTTGCCCATGACTTGATAAATAATGAACTGAACAACATGATGTGCGATCAAAGAAAAGAAGCTTACCATAGGAAGTGTGGAAAGAGTAATTTCACCAACAAGAAAAAACTATGAACTGGAAGAAATGTCAGGGTGACAATATTTTGCCTGCAGAGCCATACTTCCCTTGTATTGGCTTCCTTGTAACAGCTGCACTTTTTTGATTTGTGGAAAATATATGCCCGTAATGAAGGAAGCTTGAAAATGGGACATTTCTTACACCGACAGCCTCTTGAAGAAATAAGTTCAGAAACAATTCGCTATCAGGCACAGTGTCAAAGTGAGAAGTGCCAACAACCATTATTGGCACCTCCAGTGTATTGTGCACATGGAAGCAGTGCCTGGAATACTTTACTTAAACAATCCCACCACCCAAGCCAGCAGAAACCACCAGAAAGGTCAATGATGCTGGGATGTAGTGATATCTTGCTGCGGGGTGTGACAAGAATCTTGGTACTTTCTCTCCAGACTATCACACGTCTGTACCTCTTTCAACAGATGCCTTCATTCAATAACTCTACATGAGCTGAAAGCACCAAAGGCCAAGGAGCCATTGGAGCCACCAATGAAACGTTCATAAACTCTTATAAGTCGCACGTGTAAGATTAATAAAAATGGTTGCCCTAATTGGCCCAGGTTATCAGTCATCACAAGAATACCAAGACATGACTGTGACACACAGATGATAGTGCTGTATCCCCAACAATTGTATACATTCTCTGATAATAAATGGAACTATTGGACTATTAAACTATAGGATTTTATGTAAATCATCATTACTCATTTATACGGTAAGAGATCTTAGGACAAATGTGTCAAACAGAAAGATGTTAAGGAATAGTTTGAATAGGGAGACAGAAAGATAAAGAAGTAAGCTGGTAGAGAAGAAATTCTAAAGTTTATGATCAAGATAGATGAAAGTATGGCACTTATTGTTAGAACAAGGGGGATCAGGACACTGGAAACACCCATGTTGGCGCAAGGCAGAACTTGTACAGTAGATCTGAAAAAAAAAAAAAAGATATAGCTGGAAATAAATTAGTCCATTTGGATTACTCCACCCATCCTACCCAAGGGTCCTTCTTTAAACAGAAAAAAAACAATTTCCCAACTGACATTTCATCTCAGGATAATGCAGAGAAGTTGCCAAATAATTCCTAGCAAACTCTCCTAGATTAGGAATCCTCCCAGGAATATCAATTGAATTTTTCCCTCGTGTTAATCAGAACAAACAGCTGAACATCCGTGAGGATTGCTTGCCTTCATTGTCTAAAAACTTTGCCTCACTTGTACTGATTAGCCTTCATATATTTAATAATGCATAATGATCACCTGCTGATTCTGGTAAAATTGTTTTATATGCAATACATATAAAGAAAAATGAAATGAAAATTATCTGAATGAAGCAAATGAGGATTTAAATGTAAACTCAGCAGGTGTAGATATCAGCTGACTAGTTGTTTTGCGGTACCAAAATCAGGTATAAGTCACAGTATAGCATGAACACAAGACATTCTGCAGGTGCTGGAAATTCAAAACAACACATACAAAGTGCTGGAGGAACTCAACAGGTCAGGCAGCAGCTATGGAAATGAGTAAGCAGTTGATGTTTTGGCCAAAGACTCTTCTTTAGGACTGGAAAGGAAGGCGGGAAGACGCCAGAATAAAAAGGTTGGAAAGGTTGGGGGAAGAGAAAGAAAATAGCTAGAAAGTAATAGGTGAAGCCAGGTGGACGGGAAAGGTAAAGAGTTGGAGATGAATGAATTTGATAGGAGAGGAGAGTGGGCCATAGGAGAAAGGGAAGAGGAGGGGATTCAGTGGGAGGTGATAGGCAGGTGAGAAGAGGTAAGAGGCCAGAGTGGGGAATAAAAAAGGGGGAGGAGAGAGATATTCTTGCCAGCAGACAGACTGTAAGGAGGTGCTCCTTCACCCTGAGGGAGGCCTTATCATGGCACAAGAGGCGGCCATGGACCAGCATGTCAAAATGGGAATGAGAATTGAAACGAAAATGTTTGGCCACCAGGAAGCTGTGGTTTTTGGCAGACGAAGTGGTTGCCCAATTTACGTGGTGTTTAATCAATGTAGGAGAGGCCACATCGGAAGCACTGGACACAGTACACGACCCCAGCAGGTTCACAGGTGAAGTGTTGCCTCACCTCGAAGGACTTGTTGGAGCCATGAATGGAGCTGAGGAAGGAGCTGAATAAGCAAGTGAAGCACTTTGGCCACTTGCAGGGGTAAGTGTCGGGAGGGGGATTAGTGGGGAGGGTCAAATGGACAAGGTAATCACATAGGGAGAGATCCCTTCAGAAAGTAGAGAAAGGCAGTGAGGGAAAGATATATTGAGTGATAGGATCTCTTTGGAGAAGGCAGAAGCTGGGGAGAATGATATGATGGATGCGAAGGCTCATGGGTTGGTAGGTAAGGACAAAAGGAACTCTATCTCTGCTAAGGCAGTGGGAAGATGTGGTGAGCACGGATGTTTGGGAAATGGAGGAGATTAAGGGCTGCATCAATAGTGGAGGAAGGATAATCCTATTCTTTGATGAAGGAGTACATCTCTGAATCACAGTAATTGGTTTATTTATCTACCACTAGTACTGGGAATTCAATGGAATTAAGTATATCCGAATGAAATTATTTGGCATTCTTATCGCAACTTAGCCTAATATGCATTGTGTTCTCTACAGCTTTCAGATATGAGGCAGAATTTCAGATGTGAAAGAGATTTCTAAAAGAGAAAGAGTGAGGCCTTTTTTTTCCCAAAATCTGCCCACTGTATTCTGAATGATGCCCATACAAAAAAAAATTGTGGTTCTATTGAATAAATTTGACAGAGAAAAAAAGGCAAGTTACGCATAGCTACTTATAGCTAATTGAAAAGATAATTAATTTGTTGTATAGATATTGACTTCTGATTCGTAATATATCAATGAGTCATACCTTTGTTCTTTTTGCTCCTTTAACTCCTATGCCAACAGTGTTCAAGAGCTTCTTCCTTATGCAATTCCTCTTTGTACATTTGCAGTTCTGGTGGTCTCTGGGTTGAACAGAACGTTTGATGACTGTAGTTTACTTTCACTACTTTGGCTGCAAATTAAAGAACTATACTCTACAGCAAATAAGACACATTAGGAACAAAATGTATGAATCTAAAAGTACTGATATTATACCAGTAACACACTTGAACAAATGGGAACTACGACGACATTTTTCACTAGCCCTGCCTTTCGATCTCTTCAGGCCTTCATGTGTTGCTCCACTCTCACCCAATGTTCTTTATGCAATCTCCCATCATCTGTCAAATAAAGATCTTCACATGGCAGGATCAGACACAACCCTTTAGAGCTAACTGAAGAAAAGGATTCAAAGAAAAGTAGAGACATGGGATGAAGTTGCTCACTTTCTTTAGTGTTTCCCAACTTCATATGACACAATATGTCAAAAGATAGATCACAGAATAAGTCTGAGACTTCTTCACCTGAACATAAATGCTACCATGTGAAATATTGTGTATTTATATAACTATTTTCTGTGTCCTAATTCTATACCTCTTTTTGTTATAGAGATTATTTCTGAATCGCTAAGTTGTGTGGAGTTGTTAAATTCCGTTGGTCTTATGAATTCCACACCTACAACAGACTGCAGCTTAGCTTAACTCTGAGCTTGCATCCACTTGTTCCAGCTGTTATGTTCAACTTACCACAGTTTAGAATAACTAATTCAATTCTATACCCTAGCAAAACAAAAAAGAATGACATCGGCTTGTGGAATATGCTTTGGGAAATAAATTTCAGAACTTTCTTGTCTACATGGCTCAGTTCTTTTATAGTCATCTGTTCGTTTCATGAGACCATGGATTTGCGCCTTGGAAGGTTTTAAGGGCGCAGGCCTGGGCAAGGTTGTATGGAAGACCAGCAGTTGCCCATGCTGCAAGTCTCCCCTCTCCACGCCACCGATGTTGTCCAAGGGAAGGGCATTAGGACCCATACAGCTTGGCACCGGTGTCATCGCAAAGCAATGTGTGGTAAAGTGCCTTGCTCAAGGACACACATGCTGCCTCAACCAAGGCTCGAACTAGCGACCTTTGAATCATTAGACAAACGCCTTAACCACTTGGCCATGTGCCAACACGGCTCAGTTCTAAACTACATATATTTAAAGGAACTTTGGAGCCAAAAAGTAGCAACATTGCTTTCTTAAACCAATCGTTCAATTCTGGCTGTTTGGGTTCCTGGTTGGCTTTTCACTGACCACTCTACAGATCCTGATGTGTGCCCACCAACACCTGCATGGAGGTAGTGCAGCAGTTGAGTAACCACAGTCGTAAGACACAGGAATGGATAAATAATTCTCAATTTGCATTCAAATCCCACCAACACAGTTAAATAATTGAAATCTAGTTACTAATTTGGAATTTTTAAAAAAAGATGACCAATAAAAATCCATCTGGTTCTCTGGAATGAAATGCTGTCTGAAATTGTAGCATCCTTCCCCAAATAGGTCACATGCTAAACTATTGATATATTTATTAAATGTACACATTGACGGTCTCCCAGTCATAACTGTTGGGGAACTCCAATATACTAAATCAAGCTTTTCACACCTTTACCATTATCTGTCTCATTAACCACCACCAATGCCACAAGGAATACTATTTTATGTTTCATTTAGAGATACATCACAGTAACAGGTCTCTCCAACCCAATGAACCTGCACCGTCCTATTGCACCCATGTGACCAATTATCCTACTCACCCATATGTCTTCAGAATGTTGGAGGAAACCGGAGAACCAGGAGGAAACCGATGCAGTCATGTACAGGACGTACAGACTCCTTATAAACAGCAGGGAAATTGAATCCCGGTTGTTGGCACTGTAAGAGTGTTAAACTAACCACTACGCTAACATACAATCCCAGAATTACAAGTATACTCTATTGTAAAAGCCGCTTCCCTTTGCTCCACCGACAGTCCTTTGGAACTCACTTCTTTTTATCCATATTATTTTATTTCTTTAAAACTGAGGTTTCTGGTCACTCCTTTGGATCAGTACCCAGTCACCCAACCTGACTAAGGAACTGAAATGTCTTCTATACCCAAGGAACTGCACAGAACCAGGGCTGCAGGGTTGAAGGGTGCATGAGCTTTGCATTCAGCTGTCCCACAGCAATGTTCCCTGGCACATGGAGTCAAGTGATACGGAGAAGCTTTACATTTGCACATTCAGACAAGGCCTTTCCTGTTACCCACGTTTATGCACATAATCATTATACTTATTGGTAAATTATCAATGGCCTTTTCAGTTGAGCAGCCTGTCATAATTTTCTTCTTTGAGATGGAATATTTCTTTCTTTGTTTCCAATTCCACTTTCTCCAAACTGACAGAAGAACAGCATCACTGCAGTTATACGTAAAGGTGGCCTGGAATTGTAGCTGGGGATCTCCTCTTGAAATAAAACACACATTCACAAAATTCTGTATATAATAATACGATGAGGTCATTTCACTCATTAGTGGTACATTCAGTACATCAGTAAGATGATGCCATCCAAGTACTGGGTGTTTGGCAGACTATCTTAGTGATATGCTGTGCCGTTGCAGCTCTCCTGAAGTAGTCACAGCTGCTATCTAAGGGTACAGCTTCATAAATACTGTAACATAATCTTTGCATATGGTTTCTCTTCAATCTTTTCACTTTCTAGGAATTAAATGAATAGCTATGGGCACTCATGCAGGCCTTAGTTAAGCCTGCTTCTTTTTTGGTTCTGAGGAACAGTCCTTTTTCAAAATTCACCACGACACCACCGCCTGACTCTTCTTCAACTACATCGATGGCTGCCTTGGTGTCCTTTCCTCGACTCAAACAAATTCAGTTTCTACCTTGCCCTCAAATTCACTTGCATCATTTCAGAAACTTCTGTCCTTTATCTGATACTTCTACTTCAGTCTCAGGAGACAAAATATCTATTGACATTTACTATGAACCCATCAATTCCCACAGCTATATTGACTACACCTCCTCCCATCCAGTCTCTTACTGTCACTACATTCAGATTTGTTCCTAGTGCAGAGAGAGAGAGAGAGAGAGAGAAAGACACACACTGATGTGTGTCGACAGTTCACTGACTTTAATGAGAACTGTTGTAGAATTTAAGGGAAAAGTGAAACAATAGACGCTAGGCCAACGGGGCCATTAACTAAACTCCCAAACTGAAAGTTAGATGCCAACACTGGCTGCAAGCAATAACTAGATAGTAAATGAATACTGCTTATTCCAGCGTTAGTCGAAACGGTAGTCCTCTTTCCTGGACAAGGACAAGGGTAAGCGGGGAATGTAAATGTTTCTGTGCTCTGGGTCAAGTCTCGACAAGACTAGAATGAAAAAAGGAAGGTAAATACCTTCATAATGAAACAGTAATTAGCTGGAACGTGCATGTTCACAAGCGCATGTGTCAAATCGGTTGCGCAGCTGGCCTGCAGGGGCAATTAGACTCTGCAGCAGAGTCTGTGGTTGTGACAGGGCCCCCTTCCCTAGGTGCAGCTCCTGAAGCACCACAGACCTGTGGTCGCTGGAAGTCCCAAATGAGAGATTTGCCCTGGATGTCATCAGCTGGGATCCAAGAACATTCCTCGGGGCCATACCCCTCCCAATCCACGAGGTACTGGACCTTGCCCCACACCTGGCGAGATGCCAGCAAGTGCCACACAGTAAAGAGCATCCACCAAGCAGGGAGAAGGGTGGGTGGGGTCACTGGAGCCGGGGTGAGGAGGGGTCATAACTGGCTTGAGCTGGGAAGCATGGAACACTGAGTTGATCTTCATTGACGATGATAGGCGTAACCTATACGAGACCTTGTCGATAGACTTCTCCACTATGAACAGTCCCACACAGGGCCCACTTGCAGCTCTTGACTTTCAGGGAAACATTTCTACATGCCAGCTGGATTTTCTCCACTGCTTTGGGAGGCTTTTCCTGTTGGTGGAACTGATCAGACTGCCTGGCATGTTGTTTCTGAGCATGTAGCAGAGAAGCCCTGTCCCATCTCCATTTATGCTTGTAGTATTAGATCAACTGTCCAGTGGCAGAAACTCCAGCAACAATCTCCTGGTCAGGAAAGTGTGGTAGCCCAAATCCCTTCTGAAATTCAAAGAGGGACAGACCAATGGAGGGCAACTGGAGGTTTTTTTGTGGTCAATCTCTGCCCAAACCAGTGGGGGTGCTCCAGGGAAGAGGCACGAGAGTGCAGTGTTGTCTCCAGTTCCCGTCCAGTTGGACTGGGGGTGGAACGATACACAAGCAAGGAAGAATGGGCTTCGGATCGATATTGTCCCTGAACTGACCCGTCGAACTGCTGGGAGAGAACAGAGCTTTGGTATTCTTGCTGTCGGGACAATAAGTGAGGATAAAATTAAATCTGGAGAAGAAAAGAGCCCAACAGGGTTGACGGGAGTTGAGTTTCTTAACGTCCTTAACGTAGGAGAGGTTCTTGTGATCTGTCCAAACTGACATCATAGTTACTCTCGACCGGAGTCAAATGACGGGCAGGAAAGACACAAGGGTGCAGCTGGCTACCTGCAGAAGAGCGCTGAGAGAAGACAGCTCCAACGCTGACATCAAATGCATCCACCTCGACAATGAATGGCTGGGATGGGTATGTGTGTTGCTGCACTGGGACAGCGGTAAAGCATCACTTCAGTTTCGAGAATGCTTGGTCTGCTTCAATAGAATCCTGCAGAGGTCTTCCTGATGAGTGCATTTATGGGGGCTGCGATAGAGCTGAAACTTCGGATGAAGCGGTGATAAAACCCCATGAAGAAGCTCCTGTTTGACTATAGATGATTTGGGCCACTCTGTGACTGCTTGAACTTTACCTGGGTCCTTTTGAACACTGGAAAGAGTAAGTACGTAGCTCAAATAATAGAACTCAAATTTCTTTGGCTTGGCATACAGGTTATTCTTGAGGAGCCATCTAAGAACGCTTCAAGCAGGCAGGGCGTCTTCCTGATGGGAGGAGGTGGGGGGGCTTTGGGGCTCTAATGTTCTTCTGTCATTCATTCTTTGAGGTTTTCTTCTGTTTCATGGATGCCTGTGAAGAACAAGAATTTCAGCTTGTATACTGTATACATCCTCTGATATTAAATGGAACCATTGAACCAGTGGTAAGAGCAGAAATAGATCAAAATGTTGTCCAAATACACAAAAACAAACTGATTCAATACATCCTTAAGCACATCGTTGACTAAGCCCTGAAAAACAGCATTGGCCAGATCAAAGGTACTCATAATGGTCAGTGGAGGTATTGAAAACTGACTTCCAATCATCCTTCTCTTTAATACAAGCTAGATTATAAGCATTACGCAGATCTATCTTGGAAAATATGATCGCCCTGGAGATGTTCAAATGCACAGGCAAGCAGGGGAAGAGGGTAGCAGTTCTTCACAGTGATATTGTTTAGGGACCAACAACCAATACAGGGACGGAGCTTGCCATCCTTCCTGTGCACGAAATAGAAGCCTGCTTCTGCTGGTGAGGTTGACAGATGAATAAACCCCCAAGACCAATGCCTCCTTGATGCACTCCTCCACGGCCATCATTTCTGGATGAGAGAGAGAAAAGAGCTGTCCCCGGGGAGGACTGGTACTGGATAAGAGGTCAATAGCACAGTCATACGGCAGGTGTGGAGGCAGAAAAGTGGCCTTCTTTTTACTAAGGACCTCAGAAAATCCACATTCAGCCAAATGCCATACAGGTCCACGTCAATAGTTTACACAGGATGAGATTCGCAGACCAGAACTTGAGCTGATCCCAGGCAGATAGGCAGACATGTCTCTACTCTTGGGATAACCAGGGGAGACCAAGCACCAGGGGCTACTTAGACAAATTAACTGGATAGAGGAGAGTCGTTTCTTATGGATGCCTTCAAGCACTAGGTGGAATTGGCCAGTGTCCAGAAGTCGACCACCCAGGGCCTTGAAGTTGATCTTTTCCCTCAATTTCTGAGTCAGAATGCCCCATCTTTGAGCCACAGATGTCCATGAGATTCCCAGCTACCCCAGAGTTGGTAACTGCCTGAAGTGCCTTGTCTGAGTCCCCCATGACAAGGAATCTGGGAGTAACATACACTTGGTGGAAGCCAATTGCAGGGAGAACTGACCCATCAGGACTCCCCTCCCTGATGATAGATATCCTCTTTTACTAGACGCTTGGGGCATGACACCCGGAAATGTCCTGGATCGCCACAATAGAGGCAGGAACCTATTCTCCTGCCTCGATCTTGTTCCTCCTGAGATATGTGTGTGCACCCCACCTGCATTGGCCCCTCCATAGACTGGGTGCTGGGTGATGAGGGGATAATGAGGCTCGAGATATTCTTTCCCTGCACCACTCAGTTACCGGAGGTGAACTCGAATAACCAGATTAATCAGGTTATCTAGACTGTCCTGCTTGTCAAGGACAGTGACCTTGTGCCAGACACCTGTGTTCAGTCCATGCTGGAAGCCAGCGATGAGGGAACTCTCAATCTATCCCATCTCCACCACAAACATGGGGAATTTAACTGTATAACACCATCCCTCTATCTTGGTGCAGGTCCAGGATTCCGTGGGCAGTCTCCTGACACTATACTGCACAATCAAAATTCTCCTTAACTTGGCAGCAAGATGTCAAAATGAGTGAACCATGGGACAACCTTGCTCCTGTAGAGCATTGAACAGGCTGAGTGGAGGTCCATTCAAGAGATTCACCATGCACGCCAGTTTACACACATCATCACCAAACTGATCAGGCTGGGCTTGGAAAGTCAGCTCACACCAAGTAATGAGATTTCAAGCAAGCCTACAAGCTTGTCCATTGCAATGGATACTCTCTGTGTGGCCTTCTCTATATGAGTGAGATCACGCATAGATTAGTCAATCATTTTGCAGAAAATCTGCACTCTGTTTCCCAGAAACATGTCACTTCAACCCTCCACTTCCCATTCCCACATTGACCTGTCAGTCCTCAGCATCCTCATCTGTCAGGTAAGACTAAATGCAAACCAGAATAACCACACCTTACATTACACTAGCTCATTTGTATGAACACTGTAGTTTCCATTTCCAGGTAACCTGCACCTCATGTGTTCTTTCCTCTCTCTTTCTGATTCTCTCACCCAGCCACATTTTTCCTCAATCACCCAGTTTTTTTTACTTCACTCCTCCTCCTGGTTCCATCTTCCTATCACCTACACACTTAACCCACTGAATCTGAGATCTTCTCACCTATCTGCTCTTTGATCAAGCATCTCTTTGTTATTTTCTTCCATGTATAACGTTCCTTATTTATCGGGTTCCAGCAGCTGCAGTTCTTGTATCTCCACTTCTCACCTTCAATCCTCTGTCTTTACCTCCATGTACCCATCCCTCCACATTTCACCATCTGCCTCTTCATTTCTACTTCCCTTATCTGCTTCAACTAATAGCTCTCTTCCCCTCCTCCACTGAACTCAAACTTCCCCCAGGCTTTTACCCGGTTCCTGCAATTCATACCTCACCCATCCCCCTCACTTCTTCATGCTGCCCATCTCTCCTCTACACTCGGTCCTGATGCAGGTTCTCAACCCAAAATGCCAGCCTTCCCTCTGCCTTCAGAGATGCCACTTCACCAATTTAGTTTATTTTATTGCTCCAAAAATCCAGTTAGAAATTTCTCAGATGTGCATAGGAGACAGGAAAATAACCTTAAAAATATCTCTTTTCCTGTCTATTGTGTATCCATAAAATACCCAAAGTCAAATTTCTAATCCTTTTTATCCTTTTTAATCACTGAAACCAAATTTAGCTTATTCCAAAATATTTTGCATCATATGATTTGCCTCTTCATTTCAAAGAATTTCCTCTTAAATAAGCAAAACTGCATTTATTTTTAACTTTACCAAGGTTTATAATTTCCCTTCAACTAAAATGAATTTTGCCTGCTGATGACTGATGTAGCAAAATGCAATGCCATCATCCTAGGTGAATTGAACAGCAATAGAGGATTGGTTATTTAAATTAAATATGACTTTCTGTAAAAGGAAATTTGCTTTAGTGCACATACTCTGGGGGAAAAAAAAATCAGTGCTCATTTCTTATTAAGCATGTGTTTATTGTCCCACGATAAACAGATTGAAGTTAATCAACTTAAGTTTGAGATTACAAGTGCTTGTTATCATTTGAAATACATTTGATCAAACAATAGCTTATTGCTTTCTGGTAGAATAGAAATAAATAAATAGCAAGTACTGCTCATTACTGTTGAAATGTACTGGTATGAGGGATGGTGATCAGATTAGACCGGAAAGTAATGTGATGCCAAAGATGGGGTCATGGTGTCTCACCATCAGAGTTGACCGGAGGTTTGGACTACTTTCTCAACTGGGTTTGTTAACTTTGACTTGATAGTAGCAAGCTCTGAACAAGTATCCATGCTACAGTTTGCCAGTTTCTCCAAAAAGAAACAGATCCCAGCAGCTACAGACAAGGATTCTGGCTGGAATGGCAAGAATGGGCCTGTAGAATGTACAACCTAATATCTTTCAAAAGTATCAAGATTTTACTATTTTGGTCAGACTATCAGTCCATCTAAGAACTACCAGTTAGCTATCCCAATGTATAGACCATAAGACATAGGAGCAGAATTAGGTCATTTGGCCCATCGAATCTGCTCCGCCATTCAATCATGGCTGATCCCTATGTTTTCTCCTCCTCAACCCCAGTTCCCAGCCTTCTCCCCGTAACCTTTGATGCCATGTCCAATCAAGAACCTATCAATCTCTTTCTTAAATACACCCAACAACCTGTCCTCCACAGCTGCATGTGGCAACAAATTCCACAAATTCACCATCGTTTGGCTAAAGAAATTGCTCCACATCTCTGTTTTGAAAGGGCGCCCCTCTATCCTGAGGCTATGCCCTCTTGTCCTAGACTCTCCCACCATGGGAAACATCCTTTCCACATCTACTCCGTCTAGGCCTTTTAACATTCAAAAGGTTTCAATGAGATCCCCAATCATCCTTCTGAATTCCAGTGAGTACAGACCCAGAGCCATCAAACTTTCCTCGCATGATAACCCTTTCATTCCTGGAATCATCCTTGTGAACCTCCTCTGGACTCTCTCCAATGCCAGCACATCTTTTCTAAGATGAGGGGCCCAAAACTGTTCATGATACTCAAGGTGAGGCCTCACCAGTGCCTTATAAAGCCTCAGCATCACATCCTTGTTCTTGTATTCTATACTAGTTGAAATGAATGCTAACATGGCATTTGCCTTCCTCACCACCCACTCGACCTGCAAGTTAACCTTTAGGGTGTTCTGCAAAAGGACTCCCAAGTCCCTTTGCATCTCAGATTTTTGGATTTTCTCCCCGTTTAGAAAATAGTCTGCACATTCATTTCTACTACCAAAGTGCATGACCATGTATTTTCCAAAATTGTATTTTATTTGCCACTTTCTTGCCCATTCTCCTAATCTGTCTAAGTCCTACCTGTTTCCTCAACACCACCTGTCCCTTCACCAATCTTCATATCATCTGCAAACTTGGCAACAAAGCCGTCTATTCCATCATCTAAATCATTTATGTACAGCATAAAAAGAAGTGGTCCCAACACCGACCCCTGCGGAACACCACTAGTCATTGGCAGCCAATCAGAAAAGGATCCTTTTATTCCCACTCACTGCCTCCCACCAATCAGTCAATGCTCTAACCCTGTTAGTAAATTTCCTGTAATACCATGAGCTCTTAACTTGGTAAGCAGCCTCATGTGTGTCACCTTGTCTAGGGACTTCTGATAGTCCAAATATGCAACATCCACTGCATCCCCTTTATCTATCCCACTTGTAATCTCCTCAAAGAATTCCAAAAGGTTTGCAGGATTTTCCCTGAAGGACACCATGCTGACTTTATCCTATCTTGTTCTGTGTCACCAAGTACTCCATCACCTCATTCTTAACAACTGACTCTAACATCTTCCCAACCTGACCCCTGATTGAGGGGCTAACTGGTCTATAATTTCCTTTCTGCTGCCTTCCTCCTTTCTTAAAGAGTGGGTGACATTTGTAATTTTCCAGTCCTCTGGCACTATGCCAGGGTCCAATGATTTTTGAAAGATCATTTCTAATGCCACCACAACTTCTAAAATTACCTCTTTCAGAACCCTAGGGTGCAGTTCATCTGGTCCAGGTGACTTTTGTACCTTTAGGTCTTTCAGCTTTTTGAGCACCTTCTCTCTTCTAACAGTAACTGCGCCCACGTCTCCTCCCTCACAAACTACAACATCAGGCATACTTCTAGCATCTTCCATGGTGAAGACTGATGAAAATACTCATTTAGTTCATCAGCCATCTCTTTGTCCCCCGTTATTATTTCTCCTGCCTCATTTTCTAGTGGTCTGCTGTCCACTCTCATCTCTCTTTTATTTTTTACGTATTTGGAAAAGCTTTTACTATCCACTTTGATATTCTTTGCTAGCGCTTTCATATTTCATCTTTTCCCTTCTAATGATTTTTTTAATTGTTCTCTGTAGGTTTTTAAGAACTTCCCAATCCTCTATCTTCCCACTAATTTTTGCTTTGTTGTATGCCTGTTCTTTTGCTTTTACAATAGCTTGGACTTCCCTTGTCAGGCACAATTTTACTGTTTTACCATTTGAGTATTTTTTCATTTTAGGAATACACATGTCCTGTACCTTCCTCACTTTTCCCAGAAACACACACCATTGCTGCTGTGCTGACATTCCTGCCAGCAGCTCCTTCCAACTTACTTTGGCCATCTCCTCTGTCATACCACTTTAATTTCCCTTACTTCACTGAAATACCACTATGTCAGTCTTTACTTTCTCTTTCAAGTTCAACTCAATCATGTTGTGAACCAGAACTGCTATATCCCCCTACATTAATAACAATACCTCTGCTAACCCTGATTTGCACAATATAGCACAATCAAATGTGTTCAGAAAACATTGTGTCTCACTTCAGCATCTTCAGTGCAAGCTTTGAAAGGGATATTTCTTGTCTACGAGAAGCCATTTGGTTTCCTGGTACACATAGTCAAACGGAGCTGAAACATGCCTTTGTTTCATTATCAGTGGTTGGAAAAACAGTTGGTCAACTGAGATTACATGGTGTTGGAGATCTGTAAATGCTGGAAAACAGAAACAAAACAAAAAAGTCAGGTTGCTGTGGTAGAGAAGGAAACAAGGTTGATGCTGCAGTTTAAAGACCTTCGTCAAAAATGGTTAAGAACTCTAATGAATCGTCTCTGTCCTGAAACATTAATTCAGTTCTTTTTCCCCTGATGTTGCCTGGCCTGCTGAGTATTTCCAAATATAAATTAACATGCTGGCATATGCCAGCCTCTACATTCTTGCACTTTCAAATGCGATATTATCCAGAGATTGAATTAAGGTTAAGCCTCAACACTGGATACAAAATAATTGCTGCTGTTGGTCCATCTTTATACGTAATAAGAAACCAGCTCGGTGGTTTTTGCTGAACCTCTTAATTTATGAGTAATATCATGTGATCGTTACCATGTCCCTAATCATGGATGCACTGTGGTTCTACAAGCATTTTATTCCCTCTACAGAGTGAAGTACTTCATTCCTTATCAGTAGACAATGAGGTATTTTACTTGAAAACATTCAGCCATAATCTATTTTCATTTATGTATCCTTCTGCAACTATTTTTCACCCATCTTATTCATCTTTTCTCCTAACCATTTCCTGCTCCTGAAAGGATTTACTTGTGGTACAGCATTTCATAAACACTTACGGAGAGCCTATTCTTTGTGTGTGAATAAAGATGTAGAATGTAGCCAGGCTCATCGATCCTGGAAGTTAACACAGACATAACCAATCTCGTCTTTACTAATGAAATGTATTTGCTGGTTTCCTATTAGTGGCCAGTGCTCTCTATGAAGGAATGGGAATTTGACTGAATTCCCTCTGCCTGTTGTAGGCAGTGTGTGTGGAAAGAGAAGCAGCACTAACACTCCAGGTCAAAGAACATCTTTGGTTCTCTATTCCCCTTTCTACAAATACATACTGCTTGCTCTGCCAAGTGCTCCCAGCATTTTCCTGCTCTTACTTCAGATTTCTACCACTGCGGCTTTTTTTATTCTAAAAATACGCTACTGTGACAGACTGTAGGAGTGGAATATTTTTAGAATCAGAAACTGGTATTAATTTCACTACCTCACCTCTGAGGTTTATCGCTGGTCTTGCTGGAGATGAAAGTTAATGTATGTCATTCAGAATCAAGAATGCACATGTTATCCTTGTTTATTGTGTAATTACTAAACCCACACAAACTCGGAGGTCAAATCTATGTATTGCCATTAAAATAGCACAGATAAGTAAACAGAGAAAATGAATAAGGGTTTTGAAGCCAAAGTTTTTATACCTACAGCTTGTTCTCCTTCAAACCTCAGTTCTGAGGGTATGGTTCAACAGTTGCAGAGTCATACAGTGCTAAGGAACAGAAGCAGGCCCTTCAGCCCATCTAGTCCATGCTGAATTGTTCTTCTGCCTAGTCCCATCAACCCACACCCACACCATAGTGCTCCATACTCCTCCCATCAATGTGGGAAAAAAAAGGAACCAAATGTTGATCTCGAACTTGCATCCAGCACTTCCCCTGGCAGTTTGTTCATCACTTGCTCCACCCCCTGAGTGAAAAATGTTCTCCTCATGTTCCCTTCAATAGAAACATAGACAATAGGTGTGGGAGTAGGCTATTCGGCCCTTCGAGCCTGCACCGCCATTCAGTATGATCATGGCTGATCATCCAACTCACACCCCTGTACCAGCCTTCCCTCCATACCCCCTGATCCCTTTAGCCACAAGGGCCATATCTAACTCCCTCTTAAATATAGCCAATGAACTGGCCTCAACTGTTTCCCGTGGCAGAGAATTCCACAGATTCACCACTCTCTGTGTGAAGAAGTTTTTCCTAATCTCGGTCCTAAAAGGTTATCCTCAAACTGTGACCCCTCGTTCTGGACTTCCCCAACATCGGGAACAATCTTCCTGCATCTAGCCTGTCCAATCCCTTCAGGATTTTATACGTTTCAATAAGATCCCCCCTCAATCTTCTAAGTTCCAGAGAGTATAAGCCTAGTCAATCCAGTCTTTCATCATATGAAAGTCCTGCCATCCCAGGAATCAATCTGGTGAACTTTCTTTGTACTCCCTCTATGGCAAGAATGTCTTTCGTCAGATTAGGGGACCAAAATTGCACACAATACTCCAGGTGTGGTCTCACCAAGGCCTTGTACAACTGCAGTAGTACCTCCCTGCTCCTGTACTCAAATCCTCTCGCTATAAATGCCAGCATACCATTCGCCCTTTTCACCACCTGCTGTATCTGCATGCCCACTTTCAATGACTGGTGTATAATGACACCCAGGTCTCGTTGCACCTCCCCTTTTTCCTAATCGGCCACCATTCAGATAATAATCTGTTTTCCTGTTTTTGCCACCAAAGTGGATAACTTCACATTTATCCACATTAAATTGCATCTGCCATGAATTTGACCACTCACCTAACCTATCCAAGTCACCCTGCATCCTCTTAGCATCCTCCTCACAACTAACACTGCCGCCCAGCTTCGTGTCATCCGCAAACTTGGAGATGCTGCATTTAATTCCCTCATCTAAGTCATTAATATATATTGTAAACAACTGGGGACCCAGCACTGAGCCTTGCGGTACCCCACTAGTCACTGCCTGCCATTCTGAAAAGGTCCCGTTTATTCCCACTCTCTGCTTCCTGTCTGCCAACCAATTCTCTATCCACATCAATACCTTACCCCCAATACCCTGTGCTTTAAGTTTGCACACTAATCTCTTGTGTGGGACCTTGTCAAAAGCCTTCTGAAAATCCAAATATACCACATCCACTGGTTTTTCCCTATCCACTCTACTAGTTACGTCCTCAAAAAATTCTATGAGATTCGTCAGACATGATTTTCCTTTCATAAATCCATGCTGACTTTGTCCGATGATTTCACCACTTTTCAAATGTGCTGTTATCACATCTTTGATAACTGACTCTAGCATTTTCTCCACCACCGATGTTAGGCTAACCGGTCTATAATTCCCTGGTTTCTCCCTCCCTCCTTTTTTAAAAAGCGGGGTTACATTAGCCACCCTCCAATCCTCAGGAACTAGTCCAGAATCTAACGAGTTTTGAAAAATTATCACTAATGTATCCACTATTTCTTGGGCTACTTCCTTAAGCACTCTGGGATGCAGACCATCTGGCCCTGGGGATTTATCTGCCTTTAATCCCTTCAATTTACCTAACACCACTTCCCTACTAACATGTATTTCCCTCAGTTCCTCCATCCCACTAGACCCTCTGTCCCCTGCTATTTCCGGAAGATTATTTATGTCCTCCTTAGTGAAGACAGAACCAAAGTAGTTATTCAATTGGTCTGCCATGTCCTTGTTCCCCATAATCAATTTACCTGTTTCTGTCTGTAGAGGACCTACATTTGTCTTAACCATTCTTTTCCTTTCCACATATCTATAAAAGCTTTTACAATCAGTTTTTAAGTTCCCTGCCAGTTTTCTCTCATAATCTTTCTTCCCTTTCCTAACTAAGCCCTTTGTCCTCCTCTGCTGGGCTCTGAATTCCTCCCAGTCCTCAGGTTAGCTGCTTTTTCTAGCTAATTTGTATGCTTCTTCTTTGGAATTGATACTATCCCTAATTTCTCTTGTCAGCCACGGGTGCACTATCTTCCTTGGTTTATTATTTTGCCAAACTGGGATGAACAATTGTTGCAGTTCATCCATGCGAAATTTAAATGCTTGCCATTGCATATCCACCGTCAACCCTTTAAGTGTCATTTGCCAGTCTATCTTAGCTAATTCACGTCTTTTACCTTCAAAGTTACCCCTCTTTAAGTTCAGAACCTTTGTTTCTGAATTAACTATGTCACTCTCCATCTTAATGAAGAATTCCACCATATTATGGTCACTCTTACCCAAGGGGCCTCTCACGACAAGATTGCTAATTAACCCTTCCTCATTGCTCAATACCCAATCTAGAATAGCCTGCTCTCTAGTTGGTTCCTCGACATGTTGGTTCAAAAAACCATCCCGCATACATTCCAAGAAATCCTCTTCCTTAGCATTCTTACCAATTTGGTTCACCCAATCTACGTTTGTATATGTAGATTGAAGTCACCCATTATAACTGCTGTTCCTTTATTTCATGCATTTCTAATTTCCTGTTTAATGCCATCTCCAACCTCACTACTACTGTTAGGTGGCCTGTACACAACTCCCACCAGTGTTTTCTGCCCCTTAGTGTTACGCAGCTCTACCCATATCGATCCCACATCCTCCCGGCTAATGGCCTTCCTTTCTATTGTGTTAATCTCATCTTTAACCAGCAACGCCACCCCACCTCCTTTTCTTTCATGTCTATCCCTCTTGAATATTGAATATCCCTGAATGTTGAGCTCCCCTCCTTGGTCACCCTGGAGCCATGTCTCTGTGATCCCAACTATATCACATTCATTAATAATGATCGGCACTTTTAATTCATCCACCTTATTACGAATGCTCCTTGCATTAACACACAAAGCCTTCAGGCTTGCTTTTACTACACTCCTAGCCCTTATACAATTATGTTGAAAAGTAACCCTTTTTGATTTTTGCCCTGGATTTGCCAGCCTGCCACTTTTACTTTTCACCTTACTACTTTTTGCTTCTACCCTCATTTTATACCCCTCTGTCTCTCTGCATTTGTTCCTATCCCCCTGTTGTGAACTAACCTCCTCTCTCCTAGTCTCTTTAATTTGATTCCCACCCCTCAACCATTCTAGTTTAAAGTCACCTCAGTAGCCCTCGCAAGTCTCCCCGCCAGGATATTGGTCCTCCTAGGATTCAAGTGTAACCCTTCCTTTTTGAATAGGTCATACCTGCGCCAAAAGAGGTCCCAATGATCCAGAAACTTGAATCCCTGCCCCCTGCTCCAATCCCTCAGCCACGCATTTATTCTCCACCTCATTGCATTCCTACTCTCACTGTCGCGTGCAACAGGCAGTAATCCTGAGATTATTACCTTTGTAGTCCTTTTTCTCAACTCCCTTCCTAAATCCTTATATTCTCCTTTCAGGACCTCTTCCCTTTTCCTACCTATGTCATTGGTACCTATATGTACCACGACCTCTGGCTCCTCACCCTCCCACTTCAGGATATCTTGAACGCGATCAGAAACATCCCAGACCCTGGCACCAGGGAGACAAACTACCATCCGGGTCTCTGGACCGCGTCCACAGAATCGCCTATCTGACCCCCTTACTATAGAGTCCCCTATTACTACTGCCCTCCTCTTCCTTTCCCTACCCTTCTGAGCTACAGGGCCGGACTCTGTGCTGGAGGCATGGCCACTGTCGCTTCCCCCAGGTAAGCTGTCCGCACCAACAGTACTCAAACAGGAGTACTTATTGTCAGGGGCACAGCCACCGGGGTACTCTCTAGTACCTGACCCTTCCCCTTCCCCTTCCTAACCGTGACCCACTTATCCGCCTCCCATGGCCCCAGTGTGACCACCTGCCTGTAACTCCTCTCTATCAACTCCTCACTCTCCCTGACCAGACGAAGGTCATCGAGCTGCAGCTCCAGTTCCCTAACGCGGTCCCTTAGGAGCTGCATCTCGGCACACCTGGCGCAGACGTGGACATCTGGGAGGCTTGGAGACTCCAGGACTTCCCACATCCGGCACTGAGGACAACAATCTGCCCTCACACTCATACTGCCCCCTCCTCAAATAACAACAAAAAATGAATACCAAACCTTCCTCACCTCGCCCGTTTCCGCCTAAGCCCGTTGAGCTGAAGCCCTTAAGCCTGCACTCTGCTCCCAGCTCACTCCTTCACCTTTCCATCTTAAACTGTGAACTCTGGTTCTAGTCTCATCCAACTCTAGTGCAAAATGCTTCCTGACATTTATCCCATCTATATCCCTTATTATTTTGTATACCTCATTCTCCTGCATTCCAAGAAATAAAGTCCTAACCTTCTAGTATTCTGATTAATGAAAGCCAATGTGATAAGTGTGCTCTTTAGGCCCCTATCTACCTGTGACACCACTTCCAAGGAATTATGGTCAGTAATTCCAGATCCCTTTGTTCTTACCATACTCCTCAGTGCCCTGTTATTCACTCTGTAAGACCTCCCAAAATGCAAAATTTCATATTTGTCTGTGTTCAATTCCGCCTGCCATATTTGAGCACCTTTTTTCCATCTGGTCCAGATCCCAATCTTGGTGTCATCCATGAATTTGCTGATCCAGTTTACTACATTATCATCCAAATTGCTGACATAACTGACAAACAAAAATGGACCCAGCACCAGTCCCTGCAACACACCACTAGGCACAGACCTCCGGTCAGAGGAGTAACCATATACTGCCACTCTCTAGCTTTTCTGTGAAGACAGTGTTGAATCCAGTTTACTGCCTCATCCCGACTGCCAAGTGCCTGAACCTTCCTGACCATATGGCACCAGTTATTCCTTCATCTACTTTGCAAGCAAGGTATTGCCGTAAGGGTTGGTTGAATAATTTCCTCACTCCAAAATCCAGGAAGTGGCAACTGGCAGGCTTTGGTTTAACTTTTAATTTAAGTCAAGAGTTGCCTTTCATTTTCATAAGTTAAGACTTAAAAACTTTAAGTTTAATAACTTAAAACCTTAGGCCTAAAGACAATTGAGTCTGATTTTACCCTAGTTCTTTGTGTCACTGCTTAAGACAGGAAGAGGGTGAAATTAACAAATCCTGCTATGCTCTTAAATCAGCATTGCCTTGCTGACAGCCTGTCAGATTCTGGACTGGCTCTGCTCACAATAAGGATAGGAGATGTCCTAATATGGGAAGAGCTGGAACTCTGCATATTGATATAAGCATTGTCTGTACTGCTGCAATTGTGTATGGCACTTTGCCAAGATATAAGCTCAGAAGAGGTTTATCTGGTTTTATTGAAGTCCAAGGATTGTGAGTAATAATTATCAGTTTGTGTACAGCGAGACAGTACCTCATTACACAGTGTTGAACTGCAAATGGTTCCTGACCTTTATCAGCGACATTCACATAACCTTGCCTTTCTTATTATTCTCCATTTAAGGACAGATGTCTTCTCATCATGCGATGTGATACAAAAAAACATTAATTTATTTGTGGATGTGAAGCTTTCACTGCAACATGCAAATAACAATTAAGTCAATGTATTTTGTGAAAGGCTGTAATAAAGACTTAAATTTTAATTGGAACAGTTGGAAACATGCTGTAAATCAGTAATATTTTCAGTGCAAGGATATAGAAAATCAATAAGAGTCCATGTTTCATTTATTATTAGTCTGTCATTGTAGATCCACGACAGGGTAATAAGACAAGATCAAAATTGGCTATCTATCATTCTCTTCAAATTGACGTATAGGTTTTACGTAAGTGCCTCATGGATTGCATAAGACCATCTGCACTGATGTTTCTTTGCTCCTGAGGATTAAATGAACAAAGCAAACATAAATAAGTTTATCAGCAACATGGATTGTGTGTACATTCAATTTCATAACCGATTTAGGAGCATGTACTTATTCCCGATCAAATCACTTCTCAGCTTTCCACATTCCTCTTCATAATTTAATCTTAAGAGCCTTAACAGCCGATAGTGTTTTGGAAAATCTGAAATGCAATGTTTTTAAGACCTACTCTGGGGTATGATAATACACAATATCATCCATCACATAAAAATTTTATAAAGCTCAAGTTTTAATTTACAAAAAATAATATGCCATTAGTGTTTTGATTTTCATCATAAGACCATAAGACATAGGAGCAGAATTAGGTTATTCAGCCCATCGAGTCTCCTCTGTCATTCCATCATGGTTACTTACTATCCCTCTCAACCCCATTCTTCTGCCTTCTCTCCATAACCTTTGACACCCTGATTAATCAAGAACCTATTAATCTCCAACTTAATTCTACCCAACAACTTGGCCTGACAAACATCTGTGGCAATGAATTCCACAGATTCACCACCATCTAGCCAAATAAAGTTTTACTCATCACTGTGTAACGTTCCGTTATATTGGCTCGTGAATGTCTAGGGGAAATCCCGCCCAGCACCTGCTTCAACAGTCCCCTCAGGGTCAATCGTCGCCCGAATCAATCACAAACATCAATCATCAGCCAGCACACCCAGTAAATTTTAACACATACACTTTATAGATATTACTAATTCTAGGGCATTAATATACATTTGATACAGAGAGGAAAGTAATGGGAA
This sequence comes from Mobula birostris, assembly GCF_030028105.1. Classification (NCBI taxonomy): domain Eukaryota; kingdom Metazoa; phylum Chordata; class Chondrichthyes; order Myliobatiformes; family Myliobatidae; genus Mobula; species Mobula birostris. Next base: position 55,824,592 of record NC_092377.1, read on the forward strand.
AAAAAAAGGCGCCAACACTTATCAAAGTCCAAGTTCTTCGCGCGCTACCGTTGGAGCTCAAATTCGACGTCAGACGACCACCCGAATTCCGTCGACCCACGGCTCGGGACCACCTGAAGTGATCGACCGGAGCCTCTCCGCACGTCCGCCGTCCTCCTCGTCTCTCCTCCCGACTCCCCGCCAAAACTCAGCCCACAGTCATATCATACAGCATGGCATCCGAAAACAAAACGATACATAACCACCCATTGGCTAATAGAACCTGGTTATCTCATTTAAAGTAAAACAAACTGTTAGCGCAAACTCTCTGCAGCGTTAAAACACAACAAAGCCGCATTCCACAGATTAACATAACAAAATCGCCATTTTAAATGTAACAAAAGAAAGACCCCGTACACTCTCCCCCCACCTCAAAAAGTCATGCCCTCATGACGTTAACAGAATTCACTAGTACTCCTTGTAATACACAAAACCCAACCCAGGTGCATAACGCAGTGACATAACTTTGCAGGGCAGTAGAGATCACACCCTGCTCTCCCGGCGCTATATAAGTGAGTCTTTCCGGGGGATGCCTACTCCTCTGAGGTCTCTGGACTTCCTCTGCTGTCTCTCCCTGTTCAGACACCCCAGTTGACCCCTCGAGCCTATCTGACGGACCTTCCCCTTCACCGGGATCCCTCTGCCCCAGTGAGCCCTCTGGCTCAGGTTCTGCCTCCACCCTCTCCTCCCCCAATCCTGGCTGTAATACAGGCGGCTCTGCAACACTCTCCCTCGGTTCCCCGACTCAGTGATGGAAGGGCCAAGAGTCTCTTCTCCTGGCACCGGGGAATCAGCGAACGGAAGCAGGTACCACACGTCCGAATCATCATCTTCCGATGACGTATCCCTTCTCGAGGTGGGGACCGGCCCCGTTTTCTTCGCAGCGGGCTCTTCCCGCGCCCCGCGCCCTCGCAGAGTCCTCGTACTAGGAGTAAACTCCCATTCGGGCTCTGGGTCCATCTTCACCTCTCGACCCAGAGGCAACAGGTGGTTCCGATGGAGTACCTTGAGAGGCCCCTGCCCGCCCTCAGGTCTCACCCAGTAAACTGGGAGATTCGGCATCTGACTCTCCACCACATATGGGGTGGCTGCCCAACGGTCCGCCAACTTGTGCTTACCCTGTAGTCCTAAATTCCGGATAAGGACTCGGTCTCCCGGCAATAGCTGGACGAACTTTACCTTCTGATCATACCTCCTTTTATTCCGCTGGTTCTGCTTGGTGGCTGCCGCCTCAGCCAACTCGTACGCCCTTTTCAACTCTCTCCTCATATCGGACACGTACTTCAGACATGGCTTCGAAGGTATTTCCCCCGCTTCAGTCCCAAAACACAGATCAATGGGCAACCTCGCTTCCCGTCCGAACATCAGATAGTAGGGCGAGTACCCCGTAGCATCATTGCGAGTACAATTGTAACAATGAACCAAATGGGCGATGTGTTGAATCCACTTACTCTTCCGTCCAATCTCCAAGGTGCCGAGCATGTCCAGCAGGGTCCGGTTAAACCTCTCGGGTTGAGGATCACCCTGCGGGTGATAGGGGGTGGTTCTGGACTTTTCAACCCCAAGCATATCCAGCAATTCATGGATAAGCCTGCTCTCGAAGTCCCGTCCCTGATCACTGTGGATCCGCCGGGGAAGGCCATAATGAACAAAATACTTCTCCCATAACACCTTCGCCACTGTAGTCACTTTCTGATCCTTAGTAGGAAAAGCCTGCGCATATCTAGTGTAGTGATCCGTGAGGACCAAAACATTCGCAGTATTGCTGGTGTCCGGCTCAATAGACAGGAAATCCATACACACCAGGTCCATGGGTCCTGCACTCTGCAAGTGGGATAACGGGGCCGCCTGCACAGGCAAGATCTTCCTCCTGACGCAACGGCTACAGGTCTTACAGTATTCTTCCACCTCCCCCCTCATCCCGGGCCAGTAAAACCGGTCCTTGACTAATCCATAGGTCTTCTCTACCCCTAAGTGCCTGGAATCATCATGTAGAGCCTGAAGCACAGCCTGTCGATACTTCTCAGGCATGACCAGCTGCCAGCGCCGGGGGTGGTCCGGAGGCGACGTGACTCGGTACAGGACGTGGTTCTTCAGCTTCAACCGGGGCCACTCCTTCAGTAGTAGAGGAACGGAGGCATGTTTCGCCTTCTCCACCTGCCCCATATCACCCTGGCTAACCGCGTACCAGATAGTGCCAAGGCTTGGGTCATCACGCTGAGCCGCCTTTACTTCCTGGGGACTCAACTCCGGCAGCCGCCTGTTCCTCAGAGCAGTCACATTACAGTAAACAGTGGGCAGCGCGTCACCGTCAGCCCCCAGTTGATCTACTGCCCGATCCGTTCCCATCTGTGCTCCTACTTCCCCGTCGCTCCCAACTTGACACATGGCCTTTACTCCCGGGGCAGGGACACTCTTCCACTCCTCGGCCGTGCCCGACTCGTCGTGCGCCCGACGAGACAGGGCATCTGCATCGATGTTCCGACTCCCCGGGCGGTACTTCAGGCTGAACTCATAGGCAAACAAGGCTGCTAACCACCGGTGCCCAGTAGCGTCCAGCTTCGCCGAGGTCAGGATATAAGTGAGGGGGTTGTTATCAGTTCTCACATCAAACTGGGCCCTGTATAGGTAGTCACTCAACTTGTCCACCACCGCCCATTTCAACGCCAAGAACTCCAGCTTGTGAGTGGGATAGTTTCTCTCAGATGGCGACAAGCTCCGACTGACAAACGCCACTGGCCTCAATCCGTTTCCCTGTTCGTGGTACAGAACAGCCCCCAGACCGTCGTGACTGGCATCAGTGTGCAGAACATACGGCTTCCGGGGATCAGCAAAAGCCAACATTGGGGCCTGCGTCAGCGCCCTTTTTAGAGATTGGAACGCCTCCTCACATTGAGCATCCCACCTCAATCCAAAAGGCTCCCCCGGGTTCAAGTATCCTCCTACCTCCGACCCTCGGTCTCCCTTCCTCCTCCTCCCCACAGGTGGATAGCCACACAGCAGCTGGTTCAATGGATGACTCATTTTCGCGTATCCTTTCACGAATCGCCGGTAATATCCGCAAAACCCCAAAAACGAGCGTAAGGCGCTCACCTTCTGAGGTCTCGGCCAGGTGGTGACTGCGGCTATCTTACCCGGATCGGTGGCCACTCCATTTCGCGAGATTATGTGCCCGACATAGCTGACCGACGTCTTACAGAACTGGCATTTATCCAGGGAAAGTTTTAACCCTTCCTCCTTCAGCTGACTCAGCACCTTCAGCAGCCGCTCCTCATGTTCCTCCAACGTAGATCCAAACACTATCAGGTCGTCCAGGTACACCAATACCTCCAGCAGGTTCATGTCCCCCACTGTCCGCTCCATGAGCCGCTGAAAGGTGGCTGGGGCCCCCGAGATACCTTGGGGCATTCGTTCGAACTGGAAAAACCCCAGGGGACAGATAAAGGCTGTCTTCTTCTTATCAGTCTTGCTCATCGGAATCTGGTAATACCCACTCTGCAAATCCAATACACTGAACCACTGTGCACCACTCAGACAGGCCAATGCATCTTCCACCCTCGGGACCGTATATTGGTCGGGAACAGTGCGGCAGTTCAGGGTCCTGTAGTCCACTCACATGCGTACCTTCCCATTTTTCTTCCTTGCCACCACTACGGGGGACGCATAGGGGCTTCGGGACTCCGCAATAATCCCGGCATCTTTCAACTGCCGCAAGTGCTGCCGCACATCCTCCACATCTGCTGGGGCCAACCGCCGCGACCTCTCCCTAAACGGGGTGTCATTTGTTACCCGAATGGTGTGCCGAGTGCTCTTGGAACATTCTACATCAAACTCGTCCTGAGAAAAGACATCCCCTAACTTCAGCATCTTCTCCACCAGCCTGCTCTTATACGGCAGCGGTACAGGGGAGTTTTCAAAATTAAAGGCCTCCTCGGTCAGCCGCCCCCTGTTTCCCAATAGTTCTCTTCCAGTGGGCTTCACGGGGGCGCTGGACATCACCGTCACCGGGAACAAGTGCGCGAGGGGCATCCCGTGCTTAAAGGTGATCTCCCTCTCTGTTATGTTCTGTATCATCACCCCCATCCGCCGTGCCTGTACAGCTGAGGGCCTCTGCAATTCAGGTCTCACCAGCGCCCCAGCCAGGAACCGGGACTCCCTTTCCAAGTCGTCGGGGGCGTCTACTAGCAGGGCCTCTCCCGGCGGCAATCCGGGGAATCTGGGGGTTCCCATCACTAATGCCGCCTCCCCTGGCTGTATCACCTTAGGCCTCGCCTGAATGCACCACACCGTCCCTCGTTTGCACTCCGGGTCCAGCCCCTGGGGGTCACTCACTCCTTCGTACACTGCTCGGAACACGGGGTGTACCGAGAGGGTCTCCAAAAAGTTCTCCCCCCCCTTCTTCTTACAGGCTCCCAAGAGCCGTCGCACCAGAGGGGAGTTAGTCCCCACCAACAGGGCAGCACCACCGGTCTCCACCGGGTCCGGACAAACCAACACCAGCGTCTCAAAGGCTTCCGATACTCCCACATCTCCCTCTGAAAATTCCAATCTCACTGACAAGTATCCATCGTACGGGTAATCACCATCACTTATGCCCCAAATCTCCAATGCGTTAAACGGAGTTACTGCCAAATGCTTCAGATATTTGTTGTAGAACGACTGGTACAGTAAGGTAACCTGCGACCCGGTGTCAAGGATGGCTTTCGCAAAGATTCCCTCTATCCGTAGGGACACGCTGGAACGGGGCCCCACCAGTCCATCAGGAATTTGGGCTTGTTCGTTTCGGGGTTCCATAGAGGTTTTCTGGGAACGTGTTCCTCCTGAGACTCCAGTCCGTTCCCTCACTGAGCCTCTCTTAAGTTTCCCGACACCTCTCCCTTCTTGGTGGCCTGGGGGCCCTCCCCCCTCGGCGCATCTCGTCTCTCACAATCCTTCCGCAAGTGGCCAGCTGCCCCACAGTGGTAGCACGCCCCCAGCCACTCACATTCCCGGCGGAAATGCCCCTCTCTCCCACAGTTATAGCACCCACTACTCGCCGCCTCTCTCCTCCCGATACGGGCCCCCGAGGACCCCTTGGATTTCTTTGGTCTCACCCCGGCTACCACCTCCTGAACCGCTGAAGACCGTCCCTGAGGGTCCGAGCCCCCTGGTCGGCCCAAAGCACACTCCTCGGCCTGTACCTCTCGGATCAGCCGTCCGAATGATGGAGGGGAGCTCTGCTTAAATGACTGTCGTACACTCCAAGCCACCCTGTCATCCTCCCGGGAACCGCTACATATCTGGCTCATCCTTAACTCCGCCACATCATCCTCCCTCACTATACCTCGTCGCAGCAACCCCGTAAGCTTTCCTTCCAGCCTGAAAGCATAGTCGGAGAGCTTTTCCCTTCTTCTCTGCCCCATCCGTTGAAACTCTGCTAAATGCCGCCAGGGATCCCCTGACAGTCCAAACACTTCCTCCAAAGCGTCCAAACACTCCGATAGGGAAGCCAAGGGGCGTGCCGCTCTCAGATCGCGGACCACCCGGGCCGCCCCGCCCCTTAAGAGTTCCACCAATCGCTGTCTCTCTTCCTCATCCGAAACTGGCCACACCTCTAACAATTGGGATGTATCTTCAACCCAGGTCTCATAGTCATCCTCCCCTTCCGGGGTGGGCTTGGCTCCCGAGAAAATTCTCAGCTTCGGGCGGTGCACCTCAACCCTTCTCGCCAGGGAGGTAATGGCAGCCGTTAACTCGGCAGTCTCCTCAAGCCCATGGGGGCGAGGCCTGGCCAAACCTTCCCACTCCACACCTCTACCTCTTACTACGGGCACCCGGCCGGGGGCCTCATCTAGTTCCTCCTCCTCCGGCACCTCCTCACTTGCTTCCTCGGGGAGAGTGTGGAGACCCCACGGCCCCGCCTCCCCCTGGACATGGACTGTCGCTGGTAATTCTAAAGTTATGACGTGTGCACTCGCCCGCACCAACATCCAGCTAGTTCCAGTTCTTTCCCACCCCTTCCAGCTACAAGTTCTACCTGCCCGATACCTTTAATCAAACTCAACCCTCGCACCAGTACCTCTGCCGGAATGCGATAATCGACCCCGCTTACCACACACGCATGATTCAGCGGTACCTCCTCCATTTCACACCAACTTACAATCTTATCTCGCTCCATCTTCACACCACTTACCGCAACAACAAGTACAACTTTCCCGAAAAAAAATCCAAATCCCTGACAGTAGCCCCCACTTGTAACGTTCCGTTATATTGGCTCGTGAATGTCTAGGGGAAATCCCGCCCAGCACCTGCTTCAACAGTCCCCTCAGGGTCAATCGTCGCCCGAATCAATCACAAACATCAATCATCAGCCAGCACACCCAGTAAATTTTAACACATACACTTTATAGATATTACTAATTCTAGGGCATTAATATACATTTGATACAGAGAGGAAAGTAATGGGAAAAAAAAAAGGCGCCAACACTTATCAAAGTCCAAGTTCTTTGCGCGCTACCGTTGGAGCTCAAATTCGACGTCAGACGACCACCCGAATTCCGTCGACCCACGGCTCGGGACCACCTGAAGTGATCGACCAGAGCCTCTCCGCACGTCCGCCGTCCTCCTCGTCTCTCCTCCGACTCCCCGCCAAAACTCAGTCCACAGTCATATCATACAGCATGGCATCCGAAAACAAAACGATACATAACCACCCATTGGCTAATAGAACCTGGTTATCTCATTTAAAGTAAAACAAACTGTTAGCGCAAACTCTCTGCAGCGTTAAAACACAACAAAGCCGCATTCCACAGATTAACATAACAAAATCGCCATTTTAAATGTAACAAAAGAAAGACCCCGTACAACTGTTTTAAATAGCCATCCCTCAATTCTGAGGCAGTGTCCTCTGGTTATAGACTCCCCCACTATAGGAAACATCCTCTCCACATCCACTTTATCTAGACCTTTCAATGTTTGATAGGCTGCAATGAGACCCTCCCTCATTCTTTTCAACTCCAGTGAGTACAGACCCAGAGCTATCAAATGTTTCTCATATGTTAATCCCTTCATTCCTGGGATCATTCTCATGAACCTTATCTGGACCCTCTCCAACACCAGCACATCTTTTCATAGATAAGGGACCCAAAACTGCTCGCAATACTCCAAGTGTGGTCTGACCAATGCCTTATAAAGCATTGCATCTTTGATTTTGTATCCTAGTCCTCTCGAAATGAATGCTAACATTACATTTGCTTTCCTCACCACTGACAAGACCTGCAAGTTGACCTGCAAGTTAACCTTCAGTGGATCCTGCATGAGGACTCTCAAGTTCATAAGCACCTCTGATTTTTTTAATTTTCTCCCTACTTAGAAAATGGTCCATGCCTTCATTCCTTCTATCAAAGTGTATGACCATGCATTCCCTTACATCACATTCTGTCTCACACTTCTTTGACCATTCTCCCAATCTGCCTAAGTCCTTCTGCAGTCACCCTGCTACCTCAACACTACGTTCCCCTCCACACATCGTTGTATTATTCACAAACTTGGTCACATAGCTATCAATTCTGTCATCCAAATCATTCACATTTAATGTGAAAAGAAGCAGCCATCCAGAATATGCCCCATTTGCTGCCTGCCAATTTTCTATCTATGCTAGTCTCTTTCTTGTAATATCGTGGACTTTTATCTTGTTAAGCAGCCTCATGTGTGGCACCTTGTGGAAGGCCTTCTGAAAATCCAAGTAAGCACCATCCACTCTGACTCTCCTTTGTCTATCCCGCCCGTTATTTCTTGAAGGAACTCCAACAGATTTGTTACACAAGGTTTGCACTTTAAGGAACCTTGCTGACTTTGGCCTGTTTTCTTGTGTGCCTCCAAGTACCCCGAAATCTCATCCCAAATAATTGAGTCCAACATATTCCCAACCACTGTAGTCAGACTAACTGGCCTATAACTTCCTTTCTTCTGCCACCCTCCCTCCTTAAAGTGTGGAGTGATATTTGCAATGTTCCAGTCCTCAGGAACCATTCCAGAATCTCATGATCCTTGAAAGATTATTACTAATACCTTCACAATCTCTTCAGCTACTTCTTTCATCAGGTTGATGTGAATTATCTATCTTCATTTTTTTCAACTTCCCAAGCACCTGTAGATTAGATTATGAGAACACTCAGTCCTCTTTTTATTGTCATTTAGAAATGCATACATGCATTAAGAAATGATACAATGTTTCTCCGGAGTGATATCACAGAAAACAGGACAAACCAAAGACTAACACTGACAGAACCACATAATTATAACATATAATTACAGCAGTGCAAAGCAATACCATAATTTGATGAAGAACAGACCATGGGCACAGTAAAAAAAAGTCTCAAAGTTCCGAGTCAATTGACTCCCAAGTCCCCAATAGCAGGCGGCAAAAGGGAGAAACTCCCTGCCAGAAACCTTCAGGCACCGTCAACTTGTCGATGCCTTGGAAGCAGCCGACCACAGCCGACACTGAGTCCATCCGTCTGAAAACTTCAAGCTTCCGACCAGTCCTCCGATACAGTGTCCCAAGCGCCATCCTCTGCTGAGCGCCTTCGACCTCTCCCTGGCCGCTGAAACACGCAAAGCCGAGGATTTCGGGGCCTTCAGCTCCGGAGATTCCGGTTACCACACAGTAGCAGTGGCAGCGAAGCGGGCATTTCAGAAGTTTTCTTTCTCCTTAGTAATTGCAAAGACACTCACTTCTGCCCCCTGATACATACATTTCTGGCATTCTGTTACTGCCTTCCACAACGAAGATTGATGCAAAACACAGTTAAGTTCCTCCGCCATTTCTTTGTCCCCCATTACTACCTCTCCAGTGTCATTTTATACCTATCCACTCTCATCTCCTTTGTACTCTTTACATATCTGATCAGTTTTATATGTTTGGTTAGCTTAGCTTCATATTTCATATTTTCTCTTTATGATTTTTTACTTGTCTTCTGTTAGGTTTTAAAAGCTTCCTAATCCTCTAACTTCCCACTAAATTTGTTATATTATTTGCCTTCTCTTTTGCTTTCATGCTGTCTTTGACTTCCCGGATCAGTCACAATTGCCTCATCCTCCCTTTAGAATTCTACTTCTCTGTGCCTTCCAAAATTTCCCCCATAAACACCAGCAATTGCTGTTTAGTCATTGTCCTAGCTCATGCCACCTTCCAATCAATTTTATCCAGCTCCTCCCTCATGCCTCTGTAATGCTCTTTACTCCCCTGTAATACAGATACATTAGATTTTATCTTTTCCTTCTCAGACTCAGGGTGAAATCAATGATCCCACTAAGGTCTTTGTTGTGCACAAAGGAATTGCACAAAGAATTTGAAAATTGAGGATGGTCTTTAGGACCAAGGGGAGCCTGGCAGCTCAGGAACCACCACCCACTGCTGCTGCAAAATCCACAGTATTTCTGTTCCGTTGATGGTTGCCGTTAATGCATTAAAGTTAATGGATCAATAATTCTCAAAGAGTGTTTATTTCACTTTTCACAAATTTATATTTATATTGACTTACTCCTAACTCAGCAACAGCCGCAGGTGGCAGTTCCTGAGCTCCTCAACTCACCACGCCCTAAAGTCCATCATGACAAAAATTCTTTGTGCAATTCCTTTATGTGCTTGTACAAAAGATGTGTGTGCACACTTTAGAGGGAACAATGGTTGAATCCTATCATATTATGATCACTGCCTCCTAAGGGTTCCTTTACTTTAAGCTTCCTAATCAATCTGGGTCATTACATAACAGCGAATCCAGAATTACCGTTCCTCTAGTGGGCTCAACCACAAGCTGCTCTAAAAAGCAATCTTGTAGGTATTCTACAAATTCCCTCTCTTGGGATCCAGTACCAACCAAATTTTCCCAAGCTACCTGCATATTGAAACCCCCCATGATTATCGCAACATTTTCCTTTTTATATGCCTTTTCTATCTCCCATTGTGATTTGTAGCCCACATCCTGGCTACTATTTGGAGGTCTTTATATAACTCTCATAAGGGTCTTTTTACCCTTGTTGTTTCTTAACTCTGCCACAAAGACTCTATATCTTCTGATCCTACGTCACCACTTTCCAAGGATTTAATTTCATTCTTTACCAGTAGATCTACCCTCCCTTTTAGCTACCTGCCCTTTCTTTTGATAATAAGTGTATCCTTGGATGTTCAACTCCCAACTACGATCTTCTTTCACCCATGACTCAGTGATGGCCATGATACCATACCTGCCAATCCCTCACAACGTCATTACACTTTGCATCTAGATGTGCATTACCTTCTCCATCATCAGCCCTATCACTCCAGTTCCCATCCCTCTGCCAAATTAGTTTAAACCCTCCGTACAGCTCTAGCCAACCTGCCTGCAAAGGTAATGGTCCCCCTTGGGTTCAGGTGTAACCTGTCCTTTTTGTACTGGTCATTCCTTCCCCAGAAGAAATCCCAATGATCCAGAAATCTGAAACTCTGTCCCCTGCACCAGTTCCTCAGCCACACATTCATCTGCCAAATCATCCTATTCTTATCCTCACTGGAACGTGGCACAGCCAGCAATCCGGAGATTACGACCTACAGGTCCTGCTTTACAGCTTTCTATTTCACTCCTTATATTCTCTCTTCAGGACTTCCTCACTTTTTCTACTTATGTTGTTAGTACTAATATGTACCACAACTTCCAGCTGTTCACCCCTTACATCCACACTATCTGCTTTCTGCTCCTCTAGTTACGGAATTCCCTATCACTATTACAGTCCTCTTCTTCCTACTTCCTTTCGGAACCACATAGCCAGATTCAATACCACAGACCTGGTCGCTGCAGCTTCCCCCCAGTAGGTCATTTCCCCCAAACAAGATCCAAAGTAGTATACTTACTACTGAAAGTAGTGGCCAGAGGGGTACTCTGTACTGGCAGCCTATTCCCTTTCCCTCTCCTGATAGTCAACCAGGGACTTGCCTCCTGCAACTTAGAGTGACTCCTCCCTGTAGCAACTATCTATCACCTCTCATTCTCCAGTATGATCTGAAGATCGTCAATCTTCAGCTCCAGTTCCTCAACACTGTCTCTAAGGAGCTGCAGCTCAATGCACTTCATGCAGGTGAAGTTACCACAGGGAATGGAGGTCTCCTAAATTGTACACATCTCAGTCAAGGAACATACTACTACCTTCAGATCCATTCTCCGTGGTATGTACTAACAAAAAAAACTTAACAGAAAATTTCTTACCTACTTAATTAGAACCTCCACCTATTCTCAGCTAAGCCTGTTGAGCCAAAGCTGGACCACTCTAACATCAACTCACTGCAACAGTGGCTGCTCTTCTTACACCTCCTTTCTTTTTATTGGCTCCACACTGGTTTCAGCCCACAGAGAGAAAGTTGAAAGCTCCTGAGTTCCTTTTAAGCTTTCGTCACCAACGAATGACGTCTCACACTGATTTCAGCTCACAGTAAGGTATTATACCAGACAAATATATATTATTAAAATGTGTATAAGCTCTGCTAAATCTCTTTAAACTTCCACAATTCACAGCTTTTTAAAAGTCAAATAAATAAGTAAATCTATTTTTTTTTGGCCCAGCATAGATGACCACACATTAATTTCCATCCAGTATAAATTTGCCTACTCATTCTTTCCATCAATATCTCTTTGTAATTTTATGTCTCAGTCTATACTTACCAAGCCACTGGCATGAGTGTCCTAGGCAATTTAGATATATGGAACTCTCTTAAGATGTTTCACTTGTAAATTGTGGAGGTCCTAGTAGGGGACAGAGGGTCCAGTGAGATGGAGGAACTGAGTGAAATACATGTTAGTAGGGAAGTGGTGTTGGGTAAATTGAAGGGATTGAAGGCAGATAAATCCCCAGGGCCAGATGGTCTGCATCCCAGGGTGCTTAAGGAAGTAGCCCAAGAAATAGTGGATGCATTAGTGATAATTTTTCAAAACTCGTTAGATTCTGGACTAGTTCCTGAGGATTGGAGGGTGGCTGATGTAACTCCACTTTTTAAAAAAGGAGGGAGAGAGAAACCAGGGAATTATAGACCGGTTAACCTAATGTCGGTGGTGGGGAAACTGCTGGAGTCAGTTATCAAGGATGTGATAACAGCACATTTGGAAAGTGGTGAAATCATCGGACAAAGTCAGCATGGATTTGTGAAAGGAAAATCATGTCTGACGAATCTCATAGAATTTTTTGAGGATGTAACTAGTAGAGTGGATAGGGGAGAACCAGTGGATGTGGTATATTTGGATTTTCAGAAGGCTTTTGACAAGGTCCCACACAGGAGATTAGTGTGCAAACTTAAAGCACACGGTATTGGGGGTAAGGTATTGATGTGGGTGGAGAGTTGGTTAGCAGACAGGAAGCAAAGAGTGGGAATAAACGGGACCTTTTCAGAATGGCAGGCAGTGACTAGTGGGGTACCGCAAGGCTCAGTGCTGGGACCCCAGTTGTTTACAATATATATTAATGACTTGGATGAGGGAATTAAATGCAGCATCTCCAAGTTTGCGGATGACACGAAGCTGGGTGGCAGTGCTAGCTGTGAGGAGGATGCTAAGAGGATGCAGGGTGACTTGGATAGGTTGGGTGAGTGGGCAAATTCATGGCAGATGCAATTTAATGTGGATAAATGTGAAGTTATCCACTTTGGTGGCAAAAATAGGAAAACAGATTATTATCTGAATGGTGGCCGATTAGGAAAAGGGGAGGTGCAACGAGACCTGGGTGTCATTATACACCAGTCATTGAAAGTGGGCATGCAGGTACAGCAGGCAGTGAAAAAGGCGAATGGTATGCTGGCATTTATAACGAGAGGATTCGAGTACAGGAGCAGGGAGGTACTACTGCAGTTGTACAAGGCCTTGGTGAGACCACACCTGGAGTATTATGTGCAGTTTTGGTCCCCTAATCTGAGGAAAGACATCCTTGCCATACAGGGAGTACAAAGAAGGTTCACCAGATTGATTCCTGGGATGGCAGGACTTTCATATGAAGAAAGACTGGATGAACTGGGCTTGTACTCGTTGGAATTTAGAAGATTGAGGGGGATCTGATTGAAACGTATAAGATCCTAAAGGGATTGGACAGGCTAGATACAGGAAGATTGTTCCCGATGTTGGGGAAGTCCAGAACGAGGGGTCACAGTTTGAGGATAGAGGGGAAGCCTTTTAGGACCGAGATTAGGAAAAACTTCTTCACACAGAGAGTGGTGAATCTGTGGAATTCTCTGCCACGGGAAACAGTTGAGGCCAGTTCATTGGCTGTATTTAAGAGGGAGTTAGATATGGCCCTTGTGGCTACGGGGGTCAGGGGGTATGGAGGGAAGGCTGGGGCAGGGTTCTGAGTTGGATGATCAGCCATGATCATAATAAATGGCAGTGCAGGCTCGAAGGGCCGAATGGCCTACTCCTGCACCTATTTTCTATGTTTCTATGTTTCTATGTTTCCTAGTACAGATTTTTCTGAGGCACTACTAGCTTGAGCCTCCAATTTGAGCCCATATCCACTATATTGATTCTTAGCAATTTTCTGCCTAACTAACCTCTTAAATGACCATAATATCCCCTGAATTACATAAGAATTTAATTTAACACATCATGCCATTTTTTCTGTATGTTGTTAACTATATTTTCCCCAGGGACAGGCAAAGTTATTCCTTTACTTTTCAATTTAGCACTATGGCAATCAAAAATATGTGGTTGTCCTTTATAGATCATTTTTTGTCTTGTTACAGTGTGTAATTTGTTAAATGGAATTTCCTAACTAAAATTATTGAAGTAAACAAAGGAGTAAGAATAACGTTAAAAATCAAAGTTCACAGCAGACAATTGTATCCAATCATCTCTTTAAATGTCCTTCTGTCATGCATGACCTATACTTACAAAGCTGGTTACATTTTACGTGAGGATGTAACAAATATATTGCAATGCACTTGGCATTTCATCATACTATAAATTATCTGTTTAATAATGCATTGGATACCCTGGCAAATGTTGGAAAATAAAGTGTAAAAATGAGGTGACCCGACACTCTATTAGGAACCAGAACCAGTAATGACATGCAATTCTTCCAATACCAATTTGAAATTGTGTTCTATTATGTAGCTAATCCTTTTCAACCAGTCCTATTACACAGGTATAGTTGTATACTGTCTAGCTTACTTTCATACATAAGGATATAATTAATGTACTGTTCTTATGGCACTGCAGTTTTGCAGCAGATTATGCCCATTCAAAATCAAAAACTGAATCACAGAATCATAGAAATGAAGAGAAACGGGCCACTTGACACATCCATTCGATATGCTGATTCAATTTGCCCACATTAGGCACTATCTCTCTACATCTTTCGTATCTAATTACCAGTCTGAACAATGGTCTTTTGTTCACTCTGTACTGGAGAGGGGAGAGCCTGCCGCTGTGCCCAAAGAGTGATGTCCAGGTTTTCTGCGTTTTGGATGTGGATTTGGACCATAAACTTTTTTTTTTCAGTCTTATAGTTTCTTATATTCTATTTTTTTTTTGTCCAATATTCTCATTTTTTTCTGTGGGGAGGGGAGGGGCCTGTTCCATTTTTATTTTTTCTGCAGGGTGGTGGGATTTGAGGGAGGGGTTGATGGTTGTGCTGTCTTTCTTCTCTTTCTTGGTTTCATGGCTACTGGGAAAAGAAGAGTTTCAGAGTTATATACTTTGATAATAAATGAACCTTGCTGGACTGCCTCCCTATTTCCCAAAGATAGTCTCTGCAACAATGTCAAAAAAAATGTGAAAGACTCCACTCTTTCCACAACATATGTCACTTCTTCAGCCTTGTCCTTTTCTTGCAAATAGCCAAGTATTTTAATGTGAACACATGAAAGTAACAAGTATGAACTTAGAGACACAAGCAAATGCAGGTGCTGAAATTGGGAGCAATACTCAAAACTCTGGAGGAGCTCAGTTGGGTTAAGCAACATCTATGGAGGGAAATAGACAGTTAATGTTTCACTTTGAGATCCTTCATCTAAGCTAAACCTGTCTTCTGACAACACAGCTGATGGCCTACTCTGAATATTGCAAGTTCAATGCACCATCATGAGAAAGTAAAGTACTACAGATACTGTAGGATGGCAGGGTAGCAAAGTGGTTAGTGTAATGCTTTACAACAGCAGTTATCGGAAGACTGGGGTTCAATTCCCCCTACGTCTGCAAGCAGACTGTAGGTTCTTCGCACGACCATGTGCATTTCCTCAGGATGCCCCAGTTTCCTTCCACCTGCCAGCAAATTAATTAATCTTGAGGGTTAATGAGTTGTGGGCATGCTTTGTCGGCGTTGAGATATGGCAACACTCGCAAGATACACTCCAGCACCTCTTTGGGTTGTATTAGTGTTGGTGCAAACGACACATTTCACTGTATGTTTTGATGTTTCAATGTACATGTGACAAATAAAGGAGTAAATCAGGAGTAAAAACAGAAAATGATGTGAAAATTCAATAATTTAGACAACTGCAGTGATAGGAAATGGTTAACTCAATAATCATTCATGATTTCTGATTGAAGGTCACTGTCCAATTGCTCTCAGAAATATAAGAAGCTTTGTGCTAAATGTAATTCCCCTTACAAAGCTATGCCACTAGTTAAAGTTCAAGCTCAAATTTAACTGCCATTCAACCACACATATGTATACAGCTAAATGAAACATCTTTCCTCCAGGGTCAAAGTACAAAACACAGTCCATGTAGTCATACACAGGGCACTGATAGCACATGCAGTCACAAAAAATAATATTAGCACAAGTCCCTGAGTGGCCTGACAATTGATGGTGCTTGGGATGTTGGCCCGGAGCCATGTTTCTGCAAGAACAAGTATGCAGCAGTTCCTCTTCTTGCTAATTATTTGAATAATAATCCTAATATGTTCAACAATAAAGGAAATGTGTTTTTCTAAAAATCATCGATTCAACTTTTTAAAGAGGCGGAAAAAACAATAGATTCTCAATACTGGGCTCTTTTATAGAGTATCTTCCTCTACAAGAAGTGAAATTATCAAGGATTAGTTCCAGAATTAGTGGGGTAAAGACTCAACGTTGGTTTACTACCACCAGAATATAAATACAAAATGCACTGGCACACATACTCTAAAATCACTGAGTAGTCTTATCATTAGGCCACTGAGTGGATAATTAAGTAAGAACTATTTTTAATGAAAACTAAAAGAAAATTTGCAGTATGAGGAATTTCATCCATTTTAGATTTATTTCACTGCTGCTGTGCAGAGTTCATAACAGTAGAATATCTGATGTTGAAAGGAAGGAGAGAGCTAGTGATTCTTAACAATACACTTACATCATTTTAAGGACATAGATGAGCATAATAATACCGCCTGTGAAAACAATTAGGGTTGGGTATTTGTAAAGAAATGATATGGAAGTACAGGTACTTCCTTTGATGATGGCCATGAACACATAGCAAAAGATTTGTGGATAATATTCCCCTGTGTGAATAAGTCCAACTTTACAATATGAAGGGCAGTAGATCCATCTTCAGCAACATTATAATCAGATAATGCTTTACTCTTCATTGTCACATATTGTAGCTATATGTGCAAAATCCCAACAGAAATTAGTTTAAACAATAACTAAATTATGTTTTATTTAATAACATCTTAAGAAATTAGTAATGATAATTCCATGGTTGATTTGCATATTTGAATATCGTGCACATTGTTTAAATGTGAAGAATTAATTGGGTACTTTCAGCAAAAATTACAAATCTACAAATACGTATAATTTAACCACTGTTGGTATAATGGGAACAAAGTGTATTTTTTAATTTAACAAAAAGAAGTAATGGATCTCATTAATTTAAAAACAATTAGAAATATCTTTCCAACTCATCGGCCCCGATCATACATGCTGCAGCTCTTCTTCGTGGTTGACTGAGGCATTGCAATCCCTTCAGACTTTGTTGACAGTAAGATGGAAGGAAATTAAAATATTACAAGTGGGATTTCTCCACAATGAACCATCACAAAGCCAGAATCACAAGCAAGAAACACTGAGAAATAAAGTAAGTGTACACATAACTGGGGAAATATATATTTAAATAAATCTGCACAATTACAGATTGCAATATGCATAAAATTAAAAAATGAATCCTGTTGCAGTATCAGATCATTTGTTTAGATCTTCCATGATTTTCTTACTCACCAATATAGTTTTCATGTCTCATTGTAGTATTATCATTTAGCAATGCTTTCACACAACTGTAATTTGTTTCTACATATTTAATATGAAAAATACATCCTCTATCTGCTTCCCTATTCACACAATATGTACAAACTAAATTGTTGCATGAACAAAAAATAAGGAATATTTTTATTAAATAAAGCCTTTCTCATATTCAGTGTTTCCCAGCCTGTAAGATACATTTGACTTGTCATCACTATTATTTTAAAAGATAATGTACCAGGCAATTTCCACATAGTAAGACGCTGCTCAGTTTTGAGGTAAATGGACTATTTTGGTGATGCCATTGTTGCTCAATGACACCAATATATAGTTAGCCAAGGTTGGCATCTTTGAAATTATCACAAACTCTTTTTGCATAGAAAAAATTTCAGATGTGTTTTTGTAAAGATATTACCTAAAACTGTTCCAACAAAAAGTTATTCTCTGATCACAGCTTGAGTTTTCCTATCACGTCAAAAGCTCTTAATTGGCACATCTGACCATGCTTCGGATATAAATTCTGAGCACCTTCAAACCTCCAGCTGGTGACAGCCCTGTAAATATATGACAGATGGGTTTATGAAAAAAAAGCTAAATTCTCCAGTGGAAGTCTATAGCAAAGCTCACAGTCAATGTGCTGTGCGAGGAGCATGTCACAATTCCACAATCATCCTGACATGAATGGTGTGGAATTTTATTTTGACTAGAACCCAAGGGCTTTATCTTATGAGCATACTTAGCAATGGTGCTGACACTGCATTCATATCGCTTATTTGTTTTGGATTATACAGACAAGATTTAATATGCTTTGCATTGTTCTATTTTAATATTTATGTAGTTCCTTCTTGTAGCCAATGACACGAAGTGATCCCAAAGCAAGAATCAGATCGTGCGGGCTTCTGAAGATTTTTTAATGATTTTATCATCAGTCACCAAACTGCCAGGTACATGAACCCTCACTGACAATATGGAGAAATGCTGAACAGATTGCAAAGATATTTTTCTTGCTGAGTTACATTATCTGTATCCCTTTCAAACAAATTAATAGATTGCCCTGCAATAAGTAGCCACCTGGTATCTTTCTCTAATCCTGAAGGCATGTTACTTCTGTCAACTTTCCAGGTCACTACACATCAAAGGCAATTGGAAAGAAAAGTACTTATTTGCAGGAATGCATTGAACGGATTATGCTAAAAGCTTAGTAGAAACCAAATCTGATCTTAAACAGTCTGAAAAAAGATATAATTCCAAGCAAACCATTTATTTTTGTTCTGTAAGTGAGTCATCACTGACATCAGAAGTATTATATTCTGAACCAATTTGAATTCAAAAATCATGACTCTTGTGTTGTTTACATCTTTTCCCTCTTGACAGTGACTTGTGTGGCAACACAAAACTATAGTCATTCCATCTATAGATGTTCATTGCCACTAATATTTAATTAAAATATTAAAAGTAGTGTTTTGTTTGAAAAATAGAATTTTTGATTTTTTTTTCCTACCTTGTATCCAGGTGCACTCAGCTCCCTTAAGCAGATGCAAGATTTAAACTGCCTTGGCAATCGACTCCATACCACAATACTCCAGCCCAGACTCAGACCCACTGGTCAGATTGGAGGAACTGCAATGTATAATCACCTAGATGAGTCAGCCCAACAACCCTTCTGAAGCTTGATTAGTTAGACCACTTGTTAGCACTCTGCCTCTGTATACTCCCTCCCTCCACCAACACATGGCTGCAATATGCACCACTGACAAGATACACAGCAGAAACTCACCAGAGGTACTTTTGACAACACCTGCAAAACAATCTCCCCTAGTGAAATGGATGAGGACATCAGGCACACAGCAAACCCAGAATCTGCAAGTTCCCATCCAGATTACAGCCAGCCAGGAAATAGTTGATCGACCCTCCATTGTCACAGACCAATTCCTGAAACTTCTGAGACAAAAACACATTCGAAATGTCCTTCAGTAGTTACAACCCAACAACTACCAGGCTCTCAACTTCACTTGAACAACGGACTCCTGAATCACATCAATGATCTCCAGATCTCACGATCGACTAGAGAACCCAGACCAGTCAGGCACGGCAGCTTTAAGGCTCATCTCCATGTCCAGAAGTGAGGCAGGAGAGGGGGGTTTCAAGCCAAGATGAAACACAAAGGATAAGGCTTCCTCTACCCAGCATCTTGTTGGCAAATGTGCAGTTGCTGGAATACAAAGCTGATGAACTGAGGGCAGACTGCAGTATCAGAGGCAGGTGAGGCAGATCTCAATTGCTTGCTGTATCAAGACTGCGAGTGCGCCGAACGCAGCAGTCAGACCAGAAGGATTTACGATTTTCAGAGTGGATTGAACCTTGGACTTAGATAAGGTATGTGTTACATGGTCAATTCTCATTGGTGCTCTGAGATGGTGACTTTGTCAAACTCATGTTCCCCCCGACCTGGAACACCTAATGATCAAATGTAGATCATTCCATTTGCCTTGGGAGTTCTCACCTGTGATCCTGACTGCAGCATATATACCACCAGAGGCCAACTATAAGCAAGCACTCGTGACATGGCTCAACATCATCTGCAGACAGGAAACAGTCAATTCCAATGCATTTCAAATTATAGTCGAAGACTTCATCCAGGCCTGTTTGGAGAAAACCCTTCCCAATTGTCACCAACATATAACCTGTAGCTCTAGAGGTCCAAGCATAATACACCACTGCTACACTAAGATAAGGAATGCCTACCGTTCCTTGTCAAGCCAGCATTTCAGTAAATTGGATCACTTGGTGTCCTCTTCCTACCTGCAAACAGGCAGAGCTTAAAAAGCAAAGCTCCAGAGATTAGGACAACTAAGAGGTGGTCATGGGAGGCAAAAGAGTGATTACAGGATTACTTTGAGTCAGTGGATTGGACTGTGTTCAAGCACTCACATAGAGATACAGCATGGTTGTAACAGACTTTATTAGAACAGCTGTACATGAGTGTATCCTCACTAAATCAGTGAGAGTCTTCACCAATCAGAAGGCCTGGATAAACCAAGAGGTACGAAATTTGCTGAGGGCCAGATCAGAGGCATTCAAGCCTAGAGGGTAATAAAGCTACAAGAGGTGCAGGTATGATCCCCAGAAAGCTATCTGATGGTCAAAGTGGAGATTCCAGACCAAACTGGAATCAACAAGAGATGCTCAGCAGCTATGGCAGGGTTTTAATACTATCACCTCCTACAAAGTTAAATCAAGCAATATGGGTAGAGCAGGGCATCTCTTCCAGATGCAAACAATGCCTTCTATGTTCACTTTGACCATCAGAATATAGAGGAACCATCATGAACCCCCACATCTCCAGATGATCCTTCGATCTCAGTATCTGAAGCTGATGTGTGGGCTGCCTGCAGGAGGGTGAATCCAAGGAAAGCATCCAGACCAGACGGGGTACCTGGCCATGGACTGAAGACCTGTGCTAACCAACTGGCTGGTGTGTTCACTGAGATCTTTAACCTCTCATTTCAGCAGTGTGTGGTAACCACCTGCTTCAAGCAGGCTTCAATTATACCGGTGCCCAAGAAGAGCATAGTGACCTGCCTCAATGACTTTCACCCAGATGCATTTGCATCCGCAGTAATGAAGAGTTTTGAGAGGTCGGTGATGAAACATATCAGCTCCTTCCTAAGAGGTGACTTGGATCCACTCCAATTTGCCTGCTGGAGCAACAGGTCCACAGCAGATGCCATCTCATTGGCTCTTCACTCAACCCTGAAACATCAGGGCAGCAAAGGTGTATACATCAGGATGTTCTTTATCAATTACAGCTCAGCATTTGATACCGTCATCCCCTCACAACTAAGCAATAAGCTCTAAGGAGAAGCCTTGATATCTCCTTGTGCGATTGATCTCCGACTCTCCACAGACCGCTAAGGAAGTAGAGGCATTGCTGTGCTTCCTTCACAATTGCACTTACATGCTGAGTCCAGGACAGATCCTCTGAAATAGTAACACACAGGAATTTAAAGTTGCTAACCCTCCCCACCTCTGATCCTCCAATGAGGATTGCCTTACACAGCCCAGTCAAATGTTCAATCTCCCTCCTGTATGCTGATTCATCACCACCTTTGATACGGCCCACAACAGTAGTGTTATCGGCAAACATCAATACGGTATTGGAGTTGTGCACACAGGACAACTACATCTCCTTCATGATCTCCATCATCACAGGTGAACCACAAGGCTGTGTGCTCAGTCCCCTGCTTTACTCGCTTTACACCAACGACAGTGTGGCTAAGCACAACTCCCTGTCCTGGGACCTGCACGTAAATGCAATTGTGAAGCGAGCACAACAGTGCCTCAATTTCCTTAGGAGCCTGTGGAGATTCAGCATGACATCTAAAACTTTGACAAACTTCTATAGATGTATAGTGGAGAGTATATGACTAGCTGCATCATGGTTTAGTATGGAAACACGAATGCCTTTGAACGGAAACTCCAACAAAAGTTAGTGAATCTCAGCCCAGTGCGTCATGGGTAAGGTCCTCCCAACTATTGAGCATGTCTACGTGAAACTCTGTCATAGGAAAGCAACATCTATCATCAGAGATCCCCACCACCCAGACCATATTCTTTACTTGCAGCTGACATCAGGTAGAAGGTAGAAGAGCCTGAGGACTTGCACCACCAGGTTCAAGAACAGTTACTACCCGCAACCATTAAGTTCTTGAACTATGAGGTTAACTACACCCACTTGCCCATCCACCGAGATGTTCCAACAACCAAATATCTTACCTTAAGGACTCTTTATCTTGTTATTTCATGTTCTCATTATTTTTTGCTATTTATTTATATTTGCATTTGCAGTTTGTTGTTATCTGCACTCTACTTGATCTTTCATTGATCCTGTAATTGTTACTATTCTATAGGTTTGATGAGTATGCCTGCAGGACAATGAATATCAGGGTTGTGTATGATAACATATATGTACTTTGATAATAAAATTTACTTGTTCCCACAACTAATGGACTCACTTTCAAGGACTCTTCATCTCATGTCCTTGATATTTACTACTTATTTATTTATTATTATAATTATTTCTTCTTTTTGTATTTGCAGTTTATTTCCTTCTGCACTCTGGTAAATGACATAGTTGGGCGGTCTTTCAGTGACTCTGTTATAGTTACTATTCTCTAGATTTATTGAGTATGCCCACAAGAAAATGAACCTCATGGTTGTATATGATGACATATATGTACATTGATAATAAAATTTACTTTGAATTTTTAATTTTCAAGATAACTCTCCAACAAAGGCACAAGAACAACTAGAGATAGACAACAAATATCGGTCTAATCTGTGATTCAATCATGGCTGATCTTTTTGTTTTCTCCTCCTCAACCCCATTTCTCGGTCTTCTCCCCATAACCTTTGATGCCATGTCCAATCAAGAACCTATCAGTCTCTGCCTTAGATACACCCAATGACCTGGCTTCCACAGCTGCACATTACAACAAATTCCACAAATTCTGGCTAAGGAAATTTCTCTGAACCTCTGTTTTGAATGGATGCCACTCTATCCTAAAGCTGTGCCCTCTTGTCCTAGACTCTTCCACCATGGGGAATATCCTTTCCACATCTACTCTGTCTAGGCCTTTAAACATTCAAAAGGTTTCAATGGGATCCCCACTCATCCTTCTCAAGTCCAGTGAGTACAGACACAGAGCCATCAAACGTTCCTCATATGATAACTCTTTCATTCCTGAAATCATCCTTGTGAACCTCCTTTGGATTCTCTCCAATATCAGCACATCTTTTCTAAGATGAGGGGCCCAAAACTGTTCATAATACTCAAGGCGAGGCCTCACCAGTGCCTTATAAAGCCTCAGCATCACATCCTTGCTCTTGTATTCCAGACCTCTTGAAATGAATGCTAACATGGCATTTGCCTTCCTCACCGCTTTAGGGTGTTCTGCAGAAGGACTCCTAAGTCCCTTTGCATCTCAGATTTTTGAATTTTCTCCCTGTTTAGAAAATAGTCACACATTTATTTCTACTACCAAAGTGCATGACCGTGCATTTTCCATTTGCCATTTTCTTGCCCATTCTCCTCATCTGTCTAAGTCCTTCTGCATCCTACCTGTTTCCACAACACTACCTGCCTCTGCACCAATCTTTGTATTATCAGCAAACTTGGCAACAAAGCCATCTATTCCATCATCTAAATCATTTATATACAGCATAAAAAGAAATGGTCCCAACATCAACCCCTGCGGAACACCACTAGTCACTGGCAGCCAACCAGAAAAGGATCCTTTTATTCCCACTCACTCCCTCCTACCAATCACCCAAAGCTCTAACCATGTTAGTAACTTTCCTATAATACCATGGGCTCTTAACTTGGTAAGCTGCCTCATGTGTGACACCTTGCCAAAGTCCCTCAGAAAGTCCAAATATACAACATCCACTGCATCCCCTTTATCTATCCTACTTGTAATCTCCTCAAATAATTCCAATAAATTCATCAGGCAGGATTTTTCCTTCAGGAAACCATGTTGACTTTGTCGTATCTTGTCCTGTGTCACGAAGTACTCCATCACCTCATCCTTAACAATTGACTCTACCATCTTCCCAACCACTGAGGTCAGGCTAACTGGTCTATAATTTCCATTCTTCTGCCTTCCTCTTTTCTTAAAGAGTGGAGTGACATTTGCAATTTTCCAGTCTTCTGGCACCATGCCAGAGTCCAATGATGTTAATGCCACCACAATCTCTAACGCTACCTCTTCCAGAACCCTAGGGTGCAGTTCATCTGGTCCAGGTGACTTATCACCCAATCCAGCATAGCTGTTCCCCTAGTAGGCTCATCGACAAACTGCTCTAAATAGACATCTCTTAGACATTCAGCAAACTCACTCTCTTGAGATCCATTACCAACCTGATTTTCCCAATCAACCGGCATATTAAAATGTTCTATGACTATCATAAC
Source organism: Mobula birostris (assembly GCF_030028105.1). NCBI lineage: Eukaryota > Metazoa > Chordata > Chondrichthyes > Myliobatiformes > Myliobatidae > Mobula > Mobula birostris. The sequence continues at coordinate 55,848,812 of NC_092377.1, forward strand.
ATTGCCCTTTTGACACGCCATTTCTATTTCCTGTTGCAATCTGTAGTTCACCTCCCAGCCACAGTTGGGAGGCCTGTACATAACTGCCATCAGGGTCCTTTTACCCTTGCAGTTTCCTAATTCAACCCACAAGGATTCAACATCTTCCAATCCTATGTCATGCCTTTCTACTGATTTGAGGCCATTCTTTACCAGTAGAGCCATGCCTCCCCCTCTGCCTACCTTCCTATCCCTCCGATACAACATGTAACCTTGGACATTCAGCTCCCAACTACAACCATCTTTCAGCCACAATTCAGTGATGGCCACAACATCATACCTGGAAATCTGTAATATTGCAACAAGATCATCCACCTTACTTCTAATACTCTGTGCATTTAGATACATCACCTTGAGTACTGTATTTGCTACCCTTTTGATTTTGCATCCTTAATGTACTGATACTCACCCAGTTGGCTGCAACCTGCCAATCTGACTGCACGCTATGTTTATCTTTTTACCATCCATCCTATCCTGAGTCCCATCACTCCAGTTTCCACCCTCTGCCAAATTAGTTTAAACCTTCCTCAACAGCTCTAACAAACCTGCCCGCGAGAATATCGGTCCCCCTTGGGTTCAGGTGCAACTCGTTACCTTTGAACAGGTCATACCTCCCCCAAGAATGTGAAACTCTGCCCCCACACCGGCTTCTCAGCTACGCATTTATCTGCCAAATCATCCTGTTTCTACCCTCACTGGTGCGTGGCACAGGCAGCAATCCAGAAATGACTACCCAGGGAGTTCCTGCTTCTCAGTTTTCTACCTAGCTCTCTAAAATCTCTTTTCAGGACCTCTTTGCTTTTCCTTCCTACGTCATTGGTACCAATATGTACCAAGACATCTAGCTGTTCTCCCTCCCTCTCCAAAATGTGGACAAGATCTGAGACGTCCCTGACCCTGGCAGCTGGGAGGCAGCATATCATCCAAGTGTCCTGTTCACATCTGCAGAATCTCCCTCTCCTCACCACCCTCTCCCCAGCACCCCACCCCCAGTTCCACAATTCTACCTGCCACCTGTATACTAGGGGCAATTTACAGTGGGCAACTAATCTACCAACCTGCTCACCACTGGGAATTGAAAGGAAACAGGCACACCTGGACAACCATGAGTTCACAAAAAGAACTTTAAAAATTCATGTGGGAGATCAGGATAGAATTCGGATCCCTGTCACTTTGAGGCAGCAGCTTATTGAACGAAAACAATCTCTTTCTCTCAGTAATCACAAAAGCAAATGCTGAAAGTCTGAAATGCTGAAGTTACTCAGCAGGTCAGGCAGCACTAGTAGTGAAAGAAACTATTAATATGTCAGGTCAATGCACTTTCACCTAATACATTTATTACTAGCACTGTCCCAAAAATCATATATGTAGGAACGTTTTAGGGAGGTTTTCACCTTGTTTGGTGAATGTATGCAGAACCTGTATGATTTCCTTGTCAAGTTATTAGCAGAGGTCACTGCTATGCCACCAAGACTAATGGGAAACACATCTCACCCTCAAAGAACATTTCTATTGCAGCCAAAATACAGTAGCAGAAAAAAAAGGTCACAGTAGAGATGAGAGAAAAAGTAGGAAAGATGTCATCAGTATGTTCAGTGTATCTAGGCACACTGCATGCCCCTTCCAATTAATCATCAGCACAGATCAGGTTTCACACCGTGATCTACTCCAAGCCACCATGAGGCATGGACACATCACTCTGCTGTGGATAGCATGCATCACTGCTCTGCATAATTGCTACAAGCTCTGAGAGACACAGCAATGATACATGGGCCATTAAAAATTCATGTAGGCAAACAATATATCAGTGGCTCATTGAGGACCCTTCAATGCAAATCCCCTGCAGTGTTGCTCCATGTTGCGCAATGATTTGATGGCAAAGGTGCCGGTTGCACAGAAATGCTGAAATCTCTGTTGATAAGGTGGAAATGAGATCCACACATGCTGATGCTGTGATTACATGTGTGAAAGGTTCCAGAATTTTTTCTGAACTGAATTGCTTCCAGAAGTGACTAGTCCAATTTCCATTTTGTAGTGCTTCAGCAGGGAAAGGCCATGCAGAATTGTATTAAAATCTGCAGATCTGTCCAATGCCTTGGCCTCTGATCAATGGAAAAGGATGTGAATTAGTTAAGAGAGTTTTTGTTTTTTTTTTTCAGTTTCATCACTGATACTATTTTCCAGCCAATAAAAGATGCCACGTGTGGCATTAAAGCCAAGGCAACAGAATTGATTGAAAGATGGTTTCAATCCAGAAACCAATAAACAGGAATCAAACAAAATTTCTGAGAGCAATAGAAAGTGGGAAGTGATGGTTTACAGAGAATTTAGGAAGAATATCTTTACACAGAGAGTAATGAGTTCATGGACCTCCCACTTGGAACAGCTGAAACATATGGTAATGATTTATTTAAGACAAGTCTTGATGGTATTCTAGAGGATGTGGGACACAATGGGTAAAAATAGTTTGTATAAACACTTCCATAAACAGGTTGGCCTGTTTCAATCCAATATATTCTATTTCAGTGTTTACGTTCCAAGATGATTTTAGAAATGTCAACCTTGTAAACACATTACACGTCCTGATCCATTCATAGAATGAGCTGTGACTCACAAACAACAATCCTTTAAACAATAAATCTTAATTGGATTGCAATCAACTAGTGGCTTTCACGTGCACTTGATTTGATAGTTGCTATTATTTGGTCACCTGTGCCCTAAATTATTCTTAAAGTCCTTCGAGTAAGTTCAATTCAATCATAAGACCATAAGATCATAAGACAAAGGAGCAGAAGTCGGCCATTCAGCCCAAATAGTCTGCTCCGCCATTTTTTCATGAGCTGATCCATTCTCCCATTTAGTCCCACTCCCCCGCCTTCTCACCATAACCTTTGATGCCCTGGCTACTCAGATACCTGTCAATCTGTGCCTTAAATACACGCAATGACTTGGCCTCCACTGCTGCCCGTGGCAACAAATTCCATAGATTCACCACCCTCTGACTAAAAAAATTTCTTCACATCTCTGTTCTGAATAGGCGCCCTTCAATCCTTAAGTCATGCCCTCTCGTACTAGACTCTGTCCATGCCTTTCAACATTCAAAATGTTTCTATGAGGTCTCCCCTCATTCTTCTAAACTCCAAGGAATACAGTCCAAGAGCGGACAAACGATCCTCATATGTTAACCCTCTCATTCCCGGAATCATTCTAGTGAATCTTCTCTGTACCCTCTCCAACATCAGCACATCCTCTCTTAAATAAGGAGACCAAAACTGCCCACAGTACTCCAAGTGAGGTCTCACCAGCACCTTATAGAGCCTCAGCATCACATCCCTGCTCCTATACTCTATTCCTCTAGAAATGAATGCCAACATTGCATTCGCCTTCTTCACTACTGACTCAACCTGACCTAATTCCTTTAAAGTTCAAACTCAAACGAAATGTATTATCAAAGTACGTATATGTTACATCATACTACCTTGAGATTCATTTTCTTACAGGCATTTACAGGAAAAAAGAAAAACAATAGTCTTATGAAAAACTATATATAAATATACAGAGACTGACAAACAGGCAATGTGCAAAAAGAAGTCAAATCACTGAGTAGAAAATGATACTAAAACATGCGTTGTAAAGAGTCCATGAAAATAGGTAATCTTCCTTGTAATGTATTTTAAAGAACATAACAAGAAGGTCCAATTAGCTTATCTGCCTATTTGCTTTCCATGCAATATGTTTTAGAAATATTTTGTCAACACCATATGGAAAGTCTGTAAGATTATTAGCAAGTATCCTAACTATTCTAGAGCAGTTTTGATACCAGACAAAGTAAATTTTTTTCTGCTTTCTTTTTAATGTTATTAATGCTTGATTGCACAAATAAAGAAAATAGGATCAGGTGCAGACTACCTGACCACTCAAGCTTGCTCCACCATTTAATATGGTTATACTTTTCTACTCCAGGCCGAATTTGTTCTCTGTGCCAGGTAGTTCTCAGCTCCCAAACTTTTCTTTCTTTTTAAATCTTTTTATTAATTTTTCAAAATTATAAACTCAACAACAAAGTTGGTACAGAGATTGGAAAAATTTTCATCAGCATATATAAAATGAATTTTAAGTAACATAGATATAAAAGTCTTCCAAACTCATAATGAGATTAAACATTAAAAAAGAAATAAAAAGAAAAAAATATATAAACAAAAAAAAAGAAAAAGATAAAAAAAACCAAAAAAAAGGCAAAACAGGGCTAGACCAACAGCTTGTATCAGACACGTTCAATAACATGGTTAACTCCGCTCCTCTCATCATATAATTTTAGAAAAAAGATTCGGAAAGGTCAGATTACATCATATGAAAATGTTGCATAAAAGGTTTCCAAGTATCTTCAAATTTAACTGAAGGGTCAAAAATATCACTTCTAATTTTTTATAAATTTAAACTTAATATGGTTTGAGAAAACCATTGGAACGTAGTTGGAGGATTAGTTTCCTTCCAATTCAACAAAATAGATCCTCTCGCCATTAAAGTAACAAAAGTTATCATTCGAGAGGCTGAAGACAAAGATCTATGTTGTACCATTGGCAATCCAAAGATTGCCGTAATAGGATGGGGTTTTAAATCAAAGCATAGAACTCCTGAAATAATATCAAAAATGTCTTTCCAATATTTTTTCAAAAGAGGACAGGACCAAAACATATGACTTAAAGAAGCCACTTCAGAGTGACATCTATCACAAGTAGGGTTAATATGGGAATAAAAACGAGCTAGTTTATCTTTGGACATATGAGCTCTGTGTACTACTTTAAATTGTATTAATGTATGTTTAGCACATATAGAAGAAGTACTAACTAATTGAAATTTTTTTTTCCATTTCTCTATAGGTAGGGAAAGTTGAAGTTCCCGCTCCCATTCATTTTTGATTTTATCAGATATATCTGGCTGTAATTTCATAATTATATCATAAATTATTGCTATTAATCCCTTCTGCAAAGGATTAAGGCCTAAAATTTTATCAAAAATACCAGAAGGATTTGAAGTTGGAAAGGTAGACAATGTAGTATTTAAAAAATTTCTTATTTGTAAGTATCTAAAAAAATGGGATCTAGGCAAATCAAATTTCTCAGATAACTGCTCAAAAGACATAAAGCAGTTATCCAGAAATAGATCACAAAAACATATTATACCTTTCGTTTTCCATATCAAAAAGGCTTGGTCCATTACCGAGGGTTGGAAAAAGAAATTAGATATAATAGGGCTTGATAACATAAATTCCTTCAGGCCAAAAAATTTACGAAATTGAAACCATATTCTCAATGTATGTTTAACTATAGGGTTAACATCTGTTTATTCAATTTAGATAGTGCAAAAGGCAGTGAAGTTCCTAAAATGGAAGCTAAAGAAAACCCTTGTACAGAATGGCCTTCAAGGTTTACCCATTGTGGGCTTGGAGTTATATTCCAATCTTGTGTCCAAAATAATAAGTATCGGATATTAATTGCCCAGTAGTAAAATCTTTGGACAGGCAATGCAAAACCATCCTCTTTCTTAGGTCCCTGTAAGTATTTTTTACTTAATCTGGGATTTCTATTTTGCTATATATAAGAGGAAATTTTAGAGTCAATAGTATCAAAAAAAGATTTAAGAATGAAAATCGGAATAGCTTGAAATATAAAAATTTGGGTAAAATAATCATTTTAAAAGCATTAATACGGCCAATCAGTGATAGAGACAAAGGGGACCATTTGGTAATCAGTTGTTTAACCTCATTAATTAATGATAAAAGGTTGAAATTGAATAGATCCTTATGTCTCTTAGTAATCTTAACTCCCAAATAAGTAAAATAATCAGTAATCACTCTAAATGGAGAGTTTCTATAAATGGGAACCTGCATATTTAATGGAAAGATTTCACTCTTACTTAGGTTCAGTTTATAACCAGAAAAGCTACTAAACTGAGCAAGCAAAGTTAATACTGCTGGAATAGATTTTCCTGGGTTAGAAATATATAATAGTAGATCATCTGCACATAGTGATAATTTATGAGTCTCATTTCCACGGGTAATACCAAATATATTGGGGGAGTCACGAATGGCAATAGCTAGTGGTTCCAAGGCAATATCAAATAGTAGTGGACTAAGAGGGCAACCCTGCATAGTACCACAGAATAAATGAAAGAAAGGGGATCTTTGATTGTTAGTAAATACCAAGGCCAAAGGGGTAAAATATATCAGTTTAATCCAGGAAATGAATATCAGACTAAAATTAAATTTCTCAAGGGTATTGAATAAATATATTCATTCAACTCTATCAAAAGCTTTTTCAGCATCCAATGGAATGACACATTCTGGAATTTTGGGTGAAGGCGTATAAACAATATTCATTAATCTCCTAATATTAAAAAAAGAGTAACGGTTTTTAATAAATCCAGTTTGATCAGCAGAAATAATTTGGGGTAATACATTCTCCAATCTCGTTGCCAATATTTTAGAAAAAATCTTAGAATCAACATTCAGCAGAGATATAGGTCTATAAGATGCACATTCAGTAGGATCCTTATCTTTTTTAAGAATTAGGGAAATAGAAGCTCGGTAGAAAGATTGTGGTAATTTTCCTATTGAGACTGCATCCCTAAAAACACTACATAGCCAAGGAGTTAGTGTAGTTGAGAAAAATTTTAAAAATTCTATTGTAAATCCATCTGGACCAGGTGCTTTACCTGAGTTTGTTGAAAACATAGCGTTCTTTATTTCCTCTACTGTAATAGGTACATTTAGTTTTGAATGTTCATTAGATGATAACTTTGGAATATTCAGTTTCTTAAAACATTCATGCATTATAGTGGAGTCATCAGGAAATTCTGATTGATAAAGGGAGGTATAAAATTCTTGAAAGGATTTATTAATCTCATTATGATCAACTGTCAAAGTGCCATCTTGTTTACGAATCTTAAGAATCTGTCGTTTAACCGAGGCGGATTTCAATTGATTAGCTAAAAGTTTCCCAGTTTTATCACCATGTATATAAAATTGACTCTTACTTTTGATTAATTGACTTTCAATCGAAGATGATAATAAGAGATTATGTTCCATTTGAAGTTCAACTCTCTGTTTATAAAGTTCTTGATTAGAAGCTATAGAATATTTCTTATCATCAAACTCTTAAAAAATGTATTTACTTGCAGTTTAAGTATTTCTAATGAGCTAGTTTCTGCACTCTCTAGAGCAGCAAATTCCAAAGATTCGCCATGCCTTGTAATTTCGACATATTTCAGTTTCAAACTTATCTTGAAACTGTCTCCTCATGTGAGATTTGCCCACTAATGAAAGCATATCAACATTTCTCCTGTCATGTCCCTTGAAGATGTTACAAGATTCGAAAGGTCATCTGTCATTCTTACATAGACACTGCCTACTGGTATTGCAAATCTTACTGCAAAAATGCTATTGCAATCAAGGCCAATTTATGCCATTTGCCCTCTCATCTACTTACTGCATTTGCCTGCTAATTTTTTTTGATTCATGCAGAAGAACACCAAGATACCACTGAACTTCACTTATTTGCAGTCTGTTTCCATTTAGATGATAATATGATTTCCAATTCTTCTTACTTATGAATTTGGCATCACACTTTCTCACATTAAACTCCATTTGCCAAGTTTTCAGCAATTGACTCAAGGTATTTATATCCTTTTCTGCCTATTTCCATGTTACTGAAAAACTTGAGATACCTTACATTCTGTGCTCCCCTTCAAATCAATAATACAGGTAGTAAACAATTTGGAGGCCGAGAACTAATCCCCGGGGTACTGCATTAGTAACATCCTTCCAAACAAACACAGACCCGTGTATTCCACTTCTCAACATGAAAACCAGTTTTTAATCAAGGCTAATACACTTCTTCTAATAAAATCAGTTCGTAATGTCTTTAGAAATTACATCTTTAGGATGAAGTGACACAGGATCAGGGTATGTTAAATCTTTGTGGGTGGAGTTAAGAAACAGCAAAGATTAGAAAAACATTATGGGAATCATATATAGGCTTCCAAATAGTAGCCAAGGTATGGGGTTGAGATTGCAAAGAGAGCTGGAAAAGGCACGTACCAAGGGTAATGACACAATTGTAATGGGGGACTTCAACATGCAACTGGGATTGGGAAAATCATGTTGGTGTCAGATCACAAAAGAGAGTATTTGTTGAATGCCTGTGAGATGGCTTTTTAGAGTAGCTCGTGCTTGAGCCTACTCAGGGAAAGGCCACCTTAGATTGAGTGTTGTGTAATAACCCAGATCTTACTAGGAAGCTTAACATACAGGAACACTTAGGAGGCAATGATCATGATATGATTGAGTTCATACTGCAATTTGAGAAGGAGAAGGTATCACAATAGAATAAAGGTAATTACAGAGACATGAGAGAAGAACTTGCCCAGGGGGATACCAGCCGGTATGATAGCAGAGCAGAGGTAGCTGAAGTTTTTGGGAATACTTCACAAAAGTAGAATAGATATATCCCACAAAAAAAAATATTTTTTCCAAATGGCAGGGCTAATCAACCGTAGCTGACAAGGGAAGTTAAGGACTGCATAAAAGCCAAGGCAAGGGCATATAAGGTAACAAAACTGAGTGAGAAGTTGAATGATTGGGAAGCTTTTAAAATCCAAAAGGCAATTAAGAAAGTTATTAGAAGGGAAAAGATGAAATATGAGGACAGATAGCCAATAATACAAAGCAGGATACTAAAAGTGTTTTCAGTTATCTAAAGAGTAGAAGGGAGGTGAGAGTTGATATTGGACCACTGAAAAATGATGCTGGTGAGGTAGTAATGGGGGCAAGGAAATAGCAGATTAACTTAATGAGTACTTTGCATCTGTCTTCATTGCGGAAGGCAATAGCAGTGTGCCAGAGGTCCATAAGTGTCAGGGAGCAGGAGTGAGTGCCATTGCTATTACAAAGGAAAAAGTGCTAGGCAAACTCAAAAGTCTGCAGGTGGATAAGTCAACTGGACCAGATGGACTACATCCCAGAGAGAGGTTGCTGAAGAGATAACGAATGCATTGGTCATGATCTTTCAAGAATCACTTGATTCTGGCATAGTCCCAGAGGACTGGAAGTTTGCAAATGTCACTCCAGTCTTTGAGAAGGGAGGAAGGCAAAAGAAAGGAAATGAAAGGCCTCTTAGCCTAACCTCAGTGGGTGGGAAAGTGTTGGAGTCTTTTATAAAGGATGAGGTTTCGAGGTATTTGGAGACTAATGATAAAATAAGTCAAAGTCAATATGGTTTCTGTAAAAGGAAATCTTGCCTGACAAACCTGATACAGTTCTTTGAGGAAGTAAAAAGCAGGTGGACAAAGGAGAGGCAGTGGATGTCATTTACTTGGATTTTCAGAAGGCATTTGATAAGGTGCCACATATGAGGCTGCTTAACAAGCTAAAATCCTGTAGTATTACAGGAAAGTTACTGGCATGGATAGCAGAATGTCTGTCAGGCAGGAGGCAGTGAGGGGGAATAAAAGGAGCCTTTTCTGGTTGGCTGCCAATGACTAGTGGTGTTCCTCAGGCATCAGTATTGGGACCACTACTTTCCACATTGTTTGTCAATAAATTGGATAAATGAATTGGTGGCTTTGTGGCAAAGTTTGCAGATGATACGAAGATAGGTGGAGGGATAGGTAGTGCTGAGGAAGCAATGCAATTGCAGCCAGACTTATAGAAATTAGAAGAATGGCAAAAGTGTGGTGAATGGAGTAGTGTTGGGAAATGTATGATAATGCATTTTGGTAAAAGAAACAATGGCGCGGACTATTATCTAAATGGGGAGAAGATTCCAACATCAGAGGTGCAGAGGGACTTAGGAGTCCTTGTGTAATACTCCCAGAAAGTTAATTTACAGGTAAGTCTGTGATAAAGAAGGCAAATGCAATGTTGGTATTTATTTCCAGGGGGTTAGAACATAAAAACTAGGAGATAATGCTGAGGCTTTATAAGACATTAGGTAATCTGCACTTGGAGTATTGTGAACAGTTCTGGGCCCCATATCTCAGAAAGGATGTGTTGTCTTTGGAGAGGGTCCAGAGGAGATTCACAAGGATGATTCTAGGAATGAAAGGATTAACATATGAGAAATGTTTGGCAGCTCTGGGCTTATATTCACTGGAACTTAGAAGCACGCTGGAGGATCTCATCGAAGCTTACTGATGGTCAGCGCATCAAAGGATATGGCGACAAGACAGGTGTATGGGATTGAGTGGGATCTGGAATCAGCCATGATGGGATGGTGGAGCAGACTCAATGGGCTGAATGGCCTAATTCTGCTCCTATGTCTTATGGTCTAAACACATACATCAGCTTCCTATCTGGCAGCTTTCAGAATTCCAAATATTCTACATTTATATGCTCTCCTCCATCTAGTCTAGACTGTTAAATCCTCAAGGAACCCAAGCAAGTTTGTCAAACATGATTTGCCTTTCATAAAAGTATGTTAACTTTGTTTCATTATATCAACCTTTCCTCAACTTATCTTTTTAATGGAGTTCATTTTGAACGAAGTGGACATTCCACATTGAACTGAATAGCTAACTTTTATATTCAGGTTCAAGTTTAATTAATTATCATTGAACTATACTTGAATATAGCCAAACAAAACAGCACTCCTCTCAGGCCGTTATGCAAAACACTTTACCAACAGCACACTACACACTGCAAATAGCACCACCAAGTGAACATTGGAGGGCAGCAGCATCGGGAAGGGCCAATTCCCAACTTCAGTGCACCCACTGAAGCCTCTGCTCTCTCCCACACCACCTCCAGCGTCTCCTCCCTGGGTGGCTGCGACAGGCGACCCCTGCGGCATGATGGCCTAGTCCTTGCCTCAACCCCGCCATTGGTCTCCCCAATGAATCAGTGAACCCAACGTGCAGTATTCTACATTACCAATGTCCAACAGGGTCTTGCAATCACAAGAAAAATGTCCAAGGCAATCAGTTGCACTGCCTCGGCACAATGGCACAGAGTAAGTCCAGGCGACAACGACAACAGTACACAATAAGTTTGGCTCCATCACTGTCAAGCAACTGGCTGATATGGCAGATCGGCAGTACACAATGTTCTTAGTATCCAGCAGTGTCCTGTGATCATAAAAAAGACATAATGATGGACAATTACACCACTGATTAGACTTGGAGTGTCTGCAGCATCCCAGCACACTGACATCTTACTGGAGTGCAATATTAAAGGTGAATGAAGCATACTTTGAAACTATATTCAGAAACTTAAGACATTTCCATTTGATTTAAGTTCAAATCAAGAGATTATTTAAAATTCTTTCAGTAAATGTTATTTTACCAAAATATCCAGTAAAAGAATAAACCAGATGCAGTCATTTAGGATTGCCCCATCATCAGATTGTCCAGGTGCAAGGTCTAATGTCTGCTGCATGAGTCATTCTGTATGGGCCCCTCAGCTCTCTCAGTCTGAAATAAATGACCATGTGGCACTCCTTAAAAGTTATCCCATTATCTGGCCAGTATTCTTGCTTCAAACAGCACCAGAAAAATGAAATAAATTGGATTTTATTACGATCCCTTGTACTATATAGGGGGTTCCTCATAAAACCCGCTACAAAACTTGTCAAGGAACACACGTGTGTAATGCAACTTTCAATGGCTTAATTCTGTGAAGATAACACACAGATGTACAAAACTCACAATGATGATGCCAGTACCTGTAACACCCATCAGTCTCACCAAAGACTTAAACAACTGTAACATAATGTTCCAACTCCTGTACTCGGCACCCTGCTTGATGGAGGTCAGCATGCTAAGTGCCTTCTTCACCACCCTGTCTACCTGTGACGCTGCTTTCAATGAGTGATGCACTTGTACTCCTAAGCCTCTCTGTTCCATTACACTCCCCAGCACCTCACCATTCATAGTAAAAGTCCTATGCTGGTTTGACTTTCCAAAGTGCACTTCCTCACGTTTATCTGTATTGAAATCTATTTGCAACTCCTTGGCCCACTAGCCTAACTGATCAAGATCCCCCTGTAATCCATGAGAACCTTTCTTTGTCATCAACAAACCCTCCTAAATTTGTGCTACCTGCAAAATTACTTGTGCATTCATGTCCAAATTATTTATATATATAATGAATAACAAGAATCCAAACACAGACCCCTGCAGCATTCTAGTACTGGGCTCCATTCTGAGAAATATCCTTTACATGAGAGAATTTGCTTCCAACTAGCACATCAATTTTGAGTCTACCTAAATAGCTCTTGCTAGAATGCATGGGAGTTAACTTTCCAGACTAACCTACCATGCAAGACCTTGACGAAGGCCTTGCTAAAGTCCGGATAGACAATATCCACTACCCTACCCTCAACTATCCTTTTGGTTACTTCTAAAAGTTTCATCAAACATGACATCCGCTGCACAAAGTCATGCGGACTTCTCCTAATCAGACTTTGGTTGAGGCACACACAGTCCATATTTATCACCTGATAAGAACTGATTAAATTCATGAACCTAAGAAAACAACTGGAAAGATGTCCTTCACAATATACGGTAAAATACTATAAAGGCTTCATTCATTCATTGATTTTGTAACAGGTAATATATAGAGGAAACCTTTTTTCAAGATGAGTCCCACTTTGGTATAAATGTCATTCATTTTTCAGGATTTAAAGGGCTGTTGTTAATTAAAGTCAAATTGTTTTTACGTTATAGCACAGGGATATCTTTTGTGAACTGACAACTATTTGTGCCTTATAACAGTAAGTAAAAAAAATGCACCTGTCTTCTTCTGAATGTCCAATATCACTTCTGTTGTATCAATATCACTTTAAATTTCAAAGTTACATCTCAGTTTGCATTATTTATATTTCTTACCTTACAGGAATCACTAAATTGCAATTTGAAACTGGTTTTATTAAGTGTTAGTCTATTCACATTGAAAACATCAATGCACAGCACTTTCTAAACTTGGCTAATAAATGCACAAGCTTATAAAGCAATCAATTGCACAGACTATGATTCCTTTTTGCCCTGAGGAAGATCCATGGCAAATTATTCATGGTAATAAAAAAGGAATAATTTAGCTCATTATAGTCTCAATTTGTATAAATTAAAACAGTTTATTAGCTTTAAAGTTTACAAGGGATTACTTCAATCTCTGAATAGCCTCCACTGTAAAGTAATTTAATCAGTGATAGCAGTTCCTCCCTTTTTTATCAACCATCTGCCGGAAGGCAAATCACACGAAAGGTCACTACATTGGAAAGAAGTGGCTCCTGATTTTTTTCACACTGACAGAATATACAGCATTGCCATTTAAAAGACAGCAGGGTTTAACTGTAATCCCTCAGCAAGGTTTAACTCTAGTCTTGCAAAAGCTATTGGCATCGATTTCCTGTTTTATTGTTCTTTGATTTCCATTTTTGTTATTTAAGAAAAGGAAGATGGATTCCTGACCTTCAGCATTCTCACTATCCAGACTGGTATTGCTTTATATCTTATGATGCAACACCCTCAGGGTCTTCTTCTCCAAAATATAATGCAGTTTCTACTGTTGAGAATGCATTTAGTGAGTGTATTCTGACCTAAAATGATAGGTTTACCTCGCTATTTGTTACTTCCCACTGAACCAAACCATTCTGCTTTTGCAGCCCACTATTTTACATTAAGGTCATTGTAATCATGAGATACATGTGGGATTTCCAACTCAGATACAACCAACTCAGATTAATTGTGGATCCCACTAGAGGCATCTTTTTACTTGAAACATTATTGGGAAATATCTTTCAATTAGATTACAAATAAAAACATAGGGTCTATGGTGGAGGTGGAAGTGTCTATGTGGTTCTAAATGAACACTCCACATCTATTTTCAAGGAGGGTGATAATACTGATGTTCAGGAAAAAGGATTTGAAATATTTGAAAAGATTAATCTAGGGAATTATTAAGAGTTCTTGAATTTTTAATATCACTAAGCCTGTATAAAATGAACAGAAGCAAAGGAGAAAACAGCAGAAGCAATGGCTATTATTTTTGCATTCTATTTGGTTTTGGGTGAGGTCCAGAAAGAAGAAAAGACTAATATTGTGGTATTGTTGTTGAAATGATTACTAGGTATAAACCATATAGCTCCACAGCCTAAAATTAGTAGAGTAGTAGAGTAGTCCACAAGTAGTCCTTCTCGGCGGGAGGAGAGAGAGCAGCGCACCGCTCGTGCGAGCCCTCCAGTGAAAAATGATATTGTATCTGTTAAATGGGGGCCATGGAGAATTCTGATTTGATGGAGACAGACATGAAAGCACAGAGGAACATCTGGAGAAATTTCTGAAACGCTAGTTCACTGCTGTTGTTACTGCACGGTTGGGAATCTTCTGGAGGAAAGGCCTCAAAATCCCCAGCTTTGCCTGCTGTTGGCGACCGAGATTGAGGTCAAATCGTTCGAATAGAGATGGTGCTTGGTACTCGGTGTCAGAGAGCTGATCGGAGGCTCGAAGTTTTCAGATGACTCAGAGTCAGACCGTGGTTGGGCATGGCAAGGAGAGTTTTTCTTCCTTCTCCAGTCAGCGTGAGATGTGGGACATTTGAGAGACTTTGAACTTTTTACTGTACTCGTGGAGTTCTTCATCAAGTTATGGTATTGTTGCACTGTTGTAACTATATGTTATAATTATGTGGCTTCGTGAGTTTTTTTAGTCTTGGTCTCTCCTGTGTTTTGTGATATCACACCGGAGGAAATATTGTATCATTTCTTAATGCATGCATTACTACATGACAATAAAAGAGGACTGCGTGTCTTCATAATCTAATCTAATCTAAAAAAGTTATTGGAGAAAAAAGTTTGAGAGACTGTGTAAGTCAATATATATATGCCCAGATTAATCAAGGACTATCTGCATAGATTTATGAATGGAAGGTATTGTCTGATTTGCCCTTTAAGAAAGTAACCACGCAAGTCTAAAAGAGGACTACATTCCAAGGAATCATAAAATACATGCAGCATGGAAAAAGATCATTGTCTGACTAAGTAAGAAAAATCTAGTTTGTTCCATTCCCTGCCTTCTCCCCACAACCCTGTGTAACCCTCAGGCTCGCCCAGCTCGTGTTCATCCAGGGGAAATAGCCTTCGGCCCCGCCAAACTGGGTAATCACGTTTGTGTGGATGCTGTGTAATGTACCCCCAGTTACAAACCACAATGCAAAATATGATACGGTACACCATATGCAATTACAGTGATGTTCAAAAGTTTGGGCGCCCCGGTCAAAATTTCTGTTACTGTGAATAGCTAAGCGAGTAAAAGATGACCTGATTTCCAAAAGGCATAAAGTTAAAGATGACACATTTCTTTAAAATTTTAAGCAAGATTACTTTTTTATTTCCATCTTTTACAGTTTCAAGAAACAAAAAAGGAAAAGGGCCCGAAGCAAAAGTTTGGGCACCCTGCATGGTCAGTACTTAGTAACACCCCCTTTGGCAAGTATCACAGCTTGTAAACGCTTTCTGTAGCCAGCTAAGAGTCTTTCAATTCTTGTTTGGCGGATTTTAGCTCATTCTTCCTTGCAAAAGGCTTCTAGTTCTGTGAGATTCTTGGGACGCCTTGTATTCACTGCTCTTTTGAGGTCTATCCACAGATTTTCAATGATGTTTAGGTCGGGGGACTGTGAAGGCCATGGCAAAACCTTCAGCTTGCACGTCTTGAGGTAGTCCATTGTGGATTTTGAGGTGTGTTTAGGATCGTTATCCTGTTGTAGAAGCCATCCTCTTTTCATCTTCAGCTTTTTTTTAAAACAGACAGTGTGATATTTGCTTCCAGAATTTGCTGGTATTTAATTGAATTCATTCTTCCCTCTACCAGTAAATGTTCCCCGTGCCACTGGCTGCAACACAAGCCCAAAGCATGATCGATCCACCCCTGTGCTTAACAGTTGGAGAGAGGTTCTTTTCATGAAATTCTGCACCCTTTTTTCTCCAAACATATCTTTGCTCATTGCCGCCAAAAAGTTCTATTTTAACTTCATCAGTCCACAGGACTTGTTTCCAAAATGCATCAGGCTTGTTTAGATGTTCCTTTGCAAACTTCTGATGCTGAATTTTGTGGAGAGGATGCAGGAAAGGTTTTCTTCTGATGACCCTTCCATGAAGGTCATATTTGTGAAGGTGTCACTGCACAGTAGAACAGTGCACCACCACTCCAGAGTCTGCTAAGTCTTCCTGAAGGTCTTTTGCAGTCAAACGGGGGTTTTGGTTTGCCTTTGAAACAATCCTACCAGCAGTTCTCTCGGAAAGTTTTCTTGGTCTTCCAGACTTCAACTTGACCTCCAGCGTACCTGTTATTCTTAATTATATTACAGAACTGAGGAAATGGCTAACTGAAAACACTTTGCTATTTTCTTATAGCCTTCTGCTTTGTGGGCATCATTTATTTTAATTTTCAGGGTTCTAGGCATCTGCTTAGAGGAGCCCATGGCTACTGATTGTTGGGACAAGGTTTGAGGAGTCAAGACATTTATAAATCTTTGAATTTGCATCATCTGGCCTTTCCTAACGATGATTGTGAACAAGCCATAGCCTTAACAAGCTAATTAAGGTCCGAGACCTTGGTAAAAGTTATCTGAGAGCTCAAATCTCTTGGGGTGACCAAACTTTTGCATGGTGCTCCTTTCCTTTTTTCACTCTAAAATTGTACAAAACAAAAACAATACACTAATCTTGTTTAAAATGTTGAAAAGAATGTTTCGTCTTTAACTTTATGACTTTTGGAGATCAGTTCATCTTCTACTCACTTAACTATTCACAGTAACAGAAATTTTGACCGGGGTGCCCAAACTTTTGCATGCCACTGTAAATGATTAAACTTTATAAATCTGAATATACGGTTAGTAATAAAAATAAAAAAGGGCCCAATTCAAGGAAAAGTCAAAAGTTCGTTGGAGCTCACTCAGTAGTCATTCTTCCACCATTGGTCTCCTCCGAGTGTTGCCGACCTTCGGACCCTCAGACCCCAGTCCACTCCGTCCAGTGGTCTACCAGCTCTCTCCACAGGTGCCTTCCCTCTTCATCTCTCCTCAACAAAAGACCGCGAAAAAATATCCTTTCAGATACACAAGACAAAGTAACAATCTCCTATTGGCTAACATGTATAACAGTCCTGTTATCTCCGGCCATAACCCAAACATTGCTGCTACAGAGAAACCGTTACCTCAGTAATGAACTTTACAGAGAAGCAGTTACACTTGCCTTAGCAGTGAAACATTACAAAGAAGCCATTACACCTGAAAACTATTTTATTTCATGAGCATATCCATATTGAACATTACAACTAATTGGTCTCACTAGTACATTTAGCCATGCGATCCAGAACCAACCTCTTACTATGTAAAAATCCTCAGGACACTTTTGGTTCTTTTGCCAATCATCTTCATTCCATCTGTCCTTGTTCTTGAACCATCTGCCAATGAAAATAGTTCTTTTCTCTTGTCTATTTCCTTCATGATTGAATATCTCCATTAAATCTCTGCAAAATTCCCAGCTTCTCTGTCAATTCTGCAACGTCCCTTGCACTCTCCTTAATATTCTTTCTAAAGTTCTGCACCAAGAACTGGAAACTATACTGCAACTGTGGCAAAATTAGTGTTTGTTTTTAAAGCCTAGGGTCCCAAATGTTTATTTCTGACTACTTTTTCACCCTGTCAACCAATAAATATTCCTAGATTGTTCTGGTTTAGTATTCCTTTTAGAACTGTGCCATTTAGTCCATATTTTCCTCTTCCCATTCTTTCAGCCAAAGATTGCACTTCATGTTTCCATCCAATCTCCCATAAAAATGCTTTTCCCTTTTCTTAGTCTCTTCGCTTCCACCGCATCTGTTCCCATGATGCAGCTTTCCATTCCAGCGTCCATCTTTAAAGAATGGGCTTTCCTTCCCTTTACTATTGACGCTCCCTTTATGCCTCATCTCCTCCATTTCCCATATATCTTCACTCATCCCGTCTTCTTGTCCTTCCCTACTACGTAATCAGCTTCCGCACCCAACACATTATACTCCACAACTTCTGCTATCTCCAAAGGGATTCTACCACTAAACGTCTTTACCTCCACCTCCGTTTTTCACAGGGATGGCTCTCTCCATGATTCCCTTGTCCGTTCCTCCCTTCCCACTAATCTCCATAAACTGTAAACAGTTCAAGTGCTACACCTGCCCATCCACCTCCTCCCTCACCTCCATTCAGGACCTCAGGAAGTCCTTCCAGGTGAGGCAACAATTCGCCTACGAATCTGCTGGGTCACCTGTTATGGCTGGAGCTCCCGTTGCGGCTTCCTCTACATTGGTGAGACCCATAGTAAATTGGGGGACTGCTTCATCGAGCAGCTCCACACCATCCACCACAATTGGGACTTGCCATTTGCCAAGCATATTAACTCTGATGCCCATTCTCATTCTGATGTGTTGGTCCATGACCTCCTCTTGAGTCAAGATAAGGCCACCCTCAGGATGGAGGAGCAACACCTTATATTCCATCTGGGTACCCTCCGACCTGATGGTATCAATATCAATTTCTCCTTCCGTGAACAGATTCCAACCCCACCCCACCCCCACCTCTATTCCTCACTCTGACCTTTCACTTCTCACCTGCCTCTTACTTCCCTGCCTGGAGCCCGTCTTCCTTCCCTTTCTTCCATTGTCCACTCTCCTCCCATATCAGATTCTTTCTTCTCCAGCTTTTGACCTTTCCTATCCACCTGGCTTCACCTATCACCTTCCAGCTAGCTTCTTTCCTTTCCCCCCAACTTTTTATTCAGGAATCTCTCCCCGTCCTTCTCAGTCCTGAAGAAGCGTCTCAGCCTGAAACCTCAACTGTTTACTCTCTTCCATACATAGTGCCTGACCTGCTGAGTTCCTCCAGCATTTTGTGTGTGTTGCTTTGGATTTCCAGCACCTGCAGATTTTCTTGTGTTTAAGCTTTATCAGCCCGATCCACCTGCCTTTCTATTTTGCTTTGAAACCATTATTATTTTCTTCACAGTTCTCTTTGCCCGTGAGCTCTTTATTATCTACAGATTTGGAAATTCTGCCCTCTCTACCCAGTTCAAATCACTAATATAGTTAGATAAAGCAAAACAGTGATCCTAACACAACTCCACTGAATACTTCCTCCAGATTATCGAACAATCTTTCTCAACTACTCTGTTTCTTTTCATTTAGCCATGTTAGGACCTATGTCACCACAGACCCTTTTACTCCACCACCTTATTATTGATGATAACCCAGTAAGTGGCATTATTCCCACATCAACTTTCTCTGCTAACTCATCCAAAGCACTATCAATTTAATGACACATCATTTCCCTTTGACAAATCCAGGCTAATCATTCCACACTTCAGTCTGGCAGTCCAACGGATTTCAAATTCAATCTCTAAGATGGAGGAGAAGATGGCGGCGCAATGCAGTGCGCGCGGCCTCTCCGGTGAAACTATATCGTATTTGTTAAATAGGGGCTGTGCACAATTCTGATTTGATAGAGACAGACGTGAGAAGCACGGAAGAACATCTGCAGAAACTTCTGAAATGCCCCGTTCGCTGTCGCTGTTACTGTGCGATTGAGAATCTCCGGAGGGAAGGCCCCAAATCCTCGGCTTTGCCTGTTGCTGGCGGCCGGGGATGGGGTCGAAGCATTCGGCAGAGATGGTGCTCAGTGCTCGGTGTCGGAGGCTCGAAGTTTTTGGACAACTCAGAGTTGGACTGTGGTCGAGTGCTTCCAGGATGCTGCATCTGCAAGTTTGCGGCGCTGGAAGCTCATGGCAGGGAGAGTTTTCTTCCTTCTCCTGTCTGCGTGAGATGTGGGACTTTCGAGAGATTTGAACTTTTTTTACCGTGCCCATGGCCTGTTCTTCATCAAGTTACGGTATTGCTTGCACTGTTGTAACTATATGTTATAATTATGTGATTTTTGTCAGTTTTTCAGTCTTGGTCTATCTTGTGTTTCTGTGATATCACACCGGAGGAACATTGTATCATTTCTTAATGCATGCATTAATAAATGACAATAAAAGAGGACTGTGTGTCCTCATAATCATAATCCAATCTAATTATTGTTTCTGGAATTATCTTCAGCAGCAACATAAAATTGACAGATCTATGGTCACTAGGTTTCTCTTCATACTCTTGTGGACAAAGATAAAATAGCTTCAATTTTACAGTCCTCAGTTACCTCTCTTGTATCTACAGATGTTTAGAAGAATGTGTAGGCTGGGTCACTGCAATTTCCTCCCTTACTTCCTTCATCAAACTGAAATCCCTCACATCTGGATCAGACGACACTCGGTTTAAGTGGAACTACAGTAAATTTTCCTGTACCTTTTTATCAATATTTAGACTATCCAGTATTTCAACTACATCTTCCAGTCTCTTCTTTTTTTTTTGGAGCAAGGTAATATGGAAAATATTCAATTAGTGTCTCAGTTGTGTTGTTGGACTTGATGAATAAATTCCCTTTTTGCTTTTTGATCAACCCCAGCCCTCCTCTTGTATCCATTATGCTGCTCATGTGCTTAAAGAATATTTTTGGATTCCTTTACTTTCTCCTTGCTGCTCTTTCTTTTTCACTGCCCTCTGAATATCCTATAAGCACCCTGGTTCCTAGTTGCGTTATCAACTGAACATGATCATATGCTCCATTTTCCCTGCTCTGGTTTACCATCTGGTTATTCACAAACTGTGTGACAGGATGTGTGGTGGTGGCCCAAGACCAGAGTGAGAGACACTAAAGCAGATAGAGCAGTTCTCCAAATTTTAATTAGAATTGTGCAGAACCAAAGGAAAAACAATAAATGCTAGGGCAACAGGACGGTTAACTAAAACTCTCAAGCTAAAGTTAACACCAGTATTATAGTTTAGAAGCTGTAATTCCACTCCTTTTCAGCATCGATCTAAACTGTTGTCTTTTTCCCAGAGCAAGGATTAAGGTTAGCAGGGAGTGTAGTGCTTTGATCAAGATTCGACAAAACTGAAACCAAAGGACGAAAGTTGAATACAGCCACAATGAAATGCTAATTTGCTGGAACATGCATACTCACGAGCGTGATTGCTGACCCCATTCAGTTGCCAATCTGTAAAGGCTCCCAGACCCACAGCGGAGACCATGGTTGTGACAGGGACCCCTTCCTAGGTGCAGATCCTGAGGCGCCAGAGTCCTGTGCCTGCTGGAGGTTGCAGACAAGAGACTTGTCCAGGGTGTCATGAGCCAGAACCCAAAAATGTTTCTCCAAGCCATACCCCTCCCAATCCACAAGATACTCAAAACTGTTTCTCCGAGTCATACCCCTCCCAATCCACAAGATACTCAAAAATGTTCCTCAGAGCCATACTCCTCTTAATCCACAAGATACTCAATAATGTTTATTATTTATTTATTTATTTATTTATAGATAATGCATGGAATAGGCCCTTTGGAGCCGCATCCCCTGACAACCCCAATTTAACCCTAACCTAATCACGGGGCAATTTACAATAACCAGTTAACCTACCCGGTATATCTTTGGACTTTGGGAGGAAACTGGAGAAGCCAGAGAAAACCCTGATATTCCATGAGGAGGACGTAGAGGAAATTCTTACAGAGGGTGCTGGGACTGAACTCGGAACTCCAGAGCCCCGAGCTGCAGTAGCATCGTGCTAACTGGTGAGACAGCAGGAGGCAGCACACAGAACAGACCAGGGACGGAAGATGAATAGTGCATGTGACTAGAAGAAGTGGGAGAGCAAAGTTTGATCTGGGAAATGGTCACTGGGTGAGTATTCATCAATAATGGTAGGCACCATCAATAGGAGGCTTTGTAGAGACCCTTCTCCACTATAAATGTTGCTGTGTAGTGTGGGGCCAACCTGCGGCTCTCAACTTTCAAAGAAAACTATGCACAAGTGAGAAAGGATAGACTCTGGAGCGATGTTGTCTTCAGTGATGTCAAACTGGCAAGGGAGAGCATCGACCTTGGCATTCTTACTGCCTGGATGGTAGGTAAGGGTGAACTTGAACATGGTGAATGGGCTTGACAGAAGTTGAGTCTCTTGATACAGATGCAGGAGAGGTTCTTGGGATCGGTCCATACTAGAAAGAGGTGTTCTGCCCCTCCAGCCAGTGCACCAAGTCTCCAGGGCCTCCTTGACAGCCAGAAGTTCTCAGTTCCCAACGACACAGTTACACTCTGCAGGAATCAAGCGGCAGGGAAGAAAGCACAGGGGTGCAACCAATTATCAGCAGAAGAGGACTGGGAGAGGACAGCTCCTATGCTGGCATAAAATGCATCAACTTGCATGAAGCACCTCACATGTTTTACCATAGATGGTTTGGGCCACTCTGTGACTGCCTGTACCTTACATGGGTCCACTTGATCCCTGGAAGAGGTGAGGATGTAGCCCAAGAATGCCACCTGCTCTTTGTGGAACTCACACTCCTCATAAGGATTGTTCTTGAGTAGTCATCTGAGAATCCTCCTGACATACTGGATGTGTTCCTGGCAAAAGCAGGAATAGATAAGAATCACAAACAAGAGAGAATCTACAGATGCTGGAAATCCAAGCAACAGTCACAAAATACTGGAGGAACTCAGCAGGCCAGGCAGTATCTATGAAGAAGAGTATAATTGACGTTTTGGGCTGAGACCCTTGATCAGGACTGGGGTAAAGAAGATGAGGAGTCAGAGTTAGAAGGTTGGGAGGGGGAAGGAAGAAACACAAGGTGATAGGTGAAACTGGGAGACGGGGAAAGGGTGAAGTAAAGAGCTGGGAAGTTGAAGTTTCTGTCGCGGTGGGCCACACTCAGGTTGGAGGGACATCTGTTGCGATGATGCCACACTCAGGTTGGAGGAGCAACACCTTATATTCCTTCCGGGTAGCCTCCAACCTGATGGCATGAACATCGATTTCTTGAACTTCTAGTAATTCCCCCCACCCATCCTTCATCCTTCACCATTTCCCATTCCCTTTTCCCTCTCTCAGCTCATCTCCTTACCTGCCCATCACCTCCCTCTGGTGCTCCTTCCCCTTTTTCTTTCTTCCATGGTCTCTGTCCTCTCCGATTAGATTCCTCCTTCTCCAGCCCTGTGTCTCTTTTACCAATCAACTTCCCAGCTCTTTACTTCACACCTACTCCCCCCAGGTTTCACCTATCACCTTGTGTTTCTTCCTCCCCACCCCCTCCCTGGCTCATCACATTTCTTTCTCCAGTCCCTGATGAAGGGTCTTGGCCCGAAATGTCCACTATACCCTTTTTCATAGATGCTGCCTGGCCAACTGAGTTCCTTCAGCATTTTTGTGTGTTGAATAAATAAGAATTTGTCCAAATACACTAAAACAAACTGATTCAATATATCCTGGAGTACATCGTTGTCCAGGGCCTGAAAAATATCGGGGGTGTTGGCCAGACCAAAAGGCATCTTGAAGTTGTTCATATTGGCCAGTGGAGGTGTTGAAAGCCATCTTCCACTTGTCCCTTCTTGGATGCGAACCAGGCTGTAAGCTTTGTGCAGATGCATCTTTGAGAATATGGTTGCTCGCTGGAGATGTTCAAATGCAGAGGCACCATGTCGTGGTTCTTCACCATGATGTTGTTGAGAGGCTGACAATCAATGCAGGGATGGAGCTTGCCACCCTTCTTTCTCACAGGAAAAGAAGTCCAACCCTGCTGGCCAGGTTGATGGATCAATAAACACCAAGGCTAATGTCTCCTTAGTGTACTCTTCCATGGCCACTGTTTCAAGATAAGAGTTGGAAAAGAGCCAGCCCCGAGGAGGACTAGTGTCCGGCAAGAGGTTTATAGTACAATTGTATGGCTGGTGTGGAGCCAGCCACACAATTGTACTTCTTACTGAAGATCTGAAGAAGGCCTGCATCTTCAGCTGCAGCACCAGAC
Organism: Mobula birostris; assembly: GCF_030028105.1. NCBI lineage: Eukaryota > Metazoa > Chordata > Chondrichthyes > Myliobatiformes > Myliobatidae > Mobula > Mobula birostris. The sequence goes on from NC_092377.1 coordinate 55,872,762, forward strand.
AAGTCCACACAAGCAGATGGCACAGGAAGGGATACTCTGACAAGAGCTCGAGCTGGACCCAGACAGGCAGACAAGCATGCTTGTCGCCACTCTTGGAACTCCTTTCGGGACCAATTGGTCCATGGATTGTATCAAGTTAGCCAGAAAAGGCAAAGCAACAGCAGCAGTTCAGGCAAATCAACAAAGTAGAAGATGCAGGCCTTCTTGAGGTCTTCAGTAAGAAGCAGGCCACTTCCCTGCCTCCACATCAGCCATACAATTGTGCCACTGACTTCTTATCTGGTATTAGTCCTCCATGGGGCTGGCTCTGCTCTCTATGGTTGTGTTCTAGCACAAGTTGGAGGGGTACTGTGGAAAGGTGAATCCTACCGGTGCCCAGGGACCAAAATCCAGAAGATTGACATCAATATTCTCTCTCAAATGTTGAGTTGGAATTCCCCATCTGTAAGCCAAGGAGATTTACAGTACGCGAGGTACCTTGCTGTTCAGAGTCAATAAATGCCTGAAGCACATGGGTTCAAGCCCCCCGCAACAAGGAAGCTGGAAGCATTACGCATTTAGGGGAAGATGCTTGCAGGGAGAATCAACCTGTCAAAATTCCTCTTCCTGTTGATGGGTATCCTCTTTTACCAGACACTTGGGACATGCCACCCAGAAGTGCCCCGGAGCATCAGGGTAGAGGCAGCAACCTAATCTCCTGTGTCAATCTTGTTCCTCCTGAGAAAGATGCATGCCGCCCACCTGCATAGGTTCCTTTGTGGACTGTGTACTAGATAATGAGAAAGAGGATGAAGACAGGCAACGAGTTAAAGAGCAGGAGGCTTGGGCATTTTCTCTCTGCACCACTCAATTGTTCTGTAGTCGATTCGAGTGGCCAGCAATATCAGGTCATCCAAGCTGTCTGTTCATCACACACTGCAAACTCGTGCTGAACACCTGCTCTCAGCCCACACTGGAAAATAGTGACAAGGGATCTCTCACTCCATCTCGTCTCAACTGCAAGCAGAACTTTACAGTGTGGTCCCTCACTGGCACAGGTCCAGGAATTGGTAGGCTTCCTGCAGACCCCGTGCACTCTCTCAAACTCAACTACGAATTGTTGAAAAGACTGGGCTGCAGGGGAACCTTGTCCTCATAGAGTGTTGAACAGACTGGGTGGGGTTCCATCAAAGTGATTCACCATGTAAGCCAGTTAACACTCCTCATCACCGAACCGACCTGGCTAGAATTAGAAAGTCAGCTCAAACAGGATAATAAAGTCCCTGTAGCCAACCAGCAGTGATGGCTGCCAACTAATTCTGAAAGTATGTGGTAAGTTGCTGATCTGTCTCTGCAAATGCTGACACTTGTCCTTCTGGCTTAGACAGGCTTGCCACTGTATGAGTCACTTCTGCCAACCCCGCCTCCACTGACTTCAGCTTCTCCCCATGACCTTCAGTTTGAGCAGGCCTTGTTGATCTCAGTGTAGCTGTCACACTCCATGAGCCACCTCTGCCAACTCAGCCTCCACTGACATTAACTTCTCTCCGATCTGACCAACAAATGTCAGGGCCATGGTCAGCTGATCTCTCTCTGCTGGGCCCAGCTCAGTGTCAAGTCTTGCTGACAGGATGTGCGGATACAGCCCAAATGCAGAGGGAGAGACACTGAAATGAATGAAACTGTTCACAGAATTTTACTAAGATCTGTGCAGAATAAAGGGAAAAATAATAAACTCGAAACCAAAAACTCTCAAACTAAAGCTAATGCCAACACTGCAGCTTGAAAACAGTAAATTCACTCTAAGCTAATTCCAGTCCTTTACAGCATTTATCTAAACTGTTGTCTTCATCCCAGAAAAATGGCCCTGTGATTTCAGTCTCAAAGGCCAAGATGAGGGTGACTTCATGGAAAGCATCTGGCCCAGCTGGAGTACCTGGCCAAGTACTGAGGACCTGTGCTGATCAACTGGCTGGAGCGTTCACTAATGTCGCTTTGGCAGTCTGAAGCACCCACACACTTCAACTATACTGGCGCCTAAGAAGAAAATGGTAACCTTCCTCAATGATTGATGTCCTGCAGCACTTACATCCATTATGATGAAGTGCTTTGAGCAGTTGTTGATGAAGCATATTAACTCCTGCCTGAGGAGTGACTTGGATTTACTCCAATCTGCCTACCGGCATAGCAGGTCACCAGCAGATGCCATCTCACTGGCTGTTCACTCAACACTGGAACATCTGGGTACATCAGGATGCTCTTTATCAACTACAGCTTGGCATTCAATACTATCATCCCCTCAAAACTGATCAATAGGCTTCAAGACCTAGAGCTCAGTACCTCCATGTGCAATTGGATCCTCAATTCCCTCACTTGCAGACCACAGTCAGTTTGGAATGGTAACAACATCTCCTCCACAATCACCTTTTAGCACAGGTGCAGCACAATTCTGTGTGCTTAGTTCCCTGCCCTTCTCACTTTATGCTTGTGCCTGTGAGGCTAAGCACAGCTCCAATGCCATATTTAAGTATATTGATGAAACCACTGTCTTAGACTGAATCAAAAGTGGTGATGAATCAGCATATAGGAGGGAGATTGAAAATCTGGCTGAGTGGCGCCACAACAACATCTTCTTACTCAATGTCAGCAAGACCAAGGAGCTGCTTATTGACTTCAGGAGGAGGAAACCAGAAGTCCGTAAGCCAGTCCTAATCAGATGAATCAGAAGTGGAGAGGGTCAGCAACTTTAAGTTCCTCAGTGTTAGACCATAAGACCCTATGACATAGGAGCAGAAATGGGCCATTCAGCCCATTGAATCCGCTTCATCAATTCATCATGGCTGACCCAATTCCCTCTCAACCCCTTTTTCCTGCCTTCTCCCCATAACCCTTCACACCCTGACTAATCAAGAAACTAGCAACCTCTACCTTAAATGCACCCAGTGACCTGGCAGCTGTGGCAAAGAATTCCAGTTATTCACCAGTCTCTGGCTAAAGAAATTCACTCTCATCTCTGTTAAATTGATATTCCTCTATTTTGAGGCAGTGCCCTCTAGTCCTAGACTCCCCCATTATAGGAAACATCCTCTCCACATCCACTACCTAGGCCTTTCCACATGCGATACGTTTCATTGTGATCCCCCACATTCTTCTAAATTCCAGCAAGCACAGAACCTTCTCACTGCTGAATATTAGCAGCAATTGAAGGTTCTGGGCCTGTGCTTGCTGGCATGGCATCTAAAACTTCAACAAACTTCTATAAGTTTGTGGTGGAGAGTATATTGACTGATTTCATCATGGCTTGGTATGGAAATACCAAAGTCCTTCAACTGAAAATCCTACAAAAAGTAGTGGATACGGCCCAGTCCATCAAGGGTAAAACTCTCCCCACCATTGAGCACATCTATAAGGAGTGCTGTCACAGGAAAGCAGTATTCATCATTATGCACCCTTACTATCCAGGGCATGTTCTCCTTTCACTGCTTCCATGAGGATGTAGGTACAGGAGCCTCAGGACTCTCACTACTAGGTTCAGGAACAGTTCTACCCCTCAACCATCAGGCTCTTGAACTACTGGTGATGGAGTGAGTCTCCATCACTGAACTGTTTTCACAACCCATGGACTCACTTTCAAGGACTCTTCATCTCATATTCTTGATATTTATTGCTTATTTATTGATTGTTTTTTTAATTTCTTGTTTATTTGCATTGTTTGCTGTCTTATGAACATTGGTTGTTTGTCCATCCTGTTGGCTGCAATCTTTCATTGATTCTATTATGTTTCTTGGATTTACTAAGAATGTCCACAAGAAGAAGAATCTTAAGGTTGTACTATACATGGTGACATATAGGTACTTAGAAAATAAATTTACTTTGAACTTGACCTTTGAACTTTGATTAACGTAAACAGGGAGCGTACAGCTCAAATATATCTATAAATATGCTGATGATTCAATCATTGCTGGCAGAATCTCAGATGGTGACGAAAGGGCATATGGGAGCAAGATATACCAGCTAGCTGAGTGGTGTCATTGGAACAGCTACATCAGAACTGATTGTGGACAGGGGTGGTGCTAGCTGGGGCTATAGCCCCAGAAGAAATTGCAATAGCACCACCATAGCACCACCAAGAAATTAACTGCAGCTGCTTCGCTTTCTCTCTATAGTTTTGAATACAGCTTGTTTCTCCAGTTGATATAGTGAAACAGCACCCCAATTACCATAGCACCCATGCAGCAATAAAGTTATAAACTCTGTCAGATCCACTCTACACTTCTGCTTATTCGTTCGTTGTCAATGTCTTGCCGTTGCTGTCCTCAGATCAGTTAAGCTGATCTAAGATCACTTAAGGTGGTGATGTCACTCACTCTCACTCACGCGAGAGATTGATAGCATACATCCAGGCGCAGATCCACAGTCTCGCAAGACTAATGGATGCCACACGCGCACATTGTGCTTTTACAGCGTGGGCCTGGCATGTGCATTATTTTGGCCGGCGTGAAAAATGGATCGATTTTTAGTCAGTAAACAACCTCATCCAGAGGAATCAGTGGTGTCTCAGCCTGAGCATGTCTTAATTGAAAGTGACATGCAGAAAGAAATGGGGATGAGGACGGCAGTAGTTCATCGAAGGAGTGAGAGGGCAAAGTAGAGGAACAAGAAATGGAGCGGGATTTGGAAGAGAATGTGGATGAAGCTGCTCTTAGTGTGAGTGGGAATACCGTTAGCGATGTTAGCCAGCAGCCTGACGAAGGACCCTGTTGACCAGCATTGAAGAAGTACCCTTCGCAACAGTTTGGCAATCAGCAAAGGAGTTTTACCTGTGGCTGGTTTGACCTGTACTCCTGGCCGGAATATTCAATTACAAAAGATGCTACATTCTGCTTCACGTGCAGGCATTTCCTGTGTGGAGGACATGGGTTCCATTCTGAGTCTACCTTCACTATCACCGGTTACCACAAATGGCGGAAAGCTACAACGGCTTTCAAAACCCACCAAGTAAGTGCAGCTCATAAGTTTGCATGGAGGCAAAAAACACCCATCACGATATCCAAAATGAAATTATGGGTATTATGGCAGATATGGTCAGACGTCAAATAAATGCAGAAATCAAGCAGGCTGGATATTTTGCCATCATGATGGATGAAAGTAAAGACTTGAATAAAAAGGAGCAAATATCAGTGGTGGTGCGGTATTTGAATAATGAAACAGTGCTTGAAGAATTCTTGCACTTCACTCCAGCAGAAGGGTTGGAAGCAAAGTCACTTCTTAAAAGCATTGAACTGACACTCGCCAGTGTGTTATTGATAAGAACACGTGTATAGGTCAGTGTTATGACAGGGTGGCAGTGATGTCCGGGTGCAATAACGGGGTACAAGAGAGGTTCAGGAAAGAGGTCCCGCAGGCATTATATATACACTGCCATGCTCACAGACTTAATCTTGTTTTAGTGGATGTTGTGAGCAATGTACCACAAGCGGGTGAGTTTGTTGTAACTGTGCAGCTGCTTTACAACTTCTTTTCAAACTCTGTTGCCCACGAATCTTTCATGAAGAAACAGAGAGAACTGGAATCAACTGCACAGCCTGTGGAGTTGAAGAAATTGTCAGATACACACTGGGCAGGGCAGTATACAGCTTTGTGGGCTATAAGGAAATCATTCCCTGCCATTCTAGCTACACTACAGGATATTATGGGTCAACCAAATGCACAGAGGAAAACGGAGGCCAGATCTGTAAATGGACTGATTGACGAGCAGTTTGCTTTACTTCTCACTCTGTTTGAGGATTTATTCTGAGTCACCAAGTTCATGTCAGACCAGCTACAATCTCCCAGTTTGGAGCTTTCATCCGCTGTGGACTTGGCTCAGTCCGTTATCGATGCGCTCTCAGCAAAACAGGGAGAGGAATCATGGAGTGAATTCAGACAAGAGCTAGGTATAGAGAGCAGACCACATGAAAGGAGACAGGCCCAGCCACCCTGCCGCCTACATGATTTTGTTGTTAATTCCAAACTGAACGCACACCTGTCACATCCTCTGATGATCTTCGCAACCACTGTTTCTATCCAGTTATAGACAGACTTTTGACTGAAATGAAAAGACGGTTCTCAACTGAGACTGGGGGTGTTCTGACTGGAGTCTCAGCATTGAGTCTCAAACACAAGTTCTTCCTAGACAAGAGTTGTCTTTGGCCAATGCCCAATACTATGGAGTGACTGAAGTGAACCTGACTGCAGAGCTACATCAGGTTCAGCGTCTGCTGCAAATAAAACAAAACAAAGGATAGGCAGTGAACAACACAGTGGAATTTCTAGCTCTAATGAGACCCTACCACGATGCATTTACAGATTTATACAAACTAATCTGCATATCACTGACTCTGCCTGTTACATCTACCTCACGCGAACGGAGTTTCTCTTGCCTCAGATGCGTCAAAAACTACTTAAGGAATAGCAGCGGTGATGCTCGGAACAGCAGCTTGGCTCTGTTGGCCATAAACAGCCGGAGGACCAAAGCACTTGACATCCAGAAAATCATTGATGCTTTCGCCACCAATCATAACAACAGACGGATTGTGCTTCTCTGAAAACATTAATAGTGAGTGCAGTTGATTTTGTTAAAATTTGGGCCAAGAATAATGCTGATTATAATTATTATTTTGTGGTGGATACCCCATAGTCCTTATGTTTCCTGCAAATCCTAAAATATTACATTTACTGCTATTAAGCCTACTGGTTTTGCTTAGACTTCCAAGCGGTGATTCTGTTGATTTTTGTTTTAAATTCAATAGCCGAATTAATTGAGGTATTGCATGGTCAGAGTAAGGTTTGTCCAACTCCTGGTAAAGCCTTGCATCTGTTGTTTGCCTTATTTGACTTTAATAACGGTGTATCTTTTGGCATTGCTGTCTATGTAATGCCAATAGCAGTGGGTTCCTTTTGTGCTTTTCAGTTGAAAAGCACGCATTTGACGCTGATTGCAGGATTAGTGCGTGATTCACGTTGCCTGCTGTTGCTCAGATGCTCTGTTTGCTTTTTTTGTTTATGTTCCGTGTAGCCCAGGTTGTCTCCGATGCCATTGACACTGTAACAGTTCACTTCTATATTAGATCTGTTAATTGCTGTTGTTTGTGAATCAACAGAGGCATTTATAGTAGGCACATAATGCTTGAAACTGACTTTTTAATGCCACGTGTCTGGCTTTGAGAATACATATTACCATAGAGTACATCCCTCAGCACCATCACTGAATCATTCAGCCCCTCCGTAGCACCAGCAAGAAAAAATCTCTGGCGTAGCCACTGATTGTGGATTTAGAAAGGGTAAAGCAAGGAAACACATACCACTCTAATGGTGGGATCAGAAGTGGAGAGAGTGAGCAATTTCAAATTCCTGGGTGTCAATATCTCTGAGGAACTAACTTGGATGCAACATTTCAATGCAGCTATAAAGAGGACAAAACAGTGGATATGTTTCATTAGGAGTTTGAAGAAACTTGGTATGTCACCAAAAACATTTGCAAATTTCTACAGCTGTACCGTGGAGAGCATGCTAACTGACTGCATCACTGTATGGCATGGGTGGGCTACTGCACAGCATCGAAGTAAGCTGCAGAGAGCTGTAAAACTAGTCAATTCCATCAATGGCACCAGCGCTCATAGTATCCAGGAATTCTTCAAGGACCAATGCCTCAAAAATCTGTCATTAGGGACCCCTATCAGCCAGGATATACAGGATATGCTTTTGTCTCATTGCTTTCATTGGGAAGGAGGTACGGAAGCCTGAAAGCACAAACTCAATGATTCAGAAACAACTTCTTCCCCTCTGCCATCTGATTTCTAAATGGACATTGAACCCATGAACACTACCTCACTACCTTTTATTTCTATTTTTTGCACTAATTTAACTATTTTATATATATTTATATCTTCATACTGTGATTCACAGATTGTTTACTCTATTAATATGTATTTCATTGTACTCTTGTCACAAAGTTAAGAAGTTTCACAACATGCCAGTGATATTACATAGAACATAGAACATAAAATAGTACAGCGCAGTACAGGCCCTTTGGCCCACAATGTTGTGCCGACCTTTAAACCCTACCTCCCATATAACCCCCCACCTTAAATTCCTCCATATACCTGTCTAGTAGTCTCTTAAACTTCACTAGTGTATCTGCCTCCACCACTGACTCAGGCAGTGCATTCCATGCACCAACCACTCTCTGAGTAAAAAATGTTCCTCCAATATCCCCCTTGAACTTCCCATCCCTTAGCTTAGCTTAGCTCTTGTATTGAGCAGTGGTGCCCTGGGGAAGAGGCGCTGGCTATCCACTCTATCTATTCCTCTTATTTTCTTGTACACCTCTATCATGTCTCCTCTCATCCTCCTTCTCTCCAAAGAGTAAAGTCCTAGCTCCCTTAATCTCTGATCATAATGCATACTCTCTAAACCAGGCAGCATCCTGGTAAATCTCCTCTGTACCCTTTCCAATGCTTCCACATCTTTCCTATAGTGAGGCGACCAGAACTGGACACAATACTCCAAATGTGGCCTAACCAGAGTTTTATAGAGCTGCAACATTACCTCGCGACTCTTAAGCTCTATCCCTCGACTTATGAAAGCTAACACCCCATAAGCTTTCTTAACTACCCTATCTACTTGTGAGGCAACTTTCAGGGATCTGTGGACGTGTACCCCGAGATCCCTCTGCTCCTCCACACTACCAAGTATCCTGCCATTTACTTTGTTCTCTGCCTTGGAGTTTGTCCTTCCAAAGTGTACCACCTCACATTTCTCACAGTCAACTTCTGCATCCTATCAATGTTTCTCTGCAATTTTTGACAATCTTCTACACTATCCACAAGACCACCAACCTTTGTTTCATCTGCAAACTTGCCAACCCACCCTTCTACCCCCACATCCAGGTCGTTAACAAAAATCATGAAAAGTAGAGGTCCCAGAACAGATCCTTGTGGGACACTGCTAGTCACAACCCTCCAATCCGAATGTACTCCCTCCACCACAACCCTCTGCCTTCTGCAGGCAAGCCAATCCTGAATCCACCTGGCCAAACTTCTCTGGATCCCATGTCTTCTGACTTTCTGAAAAAGCCTACCGTGTGGAACCTTGTCAAATGCCTTACTAAAATCCATGTAGATCACATCCACTGCACTACCCTCATCTATATGCCTGATCACTTCCTCAAAGAACTCTATCAGGCTTGTTAGACACGATCTGCCCTTTACAAAGCCATGCTGACTGTCCCTGATCAGACCGTGATTTTCTAAATGCTCAAAGATCCTATCTCAAAGAAACTTTTCCAACAGCTTTCCCACCATAGACGTAAGCCTCACTGGTCTATAATTACCTGGACTATCCCTACTACCTCTTTTGAACAAGGGGACAACATTCACCTCCCTCCAATCCTCCAGTACCATTCCCATGGACAATGACATAAAGATCCTAGCCAGGGGCTCAGCAATCTCTTCCCTTGCCATGTGGAGTAGTCTGGGGAATATTCCGTCAGGCCCCGGGGACTTATCCGTCCTAATGTATTTTAAGAACTCCAACACCTCCTCTCCCTTAATATCCACATGCTCCGGAACATCAACCTCACACATAATGTCCTCATCGTCATCGTTCCCTCTCATTGGTGAATACCAAAGAGAAGTATTCATTGAGGACCTTGCTCACTTCCACAGCCTCCAGGCTCATCTTCTCACATTTATCTCTAATCGGTCCTATCTTCACTCCTGTTACCCTTTCATTCTTCATATAATTGAAGAATGCCTTGGGGTTTTCCTTTACCCTACTCGCCAAGGCCTTCTCATGCCCCCTTCTTGCTCTCCTCAGCCCCTTCTTAAGCTTATTTCTTGCTACTCTATATTCCTCAATAGACCCATCTGATCCTTGCTTCCTAAACCTCATGTATGCTGCCTTCTTCCACCTGACTAGATTTTCCACCTCACGTTACCCATGGTTCCTTCACCGTGCCATTCTTTATCTTCCTCACCAGGACAAATTTATCCCTAACATCCTGCAAGAGATCCCTAAACATCGACCACATGTCCGTAGTACATTTCCCTGCAAAAACATCATCCCAATTCACACCCACAAGTTCTAGCCTCATAGCCTCATAATTTGCCCTTCCCAAATTAAAAATTTTCCTGTCTTCTCTGATTCTATCCTTTCCCATGATAATGCTAAAGGCCAGGGAGTGGTGGTCACTGTCCCCCAGATGCTCACCCACTGAGAGATCTGTGACCTGACCCGGTTTGTTACCTAATCCTAGATCTAGTATGGCATTCCCCCTAGTCAGCCTGTCAACATACTGTGACAGGAATCCATCCTGGACACACTTAACAAACTCTGCTCCATCTAAACCCTCGGAACTAATCAGGTGCCAATCAATATTAGGGAAGTTAAAGTCACCCATGATAACAACCCTGTTATTTTTGTACCTTTCCAAAATCCGCCTCCTAATCTGCTCTTCGGTATCTCTGCTGCTACCAGGGGGCCTATAGAATACTCCCAATAGAGTAACTGCTCCTTTCCTGTTCCTGACTTCCACCCATACTGACTCAAAAGAGGATCCTGCTACATTACCCACCCTTTCTGTAGCTGTAATAATATCCCTGATGCCACCCCTCCTCCCCTTCCCCCCTTCTATCCCTTTTAAAGCACTGAAATCCAGCAATATTGAGAATCCATTCCTGCCCTGATGCCAACCAAGTCTCTGTAATGGCCACTACAACATAATTCCATGTATGTATCCAAGCTCTCAGTTCATCACCTTTGTTCCTGATGTTTCTTGCATTGAAGAACACACACTTTAGCCCTTCTACCTTACTACCTTTACACCCTTTATTCTGCTTCTCTTTCCTCAAAGCCTCTTTATATGTTAGATCTGGCTTTACTCCATGCACTATATTTGCAGTTCTCACATGACCTTTATCCTCCTCCACCTCACTATCTGCTCTAACACTTTGGTTCCCCTCCCCCTGCAAATCTATTTTAAACTCCCCCCCCCCCCCGAAGCAGCACTATCAAACCTTCCCGCAAGGATGTTAGTCCCCCTCCAGTTCAGGTGCAAACCCTCCCGTTGGAACAGGTCCCACCTTCCCTGGAACAAGGCCCAATTGTCCAGAAACATGAAGCCTCCTTCCTGCACCAACTCCTTAGCCATGTATTTAGCTGCATTATCTTCCTATTTCTAGACTCACTAGCACGTGGCGCGGGTTGCAATCCTGAGATTGCAACCCTGGAGGTCCTGTCCTTCAACTTTGCACCTAACTCCCTAAGCTCTCTTTGCAGGACCTCCTTCTCCTTCCTATCCATGTCATTGGTCCGTACATGGACCACAACATCTGGATGCTCACCCTCCCTCTTGAGAATACCGAGAACTCAATCCGAGATATCACGGACTCTGGCACCAGGGAGGCAACAGACCATGTGGGATTCTCGATCTCCTCCACAGAACCTCTTATCTGTCCCCCTAACTATCAAATCCCCTATCACTACTGCTCTCCACTTTTCCCTCCTTCCCTTCTGAGCTGAGGGTTCAGTCTCTGTTCCAGAGACGCAACCACTGCAACTTGTCACTGGTAGGTTGCCCCCACCAACCATATCCAAAACGGTATACTTATTATTGATGGGAACAGCCACAGGGGTGCTCCGCTCATTCTGTCTATTCCCCTTCCCTCTCCTGACAGTCACCCAGCTACCTGTGTCCTGTCTTTTAGGGGTGACTATCCCCCTGAAACTCCTGTCTCTTTCTGCCTCTGCCTCATGAATGATCCGGTTCATCCAGCTCCAGCTCCAGTTCCCTAACTCGGTTTGTCAGGAGCTGCAGCTGGATGCACCTTTTACAGGTGTAGTCATCAGGGACAATTGTGCCCGCCCTGACTTCCCATGTACTGCAAATGGAACACTCAACCGCCCTAACTGCTGCCTCCATTACCTACTCCTAAATTAATTAGATTAATTAAAGGAGCTTACCCGGCCTTACCTCACTGGGAGCAAGCTCGTCCTCAGCCTCTGCTCGCCGAAGCCTCTCAAGCCAAAGCCTTCCTACTCTGTCTCCCACTACTCCGTCACACACTCCTACGACGCCTGCTCCATTAATCTGCTCATTTTTTAAACTCCCCGCTGTTCTCACACCCCAAACTTCACGTGCTTGTGCAGTCGTGCCCCGTTCAAACTGCTGAAGAAACATTAAACCTGATTCGATTTTGATTATTGGCTGGAAGGTGCATACTCACGAGTATGATTGCCAACCCCATTCAGCTGCCTGTCTGCAAGGGCAGAGTCCACGGCTGTGACAGTGGGACTTTCCTTTTCCTACTCTACTCTCTCACAGAAATACACCCAGATTGTTGCTGCAGCATCTCCACTTTAAATTACCATTTACCCTGCCAAACATTGGTAACAGTTGCCTGGGACAGATTTCTTTTAATCATGTTCAAACTGAACCTTCTCTAATATATTTTGTTTTGCGTTGGAGGTGCTACATACATTACCACAAATATTTTAAACAATATAGTTGTCAGTTTCTAAAAGTTTTCCTATTGATTTTGATTCCCCTTGGCCAGGCTCATTTCCACATTCCATAATGTCCTCCTCCTCAAAGGGCCAGATACATACTCATCGAGAATGTTCTCCTGAACACACCTCCAAAACTGCTCCATACCTTTGTCTTTTTACAGTAATCCTCCCCATTCTATATTTGTACAGTTGAAGGCCCCTATTATCATACTGTAAACCATTTGAACAACTCTCCATTTTAATACAGTTATTCTTCAACATCGGTCTCATTACTTGACAGCCTATTGAACAATCTCAGCAGTTGAAGTACAATTTCATCATTTCTTAGTCCTACCTGCACAAGTATTTTTATTTTTTATTTTATTTAGAGATACAGCACAGAATAGGCCGTTCTGGTACTTTGAGACATGCTGTCCAGCAACCCTCGACAAACCCCAATTAACCCTAACCTACCCACAGCACAATTTACGATAACCAATTATCTACTAGCTGGTATGTCTTTGGAATGTGGGCGGAAACCAGAGCACCCAGAGGAAACCATGCATTCCACGGGAAGGATGTACAGATCCCTTACAGAGGACCATAAGATAGAGGAGCAGAATTAGGCCATTTGGCCCATCAAGTCTGCTCCACTATTTCATCATGGCTGATCAAAATTTCCTCTCCGCTGTAATCTCCTGCCTTCCTCCTGTATCCTTTCATGCCTTGATCAATCAAGAATCCATCATCCCCTGCCTTAAATATACATAAAGTCTTCGCCTCCCCAGCTGCCTGTGGCAAAGAATTCCACAAATTCAGCACTGTTTGGCTGAAGAAATTCCTTCTAATCTCCGTTCTAAAAGGACGCCCCTCTATTCTGAGGCTATGTCCTCTGGTCTTAGACTCTCCCACCATAGGAAACATCCTCTTCACATCAATTCTATCAAGGCCTTTCACTGTCCAGAGGTCACTCCTCATTCTTCTGAATTCTGGTGAATACAGGCCCGGAGCCATCAGATGCTCTTCATGTGACAAGCCACTCAATCCTGGAATCATTTTCATGAACCTTCCTTCAACCCTCTCCAGTTTCAGCGCATCCTTTATAAGATAAGGAGCACAAAACTGCTCACATTTCTCCAAGTGAGGCCTCACCAGTGCTTTTTAAGTTTCAACATTACATCCTTGCTTTTATATTCTAGTCCTCTTCAACTGAATGCTAACATTGCATTTGACTTCCTCACCACAGACTCAGCCTGCAAATTAACCTTTGGGGAATCCTGCAGGAGGACTCTCAAGTCCCTTTGCACCTCAGTTTTTTGTATTTTCTCTCCATTCAGAAAACAGTTAACCCTTTCATTCCGTCAACCAAGGTGCATGATGATACACTTCCCAACACTGTATTCCATCTGCCATTTCTTTGCCCATTCTAATCTGTCTGTCCTTCTGTAACCTCTCTACCTCCTCAAAAGTACCTATCCTTTCACCAATCTTCATATCGTCTGCAAACTTTGCAAAATAGCCATCAATTTCATCATTAAAATTATTGACATAAAAAGCCGAACCTGAGGGTTACACATGCATGCACTGGATCAGCACGCTTTTGCTAATACCAACTCTGTTATATACCAGCTCTTTGATTCCTGCACTTCATTTACACAGTGAGGCTCTGTTTGCCACACTCCTTTTAGACTCGGCAGAGCTCTATTCCTTACTAATTAGTGCTTTGTTTAATGTAGTCTATATGGATTTTATCTGCCTTTAACAGGATTCCACACAGCAGATTGAGCAGGCAATTAAAAAAATACTGGATCCAAGGAAAACCAATATATTGTGTAATACCCTGGTTTAAGACCATGCTTTATTTTATTAACACAGTTATGCTGTTGGGCATTTTATTTTATTTTCTGCAGATTTTTGCAAAATGCAAATCATAAAAAAGTGTTACTTTAATTACATTATACAATTGACTATTTCATTTTGCTGTTTAAAATAAAATTCAGTTGATTAATAACTTAGGCTTGTTATAATTAGCCAATAGAATTATTCTAGAGAGGGAATGGCAAAAAAGAACGGGTAGACATTTTCTAGAGAGAACACAGAGAAAGAAGGAGGAACATGGAGAATGGAAACGGACAATGAGCATACCGGAAAGACATAATCAAATGCTCAGAGTAATTTGGAAGGACAGTTACAGATGTTAGAAAATCTCCATGCAGACTACGGTTTCATGGAAAATATGCAGATAACTATCACTCAACCAGCCAGCATATGACATTGGAGAAAGTTTGATCCATTTTCCTTGGACATTGCATGGCTATTTTTTTGCCTGGATGGGTTCTTCAGCACAGAACCATTTCGGTACCATGAGGAAACAAAGTGAAGCAAACTGAATTGATTATGCAACAATAAGCTACAACAATTACATACATGACATAGACTATGCTGTATTATATAGTATTATCTTGTTTATTATGGTTTAAAATATTTTATCAATACAATTTCAATCTAAGTTTATACTGGTGTGAATTAAATTATTGTTTCCTGGTGAACAGTAAATTTGCATGGGTGTGTCAGTAGTCATACAAGTAATAATCTTATTTTATCCTTGGAAAAAACATTCAAATTTTCATGTTTCATATTTAGCTGAATCATATCCATCCTAGACCCGTATATTTACTGACAATGGCCCTTTCATCATTATTCCCATGCGTTGTAAAGTTATGTTGCTGTTGGTTTGTATTCACAATAATGGCTAACTCATTACGAACCTATGGTGAGAGGGTTACAATTGGATATATAATTGGTTCACTGTAAGAAAACAGAGGAAAGTATCAAATGGAATTTTAGGACTAAAGGGCTTTATGCAGCAGGGCACAATTCCAGGACATGGGCATTTCACGATATGCATAAATGACTTAGACTTTAATATGACTGTCATGATTGAAAAGATAATACCAAAATTAGAAGTGGGGTTAATGGCGAGTGGAAGGCTGCAGCAAGCGTGTCTATCACCAAGTGATAATTAAGTTTTGGCTCAGCATGTTCCCTAGAAACAGCCCTAGCTCACAGGGTCCTCTCTTGTACAACTGCTCGAGGTGAACACCAGGCAGAATCATTGCATAGCTTTCCAAATCTTCTCAGCAAACACATATTTGACAATGAGGTGGATCAGCTCCACCTCGCTGACAATCATCTCAGGGGTATGTGCTTAGCCCACTACTCCACTCTCTCTATACCCATGACTGTGTAGCTAGGCACAGCTCAAATTCCACCTTTAAATTTGCCGTTATTGGCCGAACCTCAGATGGTGATGGGAGGGCAAGATATACCAGCTATTTGAATGCAGCAACAACCTCACACTCAATGTCAGTACAACTAAAGAACCAATTCTGGATGGAAATAAGTTGCAGAGATTTGTAAACTTAGTCAGCTCCACCATGGGAACTCGCCTCCATAGAATCCAGGACACCTTCAAGGAACAATGCCTTAAAAACGCAGTATCCACATTAAGGACCCCCGTCACCCAGGTTATGCCTTGTTCTCTTCGCTACCATCAGGAAAGAGGTACTGAAGCCTGGAGGCACTCACTCAATGATTCACAAATAGTTCCTTCACCTCTGCCATCAGATTTCTGTAGGGACATTTGCAGATACAAAGGAGTCTTTTAAGAGCCTCTTAGATAGGTACATGGAGCTTAGAAAATTAGAGGACTATGCACTACGGAAGTTCTAAGCAGTCTCTGGAGTAGGTTACATGGTCGGCACAACATTGTGGGCCAAAGGGCCTGTAATGTGCTGTAGATTTCTATGGTCTATGTCCTATTGCATCCATGAACATTACCTCACAGCTTTTTTATTTCTATTTTTGCACTACTTATTTAATTTAACTGTAGTGCCCACAAAAAGTAATCACCCCCTTGGGAAGTTTTCATTTTTTATTGTTTTTCACAACATTGAATCACTCTTTTTGGCTCTTTTTGAGACTGATCAATAGGAAAAAAACTCTTTCGCGTCAAAGTGAAACAGATCTCTACAAAGTGATCTAAATTAATTACAAATATAAAACACAAAATAATTGATCACATAAATATTCACCCCTTTAAAGTCAGTATTTAGTAGATGCACCTTTGGCAGCAATTACATCTTTGGGTCTGTATGGATAGGTCTCCATCAGCTTTGCACATCTGGACACTGCAATTTTCCCCTTCCTTATTTACAAAACTGCTCAAGCTCTATCAGATTGCATGGGGATCGTGCATGATCAGCCCTTTTCGAGTCCAGCCATACATTCTCAATTTAATTAAGATCTGGACTCTGCCTTGGCCACTCCAGGACATTAACTTTGTTCATTTTAAGCCATTCCTGTATAGCTTTGGGTTTATGCTTGGGGCCATTGTCTTGCTGGAAAACAAATCTTCTTGCAAGTCTCAGTTCTACTGCAGACTGCATCAGGTTTCCTTCCAGGATTTCCCTGTATTGTGCTGCATTCATTTTACCTCTACCTTCAGAAGTCTTCCAGGACCTGCTGCAGTGAAACATTCCCACAGTATGATGCAGCCACCACCGTGCTTCACAGTAGGGATAGTGTGTTTTTGGTGTGCAGTGTTTGGCTTACACCAAACATGGCGTTTAGTCTGATGGCCAAAAAGCTCAATTTTGGTTTCATCAGACCATAGAACCTTCCTCCCAGCTGACTTCAAAGTCTCCCACAAGCTTTCGGGCAAACTCTGGCCCAGATTTTATGAGAGTTTTCTCCACAGTGGCTTTCTCTTTGCCACTCTCCCATAAAGCTGTGGGAACACCCGGGCAACAGTCGTTGTATATGCAGTCTCTTCCATCTCAGCCACTGAAGCTTGTAACTCCTCCTGAGCAGTCATGGGTCTCTTGGTGGCCTCCCTCACTAGTCCCCTTCTTGTACAGACACTCATTGCCATATTCTTTCCATTTCTTGATGATTGACAACTGTACTCCAAGGGAAATTCAGTAACCTAGAAATTTACTTGTATCCATCTCCTGACTTGTGCTTTTCAATAACCTTTTCGCAGAGATGCTTGGGGTGTTCTTTTGTCTTCATGTGTAGTTTCTGACAGGATATTGACTCATCTGCAGCTGGACCTTCCAGGTGTATTTTTAATGCAATCAATTGAAACACCTTGACTGCACACAGGTCTCCAAAGACAGATCTCAATTTATGTGACTTCTAAAACCAACTGGCTGCACCAGTTACGAATTGGTATGTCATATTAAAGGGGGTGAATACTTATGCAATCAATTATTTTGTGTTTTATATTTGTAGTTAATTTAACATAGAACATAGAATAGTACAGCACAGTACAGGCCCTTCGGCCCACAATGTTGTGCCGACTCTTAAACCCTGCCTCCCATATAAGCCCCCACCTTAGATTCCTCCATATACCTGTCTAGCAGTCTCTTAAACTTCACTAGTGTATCTGCCTCCACCACTGACTCAGGCAGTGCATTCCACGCACCAACCACTGAGTAAAAAACCTTCCTCTGATATCCCCCTTGAACTTCCCACCCCTTACCTTAAAGCCATTACCTTAATTTAGATTACTTTGTAGACATCTATTTTCATTTTGACACAAAAGAGTCATTTTCTGTTGATCAGTGTCAAAAAAAAAGCAAATTAATTCCACTGTGATTCAATGTTGTAAAACAATAAAATGTGAAAACTTCCGTGGGGGGGGGAGGTGTACTTGTTATAGGCGCTGTGTGTGTGTGTGTGTGTGTGTGTGTGTGTGTGTGTGTGTGTGTGTGTGTGTGTGTGTGTATTCATACTTTTTCTATTATTATGTATTGTATTGTACTGCTGCTTCAAAGACAACTAATTTCACAACCTATGCTGGTGATATTAAACATGATTTTGATTATCTCATCTGCATTGAAGGAAACTCAAGAGCAGCATACATTGAAGTTGAGGTCCTGACTATATGGAAGAAGATGAAAGGGAATGAGCTCTGTCACTACCAGCATGGCAGGTGTTTGGTACTTGTTTCTGAGTTCCTGTGTTGAGGCATTCTGCCAAATAATTTACACACTCTATTGGAAACCCATCCTTCCACGTGCATCGGGAACTGCAGGGCATCCCATGATGACCACCGCCTGATGGACCCGTAGTCAAGGTCTCTCTACAGCAGGGGTTCTCAACCTTTTTAAAGCCTTGGACCCCTACCATTAACTGAGAGGTCCGTGGAACCCAGATTTGGAACCCCTGCTCTGCAGAAACGTTTCTACAAATGACAAGTAGTGTTGCGAGATTGATCATTTCTTTGATAATGATTCGTGCTGTTTTTATTTAGGTTCCTTTCAAGACTTAAAAATATTCACCATTTTTCCTGGTGTATCCAATCAAAGAAAGCCTTAAATATGGCAAAATAAAGAGGAAATTATGGATCAAGTGTTCTTGTGTCATTTATACATTCAGTACCTGGCTTACAATTCATTACGTCATTCTTAACTTTGCTGAAAGCAGTTGAAGGATAATTAGCATAGGTCTGCCTCTGTTCAAATCAATAGCAATCTGTTTTCTTTCCTCTGCCATGTGGAGTGAAAAATAATGTTCTAGGAAACCTGGAAAAAAGATCCTTAACTAACAGAACACAAGTGTCATGATAGAGAAGACCTTTAGAATCTGTGCAACTTGGAAAGGCCAGTTTTACTTGAACTTTAATGCAGAAGGAGGAGGAACTTGTGTGCACCACTAAAATCATATCACGAATAATTAGTTTGTTGGCTTAACGTTATACATGTTAACCTGCAATATATCCTTGGAACTACGAAATGTATTTCACTTATTAAATGTTTTCTATGTCAAAGTGCTCTGATCAACTTAATCCATATGCACCCAACAGTCAGAAGGAAATAAAAATGAGTTTGACCATGCCACACCTTTTTAACAATTCCAATTATATCTTACTGAAGTAGAACTGATTGGAATGATATAGTTCTAAAGTAGCAATAGCAAGCCCCAGAAGCAGTCATATATAATGAATTAAGTATAGGAAATCTATTTGTCAATAGTCACTAACTTTTTTTTTTGATTTGGTACTGTGCATACTACACCATGCTTTAATGAGAAGACCATTAAAATTTTAATGATTTGTAATTGCAAGTTTAGGTAGCAAACTCGTGATATAAATTGTCAACAGCATTATTGAAGAAAAATATGGCCCAATGTATGTAACACACACAGGTTCTGGAGGAACTCAGCAAGTCAGGCATCATCTATGCAGCGGAATAAACAGTCTACGTTTCAGGCCGAGATCCTCCCCCAGGACTGGAAATTAAGAGGGCAGAAGCTGAAAAAGAAGGTGGATGATGGGAAGAAGTACAGGGCTCAATATGAGATGACTTTCTGGAAAATTACGTTGAGGAAGTTAACAGGGAACTGAATACTTTATTCATCAAGTAAAGGTTAATGAATAATCACATTATTAACCAATCTTTTGAGAAGAGTGATCATAGCATGATAGAAATTTTTTAAATACAGGCTTCCCCCACCATCCAAAGGTAGAGCATTCCAATGAAACGGTTCGTAAGCCGAAATATCGTAAAGTGAAGAAGCAATTACCATTTATTAATATGGGAATAATTTTGAGCGTTTCCAGACCCAGAAAATAACCTACCAAATCATGCCAAACAACACGTAAAACCTAAAATAACAGTAACATATAGTAAAAGCAGGAATGATACGATAAATACACAGCTTATATAAAGTAGAAATACTTTTTGCAATCATTGAAGTACTGTCTAGCACAGCGAAAATCTCACGCATGCGCTGTCGGCAGAAGCACTCTCTCCAGTAACCCTTAAGCTATGAGGCTGCCAAATCGTACCAAATAACAAATCATACTAAATACAGTAACACAAAAATACACAGCCCATATGAAGTAGAAATACTGTATGTACAATGTAGTTTCACTTACGGGAATCAGGATGGAGTGTTAGGCTGAGTCGTCGGAAATTGGGGTGGTGGGAGGTAGAGGAGACTGGGGTGTCATCTCCTCATAGTCTATTTCCAATAGGGCAGCCAGGTCGTCTTCCATGTCTGCCTGCCTCGATATCGAAGGTCGAGGTTCATCATCTGCTGTGGCTGATGTGCAAGGCTTGAAAAACGACAGTATACTTGACTGCTGAGCCTCGCACATTTTTAGATCATAAAGTTCTTTGTAAGCACTCAAAACATCCTGCAAACCTGCCCTAAACCTACATGCCCTTTCAAATTTAAAGTCATACTTTTCTGCAATCATTGCAGCGCTGTCAATCGCAGCGAAAATCTCGCTCAACTGCTTCACGTTCAGTCCCTGGACGACTTCATTTTTGCTACTGCGTTCGGTTTCGATTGTTATCCTTTCCTCTTGCAATTGCATCAGCTCTTCATCTGTCAATTCTTAGTCATGGGATGCCAAAACCTCTTCAATGTCATCTTCGTCAACTTCCACAAACCCAGCCTCCTTAGCCAAGCTCACTATTGTCGTATTTATTGTTGATGTTTCAAAGCCTTTAAAATCGTTCACTGCTTCGGGACATAGTTTCCTCCAAACGCCATTTCTCATCGGAGTTGCCCTCTCTTGTCAATAGCACTTACAATAAAACGCATCACATCTTGCGTATAGTAAGCCTTAACTGTGGCTATTACGCCTTGGTCACAGGGCTGCAGCAACGATGTCGTATTCGGCGATAAGAACACAACACGAATGTTACTGCCATACTCGGCAATGGCAGGCGGATGAGCAGCACAATTATCGACAATCACAAGGCACCTATTATTGAGGTTATTTTCTCTACAGTATTTTTCAACAAAAGGACTAACATATCTGCTCATGTACTCAGAAAAAAGCACTTGGGTGTTCCAACTGCTTGGATGTGAACAGAACACAACGGGAAGTGTTTTCTTATCAAAACCTTTAAGTGCCCTCATATTTTCTGAATGGTACACTAGTAGAGGCTTAGTGGCGTTAATAATAGGCATTAGGGTAAACCTGTCCTTCGATGCCTTGTGTCCCTTAGCCTGCTTTTCTTCTTTTGAAATAAATGTCTTACTTGGCAATTTTTTCCAATAAATTGCAGTTTCATCACAGTTAAACACTTGCTTATACGAATAACCACCTTCTGTAATTATTTTCTTCAGTTCTGCTGGGAACCTTTCGGCAGCTTCAGTATCAGCCAAAGCACTCTCTATGGTAAACGTTAAACTATGAAGCTGCCCTCGCCTCAGAAACCAATCAAACCACCCGTGACTACCTTTAAATTCCACTTCCTCAATACTTTCATCACCATCGGCCAGTGCTTTCTGTTTCAGCTTATTAAAAAGACTGACTGATTTCTCCCTAAGTATAAGATAACTTAAAGGAACACCACGCTTTGTACACCCATCAATCTACTCAAGCAATAGACTTTCCATTTTATCCATTACTGGATGCTGACTAAGAGAGACCACTTCGCTACAAGCAGAACCAACAGTAACATCGGCAGCTTTCAAGATTTTTTCTCTCTGCTTATAAGTAGTGCGAATGGTGGATGCAGGCAAGTTCAACGCATGGACAATGTCCTCACTTCATTCACCATGATCAAAATGCTTAATTATGTCTAGTTTTACGCTGTGTAACACCCTTACGAGCTCTTTTAGGCTTTTCCGATACCTTCGAACTCATCTTGCTAACAGATGCACAAAATAAATCGAGATAAAGCACGTGTTTAAGCAATGGCGGCTAGAATGCAGTTCCGGGGGAGGAGCTTGGCTGCTCGGGGTGCGTGCTGCTTTTTTTTTCCCACGCCGGCATTTTTTTTCGCACGCCGCCATTTTTCACGTGCTGCTTTTTTCATAACAGTGAAAAAACCTTCTGTTAGCGAAAACAGGGTACTAATATAGGTCTTTCGTAACAGTGAGGTTTCATAAAGCGAACGTTCGAAAAGCGGGGGACACCTGTATATAAAAATTAAAAGTGATATTATTTAATCAGAAATCAGTGTCTTCAATATGAAAAAGCAAACTACAAAGGTATGAAGCATGAGTTAGCAATGGTATGCTGAGAAACTATATCAAAAATGTATCAAGCAATGAGTAATGTTTAAAGAATTATTCCATTGCTTACAAGAAACATACATTGCTTTAAGGGACAAAAACCCAAAAATGGTCCAATTGAAAACAACAAAAGAGGTTAAAGTAGAATTAAATCAAAGGAATAGGTTTAAAATGTTGCAAAATAGAGTAAACGTGCCTGAGAATTGTGAAATTTCAGCCGTCACCTCAGAAAAGGCAGTAGAGTGTCATCAAGATGGTGGAACAGTCTAGTGAAGTGAAAGTGGAGTAGCTCACCAAACTGCATGCAGCAACTGACATGCTGTTGCATTAAGTACTTGCTGTAAATAATTTTCTAGCCAATGATGATCCCTGAAACAGTACTGTTCAAGTGTGAGGAGTGGGAATGCTGTCAAAATTCAAGGTGAAGTGTCCAGATATCATGATAACTTGTCACTTACTATTCTAACTACAGATGGTGACAGGTTCTTATCACATTCATGTAAGTTTTGGTCTTCACCTCTGAGCTAAAGAATAGAGGTCCATGGGGACCTGCAGCATGTGCTACCTGAGCACAAGTCATGGTTTGATCAACCATGGCTGGGTCACCTGGATGAGGCTGAAAGATGCGAAAAACTCGATGACCCCAGGGTACATCATCCCTGATGATATGTTCAGAGCATCATGAGATGTACTTTCCAAAAGCAAATGGCTCAGCTAGAATCATACTGATTGCACAACTAGGAAGATCCTCCTTTTTTTTGCTTCCTTTAGCCTCCACCTCTTCTTTGCCCTCCTTTTTTTCCAGTGGACACAGGCTTTGGTCTCACCTTCACATTGCATGGCAACAGTTAAACATGAGGCCCTCACTGTAAAGTACTCTAGGGCACTCTAGGGCCCAGGCAGCAGAATTACACCTCAGGGACTCTAATTAGCTTTCTCTATCAATTTCCTCATGTCCCGTTGGCTACAGTTGTATTGGGTTCTCCATTCCCACCATGGTCCCAAACTGGAATGGAAATTCCAGGACACAGAATGTAGCCTTCTTACCCAAAAGGCTATCCATCAATCAAACTGGTCTGGTCTTGTTAAAACTTGCCAGGCATATCTGACAGCCTTGGGACAGTGAGCAGACGGACTTTTAGGTGGCCACACCCAATCAAGACATTAATGTGTTGGTACAGGGTTAATACAAAGATATCAAAGGGATTCATCTGTACACACTTTCACTCTCTGAAACTTCCTGGATTCTGTAGTTTGGGCTGGTGCACCTTACACAGGGAGATGGAGAGAAATCCTAACTCCTTGAGCAAAGAGTGCACATTATGTCTCATGTACTAAGGTGATATTCCTTTGTTGCTGATTGTTAGAATAATCCTTCACTGCTACAGATATTGGCATCGTTAAAGCTCTGCCAGTAAAGGGTCATGGATTCCTGCTACCGCTGCCTTACCAACTTTTAGTTGCTGGACTCATTAGCCCTTAGACTATCAAGACAACAGAAGGGCTAGTGTTTCCTGATCAGAGCCCTGCTACCCCTCTATTGATATCTACAATATGTGAGGCCTTCATTTTGCAACCTCTCCTCCAGCCCCTGGTTATAGGTGTGCCCAGAGGTACCATCATATTGTCTCTCATATTTACTGTAATAAGGCAGCAAGGTCATCTCAGAATTTAGGAAAGGTCAGTCCAACAACAGTATACAATCCTTTATAATTCTGATTCCCCTCCATCAGAAAAATCTATAAATAATTGATGATCCCTTCAACAGTCACAGGTTCTGAGTTTGTTCTTGCTGTCCAGTCTTGATTTCCTGTACATGGCACACACATCTAATCATGTCAGTTCAATGGGAGGGATTCAATTGTATGTTGCACAAGAATTGGCATCTGCCTGTAGAATATGAATGTATTGTGAACTGCATGTCATGCTTATGAAATAGCTTCATCACATGCAGCAATATGCATCCTGCAATCTCACGAATGATGGCCACACTTGGTCACTGGCTGCATTACAACCTGGTAGGGAACACCAATGCCTTTGAGTGGAAAGGTAGTGGTTTCAGCCCAGTACATCATGGGTAAAGCCCTCCCAGACATTGAGCATATCTACATGAAATGCTGTCATAGGAAAGCAGCATCCATTATCAGCGATCCCACCACCCAGGTCTTTGCTCTCATCAAGTAGAAGGTACAAGAGCCTCAGGACTTGCAACATCAGGTCCAAGAACAGTTACTACCCCTCAACTATCAGCCTCTTGAATAAAAGGGCAAATTCAGGCAATGTGTCCCATCATTGAAATGTTCCTACAACCAGCGTTTTCATTTTAAGGACTTTTTATTTCATTATCTCATGTTCTTGTTATTTATTGCTATTTAGTTATATTTTCATTTGCAGTTTGTTGTCTTCTGCACTCTGATTAATCTTTCATTGATCCTATTATAGTTACTATTCTATAGATTTGCTGAGTATGCCCACAGGAAAATGAATCTCAGGGTTGTATATGGTGGCAGGTATGCACTTCGGTAATAAAATTTACTTTGCACTTTTGAAACATTTGACAATCAATCCTGTAGAACATAAAACATAAAACAATGTAACACTGCTGAATTTTTAGACCAAGTTGCAAATCAGCATATCAGAAGATACGTAATGAGTTCGCAATCCTGACAATGAACCACTGATAGCACGTGTGAATAATTCAGAGAAGGGCATTGGTGAGCTCTACATTGACATAATATGAGATCTGTTAATTTCTCCCCCAGAAAGGTTGTAAGTTTGTACAATTGTTCAGGGATGAGAATGTAGTGTTTGTTTCTGTGGAGAAAAACAATATTTTAAACCATTCGGAAATTTTATTCTCAAAGTATCCAAGGTTGATAGATTCTTGATTAGTCGGGAAATCAAATGTTACGGGAAGGCAGGAGAATGAAGTTGAGGGGAAAATTGAATAAGTCATGATTTAATAGCAGAGCAGGCTCAATGGTCTAGGTCTTATTAGCACATTTGGCCAAGACTGGATGCTGCACCACCATTGTTCCTTGAAATAAATATAACTTGGTACATCTTACTGTCGAGGTGAGTCGATCATTGAATATGAATCAATGTTAAAAGAATACGTTTTAACTGACAGACGAATCATGATCTTATCCATTAAAATACTTTTAGAAATTCAAAACCTGCCATTCTAAGCTACCCTTGCTTGTTCCAGAATATAATTTTTGGCATCAAATACATCACTGCCTCAGAACTGTATTACAGGGAAGGATTCGTAACTTTCAACTTTTGACAAGTTAATTCATAATAATAATAATTAATCTTAATTTGTTATAATGTGCTATTCATTTTGACAAGCAGCTGAGACTGCAGGCGTGAGATGCAAGACACAACCACCTCCCTCCCCCAAAAGAGGCTCAAGTGAAAAGGACAGAAAGTGTCCTGAGGTTTCTGCACAGGAAAAGGAATGAGTTTGATTGCAAAGGCATGGGATCAGAAGAGAGAAAAGGAATACTAAAATCTGCTTCCTCCAGCAAAGCTGTTATTGGGCTCTCTGCCAGTGCCCCATTATGTAACCACCAGGAGTTCGGGGGTTGAATTTGCAGCTGGAAAGCTGGAAGAAACAGATGTAACTCCTCACTGCTGTTGGAAAAAAAAATAGGCTTTAGACTTGCATCTGACCAGTGATGTGGTTTCCACTGCTCTAAAAAAAATTAAAAGGTTCTTGGTGAAACTCGTTGATTGCCACTGAGCCATTTAATCATTAAGTATATTAAAGGCTGAGGTAGTTAGATATTGCATTTATGGAAAACATAGGATTTGGTATCAGACAGGAAGGTAGAGATCAGTCACATGATTGATTTCAGTGAAAGGTAGAACCTGCTCACAGGACCAAATAGCCTACCTCTGCCCTATTTCCTTCTGATCTTTTGTCACTTTTGTTGTGGATTTATATCAAATAATTTGTCATTATGAACTACCTTAAATGGTCCAAATAACACATTCAGGTTAATCTTGTACAATTTTCTATTAAGACCATAAGACATAGGAGCAGAATTAGGTCATTCAGCCCATCGAGTCTGCTCTGCCATTCCATCATGGCTGATGCCAGATCTCACTCAATCCCATACACCTGCCTTCTCGCCATATCCTTTGATGCCCTGACAGACCAAGTAACAATGAACTTTTGCCTTAAATATACCAAACAGACTTCTCCTCCACTGCAGTCTGTGGCAGAGTATTCCACAGATTCACTACACTCTGGCTAAAAAAATTCCTCCTTACCTCTGTTGTAAAAGGTTACCCCTCAGTTTGGAGGCTGTGCCCTCTAGTTCTGGATACGCTGATCATAGGAAACATCCTCTCTACATCCACTCTATCTTATCCTTTCAACATTTGGTAGGTTTCAATGAGATTTCCCCCCACCCCGCATTAGAAACATAGAAACGTAGAGAACCTACAGCACAATACAGGCCCTTCGGCCCACAGAGTTGTGCCGCACATGTCTCTACCTTAGAAATTACTAAGCTTACCTATAGCCCTTTATCTTACTAAGCTCTATGTACATATCTAAAAGTCTCTTAAAAGACCCTATCGTATCCACCTCCACCACCGTTGCCGGCAGCCCATTCTATGCACTCACCACTCTCTGAGTAAAAAACTTACCCCTGACATCTCCTCTGTACCTGCTCCCAAGCACCTTAAACCTGTGTCCTCTTGTGGCAACCATTTCAGCCCTGGGAAAAAGCCTCTGACTATCCACACGATCAATGCCTCTCATCATCTTATACACCTCGATCAGGTCACCTCTCACCCTCCGTTGCTCCAAGGAGAAAAGGCCGAATTCACTCAACCTATTCTCATAAGGCATGCTCCCCAATCCAGGCAACATCCTTGTAAATCTCCTCTTCTTCTAAATTCCAGTGAGCACAGGCCCAAATCCGCCAAACACTCCTCGTACATCAACCCCTTCATTCCCAGAATCATCCTCATGAACCTCCTCTGGATTCCACCCAAAGTCAACACACCCTTTCTGAGATATGGGGCCCAAAACTGTTGACAATACTCCAAGTGCAGCCTGACAGTCTTATAAAGCCTCAGCATGATCTCCTTGCTTTTATATTCTATTCCCCTTGAAATAAATGCCAACATTGCATTTACCACAGACCACAGACTCAATCTGTTATTTAACCTTCTGGAAGTCTTGCACAAGGACTCCCAAGTCCCTCTGTACCTTTGATGTTTGTACCTTCTCCCCATTTAGATAATAGCATACACTTTTGTTCCTTTTACCAAAATGATCATACATTTCCCAACACTGTATTCCATCTGCCACTTTTTTGACCATTCTTCCAATTTGTCTAAGTCCTGCTGCAATCGCATTGGTTTCTCAGCACTAATTACCCCTCCACGTATCCTCATATCATCTGCAAACTTTGCCATAAAGCCATCAATTCCACTATCCAAATCTCTGACAAACAATGTGAAAAGAGTGGTCCCAATACTGACTCTGATGAACACTACAAGTCACTGGCAGTCAATCAGAAAAGGCTCCTTCTATTCCCACTCACTGCCTCCTGCCTGTCAGCCATTCCTCTATCCATGTCAGTATCTTTCCTGTAATGCCATAGGATTTTATCTTGTTAAGCAGCCTCACGTGTGGCTCCTTATCAAATGCCTTCTGAAAATCCAAGTAAATGACATCCACTGCCTCTCCTTTGTCTACCCTGCTTGTCACTTCCTCGAAGAACTCTAACAGATTTGTCAGGTAAGATTTCCCGTCACAGAAACCATGCTGACTTTGACTTATTTTATCATTGGTATTCAAGAACCTCAAAACCTAATTCTTAATAATAGACTCCAATACTTTCCCAACCACTAAGGTTAGGCTAGTCAAAGTCTGCCCCGAGCCTTTGTGGCCCATCAGGCTGGTGCTTATGCCGGTTTCTGTGGCATGAAGCGACTGAGAGTACGAGACTCCCCCTCCCCCCGATAGGACGCCAGTCTATCGCGAGGTTAACCCCCAGCATTTACCAGTACCCATCTTCAGCTGGGTAGACTGGAGCAGTGTGTGGTTAAGTGCCTTGCTCAAAGACACAACACATTGCCTTGGCAGAGATTCAAACCCATGACCTTCAGATCATGAACCCAACGTCCTAACCACTTGGCCACGTGCCACACAAGGTTAGGCTAACTGGCCTATAATTTCTTTTCTTTTGCCTTCCTCCCTTCTTAGTGACATTTGCAATCTTCCAGTCCTCCAGGACCATTCCAGAATAGAGTGATTCTTGAAAGATCATGACCAATGCATCCGTTATCTCTTCAGCAACATTTCTCAGAATGCTGAGATGTAGTCCATCTGGTCCAGGTGACTAATCCACCTTAAGACCTTTGAGTTTGCCTAGCACTTTTTCCTTTGTAATAGCGATGGCGTTGACTCCTGCTCCCGGAAACTAACAAACCTCTAGCATCCTGCTAATGTCTTCCACAGTGAAGACGGATGCGAAGTACCCATTAAATTCATCCGCCATTTTTTTTGTCCCCCATTACTACCCTACCAGCATCATTTTCCAGTGGTCCAGTATCAACTCTCACCTCCCTGTTACTCTTTATATAAGTGAAAAAACCTAGTATATTATATTATTTATATTATTTGCTAGTTTGCCTTCATACTTCATCTTTTCCCTTCAAATAGCTTTTTTTGTTGCCTTTTGTTGGATTTTAAAAGCTTCCCAATCATTCAGCTCCTCACTCTTTTTGCTACCTCAAATGTCCTTTCCTTGGCTTTTATGCAATCCTGAACTTCCCTTGTCAGCCACGGTTGCCTACCCCTGCCATTTGAAAACTACTACTTCTGTGGGACACATCTATCCTGCACCTTATCAACTATTCCAAGAAACTTCAACTACCTCTTCTCTGCCGTCATCCCCATCAATAGCCTCCTCCAATCCAGCCAGGCAAGCTCCTCTCTCAGGTCTCTGTAATTCCCTTTATTTCATTGTCATACTGAAACATGTGACTTAAGCTTCTCCCTCTCAAATTGCAGTATGAACTCAACCATATTAATATGACTGCCTCCTAAAGGTCCCTTTACATTAAGCTCCCTAATGCGATCTGGGCTATTACACAACACCTATTCCAAGTTAGTCTTTCCATGAGTAGGCTCAAGCACAAGCTGCTCTAAAAAGCTATCTTGTAGGCATTCAACAAATTCCCTCTCTTGCGATCAGACGCCAATCTGATTTTCCCCAATCCTCCTGCAGATTGAAGTCCCCTATTGCAATGGTGACATCACACTTATTACATGCCTTGACCAGCTCCCTTTTCAATCTCAACCCCACATTTTGGCTACTATTTGGAGGCCTATATATGATACCCATAATGTTATTTTTACCCTTGCAGTTTCTTAACTCTACCCACAGATATTCGGCATACTCTGACCTTATGTCACCTCTTTCTAAAGATGTAATTTCATCTCTTACCAATGGGGCCACACCACTGCCTATGCCTTCCTGCCTGTCCTTTTGATACAAAGTATATCCTTTGATATTAAACTCCCAACTATGGCCTTCTTTCAGCCATGACTCAGTGATGCTTTCAACCAATTTCTAATTACGCCACAAGTTCATTCACCTTATTTGGTATGCTACACACATTTAATTACAGCACCTTCAGTCCTGCACTCTTTGCCCTTTTTAATTTTGCCTCTGTGGTACAATTTAACTCTGTTGTGTCAGCATTTGTACCCAATCATTGGCTTGTCCTTCTTTACATTCGTATTACATCCATCATCTGCTAGCTCATCCTCAGCTCTATCATATTGGTTCCCATCTCCCTGCCATATTAGTTTAAACCACTCCCAACAGCTCTAATAAACCAGCCCACAAGAATATTGGTCCCCCCTCAGATTCAAGTGCAACCCGTCCCTTTTGTACAGGTCACATCTGCCATTTCATTCTATTCCTATCCTCACTATCACATAGCACAGGCAGCAATCCCGAGATTACTACCTTTGATTTCCTGATTCTCAGCTTCCTTCTTAAATCCCTGTATTCTTTTTTTCAGGACCTCCTTCCTTTTTCTACCTATGTTGCTGGAACCAACATGTACCACGAATTCTGACTGCTCACCCTATCCTTCCACACAACTTATGAAACTGTAAGTCTTTAAAATGGGAAAAATGACATGTCACAGTTTTAATCTGGTTGTTTCATGTTTTATTTCTCTTTCACATTTTGATCTGATTTAAGTAACATACTTTTTTGCCAAGGTATCTCAAAATGGGCATCTCAACTTGAAGAAGTAAATGAAACCACTTAACTTATGGAATCAAATTAAACATTGATTATTTTTTAAGATTGCATTTTTTTTGTATTGTGTTCATGGTATTATATCAAACACTAACCAGAGTAAACTAGAAAAATGACATAATTCTCCAAACAAACACTAAATCTCATCGTAAGATGGATCTTCAGAACTGTTTAGTTTATAGCAAAGAGAAATGCTTTATCGGAGCAGTAGAGTGTAATCTTTCACAACAGAAATGTAAATGTTAAGAACAAAGCAAACGAGTGATAACATCTTCAAAATTAATGGACACAGAGCAAATATATTTCCAAAACAAGAGTTCTATTAGACAATGTATATAAATTATTATGGTACTTTAAGACTTGTTGACAGACTGAACATCAGTGAAAATTTTACATTATTTGTGAAGCAGGCACAGCACAAGACTTTGATGTTGAATAAGATCACAATACAAGCACACACAGATGCATGGAAAACAGCTTGCGCCTTGCCCAATGGTCAATTGCAAGAGGATTAAAATAGAGATCATGTGATCCTTCTCTGCAACTTGCTGTGACCTCTTGAATTTACTTCTAGGATTGGTTGTGCAGCAAGTACTATGTTAAAGTTCAAAACTAGATAGGATGGATGGATGAAGAGAAATGCTAACTGAAGGGACAATAGGACAAAGTGGATAAATAAGATTAGAACATGTTCAAATAAAGTTTAAACATAAAAACAGATTGGTTGAGCACATATTTTAAATATATTTTTGGATCTCTTTAACACATTACCTGACCAACACGTCAAGCAATCACACTAGAGGCCCATATGCCATCATCAGCCATCTGCTGCACGAATGGCACCAACCAGTCGATGTGAATGCTCTCATTTGGGTTGACTCAGACATCATGATGATTTGTCAGGATATCTGAGTATAAGCTAAAGGCAGATAAGCGATTGATAGATGTAAATATCCAAAGAAACAAATAGATAAGATTAACTGAAAAAGCTTTGGAATCTCAATGTGGGTTCCAAGGCTTTTTCAGTTCACCTTATCTAGCCTTACCTTGAACTTTCTCATAAATGATACACAAGGCACTAAGTCAAAGACTTCATGAATGACCAAACAGCAGCAGTAGGGGTTCCTTAGCATTGGAATTATCTCTGAGCATGGCCATGGCCATTGACTTTACTGCATATTACTCACAAGCATTTCATTCTAGATGCTTAATCAAACCTCTGATTCATTAACCACAACAAAACAGAAGTCACCTTGAGAACCAGTGTTAACAGTGAAGTGCCGCAAGCCTATGCTGCTATGCTTGAGCTCAAAGTACCATAGCATGCTACGTGTGGATCATCATTACAATTTACAAAAAGTAGGTTGCAACCCTTGTCATTCTCATGAATTAAGGAAAAATAAATTTGTACTTCTACAGTTTCTTTCATAACCTTGCTTGATCTAAAAACCATTTAAATACACAAAGTATTTATTTTAGTAGCAGTTAAAAAACTTACCACCCACCGTGCAGCTGAAAATCAGAAATGAAGTTAAAGTCTGATGGGTTTTTTTCTGGTGAAGCTGGTTAAAGGATAAATACTGGAGAATTTATCACAAGATAGTGTAAATCTTAAGGTATGTGTGTGGGGATGGTGGGGACTGGAACTGCAGTTTAGCCATTTATCCAAAATAAGTCTTCTCTCAAAAATATGCAATATATATCTAAGAAACCAAAGCAGAAACAGGCCTTTGACTCTTTGAATCTGTTATGTCATTCATCAAGACCATACATGATCTTCTATCTCAGGAGTTCCCAAGCTGGGTTCTGGGGACCCCTTGCTTAATGATATGGTCCATGGCATAAAAAGGGTGTGGAAATGCTGTTCCATCTCAAAGCCATGTACCTGTGCATCCCTGTTTCCTCATATTCCTTGATTTTCTTAATATTCAGAAATCTGCCAGTCTCTGTTTTGAATTAACTGATTAACTGAGCTGTCATAGCTTGATGAAGAGCTCCAAAGATTCACCATGCTTTGCATGAAAAACTTTTAGTAGTATATGGCCCAGCCCTTATTCTGAGATTGCAGCCCCAAGATCTAAACTCCATGCCAAGGAAAATATCCTTCCAGCCTACAGTTTGTCAAATCCCCATTAAAATGTTGTAATAAGATCTTCCTTCGCTCTTCATTCTTCCAATCTCCAGAGAATATAGATCTAGTTTGCTCATTCTCTCCTCAGACCAAACCCACCATCCCAAGAGATAATGAAGAATTGCTGCCATAATCTCTCTATCGCAAGTACATCAATTTTTAGATAAAGTGATTAAAACTATAAACAGAGCTCCAGGTGAGGATACACCAAGGCCCTATATAAATGCAATATTTTTATTCATGTATTCTGCAAAAAATAGCTTTATTTGTCACATGTAATAAAATAATAAAACTAAGCTTGGAGTAAACAATTGCAATTATATGGGCCTTTGTCAAAAAGCCTTGCAATAGAACCCAGCAGATCATTTACCTTCCTAATTACTTGGTGCACATACATGCTGGCTTTCAGTGACTTGTGTAGAATGCATCCAGGTCCCTTTGAACATCAACAATACTCCGGCTCTCACCGTTTGAAAAATTACTCTATTTATCTGCAGTGTTCTTACCTATTCACTCGGCTGGTCTACATTCCCTTGAAGTGTCTTTAAACTCATTACCCTAGTCTCAATTCTATTTATTTTTGTATCAAGTCTCCTCAGCCAAAAGATTGATATACATTGTGAATAGCTGCACCCTCAAGCACTGATCACTGTGGTACCCCAGCTTGCCACATCCTATCAACAGCGAAGGACATGTTTATTCCCACTCTTTGCTTTCTGATTAATAACCATTTCTTGATCCATATCAGTATATTATCCACAAATCCACGTGTTCAAACTTTGTTGATTAACCACCTGTGTAGGACGTTTTTGAAAGATTTCCAGAAATTCTCAGCAACATCCAGATTAATCAAACTTAAACATCATCTCAGTTAATATGCGATGTTATCAAAGTGGTATATAACTAGTAACCTTCTGGAAAGTTGAATAGGCCAATACAGAACCAAGGCTGACAGCTATTACGCACCTCAGCGGTACTTCTTATCATCATAATACATGAATATTACGAATGAATTTATGCCATATATTATCACATGGCTATTGAGATATTTTAGTTGGTCTTTATGGCGAGATATTGTTTCATTTATGATATATTTATATTGCATTGCTCTTGGGGTTTATTACATTACATTAATGCAATAAAACTCATCATAAATTTATCATGACTTTAATCATAATTTGACAGCATTACCATGGGAGTAGGGTGTATATTTACATTTTGTTTTACATCCAGTTGTATAGCAGTTTGGTCAAATATTTCAGTCCTATTCTATGGTAGGACTATTACATTTTCAGATAGCTGACAAATATCCTTTGCCACTGGCATGCACTTTAACTTTTTCAAATCTTTTAAAAAAGCAATACGTTTTAGCCAAATAGAACAAAGTCTAAACACATACAGATCCAAACAATTTGACATGTATAAAAAGAGAAAGATTTGGACAAAAGCTCAATAATGTTTCAGGACATTTATGAAGATGAGCCTTGCTTTGGAGTGCCTGTAGTGATGCAAATTTGATTTTAAATCATAAAAACAGATTAGCTACTCCAAAGGAACATCATAATATGGCAAACAAGAGAAAATCTTCAGATGCAGGAAATCCAAGCAACACACACAAAAGGCTGGAGGAACTCAGCAGGCCAGGCAGCATCTATGGAAAAGAGTACAGCTGACATTTC
The DNA here is from genome assembly GCF_030028105.1 of Mobula birostris. Lineage (NCBI taxonomy): Eukaryota > Metazoa > Chordata > Chondrichthyes > Myliobatiformes > Myliobatidae > Mobula > Mobula birostris. The sequence continues at coordinate 55,907,426 of NC_092377.1, forward strand.
AGGCTGAGATCCTTTGACAGGACTGAAGAAAAAAAGGTATGGATTAGATTTAAAAGGTGGGGGAGGGAAGAGAGAAACACAAAGTGATAGATGAGACCTGAAGGGGGTCTGATGAAGTAAAGAGCTGGGAAGCTGATTGGTGAAAGAGATGTAGGGCCAGAGAAGAGGGAGTCTGATAGGAGAGAACAGAAGGCCGTGGAAGAAAGAAAAATGGGGGCGGGAGGGTGAAGTACCAGAGGGAGGCAATGGGCAGACAAGGAGATAAGGTGCGAGAGGGAACAGTGGATGGGGAATGATGATGGGGGTGGGGAGGCATAACCAGACTTTCGAGAAATCGATGTTCATGCCTTCAGGCAGAGTATAAGGTGTTGTTCCTCCAACCTGAGTGTGGTCTCATCGTGACAGTAGAGGAGGACATGGATTGACATATCGGAATGGGAATGGGAAGTGGAATTAATGGGTGGCCACCGGGAGATTCCGCTTCTTCTGGTGGACAGAACGTAGGTGCTCAGCGAAACGGTCGCCCAATCTTCGTCAGGTCTCATCAATATACAGGAGGCCGCACCGGGAGCATCCGACACAGTATATAACCCCAACAGACTCACAGGTAAAGTGTGGCCTCACCCAGAAGGACTGTTTGGGGCTCTGAACGGTAGTGAGGTGCAGGTGTAGCACTTGTTCCGCTTGCAAGGGTAAGTGTCAGGAGGGAGATCAGTGGGGACGGATGAATGGACCAGGGAGTCATGTAGGGAGCGATCCCCATAGAAAGCAGAAATCGGGGGCGGGGGGAGGGAAGGAAAGATGTACTTGGTGGTGGGATGTCATTGGAGATGGCAGAGGTCCTGGAGAATTATGTGCTGGACGCAGAGGCTAGTGGGGTGATAGGTGAGGACAAGAGGAACCCTATCCCTGGTAGGGTGGCGGAAGGATGGGTAAGAGCAGACGTGTGTGAAATGGAAGAGATGTGGTTGAGGGCAGCGTTGATCATGGAGGAAGGGAAGCCCCTTTCTTTGAAAAAGGAGGACATCTCATTTGTTCTAGAATAGTGGTCCCCAACCTCCGGGCTGCAGACTGAAACATTGCTGCAAAGAATGCAGTGGGTGCAGCAGTAGTCGGAATGCACCCAGCACATCTTTAAGAAGAAAGCCGAAATAAACAATCGGCAATCACCTCTTATCTGGGCTGACATTTACGTGCCGAGCAGCACCTAATTAATTAGCTTGTTTATTTCGGCTTTTTTTCTTAAAGATGTGCTGGGTGCATTCTGGCTACCGCTGTACTGCTGCATTCTTCGTGGCAAAGTATTGATCCGCAGTCCGGAGGTTGAGGACCACTGTTCTAGAATGAAAAGCCTCATCCTGAGCAAATGCAGCAGAGATAGAGGAATTGAGAGAAGGAGATGGCATTTTTACAAGTAACAGGGTGGGAAGAGTGTAGTCCAGGTAGCTGTGAGAGTCCGTGGATTTATAATAGACATCAGTAAACAAGTTCCTGAGATAGAGATAGTCAGATTGAGAAACGAGAGGATGTCGGAAATGAACCAGGTAAATTAGAGGGTAGGGTGAAAATTGGAGGCAAAGCTGATGAAGTTGACGAACTCAGCAAGGGTGAAGGAAGCAGTGATGTAGTGAAGGAAAAGTGGGGGATAGACACCAGTGTAGGCTTGGAACATATGTAGCTGACAAACAGGCAAGCATAGCTGGGACCCATGGGAGTGTGCATGGCTACACCTTTGGTTTGAAGGAAGTGGGAAGAGCCAAAGGAGAAATTATTGAGTGAGGGCAAGTTCCCCTAGGAGGATGAGAGTCATGGCAGCCATGGGCACTCGCTTGGGTTTTTTTTTAATTTATTACCATTTTAATCCAGTTCAACCATCTTTAAATCAGAGGTATATTTATGTGATTGTAGCCTCAGACAGCAGTGGGGTACAAAAACCACCAGTGAGATAAGGACCTCAGATTCCATAGCCTATGGTCTGGTTACCACTGACAGCTCAGTCCACCTCACAGATTGGCTGCAGAGCACACATCTCCAGTCCATCCCATGCTGAGGGTGCTGCGGCAAGTAAACGTGACTTGGGGATTAGAGCTCGGACTAAATACAAAGAGCAGGTCAGATCAAGCATGTTCCAGCCCATTAAATCACTTTAGAAGATGAAGAGGAGCTGGCACTGTGTGGCAAAACATGTTAATTTTCTCCACCAATCACAAACAACAGTGAATTCAGGTTAGTGAGAAATGCATTGTTGGTGCAAAGCGAATTTCAGTAAAATATATGAAAATCAGTTTAATGCTCCACCTGACTTCAGTTTCTTCAAGCTTAAATTATTGTTTATCTGAATTGTTGCCTTACAGAGTAAGAAAGTAAAAAGTTTTAACTCTTGTTAACCCTATTCCTCTGAATAATTTACATAATATTTTGGTATTTATTCTTATGGAGTCATAGAGAATACAGCACACAAACAAGCCCTTCAGCCCATCAAGTCTATGCTAAAATATTATTCTGCCTAGTTCCATCAACCCACACCTGGCCATAGCTCTTCATACCCCTCCTATCCATGTACATATCCAAACCTACATTAAATGGTTCAATTGCACACCATCTACCACTTCTGCTGGCAGCTCATTCCACTTTCCAACCACCTTCTGAGGGAAGAGGTTCCTCCTCAGGTTCCCGTTAAATATTTTACCTTTCATCCTTAACCTATAGAATCTAGTTCTAGTCTAACTCAACCTCAGTTGAAATAGTCTACTTCCATTAACCCTATCCATACCCTACATAATTTTGTATACCTCTATCAAATCTCCTCTCATTCTCCTACACTCCAGGGAATAAAGTCCTAACCTATTGAACTTTTCCCCATAACCACAAGACCATAAGACATAGGAGCAGAATTAGGCTATTCAGCCCATCACTGCTCCACTATTCTGTCATAGCTGATCCAGGTCTTCAAGTCGAGCAACATCCTGTAAATTTTCTTAGTACTCTTTCAATCTTATTGACAGCTATCCTGTAGGTTGGTGACTAGAACTGCACATAATATTCCAAATTAGGCCTCACCAATGTCTTATACAACTTCAACATAACATCCCAATTCCTGCACTCAACACTTCGATTTATGAAGGCCAATGTGCCAAAAGCTCTCTTTACAGCCTGAGATGCTACTATTAGGAATTATGGATCTGTGTTCCCAGATCACTTCGATCTATTGCATTCCCCAGTGCCCTACTATTTATTGCGTAAAATCTTTTAAAAATTGACCTTTGAATTTAGGTGGAGGATAGGAAAACAAAATTAGGAAAACAGCCATCTTCAGCGTTACAGTGTTTTTCAGGGGATTCATCAATTGTATAAACAGGTTATTAATCCAATTCATAAAATATAAGGAAATGACCTCTTGATAGTATGTATATCCTCATAGTTTAACATCTACAGCTTACTATTTTCTTTCTTGTAACTGATATTTTAGATGTACCCAAATTAACCTCAATATTTTTCCTCAGCACGTGAAACATAACCTGGCAATGTGGATAACCAACTTTCCTTAAGGGCTGAGCAAGCATAATTTCTTTAAAATAAATGTCTGGTTCAATATTTAACTAATAATCCAAGTGTCCAAGTATCCTTGTATTTATTTATTAATACCTGTCTTGCCTTCCAAGGTTACCCTGAGTACCTCTGAGAATAATTGGGATTCCATACTCCTTTTCTCACATGTCAGTCAATATTCAAAGCTTTCATTAAGATTGAAAGAAAATTCTGTTCTTTCATTCATAGTCATCTGCATAAATCATGCTCCTTGGAGACATTTCACAAGTTAACTTTCAAAAAAAAGATTTTCCATGCCGAGGAGGAAACATATTCCGTGGGGCCAGATGTACCAGCAGTCCGTAATAAAGCTTCTCCCAATTTGTGCGAACATTTTTGAATTGATCGCCGCAAGCATCTCAGGCAAAAGATTTTGCAGCTGGCAATTTACAAATCAAATAATTAACAAATTGGCACCTATAATGTTGGCAAGGCCATTAGAACCAAATTAAATAGCTGCTGGAAACAAAATTCAGAATTGGGTTTCATAAACACCCCACTGATTCAGGTGTGGGCAGCAAACCAGCTTTATTCGTTTCCTCAGAATAATGACCTGCATGCAACCAGCACCAGACACAATGTGAGTTGGCTGAGTGCATCAGCAATGTCTCCAATATCAAACCTTCAGCCCGCTCTGTTTCAGAATATCATGAAGAAGCATTTCTTGCAGTAAGTAAGTCTTCCTGAGAAACACAGAATGATATGAAAGAATGTACTCTATGAAAATGGATGTGGACTGGGTGTCCTGGTGGATAAGGAGACTAAAAGATCCTACAGAGAAATGTTTAAGAGCATTGGGAAAAGATAATAATGGAAACCGAAGCCAGGAGCCTAGGCCCAATCCTGGAGACATTGTTTCAAGAAGCTCACTAACCTTCTATGAGTCATCAGGCTCAGTGAATGATTTTCAAATGCTATATCCCAAAAACTGCACCATGGTTGTTGGGCACTGTGTAATTCACTACACCTGAGGGGGAATCTTCAGAATTCCAGAAGGGACAGCAAACAGTCAGAGGGTGTTGTGCACACTGGTACAACTAACATAGGCAGACCATGGAATGAGATTCTGCAGAATGAGTATAGGGAGCCAGATAAGAAATTAAAATGCAGTAACTTGAGAATAGTGATCTCTCAATAACCTCAGGTACCGCCTGCTAGTCAGTTCAGGAATAGAAAGATAGGAGAGAAAAATGTGAAGCAGAATACATGATGTAGGATAGGTTTTGGGTTCTTGGATTATTGGGATCTCTTCTAGATAAACAAGCCATACTCAAGGGCTACACTTGGACAGAAGGACGGATAACCTAGCAGGGAAATATGGCTCCAGGGAAGATTTAAACCTGAATGACAGGGGTGTGGAATTCAAGGAAGTGAAGTCAGAGAGAAGAAATTCCGTGAATCCAGCAAACAGGACAGCTATGTTTACAGTAAAAAAGAAGATAGGACTACTGCTTTAAATTGTGTCTATTTCAAAGCACATAGATTAACATTTAAGACTGACCAACTGAGGGTGTGGATTGCATTTAGGGAATGGGATAGTATGGCCATAACAGAAACCTGCCTGAGAGAAGGGCAGGGCTGACAGTTCAATGTTCCAGAAAACCAGAGCTTTCGGCATGACACTTGGAAGTCCTAGTGCAGGATTCCCTAAAGGGTAACTTGCTAGTTGAGTTGACAATAAGGAAGGTATATGCAATGTCAGCATTCATTTTGAGAGGACAAGAATATAAAAGCTAAGGTGTGATGCTAAGGCTTTATGAGACGTTGTTCTGATGACATTTGGAGTATTGTAAGTAGTCTTGGCCTCATATTTAAAAAAGAATGTGCTGGCATTGAAGAGGGTCCAGAGGTGGTTTACTTAAATGATTCCAAGAATGAAAGGGCTAATATATAAGGACAACTTGATGGCTCCGGGACTGTACTCACTGGAGTTTAGAAGAATTAGGGTAGGAGGGGAAAAGGATCTCCTTGAAACTTAGCAAATATTGAAAGACCTAGATAAAGTGGATATGGAAAGGATGTTTCCAGAAGACCATAAGATATAGGAACAGAATTAGGTCATTCAACCCATTGAGTCTGCTCCACCGTTCCATCATGGCTGATCTCAGATCCTATCCAACTCCATACGCCCTTCCCTTTTGCCATTTCCTTTGATGCCTTGATCAATGAGGAAACGGTCAACTTCTGCTTTAAATATACCCGCGGGCATGGCGTCCACTGCAGACTGTAGCAGAATATTCCACAAATTCACCACCCTATAGTGGGAAAAGCTAGGACCAGATGGCACAGCCTCACAATAGAAAGACGTCCCTTTAGAACAGAGACAAGGGGTATTTCTTTAGCCAGGAGGTGGTGGATCTGTGGAATTCATTGCAACAGATGGCTGTGAAGGTTGTTTCTCAATATACTTAAAGTGGATGGTGATATGTTCGTAATTGACAAGGTCATCAAAGGTTACGGGGAGAAGGCAGGAGAATGAGGTTGAGAGGGAAAGTAAATCAGCCATGATCAAATTATGGAGCAGACTTAATGAGCCAAACAGCCTAATTCTGCTCCTATGTCTTATGGTGTTATACTTTATGGTAGCTGTGAGAATAGCACAGCAGTGGTAGTGGGAGATTTTGAATTTCCTGGTATTGATAGGAGTGCTAGGGGCCTGGACAGGGCAGAATTTGTGCTGTGCATCTAAGACAGTTTTCTCATGCAATATATAGAAGAACCTACTCACGGTGGCGCAATGATGGGCCTCCTCTTAAGGATCAAGGTGAGCCAGTTAACACCATCCCTGAAGTATGGTGGAGATAGCATCATGCTGTGGAGATACTTTTCAGCAGCAGGGACTGGAAATCTGGTCTGATGGGAATATGAATACTGCTAAATACAGAGATCCTGGATAAAAAACCTGCTAGCCTCTGCCAGAAAGCTTAAACTGGAGAGGAAGTTTGTCTTTCAGCTGGATAACGACCCAAAGCATACTGCCAGTTTAACCATGGAGTGGCTTCACATGAAGAAAATTGATGTTCTTAAGTGGCTCAATAAGAGTTCTGACCTTAATGCAATCAAACACCACCATTCCAACTAACCTGAGTGACACAGCTTGAATAATTTTGCGAGGGGGAATGGGCAAATGTTGTGCCTTCGCATTGTGCAAAGACTTTGGAGACTTATCCAAAGAGACTACTGGCTGTAATAACCGTGAGAGGTGGTTCAACTAAGTGCTGAGCAAAGGGGATGAAAACTTTTAAACTGCTGACATTTCAGTTTTTGTATTTTTGGTTTTACATGCTTTACAATTTTCCCTGTTTTGGAGCTCCACTGCATGAAAAAAGGAGAATGCGGTTCACGAATAAAAATTCTCAGTTAAATTGATCAAAATACCTAGTTGTATGCTCATTTATGTGAACAGAGGGTAGGGGGTTGAATACTTTTACAAGGCACTGTAAATCAAAGTATTCAGTCAGGAGTTGGGATGTTATGTTGAAGCTGCCTAAGATGTCACTGAGGCCTAATTCAGAGTATTGTGTGCAGGCTTGATCACCTACCTACAGGAAAGATGTCAATAAGATTGAAAGAGTGCAGAGAAAATTTACAAGGATGTTGCCCGGACTCGAAGACCTAAGTTGTAAGGGAAACTTGAATAGGTTAGCACTTGATTCCCTAGAATGTAGAAGATTGAGGGGAGATTTGATACAGGTATACAAAATAATGAGGGCTACAGACAGGGTAAATGCAAGCAGGCTTTTCCCACTGAGATTGTGTGGGACTAGAACTAAAGTCATTAGGAACTCTTTTGGGGCAGGCATGACCTGTACAAAAAGGACGGGTTGCACTTGAAAATGAAGGGGACCAATATCCTGGCAGGGAGGTTTGCTAAGGCTATTGGGAAGAGTTTAAACTAGAATTGCTAGGGGGTGGGAACCAAACTGAAAAGATGGAAGAAGGAGAGGATGGCTCACAAATAGAGAAAGCTTGTAGGCAGTGTGAGAGAGAGGATAGGCAGGTGATGGAGAAGGGACACGCTCAGACCGATGGTTTGAGATGTGTCTATTTTAATGCAAGGAGTATTATGAACAAAGTGGATGAGCTTAGAGCCTGGATCAGTACTTGGAGCTACGATGTTGTGTCCACTACAGAGACTTCGATGGCTCAGGGGCAGGAATAGCTATTTAGAGTGTCAGGCTTTAGATGTTGCAGGAAGGACAGGGAAGGAGGCAAAAGAGGTGGGGGCATGGCACTGCTGATTAGAGATAGTGTCACGGCTGCAGAAAAGGAGGAAGTCATGGAGGGATTGTCTACTGAGTATTTGTCGGTGGAAGTTAGAAAATGGAGGGGGTCAATAATTCTACTGTGTTTTTTTTAAATCGACCACCCAATAGTAACAGGGACAATGAGGAGCAGATAGGGAGACAGATTCTGGAATAGTGCAGTAATAACAGGGTTGTCATGATGGGGGATTTTAATTTCCCCAATAATGATTGGCATCTCCCTAGAGTGAGGGGTTTAGATGGGGTGCAGTTTGTTAGGTGCGTTCAGGAAGGTTTCCTGACACAATATGTAAATAAACCTACAAAAGGAGAGGCTGTACTTGATCTGGTATTGGGAAATGAACCTGGTCAGGTGTCAGGTCTCTCAGTGGGAGAGCATTTTGGAGATAGTGATCACAGTTCTATCTCCTTTACTATAGCATTGGAGAGGGATAGGAATAGGCAAGTTAGGAAAGCGTTTAATTGGAGTAAGGGGAAATATGAAGCAATCACACGGGAACTTGGAAGCATAAATTGGGAACAGATGTTCTCAGGGAAATGTACAGCAGAAATGTGGCAAATGTTCAGGGGATATTTGCGTGACATTCTGCACAGGTACATTCCAATGAGACAGGGAAAGGATGGTAAGGTACAGGAACCGTGGTGTACAAAGGCAATGAAAATCCAGTCAAGAAGAAAAGAAAAGCTTATGAAAGGTTCAAAAAACTAGGTAATGATAGAGATCTAGAAATTTATAGGGCTAGCAGGAAGGAGCTTAAGAATAAAATTAGGAGAGCCAGAAGAGGCCATGAGAAGGCCTTGGCGAGCAGGATTAAGAAACACCCCAAGACATTCTATAAGTATGTGAAGAGCAAGAGGATAAGACGTGAGAGAATAGGACCAATCTAATGTGACAGTGGAAAAATGTGCATGGAACCAGAGGAGATAGCAGAGGTATTTAATGAGTGCTTCAGTATTCACTACAGAAAAGGATCTTGGCAATTGTAGGGATGACTTACAGCGGACTGAAGAGCTTGAGCATATAGACATTAAGAAAGAGGATGTGCTGGAGCTTTTGGAAAGCATCAATTTGGATAAGACTCCTTGACTGGACGAGATACTGTATACCCAGGCTACTGTGGGAAGCAAGGGAGGAGATTGACAATGATCTTTGCATCATCAATGGGGATGGGAGAGGTTCTGGAGGATTGGAGAGTTGCAGATATTGTTTCCTTACCTAAGAAAGGGAGTATAGATAGCCCAGGAAATTATAGACCAGTGAGTTTTACTTCAGTGGTTGGTAAATTGGTGAAGAAAATCCTGAGAGGCAGGATTTATGAACATTTGGAGAGGAATAGTCAGCATGGCTTTGTCAAAGGCAGGTCATTCTTTACGAGCCTGACTGAAGTTTTTGAGGATGTGCCTAAATACATCGATGAAGGTAGAGCAGTAGATGTAGTGTATATGGATTTCAGCAAGGCATTTCATAAGGTACGCCATGCAAGGCTTATTGAGAAAGTAAGGATACATGGGATCCAAGGGGACCTTGCTTTGTGGATCCAGAGCTAGCTTGTACACAGAGGGTCAAGAGTGGTTGTAAATGGGTCATTTTCTGCGTGGAGGTCGGTGACCAGTGGTGTGCCTCAGGGATTTGTTCTGGGACCCCTTCTCTTTGTGATTTTTATAAGTGACTTGGATGAGGAAGTGGAGGGATGGATTTGCTGATGACACAAAGGTTGGAGGTGTTGTGGGTAGTGTGGAGAGCTGTCAGAAGTTACAGCGGGACATTGATAGGATGCAAAAATGGGCTGAGAAGTGGCAGATGGAGTTCAATCCAGATAAGTATGATGTGGTCCATTTTGGTAGGTCAAATATGATGGCAGAATATAATATTAATGGTAAGACCCTTGGCAGTGTGGAGGATCAGAGGGATCTTGGCATCCGAGTCCAAAGAACACTCAAAGCTGCTGCACAGGTTGACTCTGTGGTTAAGAAGGTATACGGTGCACTGGCCTTCATCAACCGTGGGATTGAGTTCAAGAGCCGAGAGGTAATGTTGCAGCTATATAGGACCCTGGAAAGACTCCACTTGGATTACTGTGCTCAGTTCTGGTCACCTCACTACAAGAAGGATGTGGAAACTATAGAAAGGGTGCAGAGGGGATTTACAAGGATTTTGCCTGGATTGTGGAGCATGCCTTATGAGAATAGGTTGAGCGAACTCGGCCTTTTCTCCTTGGAGCGACAGAGAATGAGAGGTGACCTGATAGAGGTGTTCAAGATGCTGAGAGGCATTGATCGTGTGGATAGTCAGAGGCTTCTTCCCAGGGCTGAAATAGCTAACACAAGAGGACACAGTTTTAAGGTGCCTGGAAGTAGGTATAGCAGAGATGTTAGGGGTAAGTTTTTTTACACAGAGAGTGGTGAGTGTGTGTAATGGGCTGCCGGCGATGGTGTTATAAGCAGATATAGTAGGGTCGTTTAAGAGACTCCTGGATAGGTACATGGGGCTTAGGAGAACAGAGGGTTATGGGTAACCTGAGGTAATTTCTAAAGTAAGCACAGGTCCAGCAGAGCATTGTGGGCCAAAGGGCCTTTATTGTGTTGTAGTTTTCTATGTTTTCTAAAGGTTCCAGTTAAAGGTGAATACCCAGTAAACAGCTGCTCAGCCATCAGCAGATTCTTCCTCTGAATTAGCCACTGATTAAGTGTGGTCCAACATGGATCAGAGCAGGGTTATAGTGGCTTTCTTGGGAGAACCTCTGTCTGAATACTCACAGCAGATAAGTCTTACCACTGAGATCCCTTCTCCATCTACTACTCCCTCTTCCAACAGCTTCCCATGCCCTGCTTAATTAGCCAGTTGTGTAGCATCGCAAGTGCAATGTCTACTATAGCCTTCATGTCTAGAAACAACGATGAGAAATGAGAAATCATCCCATTCCCAATCTGACATGTCTATCACGGCCTCCTCTACTGTAAAGATGAAGCCACACTCAGGTTGGAGGAACAACACCTTATATTCCGTCTGGGTAGCCTCCAACCTGATGGCATGAACATCGACTTCTCTAACTTCCGCTAGGCCCCACCTCCCCCTCGTACCCCATCTGTTACTCATTTTTATGCACACATTCTTTCTCTCACTCTCCTTTTTCTCCCTCTGTCCCTCTGAATATACCTCTTGCCCATCCTCTGGGTCCCCCCCCCTTGTCTTTCTTCCTGGACCTCCTGTCCCATGATTCTCTCGTATCCTCTTTTGCCTATCACCTGTCCAGCTCTTGGCTCTATCCCTCCCCCTCCTGTCTTCTCCTATCATTTTGGATCTCCCCCTCCCCCTCCAACTTTCAAATCCCTTACTCACTCTTCCTTCAGTTAGTCCTGACGAAGGGTCTCGGCCTGAAACGTCGACTGTACCTCTTCCTACAGATGCTGCCTGGCCTGCTGCGTTCACCAGCAACTTTGATGTGTGTTGCTTGAATTTCCAGCATCTGCAGAATTCCTGTTGTTTGCGAAAAAAAATACTGCTTCAGTCCCAGAGGGTAATCAACATTCATTAATCTTTTAATTATTTTCATGTATAAAAAATCATAAATGGAAGCTGAAGTTGCTGATTATGAACCATTGAAGCTTCAATTTACCAATTCTGTCCCCATATAGAAACATAGAAAACCTACAGCACAATATATTACCTCCTTCATCCTCCTGATCAGTCTAATCTTGAATTTCAGTCTGATTTCTACCATGACCATTACCCTGGAAGTGAGTTCCAGAGCCTTAAAACATTTTTACAACATATGTATAGTATCTCTCGTGTATAATCTTTTATCCATAACCTCTCACTCTTGAGTGCCTCAGCAGTTGAAAATTATGGTCCAAATGCTCTGTCCTATCCTCTGCTATTAATTTATTATTTTCACATAATCCTCCATGAGTGGAGATGTTTGAATAAAAGTCATCGCCGTTGCTTCTTTCCTTTCTTGACAAGAAATCATAGATGAGATTTTAATGATGGATCCACCACAGACCCAAGTTTCATGCAGAAAACTGATCATTCAGAACTATCATCACACTGACCCCCTCCTCGGTCTTTCTCACTGCAATGCTGTTCCTCGAATCCAACAAACTTTTCAACCATTCTGTTGAAACTCCAGTTTCTCTTTCCAGAGATGCTGCCTGACTTGTTGGGTAGGTCCATTGAAACACTAAAAGCAAGGAACCCTTGTCAAGAACCATTCAAAGTGGAGAAGAAACATTCAAGAAGACATGTGCCTCTCTCCGACAGAACCACATAGAAACTGTCGGCAAACACCAAAAGGTGCACATAGCATTTCAAGTCCTCTTCACCTGCCCCAAACACCTGTCATCCCACCTGTGGCAGAGAAAGCTCATCCGCCATAGCTCTTGCCACCACAGAATACACAGAAGCAGCTAAACTTGCATGGAAGATAAATGCCTTTCCATGGCAGAGTATTTTGATGTTTGTTAATTCATTCCAGACAGAAGCAGCTTCCTCATTTCCTTGTTCCCAGTGAAAAGTAATTAATTTTTCTTGCTGTCTCTCGATAATAATCAAAAAGAACAGATTGCTGCCTTCACAAGCATCCACACATTTTCCCTCCATTACAATCTGCCTAATTAAAATCAGCAGGTACAATGATAAGTCCAACTACTGCCAGTAACAGAGGTAAGCATCAGTGGAATAAAATAGTACTTTTGGGGTTAAGTGCAATTAGGCTAAACTTTACTTTTCATACCAATGATAAACCATCCTTTTTAGAAAAAAGTACAATGAGTTGAAACAAATCACATCCCTTCCACTTTCTTTGGAAATAAAGATCCAGAGCAATATAGCTGCCTGACTTGCTATCACACTACCAAACAAAGCAAGATCAGAAGGTGAAAATTCAAAACCAGTTATTACTTGATATCCATTCAAGCTCAGATATTTCTACACTTTTGCTATAAGAGTTAATTGGAGGAGAACAGACACCATAGTTCATCTTTCTTTTCGAAGGACTCCAAGACTCTGTGTATTGCCTTACTGGTTAATGCTAAACCCAGTTTCTTCCCCCATTTTTCAAGGCTCAGTATCACATTAAGCTGTGCACTCACTTCCTGAACCTTCTGCACTCTCTGAAAACTTTCTTCCTTTTAGAAGCTAATGACCGAGAGTATGCTAGTCACAAGATATGTTTTCTCCTTTAATGCATCCTGCCATTTTTCAGAAACCTGTAAATGGAATCAGCTTTTATAAATAGAAAATTTCATTGAAAGGAAATAAAACTGAACACTTTTATAGCAATTGAAGAAATGCTGGTGAGTCATTTAACCCATTCTACTTCAATAAAAATTTAAAAAGATATAAATGCCAATTCTGGAAATATTCACAATTTCTTCAGTCATCCACAATATTTAACCAATTAATCTGTGTGCATATGAAATATTCAACACTTGGGGTTACTCTACCAATTGTGGTGGTACACAGGAAGTACTAGTGTGTTTCAAACATGGAACGAATTATAGTTATAAGTATCTTTTCCAGATAAATTACATCAATAACGCACAGACTCGCAGAGAGATGGTCACGGACGAGCACAAAGAGAAACTAACCAAAGCAGAGTGATATGGGAGTGCAATGCAGGTGTCACAAAGCAATTCTGTGACCACTTAGCACAGTAGTAATCAGATAAGGCTACCTGTCTCTGCTGCGGTTACAACATAAACTTCCAACATTGCTGTGGGCAATTAAACAATGCTTTCACCCATATCTGCAGATTTGTACACCGAAATGGCAGAAACAGATGTCATTATGAAATTCGACCATCTCATGCTCGTGCTCAGTTTACTGTAGACAAAGCAATCCAATGCAACATCAAAATTAATAATCACAAGGTGCTGTATTCATATCCCAGGACTATTATATGAGGTGAAACCATAATCAAAATAAAAATCTAGGGAAAAATTGACAAAATAGTGACAATAAAATTGATGAAAACAGAGCAGTGGATGTGATGTACAGTACATGGATTTTAGTAAAGCACTTGACAAAGTTCCCTATGTTACGCTCATTCAGAAAGTCAGGAGGCATGGGATCCAGGGAAACCTAGCTATATGGATCCAGAATTGGTTTGCCTACAAAAGACAGAGGGTGGTAGTGTATGGAGCATATTCTGCCTGGACATTGGTGACCAATGGTTTTCCGCAGGGATCTGTTCTGGGAACCCCGCTCTTTTTGATTGTTTGAAATGACTTGGATATGCTGTACTGTTTTCTGTTCTGTGTTCTAAAATACTAGGAGGTAACCAATTGTGTATGCAAGCAACACACATCAAAGTTGTTGGTGAATGCAGCAGGCCAGGCAGCATCTCTAGGAAGAGGTACAGTCGACGTTTCAGGCCGAGACCCTTCATCAGGACTAACTGAAAGAAGAGCTAGTAAGAGATTTGAAAGTGAGAGGGGGAGGGGGAGATCCAAATTGATAGGAGAAGACAGGAGGGGGAGGGATGGAGCCAGGAGCTGGACAGTTGATTGGCAAAAGAGATATGAGAGGATCATGGGACAGGAGGCCTAGGGAGAAAGAAAAGGGGGAGGGAGGGAAAACCCCAGAGGATGGGCAAGGGGTATAGTGAGAGGGACAGAGGGAGAAAAAGGAGAGAGAGAAAAAGAGAAAGAATGTGTGTATATAAATAAGTAACGGATGGGGTATGAGGGGGAGGTGGGGCATTAGCGGAAGTCTGAGAAGTCAATGTTCATGCCATCAGGTTGGAGGCTACCCAGACGGAATATAAGGTGTTGTTCCTCCAACCGGAGTGTGGCTTCATCTTGACTGTAGAGGAGGCCGTGGATAGACATATCAGAATGGGAAAGGGACGTGGAATTAAAATGTGCAGCCACTGGGAGATCCTGCTTTCTCTGGCGGACAGAGCGTAGGTGTTCAGTGAAATGATCTCCCAGTCTGCGTCGGGTCTCGCCAATATATAGAAGGCCACATCAGGAGCACCGGACGCAGAATATCACCCCAGCCGACTCACAGGTGGTATCGCCTCACCTGGAAGGACAGTCTGGGGCCCTGAATGGTCGTAAGGGAGGAAGTGTAAGGGCATGTGTAGCACTTGTTCCGCTTACAAGGATAAGTGCCAGGAGGGAGATCGGTGGGGAGGGATGGGGGTGACAAATGGACAAGGGAGTCGCGTAGGGAGTGATCCATGCAGAAAGCAGAGGGGGAAGGAAAGATGTGCTTAGTAGTGGGATCCCGTTGGAGGTGGCGGAAGTTACGGAGAATAATATGTTGGACCCAGAGGCTGATGAGGTGGTAGGTGAGGACAAGGGGAACCCTATTCCTAGTGGGCTGGCGGGAGAGTAGATGTGCATGAAATGGGAGAGATGCGTTTGAGAGCAGAGTTGATGATGGAGGAAGGGAAGCCCCTTTCTTTAAAAAAGGAGGACATCTCCCTCGTCCTGGAATGAAAAGCCTCATCCTGAGAGCAGATGCGGCGGAGACGGAGGAATTGCGAGAAGGGGATGGCATTTTTGCAAGAGACAGGGTGAGAAGAGGAATAGTCCAGATAGCTGTGAGAGTCAGTAGG
Organism: Mobula birostris; assembly: GCF_030028105.1. Classification (NCBI taxonomy): domain Eukaryota; kingdom Metazoa; phylum Chordata; class Chondrichthyes; order Myliobatiformes; family Myliobatidae; genus Mobula; species Mobula birostris. The sequence goes on from NC_092377.1 coordinate 55,922,844, forward strand.
CTTATAGTAGACATCAGTAGATAAGCTGTCTACAGAGACAGAGACAGAAAGATCTAGAAAGGGGAGGGAGGTGTCGGAAATGGACCAGGTAAACTTGAGGGCAGGGTGAAAGTTGGAGGCAAAGTTAATGAAGTCAACGAACTCAGCGTGGGTGCAGGAAGCATCACCAATGCAGTCATCGATGTGGCGAAGGAAAAGTGGGGGGCGGATACCAAAATAGGTTTGGAACATAGATTGTTCCACAAAGCCAACAAAAAGGCAGGCATAGCTAGGACCCATACGGGTGCCCATAGCTACACCTTTAGTTTGGAGGAAGTGGGAGGAGCCAAAGGAGAAACTATTAAGAGTAAGGACTAATTCCACTAGACGGAGCAGAGTGGTGGTGGAGGGGAGCTGATTAGGTCTGGAATCCAAGAAGAAGCGGAGAGCTTTGAGACCTTCCTGATGGGGGGATGAAAGTATTATAGGGACTGGACATCCATGGTGAAAATAAAGTGGTGGGGGCCAGGGAACTTAAAATCATCGAAAAGCTTAAGAGCATGAGAACTGTCACGAACATAGGTAGGAAGGGATTGAACAAGGGGGGATAAAACCATGTTGAGGTATGTAGAAATGAGTTCGGTGGGGCAGGAGCAAGCTGAGACAATAGGTCTGCCAGGACAGGCAGGTTTGTGGATCTTGGGTAGGAGGTAGAAACGGGAAGTGCGGGGTGTGGGAACTATAAGGTTGGTATGCAATTAGGATTACAAGCTAATTGCAACTGCCATCAAGAAAAAAGGCCTATGTAAATTGAAGAGTTTAAAAATCTTCATCAATGTAATGCTTCAGTAAAGCAATTGTACCTTAATGCAAGAAATAATTTATTCAGGTCTTGTAACCAGATAAAAATGAGCAGTTATGAAAGAGAAAGTGGAGACCATCTTTGGAGGCAGAAAACCTAAAAACATTAATGAGCTCGTGACGTATTTCAATGTGACACTAAGTTTCTACCCAAGCTTGCCATAGTTTTGACTCCTCTTCAGGAACTATGTAAAAAAGCAAGCTGAGGCAGTGGACAAACAATTAGCAAAAAAAACCATAAAATACATGCCAGTAATAGTAGAAGTCTTATTTGGAACATTATTATACAAACTGAAAGTTAACATTTGCTTCCAATTTCTAACTTATGAAGCTTCTGGCAGTGAATAGGTATGCCATGACTATGGCCATGAAAAGCCTTTGACTGATAAGTATTACACACTAAGTAAAACTAAAAAAATTTGAAGTGCAGATAGAGGATGTCAGAATTTCAAGAGTGTCAGGGTACAGAGGTGAGTGTAGTTGCTATTGCTAAGGAGAAGGCACTTGGGAAGCTGAAAGGTCTTACAGTAGATAAGTCACCTGAACAAGATGGACTACATCCCAGGGTCCTATAAAAGGTAGCTAAAGAGATTAAGGAGGCATTGGTAGTTATCTTTTCAGAATCATTAGATTTTAAAATGGCTTCGGTGAATGAAAAATTGCAAATATCACTCCACTCTTTAAGAAGGAAGGAAAGAAAAAAAAAATCGAGAAATGACAGTCCATTTAGCCTGACAGTGGTTGGGAAGATGTTGGAGTCAATTATTGAGAATGAGGTTTTGGGGTACTTAGAGGCACATGATAAAATAGGCCAACCAAAGTCCGCGCAGTTTTCTTAAGGAGAAATCTTGCCTGGAAAATCTGTTGGAATTCTTTGAAGAAATGACAGGCAGGACAAAGGAGAATCAGTGGATGTTGTTTACTTGGATTTTCAGAGTGCAGCATGTGAGACTGCTTAGCAAGAAAACAGCCCATAGTATTATAGGAAAAATACTAGCATAGAGAGAAGATTGGCTGATTGGCAGGAGGCAAACAGTAAGAATAAATGGGTTTTTTTCTAATTGGCTGTCGGTGACTAGTGGTGTTCCCCGGTATTGGGTCTGTTTCATTTCATGTTATATTTCAGCATTTTGTATGATGGAGTTGATGGCTTTCTGGTCAAGTTTGCAGACAATAAAAATATAGATATCGGAGAGGTAATGTTGTGGAATCAGGGCATCTGCAGAAGTACTTAGAAAGTTTAGGAGAATCAAGTTAAAGTTCATTGTAATTTCAACCGTACACATGTATACCACTAAACAAAATGTTCCATAAACAAAGGTAAATATAACTGACACACAACAGATAAAGTGATATTACCATTCATAAATTAACAAATAAAAAGGTATATTTACGACATAAGTTAAAAGGTAAACAGTATTATGCTACTGGAGCTTCATATGTGAGACCTGGGTGGTGGCAATGAGTTCAGTGGTCTCGTGGCCTGGAGGAAGAAGCTATTTCTCATTTTATCAGTTCTTGCCCTAACATTACAGTATCTCCGGCCTGATCAAAGTGACTGTTGGTTGGATGGGAGGGATCATTGACAACGCTGAGGGCCCTGGGTACACAGCACTCCTGGTAAGTATCTCGGACTGGTGAAAGAGAGACCTCAGTGATCTTCTCAGCAGTCCTCACAATGCTTTGCAATTTCCATACTAGATGGTGATGCAGCTGGTCAGGACACTCTCAATGATACTCCAGTAAAAATTGGTTAGAATGGTGCGGGGGGGCGGGTGTCTTGCTCATGTCATTTCTCATCAGGAAGTGGATTCGCTGCTGTGCTTTCTGTAATAAAGAGGTAGTGCTGAGAGATCAGCTGAGATCGTCCTTTATGTTCTCTTCCAGAAATATGGGGCTCCTAACCCTCTCCACAGAGGATTTGTTTATGTGCAGAGTAGAGTGGTCAGTCTGCATCTTCCTAAAGTTCACAATCATCTCCTTAAATCTTCTCCACGTTGAGACTCGAGTTGTGCTCGCACCATTCAACCAGCCACTCTACCTCCTCTCTGCACGACATCTCATCGTGCTGTGTTATCAGCCAACGTGCTGACTTGGTTTCAGCTAGATCTAACAGTACAGTCATGCGCCAGCAGCATGAACAGCAGCAGGCTAAGCACACAGCCCTAGGGGCACCAGCGCTCAGCACGATGGAGCCAGAGATGTTGCTGCCAGCATGGACCCATTGTGGTCTTTCCATCATGAAGTCCAAGATCCAGTTACAAAGGGAGGTGTTGAGACCCAACGAGGACAGTTTACCAACCATCTTCTGAGGGATGATCGTATTATACACTGAACTAAAGTCAATAAACATTTTCTAGGTGGGACAGGACAGAGTGGAGTGCAGAGGCTATGGTATCATCAGTCATCCGTTTTGAAAATGGGCAAAAAGGTGAGTTGGAATAGATTGTATGAAAGTGTATAGTCATGCACTTTTGTAGCAGGAATAAAGGTGTAAACTATTTTCTAATTGGAGAGAAAATTCAGAAATTAGACGTGCAAGGGGACTTGGGAGACCTCACACAGGATTCCTAAAGATTAATTTGCAGGTAATGCAGGTAGAATTGGCAGTAAGAAAGGCAAATGCAATGTTATCATTTATTTTGAGAGGAGTAGAAAATAAAACCAAGGATGTAATGCTGGGGCTTTATAAGGCATTGGCTACACGGTACCTGGGGTATTGTGAGCAGTTTTGAAACCCTCATCTTGGAAAAATATGTGCTGCCACTGGGGAGTGTCCATAGGAAGTTCATGAGAATTATCCCAGAAATGAAAGGGTTAACATATGAGGAACGTTTGATGATTCTAGGCCTATACTCACTGAAGATTGAAAGAATGAGGAGGGATCTCATTGAAACTTTTCGGATATTGAAAGGCCTAGACAGAGTCAATATGGAGAGGATATTTGCTATAGTGGAGGAGTCTAGACAATACAGCCTCTTTAGAACAGAGATGAGGAGGAATTTCTTGCCAAAGGGGTGAATCTATGGAATGTATTGCCGCAGACTGCTGTGGAGGCTAAGTTATTGAGTATATTTAAAGCAGAGTTTGATAGATTCTTGATTAGTAAAGGTTATCAGGAGATGGCAGGAAAATGGGGTTGAGAAGGATAATAAATCACCAATGGAAAAGGAGATTTGATAGGCAAATGGCACAATTCTGCTCATACAGTATGTCTTATGGTCTTATCTCAAAATGCCAGGAACCTGAGACCTTGTACATTCTTAATGTCATCCCTCAATCTCTGACATTCCAGAGAAAGGAATCCCATTTTATCCAACCTCGTTATAGCTAATACTCTCTTATCAAGTCAACATCTTGGTAAACCTCTTCTGCACCCTCTCTAAAGACTCCAATTCATTCTTGTAATGCTATAACCAGAAATCCACGCAATACAGCAAATGTGCCCAACGAAGTATTGTACAGAGCAACATGATGTCCCAACTTTTATATCTAGCATTCAGACTAATGGAGGCAAGTGTACTGTATGCTTTCTTTACTTACTCATGTTGCCACTTTTCGAGAGACATAGATTTGCAACCCAAGGTCCCCTATAAATCAATGATCCTAAAGGTCCTACCATTTACTGTATACTTTACTCTTGAATTTGAATTTCTAGGAATTTACACAGTATGGATTAAACTTCATCTGCCTTTTATCTTCCCACATTTCCATCTGGTCTCATTCTGCTGAATCTTTTGACAACCTTCTTCATAATTCCATCAATTTTATAGATCCCAGTACTGATTACTGCAGAACACAACAGGTCATAGACCTCCACCACTACTTTATGTGTTCTATGGCCAAGGCATACAACCGTTACCATTCTTCCCCATGGGAACATAATATTCCCCAACTCTGATCAGCTAGTCTTTGACCTACCTTGCTATACATCGAAGCCAGCTGTAGTGTCGTTGATCTGACTGCTGCTATCATCTTCTCCTGAGAGGTCATTTCCCCCCCACAACAGTTTCCAAAGCAGTAAGCTTGTTTGAAATGGAAACAGCCATTGGAGAATTCTACATGACTGCCTTCCCTTCCTAGCAGTCACCCAACATATCTAGCTGAAACTGCAGTGCCATCACCCCCACAAAGCTCCTGTCTATAACACTCTATGCCTTTAGCGAGTCCATCTGCCACTCCAGTTGGTCCATGCAGTCTGAGAGGAGCTATAGCTGGCCATACTTCTGGCTAACATAGTTGACAGGGGCACTTGAACTCTCTGAACTCCTACATCTCATAGGCAGAGCAAACAACTCCACTGACTAGTGGAATCAAAAAGAAAAGGAAATACCTTGCCTTATCGTGCTGCTACTCACTGAATCTCAATGTTCACTAAAGCCCACACTTTGACCTCAGTAGCAGCACTTCCACCTCAAGGCTGTCCTTCTCAAAAAAACCTACTTCAATATGCTTCTCCTTTAAATCATGCTTCCCTTTTATTGCTGATGGTTATCACAGTAAGCAACCAAACACTTCACCTACCACATTCCTAATGAGAATTGCTGTTCTCCCTCCTTTCCAGGCCTCACAGTAAGCAATCAAAATTGTTTAAACAAAGTCTCAGTGGCCACCTGTGAAGAACCCTTGAATTGGAGCTCCAAGTAATTTGTGTGCAGAAGTCTCTAAGTACTCCAATTGACCTTAAACGGTTAAAGATTCTGAGTACAAATACCTTACAGAGTGCAACATTCACAGTCTCTCGGTCTTCGGGCATGCTGGATTATTCAAGGAGATGTGAAAGATTATGATCAGAACTTCACCTACTTCCCTCAGCCTTCGATGGATTTCCTGTGACTTTGTTAATTTTGAGTGATGGCAAACATTTCAGCAAATATCTTAACTTCATCTGGTTCTTTTGTGGACAGATACATCAGACACAAAGGTTCATTACCTCTGTTATACCCTCTGCCTCATCAATGAATTTCTCTTTATTTCTCCGTAATTTGTTTGTTTATGAAAGTTTTATGTCACTTTTAGGTTGATGCTCATCTTTTTACACTACTCTTCTTATATTCCATTTTAATTCCCTCACCACTCTTCAAATGCTTTTTCTGTATCAAACTTTAAAATTATACTTTTCCTTTTTCATTATATCATTCTACTCTCAATCAAATAACTTCCATTTGCCTTTATTCTTTAAATACATTGAATCTACGTTTGAAGGAGTATATATCAAAAAAGAATGAAGAATTTCAATAAGCTTCACTTAAGATCCCAAAGTGTACTTTTACAGATCTGCAGGAATTGACATGAACTTTCTACTTTAACTATTTGTTATAGACATAGGAGCAAATTAGGTCATTTGACACATCAAGTCTACTCCACCATTCCATCATGACTGATTTACCCGTCTCAACCCTATTCTCTTACCTTCACCCTAGTCGTGGAGTTGTTCAGCATGGGAACAGGTCCTTCAGCCCATTGCATTCAAGTCAACCATCATATCTATAATATAGTTATCTCACTTGCCCCCATTAATTCCATATCCTTCTATGCACTGTTTATTGAAGTACCTGTCCAGAAGCCTCCTAAATGTTAATTACTGCAGTGGTCCCCAGCCTCTGGGCCGTGGACCAGTACCGGGCCGCGAAGCATGCAGCAGTGCAGCGGTAGCCGGAACGCACCCAGCACATCTTTAAGAAAAAAGCCAAAATAAACAAGCTAATTAATTACAAGTGGCACGTAAATAATTACCTTGTTTATTTCGGCTTTTTTCTTAAAGATATGCTGGGTGCATTCCGGCTACCGCTGCACTGCTGCATGCTTCGCGGCCTGGTATCAGTCTGCGGCACGGAGGTTGGGGACCACTGATTTACTGTACTTCCTTCCACCATTTCCTATGGCAACTCATTCCAGACACCAACTATCTTTGTATGAAAAATTTACCCCCAGACTTTCTCTTTAGCTCAATGTTATCACAGCTTGGGGCATCAGAGTTCAGAGTTCAATTCTGGCGCCACCTATAAGGATTTTCTACAAACTTCCCAAGAATGCATCGATATCCTCCGGATGCTACAGTTTTCTCCCACATTCCAAAGATGTACCAGTCAGCAGGTTAATTGGTCATTGTAAATTATCCTGCAATTAGGCTAGAGTTAAATAGGTGAGTTGTTGGGAGGTGTGGCTCATTGGACCACAAAGAAGTAAATAGATTAAAATAAATTAATTAAATCTATACTCTCGAGTTTGAGACATTTCTATCATGGGAAAAAAAAACTGTGTTTCTACACTATTTATGCCTCTCATAATTTGAAGTACCTGTATCATGTCATTTCCCCAGCCTCCTTTGCTTTAGGGAAAGCATACACAGCCTCATCCAATTTCCCTCCAATTTAGGCACTCCAAACCAGCAACAACCTTGTGAAATTGTTCTGCACCCTGTCAAGCTTAGTCACTTCTTTGTTATAGTATCTTTGTTAGAGCTGCCCTCTACCTCCAGAAGCAGGGCAAATCAAACAGTTTAGAGTAGCAGAGCAGGAGTAGCTCAAAGGAAATAGATCAATGCTCCATCTCTGTTCATTGAGTTCTTGCTGGGGAGTTCTCATGGAAATTATGGATAACCGCTTGTTAAAAGCTTAGTTATGTGAAATCACCCAAGCTTGTTATATTGGGAAACTAGGATGCAAATGAAGATGATTCAACAAGTTACAAGATTGAGCTTATCTTGGCACACAGATGACAGAATAAAAAGTTTTTTTTTAGAAAGTTGGAATATTTCTACTGAGATTCACCTTGCTGTTTTGGCATATTGATATCTGTTTTTGCGTGCTGAGATTTAATTACAGCAGTAAGCCTGGAGATTTTCAACTGAAGTATTCTTCCCATGAAAATTAAATGGAAACTATTGTTCAACAAGTAGCAATTAAACTGTGGAGTAGGTTTCTCTTCTGACGTATATCTTTCCACATTGCCGGAAAAATAGATTTATCAGCCAACTGACATTTTTAAATGTTTTATGATTCAAATTTTGAAGGTATCCAGAGTACTTGGTGTAAAAATATATTTTAAATTTCAAACTATAACATTTTTTCTTAAACACACACACATTTACTTTTTTAATGATTGCAGGAAGCTAATAGACAAGAAGCTTGGCTTCAGCTGACAGGTTGTTCATTTAAACATTTTACAAAGGCGAAGTCTCAGAGCACGTATCCAGTTAGGTTTTAACTCCGAACTACATTATTTCCCAGGGCTCTTGTGAGCTGACAACCAAAGAAAATGCAGTCTGTAGCTCGAGGGAAAGAAGTCTATTTGTAGTACTGTTTGGAGCTTTCACAGCCCACCAAGAGCGCTGTATCTCCAGCTGCCTGTCTGTCTCATCAGCACCACCATGATCAGATACCACACCCCTACAACATCTCCAGCAAACTGATCCCTCTTTCCATCCCAAGATTACAATATCCCTGTAGTACCAATCTAGCTATTCCAAACTCTCTCTCACCTCAATCCTTTTGATCCCTCCTTCTACTCTATACTCCCTGCCTGCTCCCATCTCTTTCCTGATTATTATGGTTTCCCCTCAACCTCTCCAAACTCACTTTCAGACCCTTCCAATCCCACCTACCGCCAAACCACCATTCGTTCCCACACCAACACCATCATCACAACCAAATGCTGCACACCTCTTCTCTCTTCTCCAGTTCCCAGCTCCAAACTTCTCATCAATATTCCTAATTCTCCGTCAATATCACAGCCAAGAAACACTCATGTGACCAGCATAATACTGATGGAAGAAGCAACTCCACAACTTACTGGGGTATGACTTCTAACTGCCTGAAGACATACACTCAAATGTTTTGGCAACAGCTCCTTCCCCTCTGCTATCAAATTTATGAATGGATCATGAACACCATCCCTCACTTTATGCTCCCTTTTAGGACTACGTATCTATTTTATCTACATTTCTTATTATAGTGTATGGTAATGTTTTATATATTGCACTCTACTGCTGCCACAAAACAACAAATTTCATGACAAATGTCAGTGGTAATAGACCTGATTTTGAATCTGATGCTAGAGCCAGATTTCTGCACTAATTGATGGAACAACAAAACAGGAGCAAGTTATGAGACCTTCTCTTCCCCCCACCCCAAGCTGCTCCATCATTCAATAAGTTCATTCCTGATCCTCCAGCTCATCTCCACTCTCCTGCTCAACCTGTTTGTTCCTTAATTCTCCAAGATCCCTGGCTTCTCTTGTCCTCAGCAATATTCCCTCTAAGCTGTGCATATTTGCATGTGTACACACCTTTCGCTACTAGTGCACAAAGGAATTTAAACTGCACACAAAAGGTTGTCACCCTCTACCTCCTTGGCACGTTAAGTATATTTCTCGATCGTACAAAATCACATTTCCTTTTCTGGTTTCTGAGGCAGGTGGTGTTGGCAATGTGGAGTTTACGATAATTTATCTGCAGATTTTAGAACTGGCTTATTTATACTATTTTTATTGAAGGAATTATTCAGTGTGCACATGTTGTTGTCACTGGGCAAAAAACTGCACAGCACAAGATTTTTTGCTCATACTAATCATTACAAATCAGAGAGAACATTGGTCCTCAGACTCAATTACTTAACAATCTAGGTTGTGGGATCAGTTCAGTGATGGGGCAAGTGAAGTTCAATCCTCACCGGTTCAAAAGTTGTTTTGGTTTAAAATCTTTTCCAGAATCTTAGTTATTTAGCAAGATTATTTTGTTAGCCTAGTTTAAGCAAGCATATGGGGCATAGAAAACTTAGAAAGAGAGCCAATAGATTTATCAGCAGTTCAAATAATTCGAAATGAGTTCATCCCCTTTTTACAGAGGAGGACATATTCTTTAGATCATTGTTCATTCTTCTTATTCATAGTTGGTTTCCAATATCTATGACCTTAATTTAATATATTTTTCCTATTTCTAAGTTTCCTGATATTGGTTTTAATATTTAATTAAACACAACCACTTTAATTTAGTTTAGTTTAATTTTCCTCACTCCTTTTTAAAATTAGGGAATAATCATGTTCAATCCCTTGGCCAGAAAGATATTGGAAACACTTGTATTGTATTGTGAAGCTGCCTGGAGTGAGAAAATAACGGTGAAATATTGTATTGTCTACAGTGTGAGCCTGACTGTGAAGGGAAACTTCTTGGTAACTGAGACTTACATTCAGTGGCCACTTTATTAAGTACAGTATATCTCCAGGAACTTCTGTGGTTAGTGTGAACATGGCAATGTTCAACCAGAAAAGATACATCAAGCTTGTTCACTGCATTCATGATATCACTTACACATACTGTTGCTCCAAAACTCCTCTGCCTATCCATCAGACAGAAACCTGCAGGAAACGGCAATACACAGAAAATTTCAAAAACTGTGTCTATAGATTTTTCTTTCATCATAAGAATGAAGAAATTCCAGCATAATTCAATGACTGGATGCAAACCCTTCATTTTTGATCTGTCTGTTGTTGGCTGATCAAACACAAGATTGGATCCAGTTTGTTTGTGAATGTTTTACACCAATTCTACACCCACTGCAGAGTAATGAAAAGAAATGCCTATGGATTTATAACTTCCTACTTGTCAAGCTTATGCACTTGACACCTTTGGTATTTCCTACTTCTGGAATGGATTTAGGATTTCTGCCCATGTCCTCCAGAACTTGCAACAGGAGCCCATGGATCAGGAGAATCACTCTAGCAATTTTTTCCCAGAAACTTCCTGCCAATGGTTAAGTTGATAGGCAATCACATATCAAAATCAGCAGTTAAAATAAATTATAAAATGATTTGGACACAACATATTTGTGCACAGAGAACCATATGTAAATTAGGGTGGGGAAGTAAATTCTCCCTCACACGGAATGAAAAATTCCATGATATTCATACTCCCTCAACAAGACATCTGTGTCCTGGTACATTCAATACTTAAAATGTTCAACCAGGGAATCATCTGGAAATAAATCATTCAATCATGCGAGGAAATGCTAGAAAAGTTAGAGAAATTCATGACATACAATTCATAGTCCTGATGAGACAATATCTTCAGTACAGTCAGAGTCCAGTCTAGTCTGAGCTAAAGGTTATGCAGGGAAAGAGCAATAGGTTTTCATGTTCACAAGTCTAAATGAGGGCAGCTCCAACATCAGAACAATGACACACTTTGTGGCAAAGCTGTCAGCACCTATCAACCATGCTTACTCCCTCTACCACAGTCTCACTCCACCCCATCTACAGAGTGTATCCCATCTGCAAAATGCCTGATAACTCAGCACCTCCCAAACCATTAAGCTCTATCACAAGACCAACAGATGCACAGAGACCTGCAAGTTACACATTATTTTGACTAAGAAATGTATTACAGGTGCCTACTTTCAATCTGTTGATATGGATGAAACTGGAAAAGTGCAGGAGAGGTTCAGTATAAAGTGTTATTGTTATGAAGGGAGTCTGAAGTACTATTGACAATGTGTTTTAGTGAAGCCTAGACAGGGGTAGTTTAAAGAGGCTTATAGGGTAATATCAGGGCTAAGATTTTGTCTTTCTTAGATTGTTTTAGGTTTCAATCTAAAGAATGTGAAGCCAAATCTTCCTTTAAATCTATGGAGATGGATTTGCCAGAAACAATGAATGCCTGAACAAGCTATCATCTCATGCAACGAATGCCAACATATTGAACTCTGGGCAAGAAATGCAACCATTTTTCATTGAAATAGAAATTACATCTTACAACCAGTATATTCTCCAAGGAATAAAGTGACAAAGTGATCTCCCATATTAATCATGGTTGCTCAGATGAAAGAGAAAAAAAATCTTCCCCATCTCTTTCTCCTCAGATCTATTTTCTCTCCATTATTTTTGTACCCAAAGCTCTGGAGAGGATCTTCAATTTACATTGTCAGACTAAGGCAAGAGTGATATAATATTCTTGCCTCAAACAAGAGAAAATTTGCAGATGTTTCAAATCCAAGCAACACAGACAAAATGTTAGAGGAACTCATCAGGCCAGGCAGCATCTAGGAAAAGAGTACAGTTGATGTTTCGGTCTAAAACTTTGACTGTATTCTTTTCCTAAATGCTGCTTGGCCTGATGAGTTCCTCCAGCATGTTGTGTGTGTTGTTAACATTCTTGCCTTTCCCCATTGAGGTTATTAGAGCATATTCTGGACTTAAGAGTGTAAAGCAACTAATTTCAGCAACCAATATTTAGATCTGAATATGAACTGTAAATTAAATTTAAAATATAGCGCTAGACAAATAGGTTCCTAGAGCAGTGAAAACAGCAGTTAATTGAAAGATGAAACAATTGATTAACATTGTCTAGAGTGTGGGTGTGAAGAGGGAGGTGCGAAAGTTACATGTAATTCAAAGGAAGCATTGTAGATACATTGTAAATATAGAATTCTCTTTTGACGTTTAACATATAAAATGTCATGTAATATTGGGTAAATCAGGCCTTATCCTCCAAAAGGGTCTCAATATGATGCCTGCTGTGTCTCATTTTGTCGAATAAAAGACTAGTTCATATTTACCAGCTGATCTATCTTGCTCCTGTACACCTCCTACTCACCATCTCAAATTCCGCCAACAACAATTGTGTCATCAGCAAGTTTATAGATGGTGTCTGTGCTGTGCCTAGCCACACAGTTGTGGGAGTAGAGAAAGTAAAGCAGTGGGCTGAGCATGAATCTTTGCGGTGCACCAGTATTGATTGTCACTCAATCTTTACTTGCCAAGAAATATTTCACAAAATGTAGCAACAAGATATGCAGTGGATTCCAATTAACTATGACACATCAGGACCAGTACACATTGGCCCAATTAAAGGGCTACCCCAATTGGCCAAAGTTTCATGAAGATAGTTAAAAAGGTGTAAAGAAGACAAATTACTATTTTACTGAGTAACAAATGATGTACTTAAATAAAATGCAGAACAAATTAGAACACACCAATGCTACTACAGTGCTGTTAAAAACTGTATATTAGTTCCTGGTAGTTATCAACAGAGGAATTCATCCACTGTATGATGCTGTGTAAAGGATATTCAGGGAGAGGTTGCACCTCTGGTGAAGTGGCTTTTCATGCCCATTCTGGGACAGCTCATTTACCTTTGATCCCTGCCAGACACTCAGCGCTCACTTGTGGCTCCAAGTAGCAGTTTGCACATGATGGCAGCCACACTCGGGTGCACTGCTCCGGCAGGCAGGCTAAACAAGGTGAGGGCAGCCGGTGTACCCATACCTCGGTGAAGTAGGGACATACCTGTCCTAGCATGTGACCTCAGCACTGGTGGACTGGGCAGATGTGTGCAATAGTGAAGTCCAATGGCCAAGAAGGCAGGTCTGCAATGCTCCATGGAGAACAAAGGACAAAAGGCATGATCAAGTGCAGAAGACATCATGGCTATCCACAGCGACCAAGGAAGATCGCAGTTTTTGATGACTAATTGTATCATTGGACCCAGACTTCTGAGGTCAAGAGAGTGGATCTGCCTCAGTGCAACAACACTTCCACTGTGGAAACTCCCCTGCATAGAATTCACTTTGATCATCGGATACGACAGACATGCTGTGTTCTTTTGCTTGACTATAAATGAACAAAAGTAGTGCAGACACTTAGTGCCGATAAAGCACTGCCTTCATACAATGCTTTCATTGATTACATCATCCGAATCTTCAAAAAGGAATCCCGGCTATTTTCTCAACTAGTTTTTTTTAAAGAGTTGTGCCAAATAAGCCACTGCCTTGATTAACTGATGGACAAATTAACCAGAATCCTCTGTATTTCAATTTTGAAGAATTATTCTAGTGACCTAATCTTTCATAAATACTTCATTGAATGTCTTCTGGAATTCCAAATACGATACATTTAATGGTCCCATCTTTTCCACCCCGGTTATGGTTTCCTCAAAAATACTTCAATAAATCTGTCACACATGAATTCCCCTTCACAAAGTCTTGCAGACTCAATTTGATTAAAATATGATTTTCCAAATGTGCTGCTATCATTACATGAATAATTGATTATAATAGTTTCCAACTATTGATGTTAAATTATTCAGTATGTAGTTACCTACTTACTGTGCCCACTCCTATTTTCAATAGGGCTCCTCCACATACAGTTTTTCAATCCTCCTTTTGTTTTTTAAGGATATAAGGTTTTTTGGAAAATTGCAAACAATATACCCAACATCTCAGTCAGCACTTTTTTCATATCCAAGGATGCGAGCTACAGGGTCAGTGATCTTATTAATCATTAGCCACATTAGTTTGACTAATATTAATACTTCAGTGATTGTTATGATGTTAATTCCTTCTGCCATTATTTAATGTTAATGGATGTTCAAGTAACTTCTGCATAATTACTAGAAACATAGAAAACCCACAGCACAATACAGGCCCTTCGGCCCACAAAGCTGTGCCAAACATGTCCTTACCTTAGAAGTTACCTAGGGTTACCCATAGCCCTCTATTTTTCTGAGCTCCATATACCTGTCCAGGAGTCTCTTAAAAGACCCTATCGTATCCGCCTCCACCACCGTCACTGGCAGCCCATTCCATGCACTCACCACTGTCTGTGTAAAAAACTTATCCCTGACATCTCCCCTGTACCTGCTTCCAAGCACCTTAAAACTATGCCCTCTCGTGCTAGCCATTTCAGTCCTGGGAAAAAGTCTCTGACTATCCACAAAATAAATGCCTCTCATCATCTTATACAACTCTATCAGGTCACTTCTCATCCTCTGTCGCTCCAAGGAGACAAGGCCGAGTTCACTCAACCTATTCTCATAAGGCATGCTCCCCAATCCAGGCAACATCCTTGTAAATCTCCTCTGCACCCTTTCTATGGTTTCCACATCCTTCTTGTAATGAGGCAACCAGAACTAAGCACAGTACAAGTGGGGTCTGACCAGGGTCCTGTATAGCTGTAACATTACCTCTCGGCTCATAAGCTCAATCCCACAATTGATGAAGGCCAATCCACCGTATGCTTTCTTAACCACAGAGTCAACCTACGCATCAGCCTTGAGTGTCCTATGGATTTGGACCCCGAGATCCTCTGATCCTCCACACTGCCAAGAGTCTTACCATTAATACTATATTCTGTCATCATATTTGACCTACCAAAATAAACCACCTCACACTTATCTGGGTTGAACTCCATCTGCCACTTCTCAACCCATTTTTGCATCCTATCAATATCCTGCTGTAACCTCCGACAGCCCTCCACACTATCCACAACACCTCCAGCCTTTGTGTCATCAGCAAATTTACTAACCCATCCCTCCACTTCTTTATCCAAGTCATTTATAAAAATCACAAAGAGTTAGGGTCTCAGAACAGATCCCTGAGGCACACCACTGGTGACCAACCTCCACGAAGAATATGACCCATCTATAACCACTCTTTGCCTTCTGTGGGCAAGCCAGTTCTAGATTCACAAAGCAATTTCCCTTTGATCCCATGCCTCCTTACTTTCTCAATAAGCCTTGAATAGGGTACCTTGTCAAATGCCTTACTGGAATCCATATACACTACATCTACTGCTCTACCATCATCAATGTGTTTAATGTGTTTAGTCACATCCTCAAAAAATTCAATCCAGTGCAAAATGTCTGTTAAATCCTCCTGCCATTTCCTTGTTCCCAATGACTATTTCCCCAGCCTCATTCTTTAAAGTGCCATTGTTGACAGGGGTTTCCTTTCCTTTTTTATAGACTTCAAGAAATCTTGTAGTCTTTTTTTTAATTCCTATCTAGTTTGCCTTCGGATTATTTTTTCTTCTGAAATTATTCCAGTCTTGAAGTTCACCACAAACCTTACAGGAGGCAAATCTTCTCTCTCAATCTCATTGATCTTTCTTGTTTAGCCATGGGTTTGTCATCACTCACTTAGAATCTATCTTCATAACTGCGATATACATTCAGCGGCCACTTTATTAGGTATACCTGTGCTCCTATTCGTTAATGCAAACATTTAATCTGTCAATCATGTGGCAGCAACTCAATGCATAAAAGTATGCAGGCATGGTCAAGAGATTCAGTTGTTGTTCAGATCAAACATCAGCATGATGAAGAAATGTGATCTGAAGTAACTTTGATGGAGGAATGATTGTTGGTGCAAGATGGGATGGTTTGAGCGCTTCAGAAACTACTGATCACCATTGTTCAAATGGTTTAGTTTAATATTAAAAAATGTATGTCATTTACAAACTGAAATATTTACTCTTTACAGAGACATCCAAGAAAAACAAGCTCCAAAAAATGAATTATACTAATAACAGAACCCCAAAGCCCCCCCCTCCCCTCCCACAAGCAAGCAGCAGCAGAAGCATCACCCCTTTTCCACTTGCACCAGCAGAACCATCACCACCCCCCACCCGGGAGACCTTGATCTAGAGTCCATCAAAACCTACAGTCCATAGCCCAGCACTCCGGTATCGCAGACAGACTCTCTCTCGCCAGTGAGGGGTAGAAAGAGAGATCGCTCCTCCAACAACGAGAGCAGAGACCAGCAGCTCACTGTTCCAATGTTACAATTCACCGCTTGAGGGCGAACCATAGCCTTGAACTGTAGATCATGGGCTCTGACAGAACCCCAGCCACCTTCAAAAGAAAAGAAATACATAAGAAAGGAAGAATAAACTGTTTCATAGATGATCTGGAAGAAATTGCCTGGGTCTACAAAAACCTCTGGTCTATGGAGTTTACAGAGAATGGTACAAAAAAAAAACAAAATAAAAATATCCAGGGAGTGGCTGTTTGCTGAGCTGAAATGCCTTGTTAATGACAGAGGTCAGAGGAGAATAGCCAGACTGGTTCAAGCTGACAGGAAGGTGACTGCAACTCAAATAACCACACATTACATCTCTGAACACCCAACATGCCAAATCTTGAAGTAGATGGGATACAGCAGCAGAAAGCCACGAACGTACACTTGGTAGCCACTTTACTGGGTCCAGGAGGTACCTAATAAAGTGGACATGGTGTCTATTTTGTTGAGTCAAGAATTATTTCCTTAAATACTTGCCACTGTGGGCCAGCTGGTGGTGCAATGACATCAGCGCTGGACCCAGGAGTGGAGGTTCCTGGGTTCAAACCCAGTCGGAGCCGCTCCCGAGTATGCCTTCCATCCGTGCTGGGTTGAGTGTCAAGATCGCAACTCGACCTCGTAAAATAAAAGGGAAAAATACTGCGAAATGTCTGTATGAGGAGTGGTGCGCCACACAGTGTCTCTCTCTCTCTCGCTCCACGCCTTGTAAAGGCATGAAAAAAAACATTGTCTCACCAACATCGCACATGCACGCACGCAGACACACACTCACGCACGCACACGCCAGAAAAAAATACTTGCCACTGTTTGTATAAATTGTAAAACATATTTCCTCCCAAATATAAAGGAGGAAGTTTATGCACTCACTGTCCTTTTTCAACATCCAACAGCAACTAATGACATTGGCTGGCACATAGCTTTTTTCCATTCACATATTTGGTAACATGCAAAAGAAATAATAAACTTTTAGTTCAACATTGAAGTAAGATGCACAAGTTGGACCTGTGTTTTATAAAAGTCTCATTCCACAATTTTCAGAAATGAATCTAGGCATTTTACATACAACACTGCCAGGGAGTTATCTATATGGGTCCATGCTCACCTATTGGATACAGACGCAGCTTCTTCAAAAGTTAATTTTCTAACCATTACAAAAAGAATACACCCTTGGATAATCTTCACTCTATCACTTGGTGATCTCTTTGGTAAACATGGGGACTAAATTCCACACAGCCAATGAAGGTCTGACTCTTCACCTTTCATTTGGCCATCATGAATACCTCTGGCCTGTCAAATGACCTAGCTGGCACTAATGAGTGGGTCAATACAAATAACTGTTGCTTTCAAACTCGTGTCATAAAATCTCTGTGGAGGCAGATGTTAGGCTATCTTTAACGAGAGTGAACCCTCGCAATGCAGCAGGTCTCGATGGAGTACCTAGTAAAGCACTGAAAATTTGTGCTAACCAACTAGCAGGAGTATTCAAGGACATTTTCAACCTTTCACTGCTACGGTTGGGAGTTCTCACCTGATTCACAAAGGCAACAATAAATCCAGTGCCTAAGAAGAATAATGTGAGCTGCCTTAATGACTATCACCCAGTAGCACTCACATCTCCAATGATGAAATGCTTTGTTAGGTTGGTCATTGCGAGAATGAACTTCTGCCTCAGCAAGCACCTGAACCCATTGCAATTTGCCTATCCACAGTAGGTCTACGGTAGAAGTAATCTCAATAGCTCTTCATGTGGCATTGGATCACCTGGACAATATAAACATCTATGTCAGGATGCTGATTGTTGACTATACCTCAGCGTTTAACACCATCATTCCCACAGTCCTAATCGACAAGCTACGGAACCAGGGCCTCTGTTCCTTTCTCTGCAATTGAATCATAAACTTCCTAAGCAGAAAACCACAGTCTGTGTGGATTGGAGATATTATCTCCTCTCACTGACAATCAGCACTGGCAAACCTCAGGGGTGTGTGCTTAGCCCACTGCTCTACTCTCTCTACACCCATGACTGTGGCTAGGTATAGCTCAAATACCATCAATAAATTTGCTGATGATACAACCATTGTTGGTAGAATCTCAGATGAAGATGAGAGGGCATGCAGGAGTGAGATATACCAGCTAGTTGGTATCGCAGTAACAACCTTGAGCTCAGTGTCAGTAAGATGAAGAGCTGATTGTGGACTTCAGGAAGGGTAAGATGAAGGAACACACACCAATCCTCATAGAGAGATCAGAAGTGGAGAGAGTGAGCAGCTTCAAGTTCCTGGGTGTCAAGGAGCAGTGCCTCCAAAAAGCAACATCCATCATTACAGATCCCTATCACCAAGGTCATGCCCTCTTCCCATTGTTACTGTCAGGAAGGAGGTAAAGAAGCCTGAAGGCATACACTCAACAATTCAGAAATAGCTTCTTCCCCTCTGCCATCCAATTCCTGAGTAGCAGACATTGAATATAATATATAGATGCATATACACACACACACACACACACACACACACACACACACACACACACACACATTTTATATATATATATATATTCTGTTTCTGCTCTTTTTTAATCTAGTCAATATACATATATATATATATATATATATATATATATATATATATATATTTACTGTAATTGATTTGCTTATTTTTTTCTATATTGTCATGCATTTCATCGAACTGCTGCTGCTAAATTATGACACATGCCGGTGATAATAAACCCGAATCTGAATCTGATTCTAATCCATCTATCTCTGCAGTTTTCTCTCCACAGGTATTTGGTTACCACTCCCAATGATTGCAATTTATTCTTGAGTCTCTGACTGCAAAGTGCCTTGATTTGTTCTCTGCATTAAAGAACATAATCTAAACTGACACTTCAGTGGAGTGATGATGGAGCACTGCATTTTAAGTAAGACATCAAGCCAAGGTTCATTTGCCTGTTCAGATGGATGTAAAAAATCCCATCACTTTACTCAAGTTAACAGCATGCATTTCTCCCACTAGTCATAGACAATATTCATTCCTTGGCCTGCAACCCAGATAATAGACTAGGAAAGAGACCTAATTGCATCAACCTTGGCAAAACAAAAGATGTTCCAACAGCTGCAGAGCTGCATTCCAAGAAAACTTATTATCTGACCTGAGTTAAACCATTGGCTCTCAATCTGGACATCAATTCCTCCTGCAGAGATGGTAAAAGAGGACAGAGTCTAGAATTAACAATTATTATTTATAATTAGTTTAGAGAATGAGGCAAGAATGTGACTGGAATAAAAACTAATGTTTCTGAAGAGGTATTTATCAAAAAGTAAATTCAGAAATCACTGCATTGGATTGTTGTTATTTTGTTTGTTGCATAAGCTAATGAGCAGCTGAATGTTAATTCAGGAATCAATGTCAAGTTCCTTCCAAGATGGGTTGCTGTTTTATTATATTTTCATTTAGAATCAATACACTGTACTTTGTAAAATATTCCCCATTATGATATATAGAATCTGGGATTTTTTTACTACTGTCTATTGCAATGAATCTTAAATCAATCAAAAATTAATCTTGTTCAATAGTGTTCCTCAAACCTGGAGATGCTTCATTCTAAACAAAGGAGGATTCTCCTATTGTCAGAGTACATAAAACTATAAGACAAAGAAGCAGAATTGGGCCATTCAACCCATCCAGTCTGCTCTACTATTCAATTATGGCTGATTTATTTTCCTCCTCCCCGTAATGTCCCCGTAACCTTTGATGCCCTTACTAATCAAGAAACCATCAACCTCCACTTTAAATATACCCAATAACTTGGACTCCACAGCTGAATATGGCAATGAATTCCACAGATTCGTCATCGTCATGGCTATCCCTTGAAGTCAAGGATGATGATCTTCGTTCTGAAGAAGTGGCCCACAGAGCAAAGACGCCTGTGCATGTATTTGTTTAACGTGTACTTGATGTTGCACTCCAAGGAGGACATGATACTTCAAAATCAACCAACTGATTCCAATGACATGGAAACCATGACGATTGGAGCTGATGGATTTGTTGCAGCCTTCACAGCCGTTGAGTTCGAAGTAACTTTCCACTGATTCACCATCTTCTGGCTAAAGAAATTCCTCTTCATCTCTGTTCTAAAGAGACAGACTGCTATTCTGAGGCTGTGTCCTTTGGTCCTAGGATCTCCCATTATTGGAAACATCCTGTCTATGTCCACTCTATCTAGGCCATTTGATATTCAATAGGTTTCAATCAGGTTCTCAAATGGCAACAATTTGCCTGCAGCTCCAAGGGGAATCATCAGATATTTCCATTTAGGATTACTACAGTTGAAATCCACAGTCAACGGGTACTTCAGTAAATAAAATTGCTTTAAGATGGTTAAAACATCTATTGATCCTCGAAGTCCATGGAACCCGGCCAGCAGATTCAGGTTGCAAGTACTTACTTACTTGTGCCCTTAGCTTAGGCCATCCAGGACCTCCTGTCTCCTTCATCCTCTGCAGTCAACGGTATGGTTGGAGTTCATTAACACTTCTGCAATTGAGTGCATCCACTATACAGAGGATTGGCCTATACAGCTTCACCAGGGCCCTGTTGGCCTACATTACCCATTTCCACCTCTCACAACAGAGACATAGGGTTGGACAGAGAGGCAGTCACAAGTGCAGTTCCCCTTTAAGAAAAAGGAAGTGGGGAAGACATGCTGGGCTGCAAGTACGATTGAAGTGCAAAGGGCTTAAGCTCCACTCTCACCTATCCGGCTGGCAAATGTACGGTCTATAGAAAGTAGAACTGAAAACCTCAGAGCTAGGTTGCAATACAGAGGAGACATCCGAGACTGCTATGTATTTTATCATGCAGAAACGTGGCTCATTCCCAGCCATTTCATTTACAGCACTGCAGCCTGATGACATCATCATTCTCCGCAAAGACAGGTCAGTTGAATCTTTTATTTACTTATTTTTGAAATTCAGCATGGAATAGACCCATCCAGCCCTTCGAGACATGTCGCCCAGAAATCCCCCAAATTAATCCGAGCCTAATCATGGGAGAATTTACAATGAAAAAATAACTTACTAAACGGCATGTCTTTGGACTATGGGAAGAAACCAGAGCACCTGGAAGAAACCCATGCCGTCACAAGGAGAACGTACAGACTCCTTACGGGCATTAGTGGGAATTGAACCCAGGTTTCTGTTACTGTAAAGCATTGTGCTAACCACTACACTACCGCGCCGTCCTTTTAAAGGTAAAAGGGGGAGGGGAGTATGCTTCATGATTAACTCATCATGATGCACAGAAATGACAGTTCTGTCTCAGTCCTGCTCATCCAACCTGGAACATCTAAAGTTCAAAGTACAAAGTAAAGTTTATTACTGAAGTACATATATGTCATCATATACAACCCTGAGATTCATTTTCCTGAGGACACATTCAGCAAATCAATAGAATAGTAACTCTTACAGTATCAATGAAAGATCAGAGTGCAGAAGATAAACTTTGCAAATGCAAATATAAATACGAGGGGTGATTGATAAGTTTGTGGCCTAAGGTGAAAGAGTCAATTTTAGAAAACCTAGCACATTTATATTTCAACTAAATTCCCTTCTGCATTTACACACTTAGTCCAGCAGTCATGGAGCATACGGATCCCTTCTTTGTCGAAGTCGGCGTCTTGGACCTCCAGAAAGTGGCCTAAGTTCATGGCCTAAGGTAGAAGGAGATGAGTTATTAACTTCAAGCCTTCTGCATAATCACTCAAAGAGTTGAACTGCACGTGCATGTAACAAGAGCTGTATAACTCATCTCCTTCTACCTTAGGCCAAGAACTTATCAATCACCCCCGCTGTGGACCACTTTCTGGAGATCCAAGATGCTGACTTCTACAAAGAAGGGATTCGTATGCTCCATCACCACTGAACTAAGAGTGTAAATGTAGGAGGTGACTAAGTTGAAATACCGTTTGTATAAATGTGCCAGGTTTTCTAAAATTGACTCCTTCTACCTTAGGCTATGAACTTATCAATCACCCCTCATAAATAGCAACATTCTGCCCTCATTCAAGAGTTTTCCCCATTTTCTCAAGTCAGTCAGATAGATAATTCCAGTCTTGGTGTAGTTGGAGTTGAAGGCAGTTTTTATTCATCAAGCCATTACAGTACACAAGGAACCGGTGTAAAAGGACAGTACTTCTTGGCATTCTAACGAAAGGCAGCTTCAAATATTCAAAGAAGTTCCTTTGACTTCTAACAACTACTTCTAACTACAAAATGAAATGTACAAATGATATAAATGGCTGACCTGATGACAAAAGCTAATTGCTTAACTATATGATAATGAGCAATCAACAACAGCTGTGAACCCACAAGTACACAGTGAGATCTAGTAATTAGAAATAAGACCACAGTGCAAATCAGGGAAGAACAACAAGCAATAAATAATGACAGCATGAGATAAGGAGAGACCTTAAAGTGGGGTCATTGGTTGTAGGAACAGTTCAATAATGGGGCAAGTGAATATAGTTTTCCCCTTTTATTCAAGAGCCTGATGGTTGCAGGGTAGTAACTGTTCTTGAACCTGGTGGTGTAAGTCCTGAGGCTCTTGTACCTTCTACCTGCTGTCAGCAGTGAGAAAGGCAAGTGGAACAGGGGGCTAAGTACACAGTCCTGTCCTGTGTTGATGGAGATCATGGAGGAGATTTTGTTGTCAATCCAAACTGACTGGAGTCTACAAGTAATGAAATCTAGGATAAATTCCACAAGGGGTTTGAGGCCAAGGCCAAGAACTTATTGATTAGTTTTTACGGGATGATGCTATTGAATGCTCAGCTGTAGTTGATAAAGAGCATCCTGATGTATGTATCTTTGTTGTCCAGATGTTCCAGGAAGAGCCAAGCCCAGCGATCAAGTGTCATTCATATTATCTACCAAGAGAGCTTTGTGCTATCATCCTGGTAGCAGTGTACATTCCACCTCAGACCAACATCAGGCAGGCACTGGAGTAGCTGAACTCCATAATCATCAAGAACGAAACAGCACAGCCTGATGCTTTCCCAGTCATTGTGAAGGATTTCAACCAAGCCAGCTTGAAGAAGTCTCTGAACAACTACCTCCAAAATACCACTTGTAGAACCAGGGCAGCCAACACAATCCATTACTGTTACACAACCATCAAGAATGCTTACCAAGTCATGCCACACCCACACTTTTGAAAGTCCGATTACCTGGCTGTACTCTTACTCACAGCATTTAGCCAACTCAATGAAAGCACTGCAGTTGTCACCAACTTCATCAAGACCTGCCTGGATGAGTGTGTGCCTGAGAGAACATATCAGATATAAGCAAAGCAAAAGCCATGGATGAACCAGGAGATTTGTAGTCTGCTGAGGGATAAATCTGTAGCATTCAAGACCGGTGACACAGACCATATAAGAAGTCCAGGTATGACCAACGGAAGCCTATTTTAAGAGCAAGAAAAAATGATTCTGATTGAAGTTAGAGGCAGAATCAGATGTACATCAGCTCTGGCAGTGTTTGCTGGCCATTACTTCCTACAAGGCAAGATCTAATATCATGAATGGTGCTTCATTCCCAGATGAGCTAAATGCCTTTATGCATGCTTTGAAATGGAGAAAAAAAACCTCACTGTGCAAATCCCTGTAGCAACTGGTGAACCTGTGATCTCTGTATTGGAGGACAACATCAAATCATCTTTCATGGGTGAACACTCACAAGGCATCAAGCACTGATGGTGTACCTTATGGAGCACTGAAAATCTATGCCAAACCATTGGCCGGAGTGTTCAAGGACACCTTCAATCTCTCACTCCTGCAGTTGGTGGTTTCCACCTGCTTCAAAAGGGCAACAATCATACCAATGCCCAACAACAGGGTAACCTGCCGCAATGACTATTGCCCATGCCCATGAGGTTGGTCAGGGCCAGAATCAACTCCAGCCTGAGCAAGGACCTGGGCCTACTGCAATTTGCCTGTCGTCACAAAAGGTCTGCAGTGGCTGCAATGTCACTGGCTCTCCACTCGGCCGTGGATCACCAGGACAATAACAACACCTACAACAGGGCTGCTGTTTATTGATTACGGCTCAGCATTCAACACCATCATGCCTTCAGTACTAATCAACGAGCTCCAAAATCTAGGTCTCTTTACATCCTTCTTCAAACTGGATCATTGACTTCCACATCAGGAGACCACAATCAAAGGTTTCAAAAGTACATTTAATGTCAGAGAAATGTATACAATATACATCCTGAAATGCTTTTTCATCGCAACCATCCACAAAAACAGAGGATTACCCCAAAGAATGAACGACAGTTAAATGTTAGAACACCAAAGTCCCCCCCCCAGTTCTCCTCCCTCCCACGCATAAGCGGCAGCAAGCAACAATCCTCCCTCCCCCCAGTGGCAAAAAATGCATCCACACCCGTCACTGAGCATTCAAAAGTGAGCAAAGCAACAGCAGAGACACAGACCTGCAGAACTCCAAAGACTTCACATTTCACCCAATATTCAACATACCACAGGCTCTCTCTCTCTCCCTAATAAGGGAGAAAGAAATGTCTCTGTTTTCACAGCAAGCGGGGAGACATAAATAACAACTCACTGGTTTACGATGTTAAAAGTCGAGTACATCGCTTTTTTTCGAGCTGTATGCCCAAAGATCTGGGCACACAGCTGTAGATATTCCGACTCCCCCAACGACACACAGGTCTCCTGACACAACACCGACCTTCGATCCATCCGTCTCCAGAGCCCCAAGATCCTAGGCCTCCAAAGCCAAGCTTGTCTCTTAGGCCGAGCCCTTGGCGTGCCGAACAACAATGGCCGGTTAAGAACCCTCAAAGGGAAAAATAAAGATATTAAAGTTGGTAGTATAGCTGTTTCCGAAGGTACAAGCAAAGGACTTGCCATTTAGCGCCATCATCACTCTGCTCCACCTCTGAATCAGTGAGCACTGGAAATAACTTCTCCTCTCTGACAGTCAACACTGCTGCACCTAAAGGATGCATGCTTAACCCTCTTCTCCACTTTCTCTACACCCACAACTTGTGGCTAGGCACAGCTCAAACATCATCTATAAATTTGCCGAAGACACAAGTATTGTTAGAAGAATTTCAGATGGTGATGAGGAGACATGAAGGAGTGAGGTGGATCAGCTGGCTGAGTGGTGTCTCAACAACAACTTTACACTCAATGTCAAAAAAATTGATTGTGGACCTCAGGATGGGGAGATTGAAAGAACATACACCTGTCCTCATAGAGGGATCAGCAATCGAAAGGGTGAGCAGTTTCAAATTCCTGGGTGTCAACATCTCTGAAAATCTATGCTGAGCCCCACATATTTATGCAATTACAAAGAAGGTACAACAGCAGCTATATTTCATTAGGAGCTTAAGGAGATTACTTTAATTTAGTTTTTTAAATTATGTATTGCAATGTACTGCTGATGCAAAAGAACATATTTCACGACATGCATCAGTGATATTTAACCTGATTCTGATCCCCCTTCATTTTTCAAAACCCAGGTGAGTACATATGCAGAGCCAGCAAATGCTCCTCATATATTAACCCCTATCATTGTCGTGAACCTTCTCTGGGCTCTCTCCAACGCCAGTACATCTCTCCTTAAATATGGGAATACATGTCATTGTACTAATTCAATTATAGTCTATTTTCTGTTTTACTGTTTCCAGCAGTTGATAAAGCAATGCATCATATTCAAAAGAATAATATTATTTAAAAATATATTGTTTCAATTTACAGTACCTGCCGAAAATATACTTTCAAAGTGTACCAATATGAAGCAGTATTCACTCAGAGGAAAGTTCCATTTCTCTTCCTCCGCTGAAGCTGCTTGGACTTTGAAACCTGTTAAGCATTTTATAATTATATTTCAAATTACTCCATTCATATATTTTGATTTCTGGAGATTTGTGTCTGTTATAATAGAAGTACTCATATGTATCATAAATATTCATTTAGAGCTTTTTACAGTTTACATTGAATGTACTGTATGTGTGAATAACATAAATTTTTGTTATCATCTCACCACATTATTTTAAAGGATTCTTTCAATCATTGTGAAGGCACCACTGGCACAAGGTGAAAGGTTTAATCTTTCATGAATTCTTTCCAAGATGGATATTTCAAAGGATAGCATCAGCTAGATTTTTGCTTTATTGATTTATTGCAGCTTCTCTTAACAAAGACGAGCAGTTATACAATGTTAAATTAACAATTGCAAAAAAAGGGCCCCTGGAAATGTCACTGGTTATAGATTACTCTCTCAAGAAGCTGACAGCCATGCACAATTTCACAGAAGTCTTTTCCAGAAAAGAACACAATGTAAAGTATATTTCCATGAGGCTGAATCATGTGAATTTGAATACTCATACAACATTCAACAACAGGCAAAGCTCTTTAACTCTTTGACCACTGATTATTACCTTAAAGTAAATATTATTTTGATATATTAAATCAAAATGTTCTGCCAAAGTAAATGGGAAGCAAATGACATTGGTGCTCTTATATATGTAAATGACATAACATTGTTACATGAGTGGAGATGCACAATTACAATTTCTCTGCTGGATTTGATCCATTCTGCAAAATGAGTCTCATTGACTGGCTTCATGTTCAAATGCATCAAATCATGGGAAGAATATGTACTTGTTCGATAGATATGAATTTAATAAGGGAAGTTAAATCATGCATTTTCAAATCTAAGACCACTTTTAATGGCATCACCATTTTAATCACTGCCAATCAATCTCCTTAATACTGAAAAACAATTTTCACAAAACAATCTCATTTTATCACATTTTAATTGCTTCTGGAGAACTGACAAATTTGAAGCTTTTTATTACCTCTGTTGTTTTTTCATTGTTAATCCATTTTTTTTATTTCCATCCACCTGACTATGAATCAAGGCAAAATATTGCAGATGCTAGAAATTTGAAATAAAAAAATATCACTCTAAATACTAAGCAGATCAGACAACAGCATTTGTTGTTTTTCATTTTTGTGATCTGGCCATCAGGGTATGAATTTTGAGGGTGATGGATGGGGTACTAATAAGTAGCCTGCCTTGTCCTGAATACTGTCAGAGGGTTGTTAGCAGTACAGTCCTCCAGGCAAGTGGAGAGTATTCTATCATGTTCATGACTTGTGCCGTTCACAACGGAATAAATGCTCTCTGGTGTCAGAGGGTGAGGAATTCATTGCAGAATACCCAGTTTCTGACCCATAGTATTTATATGGCTGATCCAGTTGAGCTTCAAGTCAATGGGAACCCAGGGACATCCATGGTGGGGGAAGGGCAAAATGATGGTACTGCTATTGAATGTCTAGGCTACGTGGTTAGACTCTCTTGGGATCAGCTTCTTTCCAACTGTGATAAGACTGCTGAATGGATCCTGACCCGGATCTAGGCCGTACCCTCCAAATATCCAGACCTGCCTCTCAGTTTTTTTTTGCACTACCTTACTTTACATTTTTCTATTTTCTATTTGTGATTTATAATTTAAATTTTTAATATTTACTATTGATTTGCAATCCAGGGAGTGGGAAGTGCAGAATCAAATATCGCTGTGATGATTGTACATTCTAATATCAATTGTTTGGCGACTATAAAGTATGAAGTATAAAGAAGGTATAAAGATGGACATTGCCTGACTTTCCTGTAATATATGTGTAACCTGAATCTTTCAGACTATTTAACCCATGCTTGAATATTGTCCAGGTCTTGCGGCAGGCAAGGGTGTGTTTTGTTTACTAAGGGGTTGCAAATGGAATTGAGCATTGTACCATCGGCTGCAGATATCTCCACTACTAACCTTAGGATGGAAGTAAGGTCATTGTTAAAGCAAATGAAAGTTGTCCTGGGGGATCCCCATGATGCTACCTTGTTCAGATGAAAGCCATCTAACAATTGCAACCATCTCCCTTTGCACGTCAGATGATTCCAACAGTAGAATGCTTTCCTTTTGATGTCAAAAACCACACTGTCATTTAACTGATCATTGAGAGTTAACTGTCTGTATGGTAATTAGCTGGACTGGGTTTCCCATTTGCTTTGTGAATGAGATAGACCTGTCCAATTTTCTGCATTGATAGGTTGATGTCAGTCCTATTACCCAAAGGACAACCTGAATAGCAGTTCATACAACGCTATTACACATCAGGGAGTCGGAGCTTGGAGTTCAATCCCGCCGTCCTTCATAAGGAGTTTCTGTACATCCTCATTGTAAATTGTCCTGTGATTAGGTTAGGGTTAAATCAGTGTTGTCGGGGGCTGGGGTGGCGCGACTAGAAGGACTGGAAGGGTCTATTCCACGTTATATCTCTAAACAAAATAAAAACTAAAAGAACCTGATTAAAAGAACAATTAATTCTAGAGTACAGGTATTTAGTACCTCAGATCTTTACACTATTCCCAGTGCTCGGCTGTTTATGAGTGAATCAAGTCAAATGGAAGCTGCTTTCTCTAATGATGGGGTTCGCAGGAGGAAGTTGAGATGGATCACCTATTGTTACGTTTGGATGAAATTGGTTGTGAATGTTTCAGCTTCTCCTTTAGTATTTATGCACTGTCACTGCCATCATTGAGAATAAGGATGATTCTGGAGTCTCCACCTTACAGTAGCTGTTTAAATTATCATCGCCGTTCACCAATAGGACCATAGAGCTCCAATGTGATCTCGTGAGGTTACTTGGCTCCTTCTGCTGCATACTATTTTTACAACAACACCTTAATAGTCTTGTATGATAGTTTCACTTGGATAGTACCTCATTATTTTCAGGAATGCCTGTACTGCTCTCACCATGCCCTTTGAATAAAATTAAACCCCACCCCCTTCCAGGATTGACGTTAATGGTAGAATGAGGGATATGCCAAACAAGGTGGAGATGGTGTACCATTCTGCTGCTACTGAAGGTCCACATTGCCTCATGGATGCACAACTTTGACCCAAGCCTATCCTATTTCACATATCAGCAGAGCCATGTAACTAGATGGAAGATGTCCTCAGTGACAATGAAATCTTTTTTCTCTCCGTTAGAAATGCATGGTGATTATTTCCACCAATGCCATCACAGAGGAGGATAAATAATGACAACTTCAGGTACATTTATCTCCTGAGTTGTTATACTCGCTGAATACTGTAGACAGTCTGGCAGCTACATTCTTCAGAACTTTGCCTGATCAGTCAGTGATGATGCTACACAGCCTGTCTTGGTGATGGACATTTGAGTCCCTCCAACCCAGAGAATACTTCTTCCCCTTTCTGCTTTCTGGTGTTATTCAGTGATGGAGAAACAATGATTCATTAGTTGAGGAAGGGAGATCAATGTTAATCTGGAGGATTTTCCTTTCTCATGTTCCATCTGATGCCTTGAGCCTTCCTGGGCTGGAGAATCAATGTTGAGGATTCCAGGGGGCACTCTGACTTGACTATGTACTATTTTATGTTCACCTTTAGTCAATCTACCCTACTGCTGAAACAAGATATACACAGAGATAGTGATAAAGAGTCTGGCAGATTTTAAACATATGATTCTGTGAGTACAATTATGTCAACTAATCGCTTGACTAATCTGTGAAACAGATTTCCTAATTTATTGTTTCCAGACATCTGTGGAGAGAACTTTGCAAGGTCGGTTGGGCTGGCAACATCTTTGTTATGGCTGACTCCCTAATAAGTGTCAGTTTTTATTCCTTGTCTGTTTCAATATGCCAGTACAACTAAGTGACCTAACAGGTCACTTCAAAGGGATTTTTGTGACAAGTGCATGGTTAGGTCTGAACATGGTTGGGTGGATCAAAGGAGAGCAAATTGCCTGTTCTGAAGTACTTAGTGAACCAACTGGGTTTTTACAACCATTCAGTTGTTTTCATGGTCAAACAGCTTCTCCCTCACATTTCTGGTGGTCCAGATTTGCAGTTGCTCCAATTTCTGAATATGTTCCATTTCTAAATAGATTAGATTAGATTAGATTATGAGGACACGCAGTCCTCTTTTATTGTCATTTAGAAATGCATGCATTAAGAAATGATACAATGTTCCTCCAGTGTGATATCACAGAAACACAAGACAGACCAAGACTGAAAAACTGACAAAAACCTCATAATTATAACATATTGTTACAACAGTGCAAGCAATACCATAATTTGATGAAGAACAGACAATGGGCACATTTAAAAAAGGCTCAAAGTCTCTTGAAAGTCCCATCATCTCACGCAGACAGGAGAAGGAAGAAAACTCTCCCTGCCATGAGCTTCCAGCACCGCAAACTTGCCGATGCAGCATCCTGGAAGCACCCGACCACAGTCCAATTCTGAGCCCGTCCGAAAACTTCGAGCCTCTGACCAGCCCTCCGACACCGAGCACCATCTCTGCCAAGCGCTTCGACCCCGGCCCCGGCCGCCAGCAACAGGCAAAGCCGAGGATTTGGGCCCTTCCCCTCCGGAGATTCTCGATCGCACAGTAACAGTGGCAGCAAACCGGGCATTTCAGAAGTTTCTCCAGATGTTTCTCCGTGCTTCTCACGTCTGTCTCCATCAAATCAGAATTGTGCACGGCATCCTACTTACAAATATGATATCATTCACCGGAGAGGCCGCATGCACTGCATCACGTCGCCATCTTCTCCTCCCTCCTTTATATGTGAGGCACTTTGGATTAATTGAGGACTGTAGATTGTCTGTAGCTTAGAACGTAGAGCAGTACAGTACAGTACAAGTCCTTCGGCCCACAATATTGTGCCAACCCTTTAATAACAGGTTGAGTCTAGAATCTGGGAGGGTTGTTGGGAAAATTGCTGGAAGGAGAAAACAATGAGATGAGCATTGGGTAAGTGGTGCCTGCTGGTCTAAACAGTTTCAGTGGGCTGTAGGGACTTTGTGTCCTGTATGAATAAATGATCATTGTTATTTAAACTAATTGCTTGTATTATCCTTTTTCCCTAAATTCCACCTTACTAACTGAATTTAAATTGCTGTGCTGCCATGGTGGGATTTGAATCAGATATCTGGATTGTTAGTCCAGGCCATTGGATACAGTCCAGGAAGTTAATTGCTGCTCTCTGAAGGGAAAAAGAACCAATTGTTCAAGTTCTTTATCATCTTTAGCTTTGATTCTTTATTTATTAATTTATTTCAGATACTGAGTTACAGTGTGGAACTTCTGGCCCCTCGAGCCGCATCACTCTGCAACCCCCGAATTAACCCTAGCCTAATCACAGGACAATTTACAATGACCAATTAATCTAATCCAGTTGTTTTTGGAGTGTGGGAGGAAACCCACGTAGCCACAGGGAGGACAGACAAACTCCATTAAGATAGCACAGGAATTGAACCCGGGTCACTGCTACTGTAAGGTGTTGTGCGAGCCATTATGCTACAAAACACAAAATAGCATTTCATTTCATGTCTTCCCATTGCCAATTTTATTATCTTTCCATATGATTTGGTAAATTAACTGTTGCTTGTCCTGCTGTCTCAGGTTCCAGATTCCCTTTGTAAGTGTGTCAAATTTGCAATTTCAGAAAAATTAATTTAAAAATATTATGGAGACTAAAGAGGGAAGGAAAATTCTTACTAATTCAGGACAGCATCCATAGATCAGTCACATTAAATACTGGGTTATTATTGTAATATATTATTACTTTGTGAAACCTGCCTTCAAAACATTAGGGATACTGAAAGATTCTCCTTGTACAGTAACATTTTCAATTCTACGTGATCAACTCAACAGAAGAAATAAAATTAAGTTACTGCATGGAAACATGAGAAGTTTGCAAAAGTTCACTTGAATCTCTTTTCCTCTTATTTTCTGTGGAAAAAAATATCATTCTCTACATATATAAGTCCCTCAATATTTCTAAATAATAGACTTCCGTCATGTTACGTTCATTGTGATTCTGTTCACAATGTCTATTAATATGGTTGCAAGATTTATTTAATCGAAGTTACTACTTGTGAAGTTTGCGTTTGGTGTTCTAGTGCCTACTGTCCAAATTAAAATTTGCCTCAACACACATAAAAATTGCTGGTGAACACAGCGGGCCAGGCAGCATCTATAGGAAGAGGTACAGTCGACATTTTGGGCCGAGACCCTTCATCAGGACTAACTGAAAGAAGAGATAGTAAGAGATTTGAAAGTGGGAGGGGGAGGTCCAAAATGATAGAAGAAGACAGGAGGGGGAGGGATGGAGCTAAGAGCTGGAAAGTTGATTGGCAAAAGGGATATGAGAGGATCATGGGACGGGAGGGCTAGGGAGAAAGAAAGGGGGAGGGGGGAGCCCAGAGGATGGGCAAGGGGTATAGTGAGAGGGACAGAGGGAGAAAAAGGAGAGCGAGAAAAAAGAAAAAAAATTAATAATAATAATAAATAAGTAACGGATGGGATATGAGGGGGAGGTGGGGCATTAAAGGAAGTTAGAGAAGTCAATGTTCATGCCATCAGGTTGGAGACTACCCAGACAGAATATAAGGTGTTGTTCCTCCAACCTGAGTGTGGCTTCATCTTTACAGTAGAGGAGGCCGTGGATAGACATATCAGAATGGGAATGGGACGTGGAATTAAAATGTGTGGCCACTGGGAGATTCTGCTTTCTCTGGCAGACAGAGCGTCGGTGTTCAGCAAAACAGTCTCCCAGCCTGCGTCGAGTCTCACTAATATATAGAAGGCCACATCGGGAACACCGGACGCAGTATATCACCCCAGCCGACTCACAGGTGAAGTGTCACCTCACCTGGAAGGACTATCTGGGGCCCTGAATGGTGGTGAGGGAGCAAGTGTAAGGGCATGTGTAGCACTTGTTCCGCCTACGAGGATAAGTGCCGGGAGGGAGATTGGTGGGAAGGGATGGGGGGACAAATGGACAAGGGACCGATCCCTGCGGAAAGCAGAGAGGGGGGGGAGGGAATGATGTGCTTAGTGGTGGGATCCCGTTGGAGGTGGCGGAAGTTACGGAGAATTATATGTTGGACCTGGAAGCTGGTGGGGTGATAGGTGAGGACAAGGAGAACCCTATTCCTAGTGGGGGGGGGGCGGGAGGACGGGTGAGAGCAGATGTGCGTGAAATGGGAGAGATGCGTTTGAGAGCAAAGTTGATGATGGAGGAAGGGAAGCCCCTTTCTTTAAAAAAGGAGGTCATCTCCTTCGTCCTGGAATGAAAAGCCTCATCCTGAGAGCAAATGCGGTGGAGACGGAGGAATTGCGAGAAGGGGATGGCACTTTTGCAAGAGACAGGGTGGGAAGAGAAATAGTCCAGATAGCTGTGAGAGTCCATAGGCTTATAGTAGACATCAGTAGATAAGCTGTCTCCAGAGATACAGACAGAAAGATCTAGAAAGAGGAGGGAGGTGTCAGAAATGGATCAGGTAAACTTGAGGGCAGGGTGAAAGTTGGAGGCAAAGTTAATGATTTCAACGAGCTCAGCATGCACACAGGAAGCAGCGCCAATGCAGTCGTCAATGTAGCGAAGGAAAAGTAGGGGACAGATACCCGTATAGGCTTAGAACATGGATTGTTCCACAGAGCCAACAAGAAGGCAGGCATAGCTGGGACCCATACGGGTGCCCATGGCTACACCTTTAGTTTGGAGGAAGTGGGAGGAGCCAAAGGAGAAATTATTAAGATTAAGGACTAATTCCACTAGACGGAGGAGAGTGGTGGTAGAGTGGAACTGGTTAGGTCTGGAATCCAAAAAGAAGCGAAGAGCTTTGAGACCTTCCTGGTGGGGGATGGAAGTATATGGGGACTGGACATCTATAGTGAAAATAAAGCGGTGGGAGCCAGGGAACTTAAAATCATCGAAAAAATTCAGAAAAAAATTTCCCTGCTTTATTACTCTTTTCAAAATCTTTAATTATTTTTAAATTATGTTGCCTATATTTTCTTTATCCTCAATAAATCATTTTTGACACTTGAGCTTCAACCAAGGTATGAGAAATAGTGGAAACTGCAAGAACCATCCTAATGCATTCACATCTTTCACTGAGGTAACATGGCTCATATTTACTGCAGGCTTCAAGGATTTGTATGATGTGCAAATTTGGCTTTAATGAGTGGTGTGCCAGCAATTTTATTGATAACAGATTCACACCGTACAATGACTTAAGGTTAAATCTGTGACCACCTCAGAATGCTTGTCAGTTTCAGCCCTAGTCAGTAGGATGGCTTTCATTTTCTGCATGTCTACAGCTGGTTGTTCTATATGTATTGGTCTACTTTTATCAGTACTAAAATCCATTCTAACATCTGTCAGCTTGCTTACCTACACTGATCAGTTCAATCTCTCCAAAGAGAATCAACTGCTTATCTGCTCAAGTTATCCCGTTCTGTATCAATCAAAAATATTAACCAGTAAGGAGAACAGAACAGATCCACATGGAATAGTCAAATGCCTATTTTTCAACTATGCAACAGATTTTGTTTTTAAATCACTATATGCTGCCTCTGTGGTTAAGCCAAATCTCAATCTTTCACAGACAACTCAATTTATTAGAGGCAATCATCATGGACATAACTTTGAAAATTGCTGGATGGTGCAAAGTCATCTTACACGAGCAAATCCCAATAAACAGCATTCATACATTTATCCTTGTCTGTTGAATAACTTATTTAATCAAAGAACTTTCTTCTGTGGTTATGACCCTTCTTCAGGCCACAAGACCGTATGATACAAGACCAGAAGTAGGTTAATCAGCCTGTCAAGTTTACTCTGCCATTCCATCACAGCTGATTTATTATCCCTCTCAACCACGTTCTCCTCCCTTCTCTCCATAACCTTCAACACTCTGACTAATCAAGAACCTATACATTTCCACTTTAAATGTACTCAATGACTTGGCCTCCACAGCCACCAGTGGCAATGGATTCCACAGGTTCACTATCCTCTAGCTAAAGAAATTCCTCCTTATCTCTGCTCTAAGTGGACATCCCTTTAGTCTGATATTGTGCCCTCTGGTCCTCGGCACACCCACTCTTGGAAACACCTTCCCTATATCCACTCTGTCCGGACCATTCAATATTTGATAGGTTTCAAAGAGATACCATTCGTTTTTCTAACTCCAGCGAGTACAGGGTTAGAGCAATCAAACGCTCCTCATACGTTAACCCTTTCATTCCTGGAATCATTCTCATGAACCACCTCTGGACCCTCTCCAATGTCAGCACATCTTTGCTTAGATTTGGGGCCTAAATCTCCTCACAATACCCCAAGTGTGGTCTGACTATTGTGTTCTAAAGCCTCAGCATTACATCCTTGCTTTCATATTCTAGTTCTCTCAAAATTAATAATAATATTCCATTTGCTTTCCTTACCACCGACTCAAACTGCAAGTTAACTTTTAGGGAATCCTGTACAAGGATGCCCAAGTCACTCTGCAGCTGACTTTTGAAATTTCTCTCCATTTAGAAAATAGTTCAAGCCTTTATTTCTTCTACATGACCAAGCATTCCCCTATATTATGTTCCATTTGCCACACCTTTGCCCATTCTCCTAATCCGCTTGTCTTTCTACAGTCACCGTGCTCCCTCAATACTACTTGTTCCTCCACCTATCATCTGCAACCTTGGCGCAAAGTCATCAATTCTGTCTTCCATATCATTCACATATAACATGAAAAGCAGACCCAACAGTGAACCCTGTGGAACTCCACTAGTCACCGGCAGCCAACCAGAAAAGTCCTGTTTTTTTCCCACTCTTCAGCCAATCTTCTATCCATGCTTGTTTCTGTGTTATAATACCAAGCGCTCATAAGAAGCCTGAGGTGCACCACCTTGTCAAAGGCCTTCTGAAAATCCAAGAAAATAACATCCACTGACTCTCCTTTTTCTATCTTGTCCGTAATTTCTTCAAATAATTCCAACAGATTTGTCAGACAAGATATCCTCATGCTGGCTTTGGCCTATTTTATCATGAGCTTCCAGTACCCTGAAACTTCAGTCTTAATAATAGACTCCAATATCTTCCTGAAGTCAGGCTAACTGGCCTATACTTTCTTCTGCCTCTCTCGCAAATGGAGTGGCATTTGCAATTTTCCAGTCCTCCGCAACCATGCCAGAATCTAGTGATCCTTGAAACATCATTATTAATGCCTCACAATCTCTTCAGGTACCTCTTTCAGGAATCTGTGGTGCAGTCCATCTGCTCCAGGTGAGTTATCTACCTTCAAATTTTTCATCTTCCCAAGCACCTTCTCCTTCATAATAGCAACACCACTCACTTCTACCCCCTGACACTCTCAAATTTCTGGCATACTGCTAGTATCTTCTATAGTGAAGATAAAGACAAAATACTTATTCAGTTCCTCTATCATTTCTTTGTTCCCCATTACTACCTCTCCAGCATCATCTTCTGATGGTCCAATATCCACTGTTGCCTCTCTTTTACACTTTATATATTTGAAAAAACTTTTGGCATCCTCTTTTATGTTATTGTCCAGTTTCCATTCATATTTCATCTTTGCACTCTATAACGCCTGGATTTTACAGCATTTACAAAATGAGATATAATTATTATATACAGCATATGACTTCTATGTTTTGTGTGTGTTTCATTTTATCAATTGACTACGTGGTTCTATTCATTCATATTGCTCCTTTGATAGTGTGGATCCAGCTGGATCCATTTGCCTGCTGCGAGTAGGTCCAGGAATTCTCTCTCTTTCTCTGAAATGTTTTATTCAATAAAGCATCATAATGGAATAAAGGGAATTCCAGAGGCATGAGAGAGGATCTTGTCCAGGTGGATTGGAGGAGGATACGGGTGGGATGACAGCAGAGGAGAGATGACTGAATAGTTCAGAAGGCTCAGGATAGGCATGTCCCACAGAAGAAGTAGTTCTCAAGTGGCAGAGCTAAGCAACCGTGGCTGACAAGGGAACTTAACTGACTATGGAATTTGTTGCCACGGGCAGCAGTGGAGGCCAAGTCATTGGGTGTATTTAAGGCAGAGATTGATAGTTATCTGAGTAGCCAGGGCATCAAAGGTTATGGTGAGAAGGCAGGGGAGTGGGACTAAATAGGAGAAAATGGATCAGCTCATGATAAAATGGTGGAGCAGACTCGATGGGCCGAATGGCCTACTTCTGCTCCTTTGTCTTATGGTCTTATGGTCTTATGGTCTTATCGTCTTAAGGACTACATAAAGGCCAAGGAAAGGGCACATATGGTAGCTAAAGAGAGTGGGAAGATGGATGATTGGGAAACTTTTAAAATCTAACAAAGGGCAACTAAAAAAGCTACAAGGGAAGAGATGAAATACGTGGGCGAACTGGCCAATAATATAAAACAGGATACCAAAAGTTTTTTCAGTTGTATAAAGAGTGAAGGGAGGTGAGAGTTGATATTGAACCACTGGAAGATGATGCTGATGAAGAAGTAATGGGGGTCAAAGAAATGGCAGATGAACTTAATGGGTACTTTGAACCTGTCTTCAATGTAGAAGACACTAACAGTGTGCTAGAGGTCTGTGAGGGTCAGGGAGCAGGACTGAGTGTCGTTGCTATTACAAAGGAGAAAGTACAAGTCAACCTCAAAAGGTCTTAAGGTGGATAAATCACCTGGACCAGATAGACTACATCCCAGAGTCCTGAGAGAGGTTGCTGAAGGGATAATGGATGA
The DNA here is from genome assembly GCF_030028105.1 of Mobula birostris. Lineage (NCBI taxonomy): Eukaryota > Metazoa > Chordata > Chondrichthyes > Myliobatiformes > Myliobatidae > Mobula > Mobula birostris. The sequence continues at coordinate 55,960,903 of NC_092377.1, forward strand.
ATTGATCATGATCTTTCAATAATCACTTGATTCTGGCATGGTCCTGGAGGACTGGAAAATTGCAAATGTCACTCCAGTCTTTAAGAAGAAAGGAAGAGAAAAGAAAGGAAATTGTAGGCCAGTTAGCCTAACCTCAGTGGTGGGGAAAATGAGTCTATTATTAAGAATGAAGTTCTGGGGTACTTGGAGACTGATAAAATAAGTCAAAGTCAGCATGGTTTCTGTAAAGGGAAATCTTGTCCGAGAAATCTGTTAGAGTCCTTTAAGGAAGTAACAAGCAGGGTGGACAAAGGAGAGGCAAAGGAGAGGCAATGGATGTCATTTACTTGAATTTTCAGAAGGTGTTTGATAAGGTGCCACACATGAGGCAACTGAACAAGATAAAATCCTATGGTATTTCAGGAAAGGTACTGACATGGATAACGGAATACTGACAGAGAGGGGGGAGTGAGTGGGAATAAAAGGGACCTTTTCTGGTTGGCTGCCAGTGACTACTAGTGTTCCTTAGGGGTCAGTATTGGGACCGCTACTTTTCACATCGTTTGTCAATGATTTGGATAATAGAATTAATGGCTTTGTGGCAACATTTGAAGAATGCGATTCCAACAGGACTTAGACAAACTGGAAGAATGAGCAAACAAGTGGCAGGTGGAATACAGTGTTGGAAAATGTATGATAATTATTTTGGTAAAATGAACAACAGTGTAGACTATTATCTAAAATAGATTAGATTAGATTATGAGGACACTCAGTCCTTGTTTATTTTCATTTAGAAATGCATGCATTAAAAAATGATACAACGTTCCTCCAGAATGATATCACAAGAAAACACAGGACAAACCAAGACTAAAACTGACAAAACCATGTAATTATAACATATAGTTACAACAATGCAAAGCAATACTGTAACTTGATAAAGAGCAGACCATAGGCACAGTAAAAAAAAGTCTCAAAGTCCCGATAGACTCATCATCTCACGCAGGCAGCAGAAGGGAGAAACTCTCCCTGCCATGAACCTCCAAGTGTCGCCAACTTGCCGATGCAGCACCATTGGAAGCACCTGACCACAGCGGACTCTGAGCCCATCCGAAAACTTCAAGCCTCCGACCAGCCCTCCAACACCCAGCACATCAGAGATGCAGAGGGACTTAGGAGTCCTCATGTAAGACTCCCAGAAGGTTCATTCACAGGTTGAGTCTGTGGTAAAGGTGACAAAAGCAGTGTTGGCATTTATTTCAAGGGGAATAGAATACAAAAGCAAGGAGATAATGCTGAGACTCTAGTCAGGCCACACTTGGAGTATTGTCAAAAGATTTGGGCCCCATATCTTAGAAAGTATATGTTGTCATTGGAGAGAGTCCAGAGGAAGATCACAACGATGATTTTGGAAATGAAGGGGTTAACATACGAGAAGCATTTGGCAGCTTTGGGTCTGTACTAACCAATTTAGAAGAATGCAGGAGGATATCATTGAAACCTACTGAACGTTGAAAGGACTAAGTAGGGTGGATGAGGAGAGGATGTTTCCTATGGTGGAGGAATCCAGAACTAGAGGTCACAGCCTCAAAATTAAGGGGTTACCTTTTAGAACAGAGGTAAGGAAGATTTCTTTTTTAGCCAGAGAGTAGTGAATCTGTGGAACGCTCTGCCACACACTGTGGTGGAGGCCAAGTCCATGGGTACATTTGAAGTGGAAGTTGATCGTTTCCTGATCGATCAGCACACCAAAGGATATGGCGAGAATGCAGGTGTATGGGATTGAGTGGGATCCGGGAGTGGAATGGCAGAGCAGACTCGATGGGCTGAATGGCTTAATTCTGCTCCTCTGTCCTATGGACACGTGTTGAGAGACAGTGGGCTATGTAATTTAAGTGAGATACTAAATGCTCAAATAAATAGATACTTATGCCTTTGAATTTCCAGGCTGATGTCCTGTCTATGGAATAGAGAGAATATTAAGAATCTATTATTATTGAGATTGTCTGCGATAGTTAAGAAAACCATTCACTGGCCTCATGAGATATAATGAAAGTGATAAAAATGGAGGTTATATTTTATTTCATTAACCACCAGTGCGGAGAATTACATCACACCTTAAAGCCAATCACAGCTACAGCTGTATTTGACCATAGCTCTGCATTCTATAGTATCATCTCCTTAAAGTTAATCAATAAGCTCCAAGATTAGGCCTCAATACCTACTTGTGCAACTGAATCCTCCATTTCCTCACTTGCAGGCCCCAGAGATCAGATTGGCAACAATATCTCCACCACAATCACCATCAGCAGAAGTGTACCACAAGGCTGTGAGCTTAGCCCCCTGCTCTACTCGTGTTATACTTATGACCGTGAGCCTAAGCTCAGCTCTAATACAATGTTTAAGGTTTGCTGGTGACATCACTGTTGTTGGCCAAATCAAAGTGGTGATGAGTAGGAGGGAGATTGAAAATCTGTCTTAATGGTGCCACAACAACATCCTCCTACTCAATGTCAAAGAGCTGACTATTGACTACAGGAGGAGGAAGGCAGTCTTCATCACGGGAATCAGAGGTGGAGAAAATCAGCAACTTCAAATTCTTCAGCGTTACCATTTCAGAGAACCTGGCCTGGGTGCCTCTGTCTGAGAAGTTTGCACAGATTCAGCACGTCATCTAAAACTTAGACAAGCTTCTAAAGATGCAAGGTTGCATCATGGTGCAGCATGGAAACACCGATGCCCTTGAATGGAAAACCTACAAAATGTAGTGGATACAACAATCCATCACAGGCAAAGCCTTCCCCACCATTGATCACATTTATAAGGAGTGCTGTCACAGGAAAGCAATATCCATCAAGCAACCCCAGCACCCTGTCTATGCCTTCTTCTCACTGCTGCCATCAGGAAGATGGTACAGGAGCCTTGAGTCCCACACCAGCAAGTTCAGGAACAGTTATTACCCCTCAACCATCAGGCTCTTGAATTAGAGGGAATAACTTCACAGAAGGAACTCTGTGAATACAATGGCATCATGGGAGGGAGAGAAATTGTCAACAGTTCCGGTCAAGATCCTGTATCAAGATAGTAAGTGGAGAGGGAACCACACTCAAAATATCAAAATTCCTTGAAATATTTTTATGGGAGTCATAATTGTTAGCAGAAGATTGAAGATAAGAAATAGAAGGGGCTTAAGTCACATGACCCCTTGAGTTCATATTTAAAAAGGTCAGGACAAGATTATTAGTGTCCTAAATCTGTCAGTCTCAGTGTGCAATGACAGAGCAACCGCAACTCTGCAGTAAAGTTATACAACCAACGTCATAAAGACAGCTCCTGGTATCTCAGCATTTATCCTAAGATTGACACTTGGCTCTGAACTCTTCAGTAAGAGGGTAGACTCTCAGCATGCATCATGTTATTTTCTCTCAGAATTTTGTTATAAATGTTCTCAATTTCAATGACTTATGTTCAGTTTTACTCACCAAGAACAACCTCCTCAGCAAGGAATCAATCTAAAAAGAACAACATTCAATTTCATGGTACAAACAGTACAAACGTTTTCCAAATGAGGTCTCAAAACCTTGTACAACTTCTACAAAACTCCATGTGAATAGCACACCAAGATCTAATTGTTTTTTGTTTTAAAAATTAGTTTTTTCTATTCTTCATTTCCATTCACTAAATAGCCCAACATTTTTCTCAGACTATACTACTTCTTCCACCTGTGTTCATTTGTCTTAATTTATCTGTATTTCTTTAAAGACCCAGCTTTTCTCCTAATTTTGTAGTATCAGCAAATTTGGATGTAAAGACAGCATGTAACACATCTAGGTTACATTTATGAGGCCTGGTGTTGATTCTGTGGCAGCACACTATCAAGGGCCTACCAATCAACACCCATATGCTTTTCTTTATCATATTACTCATCTCTTGCTCAGTTAACTATATTGCACCCAAGCATGTGATCGCTTAGTTCAGTGGAGTGCTTCAAACCTCCTTCGAAAATCACATCACCACCAATGGCTTCCCCAATGCAGGGGGTGTACATTTCCAAAATTCTCTACTCAGAAAGCCAGGTTCCTCTGCTGTGAGTATAATCAAGGCTGAGATCTATACTGTTAATTACATCATTAAAAGACAATTAAATTTATCAAACATGATTTTTCCCTCGTGTTGACTGCCTAATCATATCATCTTATCAGTGCTCTGACCCTGGAGTCCTGTTGATGATTAGAGTATTTTGCCAACACACAAGACCATAAAACATAGAAGCAGAATTAGGCCATTGGTCCATCGAGTCTGCTCCGCCATTCAATCTTGACTGATCCCCTTCTTCCCCCTCAGCCTTCTCCCTGTAATATAGAAACATAGAAAACCTACAGCACAATACAGGCCCTTCAGCCCACAAAGCTGTGCCGAATATGTCCTTACCTGAGAAATTACCTTGTGTTCAATCAAGAACTTATCAAGCTCCTCCTTAAATATACCCAACGAACTGGCCCCCACGTCTGACTCTGGTAATAAATACCACAATTTCACCACCCTCTGGCTAAAGAAATTTCTCCGCATCTGTTTTAAATGAACACCCCCCTATCCTGAGGCTGTGCCCTCTTGTCCTAGACTCTCCCACCATGGGAAACATTCTTTCCGCATCTACTCTGTCTAGGATTTTCAATATTCGAAAGGTTTCAATGAGATCCCCCCATATCCTTCTAAATTCCAATGAGGCCAGACCCTTTCACGATAACCATTTCATTCCCAGAATCATCCTTGTGAACTTTCTCTGAACCCTCTTCAATGGCAACACATCTTACTTAGATAAGGAGCCCAAAACCGTTCACAATACTCAAGGTGAGGCCTCACCAGTGCCTTATAAAGCCTCAGTATTACATTCCTGCTCTTGTATTCTAGACCTCTTGAAATGAATGCTAACATTGCATTTGTCTTCCTCACCACTGGCTCCACCTGCAAGTTAACCTTTAGGGTGGTCTGCATAAGGACTCCCAAGTCCCTTTGCTTCCCAAATTTTTGGCTATTTCCCCAATTTAGAGAACAGTCTGCCCATTTATTTCGACTTCCAAAGTGCATGACTGTGCATTTTGCAACATTTTATTTCATTTGCCATTTTCTTGCCCCTTTTCCTAATCTATCTAAGTCCTTGTGCATCCTACCTATTTTCTCAACACTACCTACCGCTCCACCAATCTTCTTATCATCTGCAAACATGGCAACAAAGCCATCTACTCCATCATCTAAATCATTGATATACAGCATAAAAAGAAGTGGTCCCAACAGCAACCCCTGTGGAACACCACTAGTCGCTGGCAGAAAAGGATCCTATTATTCCCACTCACTGCCTCCTACCAATCAGCCAATGCTCTAACCATGTTAGTAACTTTCCTGCAATACCATGGGTTCTTAACTTGGTAAGCAGCCTCATGTGTGGCACCTTGTCAAAGACCTTCTGAAAGTCCAAATATATAACATCCACTGCATCCCCTTTATTTGGCACACTGCTAGTGTCTTCCAAATGGGGTGTATGGGGTGTTAGGGAGGGGTAGCACCTCTGGTGGGGGAACATGTCGCGTCCTTTTCAAGGCGGTTAGTTCACCTTTGGTCCCCACCTGGCACTCGGCTCTCACCTGTGGCTCCCCGTAGCTGTTTCCATGCGTCAGTGGCCACAACCCGGGCAACGGTTTCGACAAGCCGGCTAAACCAGGTGAGGGTAGCCGACGGGTCTCAAACCCTCGGTGAGATAGGGAGTTGTCTATCCCAGCATGTGAAGACAAGACTCTGGTGGATTGAGCGGACGAGACCAATGGAAAGTCCAACGGTCAAGAAGGCGGTCTCTGCAAGCGTCGTGGAACATGTAGAGCAGGACAAGACACAGAAGACGCCCTGGTCATCCACTGCGCCTAGTCCCATCTCCAGCCGCCTCGACTCTGTCTTGCCATTGGATCCAGATGGGAATTGGGAAGAGAGAGTGAGGCTGATGCTGCACAACTCTCCCTCACTTAAATCCAAATCACGCGCTAGTCTCGACACCATCATAATGATGTCAAAGTCCTCATCAACATCGATGATGGACAAACACTAGTGTCTTCCACAGTGAAGACTAATGCAAAGTACACATTGACTTAATAGCCATCTGCTTGTCTCCCAATATGATTTCTCTGGCCTTATTTTCTAGCAGACCTACATCCACTCCCATCTCCCTTTTATTGTTTATTTTTACATACTTGAAAACGCTTTGGTATTGTTTGATAGCTTGCTTTCATATTTCATCTTTTCCCCCCAATGATTCTTTTAGTTGCTTTCTTTAGGTTTTTAAAACCTTTCCAATCCTCTGTCTTCCCACTAATTTTTGCTTTGTTGTATGCTCTCTCTTTTGCTTCTATGTTAGCTTTGACTTCCCTTGTCAGCCTTGTACTATTTTGCCATTTGAGTACTTCTTCATTTTTGGAATATATTTATTCTGCACCTTCCTCATTTTTCCTAGAAACTCACGTTGCTGCTCTGCTGTCATCCCTGCCAGCAGCTCCTTCCAATTAACTTTGGCCCATTCCTCTCTCATACCACTGTAATTTCCTTTACTCCCCTGAAATACTTTCTCCCGATCATATTTCAAGTTGAACTCAATCATATAGTGATCACTGCCTTCGAAGAGTTCTTTTACCTTAAGCTCTCTAAGTGCCTCCAATTCATTTCATAACGTTCAATCCAGTGTAACTGATCCCCTAGTAGGCTCAACGACAAACTGCTCTAAAAAGCCATCTCATAGGCATTCAACAAATTCACTCTCTCGAGATCTATTGCCAACCTGATTCTCCCCAACTAACCTGCCATCTCCAATGACTATCATAACATTTCCCTTTTGTCACGCCTTTTCTATTTCCTGTTGTAATCTGTGGTCCACATCCCAGCTAATGTTGGGAGGCCTGTATATAACTGCCATCAGGGTCCTTTTACCCTTGCACTTTCTTAACTCAACCCACAAAGATTCTACATCTTCCAATCCAATGTCACATCCTTCTACTGATTTGATGCCATTCTTTACCAGTAGAGCCACACCACCCCTCTGCCTACCTTGCCATCCCTCTGATATAACATCTAACCTTGGACATTCAGCTCCCAACTACAATGTCATGCTGATGAGTTTAGAATATGTTCTTCCTACCTTTCATTAATAGCAGAAAACAATTTCACAAAACAAGTTCAACACAAACATATTGCCCAATTACATATTTAGTGCCAAGAGCAGAAGACAAACTCTTTTCTCCAATACTTGTAACAACCATAAAAGTAATTCTAAAATTCTTTATACAACCCTCCCATTGATTCAAGTGATATACATGGTGAAAATGATATGTACAGACTAGAAAGTTCAGGTTTCAATTTCCAGTCTGTGCTGAGGCTGTTTGATCTTAGTCAAGATGACTGCAGAGGCATGGCAGTCAGTTCCATTTTAGGCTAGAGAAATGAAGATTCAACAGTGTTCTTGCTACTGTTAATTAAGCAAAATGCATAAATGGAGAAATTGCACCAGGATTTATCTCAGAGCCATCAGTAAAGCTGCCTAACCACAGTCAGAGTGTGGACTGTTCTATGGTGGTTCTGTCGATAATTCAGGTGGGAAAGCAGTAGGTCTCTGAGCAAATGAATCACAATTGATCAGACTCATACCTTGAACGAGAAACAAATACATCAGGAATCCAATGTCAGGCCTGCATCAGCAAACAAAAGAAGAAACCTGGCTGATATAATCCTTAAATAATGAAACAGTTATGTTCTGATAGTTTGAAAGAATTCAATTCGTAAGCAATAAGGAAAATTCAAGATTGCAGAAAAATGTAGAATGCTTGTTTGAGGGAAAAATGTTCTTATCTATATTTCAGAGGCACGTGGGTATCTATGATAAAAATTACTAATTATAGGCCAGTTACTCTGACCTCAGTGGCTTGGAAGATGTTAGAGTTGATTATAAAGGATGAGGTCTCAGGGTACTTGGGGGCACATGATAAAATAGGCACAGTCAGGATGGTGTCCTCAAGGGAAACTCTTGCCCGACAAATCTGTTGTTATTCTTTGAAGACGTAACAAGCAGGATAGGCAAAGGAGAATGGGTTAATGTTGTGGACTTGGATTTTCAGAAGGCCTTTGACAAGGTGCCACACACGAGGCTGCTTAACAACCCACAAGCCCATGGTATTACAGGAAATATTCCAGCTTTTATTAAAGCAGTGGCTGATTGGCGGGAGGCAAAGTGTGGGAATAAAGGGAACCTTTTCTGTTTGGCTGCCAGTAGGTTTCCACGAGTGTCTGTGTTGTGACAATTTCTTTTACATTTTATGTCAGTGGTTTGAATGATGGAATTGATGGCTTTGTTGCCTAGCTTACAGACAATGTGAAGGTTTGGGGGGCGGCAGGTAGTTTTGAGGAAGGAGAGAGGCTACAGAAGGACTGAGACAGATTAAGAGAAAAGACAGATGACAGATGGAATACAGTGTGTGGGAAGTTCATGGTCATGCACTGTGGTAGAAGAAATGAAAGGGTTGACTATTTTCTAGATGGAGAGAACTTACAAAAAAATTGAGGTGCAAAGGGATTTGGAAGTCCTTGTATAGGATTCCCTGAAGGTTAATTTGTAGGTTGAGTCTGTAGTGAGGAAGGCAAATACAATGTGTTTGGGAAGCTGAAAGGTCTGAAGGTAGATAAGTCGCCTGGACCAGATGGACTACACGCCAGGATTCTGAAAGAGACCATAAGATATAGGAGCAGAACACAGGAGCAGAAAGAGGCGGCTGAAAAGATTGTGGAGGCATTCATAATGATCTTTTAAGAATCCCTAGATTCTGGAATGGTTCTGGAAGAACAGGAAATCACAAATATCACTCCACATTTTATGAATGAAAAGAGGCAAAAAAATGGGTCAGTTAGCCTGGCAGTGGTTGAAAACTAGCTAGAGTCCATTACTAAGTAATGTTTCAGAGTATTAGGAGGCCCACGATAAAATAGGTTCAAAGTCAGCATAGTTTCTGTAGTTTATTTAATATTTCAGTAATATTTGAGTAATATTGGAGATATATTGTTTGATTGAGCATTCTTTGTTTGCTTACATAATTCATTATGCATTCTTGAACAAGTACGTGAAGGTCATGCGTCATTACACTACCATGCTATATGTGACCACCTCATTAAAGTAAAAATGAAGTAGACACAATTTCCTAGGTTTCCCTGTTTTTCTTTCAATTAGTTTCTGAAGTTACAAAACATGATAGTAGCAATGAGGAAGTATTAAAATGAACCCAAGAACACAGTCTTCCTTCTGAAGTGCAGTGTGTTTTTTTCTTTGCAAGGAGAGAGAGAGAGAGAGAGAGATGCTCAAGTTTTTTTTAAAAAAGGCAGAAAACACACAAAATTCACAGGTTCATAAACCATGAAGAAAGAATAAATAAATAAATAAAGCAAAAATTGCTGGCTACATCGGAAAGTTAAATGCATTCGAGTGCACAACAATTAAATGGATAATGTATACTGAACGAATTGAGCAGTGATTTGAAGCAAATGAAATAGCCAATGAAAAGTGAATGTCAGTGTTGCTAAGTGCAAAAAGTAGTTTGCTTAGAAGCTCCAACCAAACCAGTTGTAATGAGCTCGGCTGATATCATGAACAAAGTAGGAATCATACAAAGAAGCAGGAACTGAATGGAGAACTGAAACTATTGTTGATTGCAGAATGCTTTATGTTTCATAAGCAGAATCAAAACGAAGGGAAGTCCCTTTCAACATACATGGCTGAACTGAAGAAATTGTCCAAGGATTGTCAGTTCAGTGATGAGTTTAATCATGCACTGAGAATCAGTGGAATCTTACAAGAAAGCATTCAAACACAACTCCTAATTGAAGCCCAAGTCGTATTTAAAAGAGCAGTTGAAATCACTGTATCCACAGAAGTAGCAGCCAGAGCCACGATTGAGTCGCAGTCAGTCATCGTGACTATCCCCTGAGGCCGAGGATGATGGTCTTCCTTCTGTTGATCTACTTATGGGCCCTCAAGTGGCTTATGAGTCCAACCTTGGCTTTGAAAGTTCTTCCGCATTCAGGACAGGTAGTTTCAGATAGCAGATCAGGCTTTGGTTGTTGCTGCCTCTCTTTCCATTTTCTTCTCTTTTCTTCTAATTCTGCACATCTGTTGGCTTCGAAAGTTGCTGTTCCTTCTCAGGTGATGGCTTGTCAGAGTTTCCTGTCCTTGGCATTGGTTTCGCAATTGTTGATGTCGATGTTACATTTCTTCATGTTGGCTTTTAAGACGTCTTTGAATCTCTTCTGTTGTCCGCCTCTTTTAGGTTTGCCTTCTTTAAGCTGGGAGTAGAAGATCTGTTTCAGCAGACATTCGCCTTTCATCCGAACAACATGACCACTCCATCTCAGTTGGCTTTTGATGACGTAGGCTTCAATGCTTGTTGCTTATGTTTCATTTAGCACACTGACGTTGGTTCTTCTATCTTCCCAGCTGATACTTAAGATGTTTCGAAGACAGCGTTGATGGAACTTTTCAAGGGCCTTCAGATGTCGTCGGTATGTTGTCCAGGTTTCTGATGCATACAGGAGCGTTGGGATTACCACTGCTTTGTACACTAACATTTCGGTGTCTGTTCGAATGTCACGATCATGAAAGACTCTTGTTCGGAGATGTCCAACAACTGTTCCAGCGCATTTAAGATGATGTTGTATAATGAAAGTGAACGTGAACAAAATTGCTATGTCTAAAAAGAAACCTGCCTGGATGAACTAATTGTGTTACTATTGTGGCAGGGGCTCACATACACCAGAAAAAGGTGGCAGGTTTAAAGGAGAAACTTGCAGAAATTGCAACCAAGTAGGAATCATACAAAGAGCATATAAAGCAGTAAAAAAAAATGGACTGCAAAGGGAAGAGAAAAAGATAAAAAGTCAAGTTGCACTTTCAAAAAGAGCACTAATCTGCATGCTGTTGATGAAAAATCTGATGATGTGAGTGACATAGGACTGTGTAGCTTTGAGATTTAAAATGTGAAAACTAAGAAGAGACAAGCTATGTGGCTTGAAGTGAACTGCAAATTAACTAAAATAGAATTTGAGTGAAACAGAGAAGCCAGTGTCCAGTGTAGACTGTTTTCTATTTGAGGAGCAAATTCAGAAATCAAAGGTGCAAAGGGACTTGCAAGTCTCAGGCAAGAATCCCTAATGGTTAATTTTCAGGTTGAATCAGTAGAAAGGAAGGCAAATGCGACGTTAGCATTCATTTTGAGAGGACTACAATATAAAAGCAAGGATGCAATGCTGGGGCTATTTAAAGCATTGATCAGACCACATTTGTAGTATTGTGAGCAGTTTTGGGAACCACATTTAAGAAAAGATGTGTTGATGTTGGAGAAGATCCAGAGAATGATCCCAGGAATTAAAGTGTTGTACAAGCAGTGCTTGATGTCTCTGGGCCTGTATTCGCTGGAGTACGGAAGAAAGAGGGGGAATCTCTTTGAAATATTAAAAGGCCTAGACAGAGTGGATAAGGAGAGGATGTTTCATATAGTAGGAGAGTTTAGGGCCAGAAGGCACAGCTTCAGAATAGAGGGCAGTGAATCTGTGGAATTCATTGCCATAGACTGTTGTGAAGGCCAAGTCAATGAGTATACTTGAAGCAGAGTTTGTTAAGGCATCTTAGGTTACTGGGGGAACGTAGGAGAATGGTGTTGAGAGGGAAAATAAATCAGCCATAATTGAATGCCAGAGCAAACTCGACAAGCCAAACTGGCAAATTCTGCTTCTATGTCTTACAGTCTTATTAATTTCAATTATTTCTTCCAGTTTCTCAGAACATGGTGCAGTATAGCATAGTTAATATAAGGAGGACACTTCCTCAGTTTTAAAAAATTTAAATATAGTGGACAAAAAATCCTCAATACCAATTGAAACCAAACAAGTTGAATTTGCTAAGGTATACCAATAGAATAATTGATCTGTAAATAATCTGTTGCCATAGTGATGAAATTATCAAAGGAAAAATATTTGATAATTCTAGGAAGATGAGAATTATCAGTTTATTATGGTCTGGCTCATCTGAAAAACGTTTGACAAGAAATACGTGCAGATAGCAAACATGTAGATAATGTTAAAATCAATTTTGCTCAATTCTTAGAAAACCAAGAGAAGTAACATTTATTATTGACAGACAATTAAAGAGATTCCTATCAGCAGCATTTAAGCTCAACCTATTCAGTCACTCCCTATAAACTAAAGTTCTCCAAACCAGGCAACATCCTGGCAAAACTTGCACGTAAAAGCAGTCAAAACTGTAATCAGTTTTGAGATGATGGAAAAGAGCTGAAATTAATCAGAATAACAAACTTGGTTTACTGGGGAAACCAGAAGGTAAAAAATGCATTTAAATTCCAAACTGTAGGATTAGGGTCTGTCTCTCAACCAGTGACTATTTAACAGTTTAACTCCTAGGCAGAGGTCTCGTCAATACAATAAATTACATTTCGGGTCTACAATATTGACAACACCAATAACTTACCATTCGTCCCCCCCATCCCTCCCCACTGATCTCCCTCCTGGCACTTATCCGTGTAAGCGGAACAAGTGCTACACATGCCCTTACACTTCCTCCCTCACCACCATTCAGGGCCCCAAACAGTCCTTCCAGGTGAGGCAACACTTCACCTGTGAGTCGACTGGGGTGATATACTGCGTCCGGTGCTCCCGATGTGGCCTGTTATATATTGGCGAGACCCGACGCAGACTGGGAGATCGCTTTACTGAACATTAAGGCCCCACCTCCCCCTCGTACCCCATCTATTACTTATTTTTATGCACACATTCTTTCTCTCACTCTCCTTTTTCTCCCTCTGTCCCTCTGAATATACCTCTTGCCCATTCTCTGGGTCCTTCCCCCCCCCCGTCTTTCTTCCCGGACCTCCTGTCCCATGATCCTTTCATGTCCCCTTTTGCCTATCACCCGTCCAGCTCTTGGCTCTATCCCTCCCCCTCCTGTCTTCTCCTATCATTTTGGATCTCCCCCTCCCCCTCCAACTTTCAAATCCCTTACTCACTCTTCTTTCAGTTAGTCCTGACGAAGGGTCTCGGCCTGAAACGTCGACTGCACCTCTTCCTACAGGTGCTGCCTGGCCTGCTGTGTTCACCAGCAACTTTGATGTGTGTTACCAATAACTTACGTTTGCATTTCACCCCCAGTGTACGAAACAATCCATTCATTAAAATACTGCTGATTCTGTACAAGGAAACTTTTATCCTGCAAACAGTTTCTGGGATCCTGAAGCTCACTCTGAACCCAGCAGCTTGTATGATACCTGTGCTTCCAGCCTACATGATCCTGTGGCCTAAAGCCAGTGACATTTCATGGAGCCACCATCCAATCTCCTACCATAATTTCAGGCAACAGGTTTGATTTCGTATTCAAATTCAGGGTAACTGCAAGGAGTATGCACTAGTAAAGGGTTACTAACTAAAGATATTTTTTGCAGAAATAGATATTCTTACAGAAAAAAAAATCCACAGGGGAGTATTGTGAGACTGACTGAAGAGCGTTCAGTGTACATTGTATCTATGCATTGAGCATGGAATTGAAGATCTTTAGGCTGCGGGCAGAATCCACAATGGGTTATGATATCATGGCAATAACAGAATACTAGCTCAAACATGGGGAAGAATGCACACTTAGTATTCAGGAATGACTGGAAAAGAAATGGAGGAAAGTGGTGTCAGTACCAAATGTAGAAACAATTACAGCCACAGGAAGAATTGATGTACTGGAGAGCTCAAAGAAAAATCTATTTGGCTAGAATTAAGTAAGGAAAGAAGAACACTTATTATGCAGGATAAGTACTAAAGACAACAAAAATAGTGGAAAGGAGGGAGAAGACCATTAAACCGTAAGACATAGGAGCAGAAGTCGGCCATTCATCCCATCGAGTCTGCTCCATCATCTTGTTATGAGCTGATCCATTCTCCCATTTAGTCCCACTCCCCTGCCTTCTCACCATAACCTTTGATGCCCTGGCTACACAGATACCTATCAATCTCTGCCTTTAACACACCCAATGACTTGGCCTCCACTGCTGCCCATGGCAACAAACTCCATAGATTCACCACCCCCTGGCTAAAATAATTTCTTCACATCTCTGTTCTGAATGGGTGCCCTTCAATCCTTAAGTCATGCCTTCTTGTACTAGATTCCCCCATCATGGGAAATAACTTTGCCACATCCACTTTGTCTATGCCTTTCAACATTTGAAATGTTTCTATGAGGTCCCCCCTCATTCTTCTAAACTCCAAGGAGTACAGTCCAAGAGTGGTCAAACAGTCCTCATATGTTAACCCTCTCATTCCCGGAATCATTCTAGTGAATCTTCTCTGAACCCTCTCCAACATCAGCACATCCTTTCTTAAATAAGGAGCCCAAAACTGCACACAGTACTCCAAGCGAGGTCTTACCAGTACCTTATAGAGCCTCAACATCACATCCCTGCTCCTATACTCTGTCCCTCTAGAAATGAATGCCAACATTGCATTCCCCTTCTTCACCACCGACTCAACCTGGAGGTTAACCTTAAGGGTATCCTGCACGAGGACTCCAAAGTCCCATTGCATCTCAGAACTTTGAATTCTCTCCCCATTTAAATAATAGTCTGTCCGTTTATTTCTTCAGCCAAAGTGCATAACCATACACTTTCCAACATTGTATTTCATTTGCCACTTCTTTGCCCATTCTTCCAATCTATCCAAGTCTCTCTGCAGACTCTCTGTTTCCTCAGCACTACTGGCCCCTCCACCTATCTTCGTATCGTCAGCAAACTTAGACACAAAGCCATCTATTCCATAATCCAAATTGTTGATGTACAATGTAAAAAGAAGCAGCCCCAACACGGACCCCTGTGGAACACCACTGGTAACCGGCAGCCAACCAGAATGGGATCCCTTTATTCCCACTCTCTGTTTCCTGCCAATCAGCCAACACTCTATTCACGTATGTAACTTTCCCGTAATTCCCTGGGCTCTTATCTTGTTAAGTAGCCACATGCGTGGCACCTTGTCAAAGGCCTTCTGGAAATCCAAATATATAACATCCACTGCATCTCCCTTGTCTAGCCTACTTGTAATTTCCTCAAAAAATTGCAATAGATTTGTCAGGCAGGATTTTCCTTTAAGGAAGCTATCCGCTCCGATTAATGTTGATTCATAGGTCATGGTTCCTGTAGATATTATTGCTAATATACATACACATGTGACTGCCACGAGTCGGGTTTGGCACTTAAACATAGAATAATGGAGCAGAACCCATCAGGAATTCATTCAGAGTCCTACTGGTTCACTACTCAATGCACTGTGCACATGAAAACAATGTTTAATAAGGCATACAGTTGAAAAAATAAATCAATGTTCTGCAAAGAAAACAACATTGCAGGAGAATATCATTCAGCTTAATATGGTTATGGAAAATGGTAAGAAAAAAGATTTTAATAAGGACTGGGTAAATCACTGAATGAACAATGAGAAGCACATATGCAGGAGGTCAGTCAGGTTTAGGCCCAATACATTCTAAAGGACAAAGGAAAGATATTTTAAAATCTGGATCACTAACAATATACTGTAGGAATTCAAAGGTTTCAAAGGTACATTTAATGTCAGAGAAATATATACAATATACACCCTGAAATGCTTTTTCTTCACAACCATTCATGAAAACAGAAGAGTGCCCACAAAGAATGAATGACAGTTAAATGTTAGAACCCCAAGGTCCTCCCCCCCAACTCCCCTCCCTTCCGTAAGCAGTAGCAAGCAATGATACCCCCTCCCCCCCACCGTCAAAAAAAAGCATCGGTACCCACCACTGAGCACTCAAGCGTGAGCAAAGCAACAGCAAAGACAGAGACTTGCAGTACTCAAAAGACTGCTCACTCACCTGGTATTCAACATACCACAGGCTCCCTCTCTCCCTAATAAGGGAGAAAGAGATGTCTCCGTTTCACAGTGAGAGAGGAGACATAACCAACAACTCACTGGTTTATGATGTTAAAAGTCTGTTGCATCGCTTTTCCCAAGCTCTGTGCCCGAAGATCTCGGGTCTCTGGGCACACAGCCTTAGATCTTCCATCTGCAACGACACACCAATCTCTTGCCTGGACACTGACCTCTGATCCCCCAGTCTCCAGAGACACGAAATCTCAAACCTCCAAAGGCGAGCAATCTCTTAGGCCAAGCCCTTGGTGTGCCAAATAACGGCCATTCATGAAACCCCGAGAGCAGGTCCCATTCCCACAAAGAACCGTAGTCAGGGTGTAACTCCAGGTTAGGGTCTTCAAAAGAACCCTGAAAGGGGAAAATAGAGATATTAAAGATGGAAATAGAGCTGTTTCTGAAGATGCAAGTAAAGGAGTCACTGTTAGGCACGATATTAAAATGAAACAGAAAGGAGGAACTTATCAGATTTGGTTGGTAGAAGTGTGTGTGTGTGTGTGTGTGTGTGTGTGTGTGTGCGCACTTCCATCGCAAACAATGAGGACCACTGACATCTTTGGGTGTCATGACTTGTGCTTGAGTTTGATTAAAAAGTGAGGGAGAGTTGCACAGGTCATCAAACTCACTTTCTCGTCCTAGTCTATCTGGATCCAGTGGCAAGATGAGAGTCAAGATGACTGGAGATAGGTCAGGATGCAGTGGATGACCAGGACGATCTATGTGTCTTGCTGTGCTCTTCATGCTCCAAAATGCGTGCTGGGAAATGCTTTCCTGCCCATTGAAGTACCTAATGGTTTCCTCCATGCAGTCTGCCAAATCCAGTCTTCACATGCTTTGGGTACACAAGCCCAAAGTCAACAAGGGTTCAATAAAAAACAAACAAACAAACCTGGTTTGGCCGGCCTGTCAAAGCCATTGCCCGGGGTATGACCACTGTCACGTACAAACTGCTAACTTGAGGCCACAGGTTAGGATTGAGTGCTGGGTGAAGACCAAAGGTGGAGGAGCTACCTCAGAGGGTACAACAGGTTGTCACAGCAGAGGCACTACCCCTCCCCAACACCCCAGGACAGCAATGGAAAGGAAAATGTAGGGCAGAGAATACAAGTGGATACAAGAGGACACACAATCGTTTACGATCATATAGATCATAAAAACAATTGAAGACTGGGTTGGCAAGGGATCAGAAAGCAGTTTTTTGAGCAGGGAGTGAGTGAGCAATGATGCAATGCTGAACAAGTACTATGCATTTCTGCTAATGTCAGAGTGAAGATGAACAGAATTTAATATGATCAAAATAGATAAAGGGCAAGTACTCGACACTATGCAAATAGCAAAAGTAATCCCATCAGTATGGGATGTATCCTAACCTGCTGAAGGAAATATTGGAAGCAATCACAGTAGCTTTGGACAAAATCTTCTGTTATGACCATAGGATACAAGGGCAGAATTAAGCCATTTTCCTCTCAACCCCATTCTCCCCTTCTCCCCATAACGTTTGATACCCTGACTATTCAAGAAACTATCAAATTCCACTTTCAATATGCCCAATGACTTGGACTCCACCACTGTCTGTGGCAATGAATTCCACAGGTTCACCACTAAAGCATCCATGCAGGATCAGCACCAGGCAAGCGCAGGACTGTAAATGTTCTATCCTAATAAAAAAGAAGCTACACAACAGTTCTCTTAGCATTGGAGTTATAGAGAAACTCAGCACAGAAACAGACTCTACAGTCCGACTGCTCCATACCAACCACAGCATCCTCCATGTAATGTTGCAATTATACCTGCTTCGACCATTCCAGGTAGTCAACATCCTCTATGTAAATAAGTTACCTCTTAAGTATCTATTAAATCTCTCCTCTCCCCTCTTAGCCTGGGGAAAAGATTAAGACGAAGAGCATGATCAATACCCCTCATGGTTTATAAATTTCTATGAGATCACCTCGCATTCTCCTACACTCCGGGAATAACAGTCCATCTTGGTCAGTCTCATCCTACAGTACAACTCAGGCCCTTTGGTCCAGCCAGCATCACTATAAATCTCTTCTGCATCTTCTCCAGTTTGACAATGTCTTTCCTGTAGCAGGATGACCAAAACTGTGCACAATACTCCAAGTGCAGCCTCATCAACAAGTTTAGGAGTACGGACATTACATAACTGCAACATGATGTCCCTACTCCTAAATTCAATGCCCTGACTGATGAAGGGCAGCAAGCCAGATGGCTTGTTTACCACCTTGTCTATGTGTATGGCTACATTCTGTGAACTGGGCACTTGTACTCCCAGATCCCTTTGTTCCACAACATTTAGCAGTGCCCTGCCATTCACTGTATAAGTGCTATCCGGGATTGAATGTCCAAAATGCATCACCTCACACTTACCCAAGTTGAAAATGATCGAGTATTCCTCAGTCCAGCTCTCTCTAACTGACCAAGATCTCTTTCCAGTTTATTGTAACTTACTGCATAGTCAACAGCACCCGCTAATTTAATTTGATCAGCAAACTCACTAATCTTTCCATGGTACATTCATATCCAACTCATACACATAAATAATGAGTAACAGAGGTTCCCACACTGACCCTTGGAGTACCCTACAAGTCGCAGGCCTCCAACTGGAGAATCTCCCTTCAGCAACTATCCTCTACTTTGTATTCATCATGCAAATTCTGAACCTACCTCGCTGGCTCCCCCTAATTCCCATGCAACTTAACCTGCTATATCAGCCTATCATATGGGACCTTGACAAAGGCCTTGCTAAAGTCCATATAGACAATATCCATCACCTTATCTTCATCTATCCCCTTAATTACTTCTTTGTAAAAATTCTAAATATTTATCAGACACGGTCTCCACAAACAAAAGCATGGTTTTTGACTAACCAACAGATGATAGATTTTGTCCTTCAGATTTTCCACCACTAAATTCCCTACAACTAAAGTTAGCCTGGCCAGTCTGTAGTTCCCTCCCTGTCCTCACTTCCTCCTTGAACAATGGAACAACGATTACTACAAAGTGGAGTTCCGGAACTTGGACAGTGACTAATGCCAAAGAAAATTCTCAACAAGGTCCTATGCAATTTCTTCCTTGGCCTCCCATAAGATCTGGGGGCAACTCTGATCATACCCTGGTGATGATCTTTGTGTGCTTCAAGACTGCAAATACCTCCTTCCTACTAACACGCACATGTTCCAAGAGCATCACCACTTATTGCCCTCAATGAGAAATAGCCATTAAAAATCTCAGCCATTACCTGTGGCTCCATGCATAGACAGCCCTGGTGGTCTTCAAGACGACCTAGTCTCCCTCAATGGTCACAGAGGTGCTAAAATTGAACAAAATTAATCAGGAAAAATATGGTTGAATAACAGTTATGATTGGCTTTTGATAGAGTTTTTTAAAATGAAATGCAGAAGCAAACTGTCTGGCTCTGTGAATATCAATTCATCAATCACTCTGGGTATTGCTGCAAAATATATGTATGAAGGAAATCAAGAGAACTGAAAAGAGTCATGAAATATCTTAGAAGAGAAGGATTAAAAGAGAATTCCTGACATTTTAAAGAAATATTAAAAACAAGAGCATATCTTGGGAGCAGGTCAAGCCACTTAAGGATGAAGGAAGGAATTTATGCCTTTAGCCAGAGGAGATAGGCAAGGTATTAAACGAGTATTTTGCAATGGTACATACCAAGGACATCGAGAATCCAAATATCCAGAGGAGTGATAACATTCTAGGGCACATTGACAGGAAGGGGGTTGTTGAAGAACATTAAGGTGGACACAGTGCATGGTGGGATCTGTCCCAGATTATGGAGGAGACTACTGGGACCTTGACAGAGATATTTACATCCTCTTTTAATCACAGGCAAAAATCTCGGAGGACTAGAGAACAGCAAGCATTGTGGCTCAGTTTAATACAGGCTGTAGAGTTTCTGAGCCTTGCATCAATGGCAGGGAAAGTATTTGAAAGGATTTTTAGGGATAGGATCTACAAGTATCTGGAAAAGCAGAGACTTAGTGATAGATGTGCAGCTTTGTGCAGAGAATGTCATGTCTTGCAAACTGTTTATGGAAGTGACAAAAATGAGGGCAAGACAGTGTTTGCTGCAGACATGGATGCTTGTAAAGCTCTCAACAAGGCTGATCCAGAAGAGTAAGCTGCATGGAGTCTGCGCAGGCATGATAGATTCAAAATAGACTTTACAGGAGGAAGAGGAAGCCAGGAAGGGGTGTTATACTGAATGGAGATATTTTTGACCATGAATCTCTGTGTCCGTGATACTTATAAGTTATTTAGACAACAATGTATCTGAACCTATAGGCAAGTTTGCAGATGACACAAAAATTGGCAGATTTAAGGATAATAAGGAAGATTATTAAAGGACTCAAAACATATTCTTGAGGATTTACCACACACAAAAGGGAGGTGCCCACTCCTGACTGGGTCCCCCACACCTCACCAATGGACCCGGCACAAAAAGCACCCATATCTGACAATACTCATTCTGGTCAGAGGAACCCAGCACTTTCAGCATCCACACCTGACAGCAGCAATTCCCAATGCATGGACTTTGCACTGAAAATAGCCATTCCTGATTCTATACTCTATACCGACCCAACAAATTCCAGCACAGGAGGCCCATTAAACAACATGCTATATTGAAGGTTCGTTATGACTCTCGAATGAAAATTCTCCATTTCTAATGATCACACCTTCAAGTTTAAGATAATATTTTATTTGTTTTCTTACATGGATGTAGAAGACATGCTTTTCAATGAAGAACAGAAGTACTTTGCAGATCAATATGCCTTCCCTAGTCATTATTATTTGAAAGATTATCTTGTATAATTTAGAATTATATGGGATGCTTTGAAATTAATTAGAAATTGCTGTAAAAAATTCACTCCAATTAAGAGTCATCAATGGAAAACTTGCTCCAGATGAGGGAAAGTTCATCTGTGACATGATGTCAAAAAAGTAAAAGGGATGCAACAGGTGTCCTCAGACAGAGCAGTTCATTCAGCCCAACACCCACTGCCTCCTAGAAATTTCCATGATCAACCTTCATCCCAGCCATTTCATCATGCACATAATCAATTTCATTATTGCTATTCATGTCACCTCATTTTATAGTTACCCACGCTCTTTAAATTATCATTAGGGATAACCTACCACCCACAATACTGGCCCACAGATCAGCCAGCTGTCCAATTTGCATGATAGCAGATCTCGCAGGATAATGTAATTCGTGACAGATGACACATATTGTTCATTATAGAAACTGTTCTACATAATTCACAAACACTGTCATTGAATTGTGTTCACTTTAAGAGATTCTTTCTAGCGTACTGACATCAGTGTAGAAACATGAAAAGCCTACAGCACAATACAGGTCCTTCGGCCCTCATTGCTGTGCCGAACATGTCTTACTTAGAAATTACCTAAGGGTCTTCATAGTGTTCTATTTCTCTATGTATCTATCCAGGAGTCTCTTAAGAGACCCTATCGTATCCGCCTCCACCACCATCACCGGCTGCACATTCCACGCACTCACCACTCTCGGCATAAAAAACTTACCCCTGACATCTTCTCTGTACCTACTCCCCAGCACCTTAACCTGTGTCCTCTTGTGGCAACCATTTCAGCCCTAGGAAAAAGCCTCTGACTATCCACTCGATCAATGCCTCTCATCATCTTATACACCTCTATCAGGTCACCTCTCATCGTCCGTCGCTCCAAGGAGAAAAGGCTAAGTTCACTCAACCTATTCTCATAAGGCATGCTCCCTAACCCAGGCAACATCCTTGTAAATCTCCTCTGAAGCCTTTCTATGATTTCCACATCCTTCCTATAGTGAGGAGACCAGAACTGAGCACAGTACTCCAAGTAGGGACTGACCAGGGTCCTATATAGCTGCAACATTACCTCTCAGCTCCTAAGCTCAATCCCACGATTGATGAAGGCCAATGCACCGTATGCTTTCTTAACCACAGAGTCAACCTGCACAGCTGCTTTGAGCGTCCTATGGACTTGGACCCCAAGATCCCTCTGCTCCTCCACACTGCCAAGAGTCTTAACATTAATACTATATTCTGGCATCATATTTGACCTACCAAAATACACCACCTCACACTTACCTGGGTTGAACTCCATCTGCCACTTCTCAGCCCATTTTTGCATCCTATCAATATCCCGCTGTAACCTCTGACAGCCCTCCACACTATCCACAACACCTCCAACATTTGTGTCATCAGCAAATTTACTAACCCATCCCTCCACTTCCTCATCCTGGTCATTTATAAAAATCACAAAGAGAAGGGGTCCCAGAACAGATCCCTGAGGCACACCACTGGTCACCGAACTACATGCAGAATATGACCCATTTACAACCACTCTTTGCCTTCTGTGAGCAAGCCAATTCTCAATCCACAAAGCAAGGTCCCCTTTGATCCCATGCTTCCTTACTTTCGCAATAAACCTTGCATGGGGTACCTTATCAAATGCCTTGCTGAAATCCATATACACTACATCTACTGCTGTACTTTCAATGTGTTCAGTCACATCCTCAAAAAATTCACAACCTGCCTTTGACAGAGCCATGCTGGCTATTCCTAAACATATTATGTCTCTCCAAATGTTCATAAATCCTGCCCCTCAGGATCTTCTCCATCAGCTTACCAACCATTGAAGCAAGACTCACTGGTCTATAATTACCTAGACTATCTCTATTCCTTTTCTCAAATAAGGATACAACATCTGTAACCCTTCAATCCTCCGGACCTCTCCTGTCCCCATTGATGATACAAAGATCATCACCAGAGGCTCAGCAATCTCCTCCCTCACCTCCCACAGTAGCCTGGGGTATATCTCATCCGGTCCCGCTGACTTATCCATCTTGATACTTTCCAAAAGCTCCAGCACATCCTCTTTCTTAATATCTACATGCTCAAGCTTTTCAATCTGCTGTATATCATTCCTACAATCATCAAGATCCTGTTCTATCGTGAATACTGAAGCAAAGGACAAACGTTTGTATTTATTAAGTACCTCCGCTCTCTCCTCCAGTTCCATACACACTTTTCCACCGTCACACTTGATTAGTCCTATTCTCTCACGTCTTATCCTCTTGCTCTTCACATATTTGTAGAATGCCTTGGAGTTTCCCTTAATCCTGCTCGCCAAGGCCTTCTCATGGTCCCTTCTGGCTCTCCTAATTTCATTCTTAAACTCCTTCTTGCTTGCATTATAATCTTCTAGATCTCTATCATTGCCTAGTTTTTTGAACCTTTCGTAAGCTTTTTTTCTTGATTAGATTTTCAACAGTCTTTGTACACCACAGTTCCTGTACCCTCCCTGTCTCATTGGAACATACCTGTGCAGAACTCCACGCAAATATCTGCTGAACATTTGCCACTGCCGTACATTTCCCTGAGAATATCTGTTCCCAATTTATGCTTCCAAGTTCCTGCCTGATTGCTTCATATTTCCCCTTACTCCAGTTAAACGCTTTCCTAACTTACCTGTTCCTATCCCTCTCCAATGCTATTGTAAAGAAGATAGAATTTTGATCACTATCTTCAAGCTCTGTACCAGAGGCACGACCACTGTTGCTTCCCCCAGGTAGGCCGTCCCCTCCAACAGTACTCAAACAAGAGTACTTACTGTTAAGGGGGACAGTCACAGGAGTACTCTCTAGTATCTGCCTCTTGCCCTTCCCTTTCCTGACTGTTACCCACTTGTCTGTCTCCCGATGCCCTTGTGTAACTATTTGCCTATAGCTCCTCTCAATCACCTCCTCCCTCTGCCTGACGAGACGAAGGTCATTGAGCTGCATCTCCAGTTCCCTGACGCATTCCCTAAGGAGCTGCAGCTCGATGCACCTGCCACAGATGTGGCCTTCCAGGAGGCTGGGAGTCTCCTGGACTTCCCACATCTGACACCCAGTGCAGAACACCGGCCTCACACACATACTTCCTGTTTCTATTCTTCACAGGTAACCTACCTGGCCTTGACCCGTTATGACCGAAGCCCTGTTGGACCACAGCTCTCCTACTCTGTCTCCCTCTACACTGACGCCCACTCCTATAAAGCTGTTTCCTTTTAAACTTTGCGCTGCTCTAACTCACTAACGTCCACGCACTTGCGCAGTCGTCCCTCAACTGTTAGGCCACTGCTTTTGGTTTGTTTGTAATGGAAGTAAAATGCTGAGGCTTTTGTTACGCACACAAAAGGACTCTCACATGTCTTATTCACAAAATGCTACATTGGTTACCCTGATGTGTTTGGATGATTCCAGAATCACTCAACAACATAGAGGTCTATGCAGTCCCTTTGAAGCTGCTGGAGTTTCAGGAGCAGCACGTTACCACGTTGTTTGCACAGGCAGAAGCCCAGTTCGTGCTGCCAAAAAAATCACTGCAGACAATCACAAATGTCACGGCATCTTAGCATTGCTGAGTAGTTTCACTGCAGTCAGGGTGGTGAGTCTATGAAACAACCCACCTGCACATGACAAATATAGCACTCTGAAACTCACCCATTACAGACTTTCGGACTGCAAGTCTCAGCACGCTGTACAATTGCTCTCCTTGCATGTCTGGTTGATGTTAGGCCTTCAGAACTAATGGATCATATGCTGTCTCTCCAGGGCAATCATCATTCTTATTTTATTTTTAAAGAACTTCTTATGCAACCAATGCCTGATCAAATTCGCACATGCCTCACTAATACACCCATGAGGGACTATAGGAAGCTTGCTAAAGTAGCCGATCGTCTACACTCAGCCAGGCAGAGGTGCATCATCCCTCCTTCTTACCCTTTCTCAATAAGCCCTGTCAGTAGAGCCTCCAGCAGACTCACGCCCGCAGATCCGAACCAGACAATGTCGGGTCCATGTTCTTACCAGAGCCTGCTGCAGACTCACACCCGTGGCTCTGAACCAGATAATGTTGGGTCCATGTTCTAATCGTGCACACTTGGCATGAATGCCAAGTGCCAACCACCATAAACACCGTGGGTTCCAGCTACCAGGGTTGTCTATTGTTCATTATGGACACAGACACTCAAGTGAGTATAGTGCCAGCCTTGCCCGTTGATTATAAAGCAGAGCGATGGACTCGCGTTGGAAACCGCAACGGCAGCAGAATATGGACTTATTGGACACGGCACATGATGCTCTGTTTCAATGGACAATGCTACTGATGGGACTTGTCTTGGTTAAAGTTGCTAGACCTCAACTTGACACAGATTTCCTGAGCACCAAAGGACTGTTAGTAGATCTTAAGAACTGCCGGCTCCTGGATGCAAAGGACTTTGGGTCGTTACCCTGTAACCCCAGTAAGTTCCGCACAATGACTCAGTCTAGCTCATGCACCACCACTTGTGAATTCACTTGTCAGCTAGGCAAATTCCCAAGCCTCACATTTTCCACTACAGTCACAAAGCATGGAGTTGAGCACCACATTTCCACAACCGGCTCGTCCCTTCATGCCCGGGCACACAGACCAGACTCAGAAAAGCTGGCCAGCACAACGGCTGAGTTTGCTAACATAGAAATGCTTGGCATTGTACACAGCTTGAATAGCCCTTGGTTTCACTCCTCATTGTCCCAAGCCTGATGGCAATTGCTATCCATGGAGAGATTACCACTGCCTTAAAAAGGCCACCACCGCCTGATCATTACCAGATCCCACATATTCAAGACTTTTTGGCACATTTGGTTGGAACGATAATTTTTTCTGAATTGGACTTAGTTAGGGACTACCATCAGGTGCCTGAGTGCACTGAGGATGTTCCCAAAACCGCTATTATAGACCCATTTGGCCTATAATAGGTTTTACACATGCTGTTTGGCTGAAAAATGCAGCACAGACTTTCCAGCAACTAATGGGCACTGTGTTAAAAGACAGTTTGTCTTTGTTTACCTGGAAGACATTGTCCCCTGCTCATCCAAAACACTTCTCATTTCTGCACACTTTACAAGAGCTTAAGCCAACATGGTCTGATTATAAACCCTGCTGAACGCCAGTTTGGGCTGTCTACTATTGACTTTCTCAGCCACCACATCTCCACAGAAGATACAACATCCCTGCTGTCAAAGGTTGCCCCGATTATGGACTTCCCACTGTCCTGCGCTACCAAAACACTGCAGGAGTTTTTAGGTATGGCAAATTTCTATCACCATTTCAATCTGGAGCTGCTGAACTTATGCTTCCAGTTGTATAGTGTCCTTAAAGACAGTACCCCTAATCACATGCTTGGGTGGTCAGAGGACACGACCAAAGCATCTGATGACACCAAATGAGCTCTTTCAAACACGACCCTACTGGCGCACCCCTCTCCAATGCACCTGTAGCCATCACTACTGATGACTCAGACCATGCTGCTGGGTGCTATGCACTAACAGCTGGATGGAGGTGCGTGGCAGCTGCTAGCCTTCTTCAGCCAGCAGCTCTGCCGGCCCCCACCCGAGAGGAAGTACAGAACATTTGACCTTGAGCTTCTCGGTCTCCATCTGGCTGTCCGCCATTTTTGCTTTCTACTGGAGGGTCAGCATTTCGCAGTGTTCGTTGACAACAATCCCGTCATGCACGCGGTGGCTAAGGTGCCAGACCCTTGGTCTGCACAGCAGAACCACCGCCTGGCCTACATTTTGGAATTCGTGACACATCGAAGGCAAAAATAACGCAGCAGTTGATTGCCCCTCATGGCCGCAGTCGATACCATACATGGGCTTCACTAGGCCAGCATAACAGCAGACTCAGAGGCCCAGTCTTACAGCACAGCAGTCACAGGCCTGCGGTTGGTCAACTTCAGGGACGCACAAGTTTCTCTTCCGTGCCAAGTCTCATCCAGTCACTCTGGTCCCAGTGCCTACCAACAGGACGCATGCTGTTTTTAACTCCTTGCCCAGCTTCTTGCATCCGGATGGGAAGGCTTTACAGAAACTGGTCACTTTAAAGTTTGTGTGGTACAGCCTTGGGAAGGACATGCCAGACTGGAGTGCAACCTGCGTTGAGTGTCAGAGGGTGAGAGGTAATCATCAGGTTCGGGAACCAATGGCATTTTGAGGGTCCCTGAGCATCAGTTGACCACATTAATGTGGACCTGGTTGGCCCTCTTCCCCCCCCCAACCCCTGCACACAGTTTCATGCACCTGCTTATGGTGGACTGTAAAACCAGGTAGCCTGAGGTTGTCTTTCTAGTATTGATGACGGCTGTGGACATGGTGGCTCAGGCACTCATCAACAGTTGGGTCACTCAGTTCAGCACCTCATCCGATTTCTTCTGACCATAGTCCCATCAGAACTCACATCAGAACTCTGGACCACAATCACCCAGAGCCTTGGCATTAAATGACGTCACACCAGAGTATATCACCAACAGTCCAATGGCCTGTGCCAGTGGTTTCACTGTTTCTTTAAAAGCCGATCTATGGACTGCCTTAAACCGACTCACCAAGATCTGATGGTTCCACTACTATATCCCCTGCACCACGACATGACCATGTGCATGTCAGTACAACCCTGGTGAGCCAGAGGCATATGCTGTTACAGCAACTCAGGCACATAAGGCCCGAGACAGACTCACGATGCCGGTTTTGGTGAGTTCTGGGGAGGCTTCTGTGGTGTAATGTAATGGGTGTCAGATGACAGACATAGTTCACAAACACGTTCATTATGTTCTACGTAATTCACAACATCAGTGAATTGTGTTCACTTTAAGAGACGGTGTCTGACATAATGATCCAGAGTGAGACAACTGTTTTTGGTTTGTTTGTAATGAAAGTAAAGGGCACAACGAATCTTCCATGTGTTATTCACAAATTCCTACAACATCATGCAGGGTCTCCACTCGAAACATCAATTATTCCTTTGCCTTCATAGACACTGCTTCACCTGCTGAATTCCCCCTGCAGTTTGTTTCTTGCTCTAGATTCCAGAATCTGAGGCCTTTTGTGTCTGAACATTCCTGAAAGATCCAGTTCAAAGTCTGCTGAAATTACTGGTGCACAGAATAGCCAGATCAATGGCCATGTCCTCCTCAATCAAACCAGGATGCAGGCATGCTCTCCATGGACCTCCAGCTGTCCCTACATTGCTGATATTGTTGCCAAGAATGCATCTTCAAACTCACTATGAAATTTGCAATACTGCAGGAAAATATTGACAGTGTCCTGGTGTCATGATTAGACTTTAATTTAACTTAAATGTAATTGTCCATACAGAAGTCCACTAGAAAATTCATAATGTCTTGAACTTCAAATGTAATCTGAAGGCATTCTCCCCTCTATTTGCTCCACTCTTATGTGCTGAATCGGATGACGGAGAAACTAAAATCAGCACATCAGTTAAAGCAAATTACATTCGCTAATGTGGTTGTTTCAATTGTAAATTCAACACCATGCTTCCTAGATCCAAGTCCTGATTATTTAAATCTAGTGGTTCCAACCGTGTCTTCTAAAGGTCACCTTGTCTATGTATCTCTAGTCTCAACTACATATTAACTATTATTTGCCTAGAAATTAGATTATTTCAGCTCTGTGTGATTGAAAATGACTGTATCGCAGAGTAAATACTAAGATGACCATATCATCCCTCTGAAATTTCAACTAACCGCTTTCCAGCTCAAGTCACATTTTCACATTCTATGTAATTTTCTTGTGATTCATGCACCAAATGATGGCACATCCTCTACAATGTTAAGTGTTGTTGGGGAATTTGTATTATGCTGCCTAGGAGCAGTCATCATTGGGTGCTCTTGGGATAATTGAGCCCAATCACGTAGTTAGTTATTGACTGAGTTTTCTCTCACCACTCAAGATATCAGTTCCACCTCCCAACAATCACTTTCACTCTTTGTTTTCTGTTTTGCTAGGGGCTCAACCATCCCCCACCCTACTCTACCCAACCCACTGATCGTTATTCTCTCTGACCCTCTGATTAGCCATATCCTAATCCCTTCCCATTTGCTTGATTACCATCTGCCGTGTAGATCCCATTGGAGCTTTTGTCTCCTATCCTTCCACCCTCACTCCATCGATGACCAAAGTTATCTGTGGTTTGACCAGAAGTGAAGTTTGCAGCGGTGGGCTGATGACAAACATTGCTTGGCATGTTGCTGGTACACATTAGCACATTGTGATTTCTAGGCCATTATGTCAAGCTGTTCTGCCAGCTTCCTATAATAATTCCTTCAATACCATGCAGCAATTTGATCCTCTCAGGCCCACACTTTGATAGGCAATGCACTCAACCATTGTGCTGCCATTTTCAACAGTTGTTTCATCAAGTAGAATAGATTTGATAATGTATAGATTCTCAAAATGAAATACTTTGTATGCTTTGTCACACACAAAGTTGCTTATGGTCCACCAACTATCTGGTATTAATATCATTAGAGCCCATTTGCAGCACACTAACATTTGTCAGTACTACAAATTATCTGCTGCCTATTTGTCTGAATAAAAATTCAAATTTCTTCAGCGCTCTACTTTGACATGTCATATCCACCAACAATGATCTATCCTCACCGGACATTCCACTTACAATCCCTTCTTCAGATCATTAACACTGAGAATAGTAAAGTTTCCAGAACTAATGCTTGAATATCTCCATTTCAGCTCACAATATTCCATTAATGAAACAGTATTTCCCACTTTCTTTAAAGCATTCATGTTTATAGTTTACCTTGACACTCAACTCCAAAGCATTTCTCAGAATATTTGGGGTTCAAACTCAGCCTGTGCTCAATGAGGATGCAATGCGACACTAGCATTTTGAAAATCTAGCTTCAGATTGCTCTTATCCTCCCATGGTTATTCATTCAGAAATAGAAAAGGGCTCCTTTATCCAACCTCCTCCATTAAATCTATACACAAGCATTAGCATTTTCCAATATATTACTAACTGCTGTCTGCTCATCTATATATATATATATATATACACATATGTGTGTGTGTGTGTATATATATAGGAAAAACAACATATGCCGGTCCTGGAGCAACTTTGAAAAGGAAGAGCCATTTATTCAGGACAATAACCTTTCATCAGAAGTACAGCTAGAGTTCTATGCCTCCTGGAGTTGTTAAAGCTCTGCATAAAAGGGACATGATAGGTGTAGAAGGACCTTGACTTTTCTTCAAAGAACTTGCACAATCCAGTCTCTGCAAGTCATGAGTTTACTTTTAAGTATTCTCCGTGGAACTCTGCACAACCAAGAGAATAAATGGAGGAGAGAAAGACAAGGATTAGTTCTGCGGAGAAGGACTCAAGAAGAGACTAAATAAGCCTGTTATTACTCATGCAGTCGTTCTGCTGTCTGAAACTCAGAAAGGAACAGAGTGTAAGTTTCAAGAAAGTCTTCACTTCTGCTTGAGGTGTGCTGTGTGAGCAAGCACACTACTGCCATAGTCTGTCAGAGTGACGAGAGGCAGCGGTGAAAATCAATGAGATTAACATTAGTGACATAGTTGTCTCTTCTCACTACTGTCTGTCCAGAGCAGCTTCTCGCCCTGTGTGGTTCGAGCTCACTGTTACGCTTGCCACCTCCTCCACAGCACAGAAGCTCCACCTTCAAAACTCTGAACTCTGTTATAATCGAAAAATCTATTTATTGTGGCTCTGCAGCTTTCTTGGAGTGCAGAATTGTAATGACTCACAACCATTGAGAGAAGTTGTTTCACTCACTCCCTTCCATGTTGTGCTTTTCTTCAAAATCTCCCCATGACAGACAGACTGCCAAGTTGCCTGAAATATTTTAAGAGATGAAGAAAAGATTCTTAGAGATAGGATCTATAGGCATTTAGAGAATCATGGTCTGATCAGGGACAGTCAGCATGGCTTTGTGAAGGGCAGATCATGTCTAACAAGCCTGATAGAGTTCTTTGAGGAGGTGACCAGGCATTTAGATGAGGGTAGTGCAGTGGATGTGATCTATATGGATTTTAGTAAGGCATTTGACAAGGTTCCACACAGTAGGCTTATTCAGAAAGTTAGAAGGCATGGGATCCAGGGAAGTTTGGCCAGGTGGATTCAGAATTGGCTTGCCTGCAGAAGGCAGAGGGTGGTGGTGGAGGGAGTACATTCAGATTGGAGGATTGTGACTAGTGGTGTCCCACAAGAATCTGTTCTGGGACCTCTACTTTTCGTGATTTTTATTAACGACCTGGATGTGGGGGTAGAAGGGTGGGTTGGCAAGTTTGCAGATGACACAAAGGTTGGTGGTGTTGTAGATAGTGTAGAGGATTGTCAAAGATTGCAGAGAGACATTGATAGGATGCAGAAGTGGGCTGAGAAGTGGCAGATGGAGTTCAACCCGGAGAAGTGTGAGGTGCTACACTTTGGAAGAACAAACTCCAAGGCAGAGTACAAAGTAAATGGCAGGATACTTGGTAGTGTGGAGGAGCAGAGGGATCTCGGGGTACATGTCCACAGATCCCTGAAAGTTGCCTCACAGGTGGATAGGGTAGTTAAGAAAGCTTATGGGGTGTTAGCTTTCATAAGTCGAGGGATAGAGTTTAAGAGTCGCGATGTAATGATGCAGCTCTATAAAACTCTGGTTAGGCCACACTTGGAGTATTGTGTCCAGTTCTGGTCACCTCACTATAGGAAGGATGTGGAAGCATTGGAAAGGGTACAGAGGAGAATTACCAGGATGCTGCCTGGTTTAGAAAGTATGCATTATGATCAGAGATTAAGGGAGCTAGGGCTTTACTCTTTGGAGAGAAGGAGGATGAGAGGAGACATGATAGAGGTGTACAAAATAATAAGAGGAATAGATAGAGTGGATAGCCAGCGCCTCTTCCCCAGGGCACCACTGCTCAATACAAGAGGACATGGCTTTAAGGTAAGGGGTGGGAAGTTCAAGGGGGATATTAGAGGAAGGTTTTTTACTCAGAGAGTGGTTGGTGCATGGAATGCACTGCCTGAGTCAGTGGTGGAGGCAGATACACTAGTGAAGTTTAAGAGACTACTAGACAGGTATATGGAGGAATCTAAGGTGGGAGCTTATATGGAGGCAGGGTTTGAGGGTCAGCACAACATTGTGGGCTGAAGGGCCTGTACTGTGCTGTGCTGTACTATTCTATGTTCTATGTTCTATGTTCTAAGACTGGCGAAGTGTATGCAAGAGCACTGACACATAAGAAAAGGGAGCAGGAGTTGACAAAATGACCTCTTAAGCCAATTCTGACATTCATAAAATGCTAGAATATTTACAGCACAGAAGGAGACCATTCAGCCAAACATCTCTAAGCTGATTCACCACCAAAGTTATTCTCTCTTTCCATCCACTGCCTTTTTAATCTGTGATCTGGCAGATGTCAGTCGGAGAGCACGTTGAAAACAGTGAAAATCTCAGTCAGTTTCAAAATAATTAGGGAAAGGAATGAAAACGGATTGGAGATTAAGATCCTGGCTCGGGGAAAGGCCACTTTCAATATCATCACACTGGACCTGGCAAAAGCAGACTGGGATAAAGTGCTTGTGGTTTGCATTTACGTAAATATGAAATAGTGAGAATTCAGGGACAATGTATTCCCATAATGGCGAAAGGAAAGGAGAGTGAGTGAAGAAATCCTAGACACTAACAGATGGTGAGGGTATAATGATTAAAAAAAACACCATTTATATGATAGACATAAGTAACTAAAAACAGAGAAATCCCTTGAAATGTATACAAAGTGACTGGAGGGAAAAGAGGTGGCATTAAATATTACAAGTAGGAGGGATTAAGGAAAATCCTAATGTTCTTCATAAGTAAAATTAAGAACAAGATGATAGTCAGGGAAAGAGCCGAGCCCATTAGGAATCTGTGTGTGGAGCACAAGGTCTGAAGTGCCCAAATTGCCCAAAGCAAGTTAGCAAATTGGAACCAAAATTGGTCAACAGGATCCAAAGGGTGATGGTGAATGGTTGCTTTTGTAATTGGAAATTTGTGATCATTGGTGTACATAGGGGTCAGTGCTGGGACTCTTATTGTTACACAAACATTTATCATACTGATATGAATATAGGAAGTGTGATTAGTATGTTTGCAAATGCCATAAACATTTCAGTAATGAACATAGTCCTAGGACAAAGGATTGGCAAATGGAATTTAAACCTGGTAAGTTCAAGGTGATGCACTTTAGGAATGAACAACTGAAGGACATGCACAATGAAAATTTTGGACCTAGCTGTATCAAGAAACATATAGTGGTTGAGTCTGAGAATTCATAAAGGTGGTACTACAGGTAGATTAAATGTGAAAAGGCAATGCAGAAAATTTGCTTTCAATAGCCAGAGCATAGAATATAAGAGTAGGGAAGTTTTAAAAATTCATTAGTCAGGTCAGTTAGTAGACTGTATGCGGTTCTGAGTGATGTATTGAGGAGGGTGTTACTGGTGAATAATTGACTTATCAGGAGAGACAGTATCAGTTGGATTTGCTTTCTCTGGAGTGGAGGAGACTGAGTGGGTTTTTTAGAAGAAGGGTGGGTTTTTACTGAGTGGGTTTTTTAGTAGAGGAGATTGAGTGGGTTTTTTAGAGGAGGTTCACCAGAATGTTACCTGTGAATAATTGACTTATCAGGAGAGACGGTATCAGATGGATTTGTTTTCTTTGAAGTGGAGGAGACTGAGTGGGTTTTTTAACCAAGGTATGCAAAATTATGATGGACATAGACAGGGGCGGTAGCTGAAAACCAATATCCATAACAGAGGTATCTGAAACTAGAGGTCACCTGTTTAGGATAAGGGGGGAAGAGATAGAGGAAAGTTGAAGTAGATTTTCTTTTGCTGTGGGTGGTGGCAATCTGAAGCATACTGCCTGTGTGGATGATGAATGCTGACATTCTCACAATATTTAATACAGGAAGTACTGTACATAAATGAGCTTGAATTGCTAAAGTATACAAGGCCATGGGCCAAGTGCTGAAAAATCAGATTAGAGGAGATGGGTAACTGATGGTTGGCATGGATAGTGTCACAAGTCCTGTGGGACGGTGCACCTGTATTTGTTAATTGTTGATTATCTAGAATCATTAAGCCCTTATGCTTTTAGTTTCATCTTGTCAAGTTTATTTTGACTGACACGGGTTTTTCTCATTCTGTGATTATTTAAAGTGGACTCCCAATTAGCACTTATCACGGGGTCCTTGTGTTTCAAGAATGATTCATGTCGTGGTGTCGCTCAGTTGAGCCACTGATGTCCTGTTGGAATTCCTGTGAATAAATTCTTGTTTCTGTCTCTACATGGGAGTCTGTCATTCCCCATATGTGAGTTCAGTCATTGCCAACGCAAGCCTTGACAGATAGGGTGGGTCATAGGGCTTGTTGCCATGCTCTTCAACTGTAGGAGAAGTTGTGTGCCCCACATTCCCTGTCCCCCACCTCCAGATTAAGAATTCGATTTAGATGCAACAGATGCTACAGCACAGGTTGAGTTGAGTATTCTGAAACTATACCCAGTGGTTCTAGATTCATCCACAAAGGCACACATCTCAGCATTTAGCTTTATGTGCCACAAGACACTCGCAGTAATGGTTCCCCTCTTGAGACTTGCCAAGGGACAGCAAGTGAAAATGCATTCAGCAATCGTACCAGTGAACAGGCTGCCTAAATCAAGAGCAACCTCTGAAGGTTAATTGCAAAATGCACTCCTCGCACCCATTTTTGAAGCTATCAAATTTAGTTTCCTTCAATGTCTTTTTTTATTCAGCCATCTTCTAAAGGAATGGCTTCTGAAAGGAATAGTTTCTTTCAATTTTATTCAACTCTCAAAATTCTCCAAAATAAACTAAATCTTCTAGGATTATACTTCCCTTGCCTCAAGTTACTAATTAGTATCTATAGATTTCACATCAGATGATCCATTGATTGTTTTATATTTTATTAAGCATCCTCACTATCATTCCACCAAGGCCTCACACAATTATTAAACTCAAGCAATTGAAAATTCATAATGTAATTTCTTTTGTCACTTCCATTGCTACAAAAATCCCAGAATGCTTTTGGTTGTTTGGTTAGCTGCTGCCTGAATAATTATGTTAACCCCAAGACCATGAATGAAAAAAAATTAAAAAGCACATTGCTGGAAATCTATAGTTACTGAGGAAGGTGTTAACATTCTACCTTCCTGTCCTTGCCCTCTCTATAGATGGCACTAAGACCATTAAGTGTCACAAGAAGCCATGTTCCTCCAATCGCGTGTAGCCTATGAGAGCACATCGAATTATTCTATGACTAAATAGTAATTAAAGATTCAAACTAATTTCATGCTGCTGTAAATTGCTGCAAAGAATTAAATCTAGCACAGTAGAATGATCATAATTCAGTAGAATAAATCTAGGTAAAAACCCTTTCTAATTTTATACTATCTTATATTAATTAATAATTAACAATTCCTTCCCAAATTCAAGTCCAATTTTGTGACTTCTTGGTTAATAGGATTCTCACTTATGTCATGAGGTTGTGGATGGCACGATCCACTTCAGGCATTTGATACATCTTCTAGTCTGAGTATCTGTTTGATTTCAGAATAAAATCCAATGTGATGCAATGCAACTGTATGATGCCATTGTAAACTGATCAGCTATTTTCTAAAAATTGAAAGGTTGTTTCTACTTGTAGACCTCACTCATTGTCAAGCACAGCATCATGCAGACCACCAGGCTGTTTACTGTTGGACACACCACTCTTTTCCAACAGAGCCCATGTGTGACCCTGCTGTAAGGTGAGGTGCTGCTGGGATTTGTTTCCCATGTCACTCAGGACCTGTGTTTAATCACCAATGTTTTCTGCACTAGTGACTATAATATTAAATAGATTGAGACAACGTCTTTTCTTTTGCTTAACCCGCACCTTACCCATAAGGTTTCAGTTTTGATCACCAGAAAAGACATTAGATTGGAGGGAGGTGAAAGGAGGTAGAACGCATGCTTACACCATCTGGGTTTAATTCATTGCCAACTGGAGGAATGGAAGCTTGTCTGCTTAGCCTTAAGCTCAACTCCATCCTCACACCAGTGAGGACAATTCTTAACGGCATCTGCATGGCCAGAGGGAAGTGAGGCAAGAGAGATTGAGATATTGTCTTGTAGGAAGGCTACAGCCTCAAAGAGCCCATCGTATGGCCACACCAGCTGCAGCAAGCGCAGTCTCCTCCGTGGGCGTTGAATTTTAGTGATTGCTGCCAAAGATTATGCACCATCTCATCCTGGAGAAAATGTGATGGAACGACCCATAGGGCATACCTTCCAAAGTTAGATAGCTGGTAGTTTCTGGCAGAACTGCGGCATGAATATCAGTCTGAAGCCGGACAGAGTGTGAGGATACAACTTTAGAATACAAATGTCAGGCATGAGCCCAGAAAGCAGGCTGTTAGTTGATGAATGACAGGAGCATGGTGCATTGAGCACTGTTTATATCTCAGTGCAAAGCGCAGAATATGGCATAAAAGATGCATTAACTGAGTTTGTCTGCTTGTAAAAGATTTTTATTCTTCATGCAGCATTGCATCCAGTTCTTCAAGTTTGACCCAAAGCTCTGTCCTCCAAGACAATGCACTTTGATTGTCACCAGCTGATCACTCAGTCAGAGTTGTAAAGCTCAGAATTGATCCCTCTGGCCCACCACATCCTTTCTGGCCTTTTTGCCCATTTGCACTATTCCCATTTGTCTGCACCAAACCTATGCTTCCAAAATGGGATAGTTGGTAGCTTATGCCAGAACTGAACTGAGAATATCGGATTTGAAACAGACTGAGTGTGAGGATGAACAGTAGAATACAAATGTCATGTATGAGTCGATAAAGCAGGCTGTTGGTCAATGAATGACAGGTGCATTGTGCATATATCCTCCTCTGCTTTGCCTATTTAAGTGACTGTCCAAATGCCTCTTAAATAAAATTATTGCATCCGACTCCATCACCCAATCTGGCAATGAGTTCAATTATCAACCACTAGGTGTAAAGCAAAACTTTTCCCCTCAAATCCTCCTCAGAACTTCCTCTTCTCACCTTAAACCTATACACACTTGTTTTTTTAAATATTCTGTTCGGGTCTCCATACTTGAGGAAGGATATACTGGCTTTGGAGGCAGTGCAGAGGAGGTTCAGCAGGTTGATTCCAGGGATGAAGGGGTTAACCTGTGAGGAGAGATTGAGTCGCCTGGGACTACACTCACTGGAGTTCAGAAGAATGAGAGGGGATCTTATAGAAAAATACAAAATTTTGAAAGGGAAAGATAAGATAGAAATGGGAAAGTTGTTTCCATTGGTAGGTGAAACTAGAACTAGGGGACATTGCCTCAAGATTCAGGGGAGAAGATTTAGGATGGAGATGAGGAGAAACTGCTTTTCCCAGAGAGTGGTGAATCTGTGGAATTCTCTGCCCAGGGAAGCAGTTGAGGCTTCCTCACTAAATATATTTAAGAAACAGTTAGATATGTTTTTACATAGTAAGGGAATTAAGGGTGATGGGGAAAAGGCAGGTAGATGGGGCTGAGTTTACGGACAGATCAGCCATGATCTTATTGAATGGCGGGGCAGGCTCGATGGGCTGGATGGCCTACTCCTGCTCCTATTTCTTATGTTCTTATATACCTCTATCAGGTGACCTTTTGGCTTTCTTTATTCCATGGAAAATAAACCAAACTGTAAAATTTCTCCTTATAACCACAGCCCTCCATTCCAGGTGATATCCAGGCTACATCAAAGGTGTTGGAATTGAGAGGATTGAGAACTGACGGTGAGCTCACCAACACCTCTGCTTCTTCAGGATGCTAAAGAACTTGGCATGGCCCTGTCAATTCTTACCAATTTTTATCAACGCACCATAGGAAGTATTCTAGGGCTTGATATAGCAACTGCTCTGCATGTGACCACAGGAAATTGTAAACAGTTGAGGACATTTCACGGAAACCAGCCTCCCTATACCTCTTATTACTTCCATAAAGCAGAAGCATATTCAGAGACCCCATCCATCCTGGACCTTCTTTCTTCTTCCCTTTTCCTTCAGGCAGAAGATACAAAAGTCTGAAAGCACATACCACCAGGCTCCAGTAGGACAGCTTCCACTCCATTGTTATTAAGCTCTTGAACAGATTTCTGGTATGATGAGATGGACTCTTGAACTCACAGTTTATCTCATTATGATCTTGGATTTTATTTCTTTACCTGCACTTTATTCTGTATTGTTATTGTTTTACCTTGTTCTACATTAATGCACTGTTTAATAAATTGATCTATATGAGCAGTATGCAAAGCAAACTTTTCACTTTGTCTTGGTACATGCAACCATAATAAACTAATACCAATATCCCAGTGAATCTCCTCTACACACAACTGTATCCTCCAATTGTTTGCAAAAAGAATTGCACGCAATATTCCACGTGCATTTCTAAAGTTCAAAATTCATAGTAAATTTATTATCGGCATTTATCCCTGTAAGCATAAGTGCTACACCTGTCCCTATACCTCCTCTCTTGCCACCATTCAGGGCCCCAAACAGTCTTTCCAGGTGAGGCAACACTTCACTTGTGAGTCTGTTGGGGTCACCTATTGCATCCGATGCTACCAGTGTGGCCTCCTTTACATCGGTGAAACCCGACGCAGATTAGGGAACCGCTTCGTCAAGCACCTCCGCTCCGTCCGCCACAACAGACAGGATCTCCCGATAGCCACCCACTTCAACTCTGCTTCCCATTCCGATATATCCATACATGGCCTCCTCTACTGCCATGATGAGGCTAAACTCAGGTTGGAGGAACAGCACCTCATATAACGTCTTGGTAGTCTCCAGCCCCTTGGTATGAACACAGAATTCTCCAACTTCTGGTAATTCCCTCCCCCTCCCTTCTTCTATCCCTATTTCACTCTGCCCCTCCCCCAGCTGCCTATCACCTCCCTCATGGTTCCACCTCCTTCTACTACCCCTTGTGTTTTCCCCTATTCCTTCTTCACCTTTCCTGCCTATCACCTCCCTGCTTCCCCTCCCCCACCCCTTTATCTTTCCCCTTACTGGTTTTTCACCTGGAACCTACCAGCCTTCTCCTTCCCACCCTCCCCCCACTTTCTTTATAGGGCCTCTGCCACTTCCCCCTTCAGTCCTGACGAAGGGTTCCGGCCCAAAACATCGACTCATCGTTTCCACCGATGCTGCCTGACCCGCTGAGTTCCTCCAGCGTGTTGTGTGTGTTCAGTTTATTCTCAAAGTACATAGACATCGCCATATACAATCCTGAGATTCATTTTCTTGCAGGTAGTCTCAGTAAATACAAAAAACACAATATAATGAATGAAAGACCACACCCAATAAGACCGATAAACACCAATGTGCTAAAGAAAACAATATGTGCAAATATAAAAATGAATAATAATAATAATAATTAAGCAATAC
Organism: Mobula birostris; assembly: GCF_030028105.1. NCBI lineage: Eukaryota > Metazoa > Chordata > Chondrichthyes > Myliobatiformes > Myliobatidae > Mobula > Mobula birostris. Next base: position 56,000,285 of record NC_092377.1, read on the forward strand.
ATATTGAGAACATGAGATGAAGAGTCCTTGAAAGTGAGTCCTTAGGTTGTGAGAACAATCCCGTGATGGGGTGACTGAAGTTGAGTGAAGTTATCCCCTCTGGTTCAAGAGCCTGATGTTTGAGGGGCAATAACTGTTCCTGAACCTGGTGATGTGGGTGTTCAGGCTCCTGTGCCTCCTTCATGATGGTAGCAGCAAGAAGAGAGCATAGCCTGGATAGTGGGGTTCTTGATGATGGATGTTGCTTAACCGCGACGGCGCTCCGTTTAGATATGCTCAGTGGTGTGGAGGGCTTTAACTGTGACGGACTGGGCCATATCCACAACTTTTTGTATATTCCATTCAAGAGGACTGCTGTTTCCATACCAGGTCGTGATGTAGCCAGTCAATATACTCTCCACTGTACATCTATAGAAGTGTGTCAGAGTTTTAGATGTCATGTCAAATCTTCACAAATTTCCTTGCTTTCTTTGTAATGGCACTTACGGGTGGGATCCAGGACAGGGCCTATGAAACGACAACACAGCTCCTTGGTCTTGCTGACGTTGAGGGAGAGGTTGTTGTTGTGGAATCACTCAGACAGATTTTCAATCTCCCTCCTATATGCTGATTTCTAACCATATTTGATTCAGCCAACGACAATGGTGTCATTAGCAAACAAATATGGGATTGGAGCTGTGCTTAGACTCACAGCCTTCAAAGTTCAAAAGTTCAAAGATTTGTGGTGCACCTTGTTGATGGTGATTGGGGAGATGTTGTTGCCAATCCAAACTGACCAAGGACTGTAAGTGAGAAATCGATGATCCAGTTGCACAATATCACAACATATACCGGTGATATTCTGATTCTGACAAGGAAGTATTGAGGACTGTCTTGAGTTTATTGATTAGTTTTGAGGGGATGATAGTATTGAATGCTGAGCAATAGTCAATGAAGATAGAAAGATAGATAGATATACTTTATTAATCCCGAGGGAAATTTGGTTTCACTACAGCCGCACCAACCAAGAATAGAGCGTAAATATAGCAATACAAAAACCACCAACAATCAAACAACAAAATGCAAACTATGCCAGATGGAAAATAAGTCCAGGACCAGTCTATTGGCTCAGGTGTCTGACATCCTGTTGTATGCATTTTGTTGTCCAGATGTTTCAGGGTTGAGTGAAGAGCCAATGAAATGGCATCTGCTGTCGACCTGTTGTGCTGGTAGGCAAATTGGAGCAGATTCAAGTCGCTTCTCAGGCAGGAGTTGATATGTTTCATCACTGACCTCTCAAAGCACTTCACCATATAATCATTGAGGCAGGTTACCACATTCTTCTAAGGCAGTGGTATAATTGAAGCCTGCTTGAAGCAGGTGGGTTCTTCAAATGGCCAAAGTGATAGGTTAAAGGCATCAGTGAATCTTTAGGACACAGCCAAACGCTTTCCTTGTTTTCATCCCCCTGAAGGATGCTTTCACGTTGGCCTCTGAAATCACAGGGTCATCACGGGCTGTGGGAGTTCGTGAAGGTTCTTTCATGTTTTTACAATCAAAGCAAGCATAAAAGGCATTGAGCTCATCTAGGACCAAAACCGTGTTGACACCTATGTTGCTTGGTTTCATTTTGTAGGAGGTGATAGCATTCAAATCCTACCACAGAGTCTGAATTATATTCTCACTTG